>NC_086329.1:79254690-80454690 GCF_036172605.1 Pelobates fuscus | reverse complement strand
ATGACCTCTGCCTTTGTTCCACAGGCCCCCTACCAGGAAGCCCATCCAGTAACCACACGGCAACAGGCTCGCACCACGGCTACACCGATACACTCTGAGGCTCAGGTAAGAGACCATGACCCCCGCCCGACTCCCATATCCTGGGATACCCCGACTACCTTTGTCACTGAAGTACAGACCGATCCCACTCTACAAGTCTATAGGGACCGGGCCCAAGCTGACCAGACAGGGTTAGAGGGGGAGCATTACACGTGGGAGAAAGAGTTATTGTACCGTGTCACGGCCAAGGACGTGGGGGGGTCTGTCACCTTGACTAACAAACAGTTAGTAGTACCGCGGAAGTATAGGCAGGAGCTGCTCAGAATTGCTCACGATATCCCCTTGTCAGGACACCTAGGGATGACCCGTACCCGATACCGCCTGACGCATGCGTTTTTCTGACCCGGAATCTCACAGGATGTGCGACAGTATTGCACCTCCTGCGACGTTTGCCAGCGAGTAGGTAAACGAGGGGATCGCCACAAGGCCAAGTTATGCCCCCTACCCATTATTGCCGAACCCTTCAGCAGGGTAGCAGTAGACATAGTAGGGCCCCTGCCAAAACCCAGTCCCTCTGGTAAAAAGTATATTCTAACCGTGGTGGACTACGCCACCAGATACCCCGAAGCTGTGGCTCTCCCTAACATTCACGCTGAAACCGTAGCTGAAGCGCTAATGAAAGTATTTTCCCGGGTAGGGTTTCCCCAGGAAATAATATCCGACCGGGGCACCCAATTTACTGCCGAGGTCACCCAACATATGTGGAAGGTATGTGGCATTAAGCCAATAGTCAATTCCGCCTACCACCCCCAGTCCAATGGACTATGTGAAAGGTTTAATGGGACGCTGAAGCAGATGCTTCGGACGTTCGGGGAAACCCACAAAGACTGGGAGAGGTTTCTGCCTCACCTGCTCTTTGCATATAGAGAGGTTCCCCAAGAATCAACCGGGTTCTCCCCATTTGAACTATTGTTTGGGAGAAGAGTACGGGGACCCTTAAACTTGATTAGGGAACACTGGGAGGGGGAGAGTACAGCTAGCGAAACCCCTATCGTATCATATGTACTGGAGTTCAGAGACCGTCTGGAGGCGCTAACTCAGGCTGTGCACACCAACCTCCAGGCGGCTCAGCAACGTCAGCGACACTGGTACGATAGAGGAGCCAGGGACCGCAGCTTTCAAGTGGGACAGAAGGTTTTAATTTTAAAACCTGTCCGCACAGACAAGCTGCAGGCCATCTGGCAAGGCCCATACCAGGTAGTGGAGCAGCGATGCGACACTACCTATGTAATCGGCCCCTGCTCAGGGGTGGGGAAGAGACGCATGCTTCACGTAAACCTGCTCAAACCCTACCATGAGAGGATAGAGGATGTGACGGCAATCTGTGCCTCAGCCTTAGAAGATCAGGAGAACTTGCCCCTACCTGATCTACTAGAACCGGAAGAACCGGTAGAGCCCTCCCGGGGAGTTCAACTGGGGGAGCGGCTAAGCCCTCACGAGCGTGCCCAGGTACAGGCGCTGATCGTAGCTAAAGAGGCTACCTTCTCAAATTTACCTGGGTACACTCCGCTGGCCACACACCGAGTTGAAACCCCGGGACAGCTACCTATGCGACAGGCGCCATATAGGGTTCCGGAATCCGTCCGGACCCATATGAAGGCCGAGTTGGATGAAATGCTGCAGCTAGGGGTTATCGAACCCTCAGATAGCCCCTGGGCATCGCCGGTAGTCCTGGTGCCTAAAAAGGATGGCACTACCCGATTCTGCGTTGACTACCGGAGGCTGAATGACAAGACAGTGTCTGATGCCTACCCGATGCCTCGGATAGACGAGCTGCTAGATAAGATGGCACGGGGTCAGTATCTCACTACCATTGACTTATGTAAGGGATACTGGCAAATTCCTTTAGCCGATGATGCCATCCCCAAGTCGGCGTTTGTCACTCCGTTTGGCCTGTACCAGTTTAAGGTCATGCCCTTCGGAATGAAAAACGCTCCGGCTACTTTTCAGCGGATGGTAGATCGGCTACTGGACGGCTTCCAGGACTATGCCTGTGCCTATCTAGATGACACAGCCATCTCCAGCCAGACCTGGGAAGATCACCTAGATCATATAGGGGCGATCTTAGACCGTATTGGGGAAGCCGGGTTAACTTTAAAACCGAGTAAGTGCCACGTAGGTATGGCCGAGGTGCAGTATCTGGGACACCGAGTAGGGTGTGGGCAGCAGAGACCCGAGCCAGCCAAAATTGAGGCCGTAGCTAAGTGGCCTACCCCCAGGACCAAAACCCAGGTGCTAGCGTTTCTAGGGACTGCAGGGTATTATAGGAAATTTGTACCCGACTACAGCACCCTGGCCAAACCCCTGACGGACCTGACCAAAAAGAACCTTCCTCGACTGGTTGTCTGGGCCCCAGAGTGTGAGCAGGCATTCCAACAACTCAAGACAGCCCTAACTAATGCTCCCGTGTTAACTGCTCCTAATCCAACTAAAAGATTTCTTGTCCACACAGACGCTTCAATGTTTGGATTGGGGGCAGTGCTGAGTCAAGTGGGAGCCGATGGCGGAGAACATCCCGTAGCCTACTTAAGCCGCAAGTTGTTGCCCCGTGAAGTGAGCTACGCCGCTATTGAGAAGGAATGCCTGGCCGTGGTGTGGGCCCTTAAAAAGTTACAGCCGTATTTGTATGGACAACCTTTTTCCTTACTCACAGATCACAACCCGTTGGTGTGGCTAAACCGTGTATCTGGGGACAACGCCAGGCTGCTGCGCTGGAGTTTGGCGCTGCAGCCCTTTGACTTTACCATCCACTACCGGCCAGGAAAACAAAACGGTAACGCTGACGGGTTATCCAGACAGACTGAACTAGAGAAGTGATCTGTGAGTACTCCCCCGGACATCCCCAAGCCGATCCGTTGGGATCAGACTGTGTATGCCGGCTTGGTTCTGGGGGAGCATTGTGGCAGACCTAGCCACTTCTGAACTATATGTATTGCAGGTTGTCCATAGGCTGAATGTATACTGTATGTCCTTACCTGTATAAGTGCTGTGTTATGGCCGTTCGCATGCTGGCAGCCGTACGCTGCCAGCATACAAAGCATTCGTTCGACGAAACACGGCTATCCCGGCTGTTCGCCGTACGAATGCGGGCTCCCCAGGTAGACCACACATTCACAAGTCGTGTGGCACCAATTAACCGATTGCAACAATGTTGCAATCGGTACTTAAGGGCTCTCCTAGGTGGCCGCCGTTCGGCTACCGACCATGCGGCGGTCGGCCATCTTGGATCCTTTGTCTCTGCAGCGGTGTTCGGTCGTCGAGAGCCTGGAACTGAAAACGGCTACTCAATGATCCGAGCACCGCTGGACTTCCAGAGCGTTCGGGAGTTCCGCGTTCGGCACATTCTGTTCCCCATAGATGTTCGGTACTTTTAAACCGAACTCAATGTTTTAATGTATTTTGTGCGGCGTTCGGTTAGTTTAGCTGGGATCAGAGCGGTATTCTCACTAAATGTGCCCGCCGACCCCAGCTATCTACCGAACGGTCATTCGTCTAAAAGCGAGTAAAAATGTATAAAATATGGATTTCTGTATAAATTCCCAGATTTTACTATTAACATGACGTTAAAGACACGGAGGCGAGTATTATGCATAACTCTTTCTTTATTTCCTCAGCAGCAAAGATAGAGGAATATGAATATTGTAAAAAATGAAAGAAAAAACAGTATAGATACACAGGCAACCAATCACACAACAGAGGAAGTGAGTATATAAGGCCTGTGTTTCCCACAATCCCCCTCTTTCTTGCGAAAACCGAAGATCAGGTAAGAAGAACGAAATCCAACTTGTCCAGAACAGTAAACGGTAACCAACCGATAACATCAAGCTAAAAGAGAGAGAGAAATATGGTAATATCCAGACTTCAAACTGTAGACTTACCAAAACAAACTGTAGGCAATTCAATGAGAGAAAAACTTCAATCAAAAACATAATGCCGATAGCTCCAGTCATAGAAAAACTGGAATCTGAAAAACATAACGAAAATCATTAATATAACATATAAATGACATGCGTAAACCATAACAAAAGACAGACCGAATTGAATTACCCGAAGAATCCAATAGCATCTCATCCCAAAAACCCACCTCGGGAGGGTGGGAGGGAATAATACTCGCCTCCGTGTCTTTAATAAAATCATGACTTTACGTCATGTTAATAGTAAAATCTGGGAATTTTATTAAAGACACGGAGGCTCCTATTATGCAAGTTTAAAGCTGCGCTATCACCTGAGATGCGATATGTTCAATAGGTCTGAAATAGAAGTCGCGGAAGGTCGATTCCCTAGACCAGTCCGCTGCACGCATGATGTCCTCCAGTCGACAGCCGACCGCGGACGCTTTTGAAGCCATGGCGCCCCGAACAGAGTGAGGTGTAAAAACCGAAGTGTCAATACCTGCTGAAGACAAAAGCCAGCGTACCCAACGCGCCAGAGTCGGAGTTGACACAGGTCGGTGAGGCGCTTTAAAAGACACGAATAAAGGATGTAGGTCCAAGAAGCGGATAGATTGAGTAGCGTCCAGATAAGCCTTCAAGCAGTCAACCGGACATAGAGCCGGACATTCTGGGAACCTAGGATACACAAACGATTTGGATGCCGATTTTGTCCTTCTGGATATGTTGAAAGCGACACCTTCCGGGGTAAAAGCAATAGCGTCCCAATCAAGGGCCCTAACATCAGACACTCTTTTACACGAAACCAAACAAAGAAGCATCACCAGTTTGGAGGACAATTGCTTGAGACTCAGTTCATGATTAGGGTACCATGAAGATAGGAACTGTAACATGATGTTGACGTCCCAGAAGACAGAGAAACGGGATCTAGGAGGGCGAGCGAGACGGATACCCTTGAGAAGACGACATACAAAAGGGTGTCTGCCGACTGGTGAACCATCCAGACCACTATGCCCGGCCGAAATCGCCGAGCGGAAAAGGTTGATCGTGCGGTATGCCTTGCCCGCATCAAATAACAAAGTGAGGAACTCCAGGATCAGATGGAGAGGTGCAGATATGGGATCCACTGCCCGTTCCATGCACCAATTAGACCAAGATTTCCATGAGGCCCGGTAGGCTGATCTTGTACCGGGAGCCCAGGCGTTATCGAGGAGCAGGAGAGTTGACCTCGGAACATCTGGGACAGACCAGGTTCCCCTGAAAGGAGCCACGCTACCAGAGGCAGTTGCTGCAGGAGCACTAGACCGTGCGAGTTCCCGTCCGGATCCAGAAGTAGGTCCGGGAAGCTCGGGATCAATCGGGGGTAGTCTATTGACAACTCCAACAGGCGTGGGAACCAAGGCCGGGATCTCCACAGGGGAGTGACCAACGTCAGGCAACAATCGTGACGAACCAACTTCGAGATCGTTCGGGCGATCATGTTGAATGGGGGAAACGCATACAGGCATCCCGATGGCCATTCCTGGAGAAATGCGTCTGTCGCCACAGCCGCCGGGTCCGGCCTCCAACTGTAAAACTCCGGTAGTTGAGTGTTCAGACGGGACGCGAACAAGTCCATCCTGAACCGTCCCCATAGCTTGTCTAGGCTTTTGAATACCGAAACGTGCAAGTGCCAGTCTCCCGAGTCTCTCAAATGTCTGGAGTTCCAATCCGCGTCCGAATTGTCTAGGCCCGGAATGTGTTACGCCGTCACTGAGACATTGTGGGAAAGGCAGAACTGCCAAAAATCCTTTGCCAACAGGGCTAACATCCTGGACTTGGTGCCCCCGAGATGGTTTATATAGCGTACCGCCGAAACGTTGTCCATCTTGAGGAGAACGCAGCAGTTCGCTCGTCTTGGGGTGAGGCTGCGAATCGCGAATGCCCCAGCTAAGAGTTCCAGGCAATTGATGTGTAGGGACTTCTCGATCTCGGACCATCTGCCTCCGGTGGAAACGTCGCCACAGCGAGCACCCCAGCCGTGTAAGCTGGCATCTGATTCGATCACCACGTCCGGGACAGAACCAAAGATGGCCCTTCCGTTCCAGGCTTCCATGTGTGCCAGCCACCACGCCAGCTCGTCCCTGGATTCCTCGTCCAGTCGTACTCGGGATTCGTATGAATGACCCGACCGGAGGTGTGAACCTTTGAGCCTCTGGAGGGCACGATAGTGCAGCGGGCCCGGGAATATCGCTTGTATGGAGGCCGCAAGGAGGCCAATAATTCGTGCCAATTGTCTGATGGACAGGTCTGATACGCGAAGAGAACTTCGCAACTCCTTCCTGATGGCCTTCACCTTTGAGTCCGGTAGGTATAGAAACTGGCGGACGGAGTCCACCTTGAAACCCAAGAATTCCATCGACTGAGTGGGTTCTAGGACCGATTTGTCCCAGTTGACTATGAAACCCAGGTTCTGAAGCAGATCGATCGTCCACCTCAAATGTACTAGGAGGTGGTCTCTGGACTGGGACATGATTAGAATGTCGTCCAGGTAAATGATCAATCGCACTCCACGGGTGCGGAGGAACTCCATTACAGGTTTCATGATCTTGGTGAAACACCAAGGAGCCGAGGAAAGGCCGAATGGTAGGCAGGTAAAGCGCCAACGCCTTCCGTGCCAGGTGAAGTGTAAGTAGTCTCTGTAGGCCACCGCTATCGGGACCGTGAAATATGCGTCTTTCAGGTCCAACTTGGCTAGCCAGTCTGACTGCCGAAGGAGGTCCCTGAGGCAGTGGATACCTTCCATCTGAAAATGTTGGTAGCGGAGGAACGCGTTGAGAGGGCGGAGATTTATCACTGGACGGACTCCGCCCCCTTTTTTCGGTACCAGGAAGAGATTGCTCGTAAAGCCCGGAGCGGCGCACGGCAATTCTTCTATGGCGCCTTTGGACAACATCTCCTCGACCTCCGCGGAGATCATCCTGTCCTGATCTGGGGGAAGAGACAGTTCTCTGGGGACATAAGATTGGACAGGCTGAGAGACAAAGTCTAGGTGATAACCTTTCACACATTGGAGGACCCAAGCGTCCGAAGTAATACATGCCCACCCTTGGTGGAACAGAGCCAGCCTCCCCGCTACCCGCCCGTGAGCGACAGGGGAAGAAGGGGTACTCACCATAAGGGCGTCTGCCCGAAGCGGCACCGCGGGGGTATCTGGAGCCCCAAGATCTCCCTCTGGCCGGGAAGAAAGGAGGCGTCTTTGAGTCCTGAAATCCCCGGGACGGGAAAAAGGAACCTCTGGAGGCACGGAATGAGCCTCGGAAACCACGGCCGGGTGGACGGTTCCTGCTACGCCCGGCCCCTCCAAAAACCTTGGGCGCGAACATGCGCTTCATGTTCGCCTGAGCCTTGTCTATGGCCGTAAAGGTTTTTAACGTAAGACCCCAGGTCCTTAACGAAAGAATTACCGAACAGGACCCCTTCTTCGGAAGGGCCCGGCTCCGCTACCGTCATGGCAGCCAATTTCGGGTCAATTTTGAGGAGAGTTGCCTTGCGCCTCTCAGAGGACATGGCGGTATTTGCGTTCCCCACTAGGCATATAGCCCTTTGTACCCAACCGATGGCTACATCGATGTCCAAATTCGAATCGCCAGTTCTAGTGGCGTCAAGCAGCTCGTAGAGCTTCGAAAGTGGGCCCAGGGTATCCAAGATCTTGTCCTGACAGCCCTTAAGGGAGTAGTCTAGGCCCTTTTTGGACTTCCAGCCAGATTTATTCAGGAACTGGGCAATTTGGGGGTCAATATCGGGAGTCTTGCAGGCCGAGCCCGGGAGGGAAGGCCTGGGGCACTCCGCCCGCAGCTTATTGCGACCTTCCTTAGACAGGGGGGTACGCATGCGTCTGGCCACATATTGGGCTATGTGTTCTGGGGGAACCCATTCAGCTGACCGGGGATGGCGGAGGTCGTCAGGGTCAAACAGGGGGTTACCCTGAGGGTCAAATAACACTTTACTATCCCCAGCGGGGTCCTGAACAAGGCCCTTGGTAACGGTAGAGGAACCCGAGGGGGTTACGCCCGTAGGGGGCAAATCCTCGTCCGAACCATCCTCATCATAGGAGTCATACTCCATAGCGTCAGACTCATTCTCCACACTCCGGTCGGAATCCGACACATCATTGAGGGCTCTAGCCCGTTTCCATAATCTAGCCTTTTTAGCCCGGCCAGGGGCTCTTTTGCGCGTGGGATGCGCGCTGTCTGTGACCGCGTCAAGCGAGTCCATCATGGCAGGCATAGCCCGCATCGGGGAGTGGGAGCTGACGTGTTTTGCCTTAGCCCTTGCCTTACGGGCCCCAGGCATGGCGGGGGCCGGCGGGGGGGTCCCATCACCCGGGGGGGAGGGAGCCGCCAACGAGGGCAAAAGCATATTCTGCAGAGATTGGGAAAACGATGTGGACACCGCTCCCATGGCAGAGGCAAAGGCCTTCTGCAAGGATGAAGCCATAGTGGTGTCCAAGAGGGCATGGAATTCCTGAGAAGCTATATTACCCTCTGGAGCATCCTGAGAAAAAGTGCCAGTAGGGCCTTCCTGCCCTTCATCCTTGTCTTGCATAATGGAAGGGACAATTACTCACAGATTACGTTAGAAAGGGTATGTAGAGCAACAGGGTTGATTAACCCACGAGAACAGGGAAAAAAGATGCAGTTAGGTGTGCCAGGGGACCCAGGGAACAGCAGAGGCGGACAGCAGGCGGACCGCGAGCCGCAGAAAGACAGTGGAACCGGCCGCGAGTAAGCTCCGCCTCCAAAATGGCCACCGCACGAGGAGGCCGGCGGATAGCTCCTGCGGTCCGGACCTACTGGGGGAAGGGGCGCGTGCACCTTATCCCCGCGGCACGTATGCCGAGAGGACGAGAGACATGCAGCCGCGGTCGGAACAAACAGACCGCGGCAAACAGCCGCCCACGGAAAGATTGCGAGCGAGCACCCAGCGGGGAAAAAACAAACCGCAGGGGAGGCAAGGGGAAAATCTCCTCCGCGGAGAAAAAACAGTAATAGAGGGATGGGAAACCCACTAGGCACACCAGGAGAGTAAACATAAAATACACAATCAAACGAGCAAAGTGTAAACAGCAGTAAAATTCAATAAATTCAATAAATGCTGAGAACATGTAGAGCAAGGTAAAATACTTAGCTGATCTGAGGAAGCAGCAAAGAAAGAGGGGGATTGTGGGAAACACAGGCCTTATATACTCACTTCCTCTGTTGTGTGATTGGTTGCCTGTGTATCTATACTGTTTTTTCTTTCATTTTTTACAATATTCATATTCCTCTATCTTTGCTGCTGAGGAAATAAAGAAAGAGTTATGCATAATAGGAGCCTCCGTGTCTTTAATAAAATTGTCGGTTTTGCTCCACGAGGGGATAATCCACTTAATCGTCCATTTTAGTGGGAGTATCCCTCTCGTGTAGCAATGCCTGTTGGGATAATTACAATGCCTGATGGGAGAAATCCCCTGTAACAGCTGTAAGGAAACCCCTTGCAAGGGGAACTGCATAAATATGGAAGTCTGTGAATAAAGCAAGTTAGTTGACTCCCAAACTGTGTTTCGTCCGGTTATTGGGAGGATGGGGAATATTGCCGTGCTTTCTGCTCTGACTGTGGATTTCCTGAGAATACCAACGGATATCGTGGACTAATATACTGCATTCCGTTACAATCTTCAATTTTGATCTCAGCCAAGGTGGCAGAGTAGGGGTGGAGCCAGCTCCAGTGGACCCCTTGGTGCTAGAATAAAGGTAAGTTTTAACACTTTTTAACAGGGTCAAATGGAGGTCGGCCACCTAAAATGCATTTTTAACATTATAGTGTCAGGAATACACATTTGTATTTCGGACATTATAGTGGTCCTTTAAAACACAGAAACATAATGTTTGAATCTGAATGCAAAAATGCAATGCACACAAAGTATTATTGCTTTGTTCTTTTTGAATCTTGTGGGGATATTTATGGGATAATAATTTGTAAACAGAGAGAATTACCCACTAATTTAATTATCAGATCCCAAAGTCGTTATCGTTATAAGTGAAATGTATATCATATCAATTAGTTCACAAATTGTTATAAAAATAGATAATTTTTATTTCTTAACAATTTAAATAATAATGATGAGTAACATGCATGATGATAATCAATGGAAATTCAGTATAACATGAATATGCAATACAAAGTGGCAATATAAGACGTAAGACATAGTTTAAGATCTACACATTAGGCCGTCAAGACATTTATGACCCTTTCTTCACAGAGAAGGAATGTGAAAGTTGCACAGGGAGACAGAGCGTAGAGCAATAAAAACTTGCAGAGTAACCCTTTCAATGCTGGCTAGACCTCTTCTAGGGATTTAAGATCTACTCCTATGTAATTTTAAATAAAAATATTTAAACAGTCAGTAATCACTTCCTTGATCCATCCAATGAGAAATCTTACTATGTTGTATAAGCTGATAATTTTATTAATTTGTCTAAATAGATATTTTATCTTATTTTAGAGCCAATCAATACAGCTGGATAAATGTGCTAATATGCTAACGTGATATTAATCACACAAATACATTAATGGCTATATTAATCCCAACTGCAGATGGGATGCTATAACCATATATATATTCTTTAATAATTAAGATTTCTAAATATGAAATCTAATCATGATTTATCCAGTCATATATCATGCTATTAATTTTAATTAATTTTAATTAATTAATTAAATGCCAGTATATTTACCAGTTAAGTAGATATTTTCTCAACAGATATTCTCAGGTAGCTAAGTGTCAATGAATGTTTCTCTCTTGCTCTGCATGGAGTGTCTTGATTTTCTTGATTACTCTGATCGCCCGATTCTCCCTCTCTCTCCAAACTTGAATTCCCTCTCTTCCCTTGTCTTAACTTTTTAAAGGGAAAATTCCTTAAAATGAGAACCAATAGGAAACTAGGGGTGTGGTTCCCTTCTAGGTAACCATTTTAGTATTTGGACTCGATGGCAGTCTTGTCCCACTAAACATACCTATCCAGGAAAGAGTTAACTTTTCCTGGTGGCTATTTTGACGTCATTTACGTTATCTATATGGTGGCTATAATTTTAAATATCCTTTCACTTCAAATGGTCTTTCTCAGACTTGTCCAGACTATATGTCTCGAAATTCTGTAGTAATTTCTAATATGACAGTTTGTGAACTTTATTTCAACTTCCACTATAATGGGACGTTGTTAGGTATAGAAAGTAAAATTTTATTATTTAATCCTCTGTCACCTATGTCTGTGAATATAATTTATTCTATTCCATTAGCACCTAGACAGTTTCTTATCACTTGGTTTGTTTATATTACACATTCCATTCAGCTCGGGCAAAGCGGTCAGTTTTAGAGAAAGGATAGAAATTCTGTGTCTCTTTGTTAACTTGAGAATAACAAAATGGAGTCTGGTCTGTTCAAATTGACTTCAGAATATACACTTTGTATTTCTATCATAGCACAAAATGTCTGCCGATATAAATACCCTGACAATCTGTCAGCTATATGTCAACACTGATTCACTTTAAAGGATATATTAAAATATAGGGTCTTCTTCCACTTTCAACGTGTCTTAATAGGTCATTTATTATTCTGGATTGTCACCAAGAAGTATCTCTTTCTGCTTGTCCAAATTATGTATAGTCATTTTGGCTTCACTGTTGTCTTTCTCAATACACAGACTCAAACTCTGTCCAAGTGATTTCTATCTCCTTACAACGTACACTTGGTTTCCTTAAAGTTTTGTGTTTTCTTATTGATCATAGTACATATTCATCATGTTGTAGCGAATCTATCTATCTATCTGTAGTGAATCTATCTCTATCTATCTATCTATCTATCTATCTATCTCTACAGTCATTGAAATGATGGGGATTCATTGAATACAGAGGAATAAAATAGTTTCTATTTAAGAATATGTACACATAGCAGATACTGTCCAAACCATATAATACAGATAGTCACGTTCTAAGAAGTATATTGGTGGAATGAGGTAGGCAGCAGCTCCACCTGAACAGAGGTCTCTCTACGCTGGCCAGTGACAGTATTACTTAGAGTATGAGTGGGTGTGGTGCCTGGGATGTCTCTAGTAGATAGATATACCCCAATGACAACAATTGTTGTTCTGTTAAATGAAAGATGTATAATACAGAAGTGCATTTACACTTTCACGTGCTAGTGTATAGCTCCAAAATATATGCTAGAGAGGTGCGTTCTGCTTATGAATAATTGGGCGTTTCTCACTTCAAATAGGGTCCTTAGCAATATATGGAATAAATGAAACAGATACATTATAGTGTAGTACGATTGTGAAAAAATTGGACAGATAAGTATAGTCGTAGATGCACATTCACATGTGAATAAGATCAAAATGGTTATTTTTTTGTTGCAGTAAAGTGGTGCAATACACTTTTAGTTTGTGTCCTCAGCATAAATATGTAAAACAAAATAAAACATATATAGCACATACTGTAGAAGGTGGTAATGGGCAATTACTAAGAAAAACTTCTTAAAATATAAAACACAATCTGAGTAGCTCAGTCCACAAGGCATAGGTGGTATCTTCCCCATCAAAGAAATAATATGCAGGAAGCAACTGGTGATGATCCAGAATCTTGAATTATCATGGAACTTTGGAATTGCATGGTATGGCTGTGCTAATATCTAACCTTGGCATGACCACATGACTACTAGCAATAAAATATTATGTAAGTGGAAATTTTAAAAAAGAGCTCTAAATGCACATAAAGTTAGGAATGCCTCAAATGAGCAAGAAGAAACTATAGTTGCCAAACTTGAGTTATCATGAAACTTTAAAATTGCATAATATGGTAACGCCAATATGGACTACATAACTAGACAGCCAGCAATATTGAAGAGTCACGTGGCTTTACTTCTCTAAGATGGTATTTTTGCCCAACCATGTGACTATCTGAAGGAACTTTAGAAGGATCTTCTGTATCCCACATATAAAAAAAACTTTGAGTTTAGCTCCTCTGAGCAAAGCAAATCAGGAAGTATAATAACCATTTGTATGACTGACAGCCTGGGGATGTAACCAGGTTAGTTTATATAAGTGCCATTTTCTATTGGAATCTGAATTTTATGTACACACTCTTTAGACATAAAGCAAAGCATGTAGGGATCTTGAATGTCCCTTTAAGTGTTTTATATATGTAGGATTTATTTTTTAAATTTGTATTTGTTATTAAATATTTTTAATAAACAAAGCAATATAATGCAGCAATCAGCCAATAAAAGTAAGTGCACAATACAGAATGAAAATGCATTGTTTACACAAGGTTTACATGTAGAACGAATAAGAAAGTGCAAGTAATTAACATGAACAATGATTGCCATTGGTGCATGTTTGTGTTTCCTGTGGTGATACTGATATCCCTGCCTTACCTGTTGTGACAAAACCCCTATTTGGCTTTCCCCAAGTTATTCTTCTACTCCATTCGGACATTTATTTAATATTTTATTCCCCATTCATTCGAAGAGACTAAATACTGAACTCCGACCACCCCCCCTGGCTCATTAAAGCGGCACTGTCATGCCGAATCCTGTTTTTTTTTTAACCCCCCCTCCCACCTCCACTACATCCAATTGACCCCCTAGTCACCCCCAAATACCCCTAAGCTCCCCAGATTACCTAATTTTTAATCTTTATCTTCTGCCCCGATCTATATTCAGGGCGCTGCCATCTTTGTGTGGGTAGAGGAAGTCCCTGTGGGACATGTCATCTGCCCACACTAGATAGCACTGAGATTCCTGCACATGCCCAGTGAAACACCTGGACATGCGAACAGGAATTTCATCTATTAATTTATTCATTAGACAGACGAATGAATGAATAGAAAAAATCAGACGAACAAACTAACACTGTGTATCAGTGTTCGTTTGCTCGTTCGGTTTATTACACGGAGGGAGCTACCGGCACGCAGCTCCCTCCTTGTAATATGTAAAGACAGAAGCAGCAGGGAGCAGTGCTCCCCGCCACTTCATAAGCCCCCCAGGTCACCCCTCACTCTATGGGGGTCAATATGACCCCCATAATAGCATAAGGGAGATTAGAATCTCCCCAATGCCCCTACTCGCTATACTGCGAGTAGGGGAATGTCTACTAAACAGTGAGCAGCCTGCGGGCCTATTGTCCTCCCCCCAGGCCCCCACCCCTGAGCGGCGGTTGGGGGCCATGAAGATAATGAGGGGGGGGACCTACTATCCTCCCCCCCAGGCCCCCACCCCTGGGCGGTGGGTTGGGGCCCTAAATAAAAAAAACAATAAGGGGGGGACCTCCTGTCCTCCCCCCCTGCCCCCACCCCTGAGCGGTGGGTGGGGGCCCTAAATAAAGAGAGGGGTGGACCTACTGTCCTCCCCCTGGCCCCCACCCCTGAGCGGTGGGTGGGGGCCCTAGATAAGAATGGTGGGGGGGGGGGCTTGAAATCCATCCAATCACAGTGCTCTGTGTCATTTTACACAGCGTGGGAAAGTTCCAAAGAACTTTCCCATGCTGTGTAAAATGACACAGAGCACTGTGATTAGATGGCTTGAAATCCATCCAATCACAGTGCTCTGTGTCATTTTACACAGCGTGGGAAAATTCCAAAGAACTTCCCCACGCTGTGTAAAATGACACAGAGCACTGTGATTGGATGGATTTCAAGCAATCCAATTACAGTGTTCTGTGTCATTTTACACAGCGTGGGAAAATTTCAAATAACTTTCCCACGCTGTGTAAAATGACACAGAGCACTGTGATTGGATGGCTTGAAATCCATCCAATCACAGTGCTCTGTGTCATTTTACATAGCGTGGGAAAATTCCAAAGAACTTTCCCACGCTGTGTAAAATGACACAGAGCACTGTGATTGGATGGATTTCAAGCCACCCAATCACAGTGCTCTGTGTCATTTTACACAGCGTGGGAAAGTTATTTGAAATTTTCCCACGCTGTGTAAAATGACACAGAGCACTGTGATTGGATGGATTTCAAGCCATCCAATCACAGTGCTCTGTGTCATTTTACACAGCGTGGGAAAATTTCAAATAACTTTCCCACGCTGTGTAAAATGACACAGAGCACTGTGATTGGATGGCTTGAAATCCATCCAATCACAGTGCTCTGTGTCATTTTACATAGCGTGGGAAAATTCCAAAGAACTTTCCCACGCTGTGTAAAATGATACAAAGCACTGATGTTTGGATGGCTTGAAATCCATTCAATCACAGTGCTCTGTCATTTTACACAGCGTGGGAAAATTCCAAGAACTTTCCCACGCTGTGTTAAATGACAAAGAGCACTCGGATTGGCGTAAACCCACTAATCAGAGTGTTCTTAGCCTAATTGCAAGGCTTTATCAGCCTTCCATGGGTGAAGATGGATTATTTTTTTGCACTCGGGTTTTTTCTGTTTCGTCAGGTTTTTTTTTTGCGCTCTGGTTTTTTATTTTATTTTAAGTTCAAGGGGTATATGGGCTTTTTATTTGGCCTTTTTTGGGCTGAAAAATGAAGATTTTAGAAAAAAGAAGACGTCAAATAGTAAGTTTATTTATTTTTTTACAGGTTAGTTATTTTATTCCCCCCTCACTATTTTTAGGGTGAGGGGGGTAAGTAGGGGATAGTTTGATTTGGGTGGGGTGAGGGGTGACTAGGTGCTTGGGACCCCTAGTCACCTTGATTGGGGGGATTTCCATTTATGGCCCCCACCCGCCGCTCAGGGGTGGGGGCCGGGAGGGAGGACGGTAGGTACCCCCCCACTATTCTTATCTAGGGCCCCCACCCACCACTCAGGGGTGGGGGCCGGGGGGAGGACAGTAGGTCCCCCCCTCTCTTTATTTAGGGCCCCCACCCACCGCTCAGGGGTGGGGGCCGAGGGGGAGGACAGTAGGTGTCCCCCCCATCTTTATTTAGGGCCCCCACCCACTGCTCAGGGGTGGGGCGCCAGGGGGAGAGGACAGTAGGTCCCCCCCTTATTGTTTTTTTAGGGTTCCCACCCACCGCTCAGGGGTGGGGGCCCGGGGGGAGGACAGTAGGTCCCCCCCCCTTATTGTTATTTAGGGGGCCCCCACCAGCTGCGCAAGGAGGGGGGTGCGCCTGGAACTCTGAGGTGGCCATTTAACGGCCCGAACACCGGTGAAAATATAAGAACGCCTGCTTCTGTTCGCGGCAAGCCAGGAGAGTGTTGTTCGACAGATCGTTCGACTGGATTTTTTGAACCAACACTGCCTTATGAGCCAGGGGACCCGTTCCCCTTTATTCATTCACCTTTTTATTTTGTCTAAAAACTCTCAAACTAGACCGTTACCCTTGAAACTATGGAACTATTTCTGGGCAGACATCTCCAGAGCGGTCGGTCAAATCTTCACCCCAGTAGCGATTCGACTATGTTCATGGGATCTGAGCGATTTTCGGATTTGTTGGGCGCTTAGATCCAAGCTAACTGGGGATGTGTAGACTATGGGGTTTGGCTATATGAAATATGACTTTATGTATTTTAAAATGTTTTGTGAGGTTATTGAGTTTAATACAGTACTTACCCAATTACCTCCCAGGTACAGAGGATGGATTATACTGTTTTATGTGGGAGTGTCCTGGATCTGAGAGTCAATGTCATTGGTTGATTGTTTTGTACTACTGTCCCCTCTTAGGTCCAGGGGGAGTGCCCCTTGCATGTGGACCTGCATAAAAGGCCATCTGTGGCTTTACCCCTTCATGAAGTTTTGGCTCATGTTTGGGGGATTGGGAGTTATAATCACTACAACTTCTTCTATGTTTGGATTTCAGGAGATTCTACACGGATATACTCAGCCGGAGTATAGGGGATCCGTTACACCTGTTTCCAATGCAAAGTGTGTACCTGGGTCTACTGTCATCATAAATTCAAGCGACCTTCCCAGCTCCGTTGCACTACCCGGCATTGCAACATATGAAGCGGATGATACACTTCCTCCCACATCATACCATTTTCCTTTGTCATAGAATCAGTTGCCAGCCTATGGGGCTGGGTAGTGGCTTGTGCAGGAGTGTCTATGTGAGGTCCATGGATGGTGGATAAGACATATCAATTGTCTAGAAATGTTTGCTATTCCCAGTCTGGCCATGGATCTGTCTAATTATTATATTCTTCTGAGAATGGACAACGTCTCGACGGTTCAGTACATCAACTGTCTGGGCGATGCTCATTCTCAGGAGTTGTCAAATATCACCAAAGCTATGTTACAATGCTGTCGCCCATCCCATGTGTTCCCTATTAAGGGTTAATAAGTATGTAGGGGTGTATATGAAAAATACCCCTCTCTGTCTCATTAGAGCTATCTTTGCCAGAAGCTCAAGGAAGCAAGGTGAAAGGTTAGTGTAGGACTCACCTGAGAGGTTTGTCTTGACGTGGTAGGCTGGCATTCCCTCCAATGGCCATTGGAGTAACTAAATAACCTCCATTTGTTTAAATATACATAGGGATTTGGGAGAGAGCGCAGGTAACTTTTTTCCTTTGATTTTTGCTGATGTGTACTATGGTCGTTGCTGCCGCCCAGGAGTGATGGGAGTTTGAGCGCATGACTTGTTTTTTTGTATTAAATATCACCAAAGACCTGAATCAGTTTTGCTTGGATCAGAACATTTTGTTTCAAGTAGAGTATCTTCTGGGAACCTACAACATAATGGTGGACACTCGGCCATTTTTAATGAGGGCAGACGGTTATATATATTCATTGCATAGGCATGCTATCTACTCTTGTATAGGCCTCTTCGATATATTAACATGAGTTCCTTGTATATGTGTTATCAGTTGTCCCTCATTGATAGAGTATAAACCTTTCAGTAATATTTCTGAATCTGTACATTCTAAAAATGTAGCTCTTACTAACTCATTATTTGACATAACCTGTACACTTACTTTATCTTTCTCTATGGGCTTTACAATTTCATGACGATTTTTAACTGTTTTAATTTTACCAAAATATGAACTTTGGTTATGAAAACATGAATGATAAATGGTTTCAACTTGGTTATTTAACCCCTTAAGGACCAAACTTCTAGAATAAAAGGGAATCATGACATGTCACACATGTCGTGTGTCCTTAAGGGGTTAAACATATTATTTTGGATGCAAAATGTAGACAACTAGAAAGATCTACCTGCTCAAGTTCAGTAATGTTATTATAACGTCTCAAATATCAGGATATTATAATTTATAAAATAATAATTATGTGTTACTAATAGGAATCCCTAACACCGACATTGAAAATAATGTGTTTTCAATACCAGAAATTGGTATTAACCCCTTAAGGAAAGGACTGTTTTGGCCATGTTGTACGTTAAGGACCAGGGCTGTTATAACACTTTTGTGGTGTTTGTGTTTAGCTGTAATTTTCCTCTCTCTCATTTACTGTTCCCCTTACAAATTATGTAGTTTTCAGGACAACTAGGGCTTTCTTTACATATCATGAAAAAACTGCTAAATAGATTCAAACTGTTGTCCTGAGTTTAAAAACACCCAGTGTTTACACACTTTTTTTATTTTTCTTGCAACTTATAGGGTTATAAGTAGAGATGTCCTGAATAGTTCGCTGGTGAATAGTTCCTGGCGAACATAGCTTGTTCGCGTTCACCACGGTGGGCGAACATATGCGATGTTCGGTCCGCCCCCTATTCGTCATCATTGAGTAAACTTTGACTCTGTACCTCACAGTCAGCAGACACATTCCAGCCAATCAGCAGGAGACCCTCCCTCCCAGACCCTCCCACCTCCTGGACAGCATCAATTTTAGATTCATTCGGAAGCTGCATTCTTAGTGAGAGGAGGGACAGTGTAGCTGCTGCTGATTTAATAGGGAAATCGATAGCTAGGCTAGTGTATTCAGTGTCCACTACAGTCCTGAAGGACTAATCTGATCTCTGATGTAAGGACAGCACCCCAAAAAGCCCTTTTTAGGGCTAGAACATCAGTCTGCTTTTTTATTTCCTGTGTAATCTAATTGCAGTTGCCTGCCTGCCAGCGTGTGTGTCAGGCTCACAGCGTATACTGTGCCCACTTGCCCAGTGCCACCACTCATATCTGGTGTCACCATAGCTTGCATTTAAAAAAAACTAAAACTTTTTTGACTGTAATATAATAGCAGTCAGTTTGTTGTTTACGTTGCTGTAACGGGGAGTTTGGTCTGTCACTGTGAAGCGGGCGTAACCCTTACACTACCTGATCGATTCAACATCATACCTGATGTTTTAAAGCACATTATTCCAAACAATTTAGGAATATTAGGTGATTTATGCCCTTTATGGATTAAAACCAGACTCTGCATCAACTATGTAATTTTCCATGGGAGTTGTGCCATGGATCCCCCTCCGGCATGCCACAGTCCAGGTGTTAGTCCCCTTGAAACAACTTTTCCATCACTATTGTGGCCAGAAAGAGTCCCTGTCGGTTTTAAAATTCGCCTGCCTATTGAAGTTTATGGCGGTTCGCCCGGTTCGCCTGTTTGCGAACAATTGCGGAAGTTCGCGTTCGCTGTTCGCGAACGGAAAATTTTATGTTCGCGACATCTCTAGTTCTGACCCAGTTGTCTTGCCATCACTTTTTGGCACTTGTCAAAGTCATTCCAGTTGTTTTGCATCCCCATTTGTCCTGCTTCCAATATATGACCTTCAAGAATGGTGTGTTCCATTGTTGAATTGACAGGTGCCATTATAATGATATAATCAATCTTATTAACTTCATCAGTCAGTGATTTTAATGTTGTGACTGATTAGTGCATATCCCAACTAGATTTTCCACATAAAAAGACAAAAATGAGAAATTGTATCAAATTGTATCTTTTGCAAATTAAATTACATGAATTTGTGGACTTATAATAAATAAAAAAAAAAAAGACATGGCAATGGCACATTAATCTGTCATAGTGTTTGAAAACCGAAATTGGCAAATTGCTAATTTGGCTCCGTAATTTCACAAAAACCCTAAGCACACATGGAGATTTCTGTAATGCACTGTGTATGTAAACAAGGCATAAGAATTATAATGGCAGATCTTTTATAAAATATCCACATATAAATCCTTTAACCCCTTAAAGACACATGACATGTGTGACATGTCATGATTCCCTTTTATTCCAGAAGTTTGGTCCTTAAAGGACCACTCTAGGCACCCAGACCACTTCAGCTTAATGAAGTGGTCTGGGTGCCAAGTCCAGCTAGGGTTAACTAATTGTTTTATAAACATAGCAGTTTCAGAGAAACTGCTATGTTTATCAATTAGTTAAGCCTTCCCCCTAATTCTCTAGTGGCTGTCTCACTGACAGCCGCTAGAGGCGCTTGCGTGATTCTCACTGTGAAAATCACAGTGAGAGCACGCAAGCGTCCATAGGAAAGCATATGAATGCTTTCCTATGTGACCGGCTGAATGCGCGCGCAGCTCTTGCCGCGCGTGCGCATTCAGCCGACGGGGAGGAACGGAGGCGGAGAGGAGGAGGAGAGCTCCCTGCCCAGCGCTGGAAAAAGGTAAGTTTAACCCTTTTCCCCTTTCCAGAGCCGGGCGGGAGTGGGTCCCTGAGGGTGGGGGCACCCTCAGGGCACTCTAGTGCCAGGAAAACAAGTATGCTTTCCTGGCACTAGAGTGGTCCTTTAACCCCTTAAGGACCAAACTTTTGGAATAAAAGGGAATCATGACGTGTCACACACGTCATGTGTCCTTAAGGGGTTAAGGGGTTAAATTCCCAATCCAAAGTTGGCTGGGTTGTACTTTTGTAAATATTATGCTATGATTTAAATTATTTGAATTTGTCCTACACATTTTCTATTTTAAGGCTCTGGGTGATTCAATTTGTCAATTATTAGAAGGAGTTACAAATATTTGCATATGTGAAATTGAACCGTAGTATCTTATTGCATGGAAATTTATTTTGCATAGAACACATATTGGATTAAGGTACAGTTTTAAATATTGTTTATTTGCACGGAGAGACATTGTATTATAAATGTCTAGTGAGGCAGTTGATGCTGTTTGATCCATTCAAGCCATTTTATAATAATCTGACCAACTAGAGAAGAAAAAAATGCTTAGTTTCTCATGGATTTGGCCAATGGTTGTTGAAATTATTGTATTGGTATTGTCCGTTTCTGGAAACATGATCATTATTGTTACAAATCTACTGGCTTGGACTAAAAACAAAATGCTTAATGTAAGTGACCAGTTAATCACGTGGATCAGTGTCTCAAACTTGTTCTTTGGACTCATGAGGCTATTTTCATATGTCATTTATGAAACCGCAAACAAAGCATTATATCTAATGTTGCATCTTACATTAGTTTCCTGTAGTCTCTGGTTCTGTGCTTGGCTCTGTGTGTATTTCTGCTTAAAAACTATTAACCAATGCAACAGGTTTTACATTTCTCTACAAAGGAGGCTCTTCAAGATATTTCCATGGATTCCAATACCATCCGTCCTGGGATCATTGTTGGTCAGCCTTCCGGTGGCTTTGTTCAGACCTGAAAAAATCCTACCAAGCAAAGCAGACAATGACTCAGTGTTACCTATTTCCACTTGTAATAGCAAATTTTCAATATCATTTCTGATTTATGGAACATTCTCAACATTAGCCTTATTGTTTTCCTGGATCTCCATTTTGATCATCGTCCTGTCTCTTTATAGACACATAAAGAATATGCAAGGAAACATTTGTGGTTTCAGAGGTTCCAGCATAGAAGGTCATGCTCATCCAGTGAAAACCGTGATCTTTCACTTGTCACTCAATGTTTTATTATTTACAGGTATTACAGCAACTTTACATTGCACTAATGAAACTTTAATACTTTATTACTCCTCTATTGTAATTAGCTTTATTCATTTTCTCTGCTCTATGATGCTTAAAAAAGAAAATTGTAACCTATCAGAGTCGCTTAAAACACTTAAGAACATTGTATTTTGCACTTGTTTATCTCCTAAATAGTCTATTTTCTAGAGAAATCTAAATGGCAGTTTATATTTGATTTATATAATATGATTTGTGATAGATCTTGTATTGTAAAATGCATGTGAGATTTGTTTGATTTAAAAAAAAAAAAAAAATAAGATTTCCAGATTTTAGTATACCAATTTTGTAAGTAGGAACTAGAATTAACTTCCAGATTAAACACTGGAAACTAGTTACATAGTAATCTATTACTTTTATAATTTCTATATTTTCTAATTTTACAATATTTAATTTTGATGTTGAATTTATATTTAGTTTTACAATGTTTGTTATTTACAATTCAATTCTCCGTACATAAAACTCACAAATACATAGTTGAAATTAACGGACTCTGTTGATTATTTTCCTATTCCATGTTTGGTAATGAGTTTGTGGTCAACTAAATACAAATTAAAAAACAAAAGCGGAAATACACTGTCCTAAGCTAAAGATAGATCATAAAACATAACTTTTAATGGAATAGAATAATAAAATACACACACATAAACTAAAACATGTGAGCAAATAATGTGAGGGAACAAGTAAAATAATAAAGTCAATAATCACATATAGAACCCTATATAGTTAGGATGCACTTGCAATGAGGATAAGCTTATAAACACTTGAAGGATCCCAGGCTAAAGTATCTCTGTGAATAGGATACTGTAGCAATTTGATGTCTGAATAGTTATTACAAATGAAGAACAAAATAAAGTTAGTATCTAAAACAGAGGAAAAAATAGCAACAATCTGAGGGTTGTAGGTATGAGATAAAAGGTAAATATCGCCTAAACAGCTGTTTATTGAATCCTAATAACTGCTGCAGTGATATATACAAAATCTAGTTGTAGAGAGAGAAATCTAATAGTGCTACCAAAATAGAAGGTGATGAAAAGAAATAGTGAACTGAAATGATAAACAAAATAATGTAAGCGCAAGGAGAGACTAGTCAGAAGTAGAAAGATAAACTCTGTGCCTTCAAGGGCACCTATCAAATTACATAACTAGACAAAAAGTGGAATATAGGTGCTCACTATATCTTAAACGATGGATAGGGGCTGCAGATTGTCACACAAGATTTCCCCAACCTTGTGAAAATACAGAACAAGAAACAAAAAGGGGAGATAATCCACGCCAATGGTTTAGTGCAAACACATGTAAATAAAGGTATTTACATACATATTTGCAACAGGATCTAAAAAAAAACAGAAACAGAGATAAAAAAAAACAATTTAAGTGCATTATATTGGCTTATTTTGGAGTAATATATTTCTAGCGAAGACTCACTCACACTTTCAAGAGCTATATAGAGCACTACTGTTGAAGGCTTGAACGGTATAATCCCCATCTGAGGATGTTGATACAGCAGTGATGATGGTACAATCAACAGTGGTGGCGGTGCTTTCCTTGGTAGGGTTATACTTCTGGACCTGCATTTCCCAAGTGGGGATTATACCACTAAAGCTCCACCACACTAGAGCAGGTTCATGCTCCAAAAAATGTAAGATACTTATTAATTTTCTAGAAGAAATATATCATATTAGACACATTACACTATTGGATGTTCTTGTCTATGTCTTTACTTATTGTACCCTACCAAGGAAAGCAACACTACCACTGTTGATTGTACCATAATCATTGCTGTATCTACATCCTCAAACAGGGATTATACCACCCACGCCTTCAACAGTAGAGCTCTATATAGCTCTTGAAAGTGTGAGTGAGTCTTAGCTAGAAATATATTACTCCAAAATAAGGCAATATACTACACTTACATTGTTTTTTTTTTTTTTGTTTTTTTTAGATATTCATCTACAAGCAAGATCCTATTGCATATATGTATTTATATACCTTAATTTACATGTGGTTGCACTAAACCATAGGAGCAAATTAAATGACTAGTCTAACTTCCTAAATTGTAACACAGCCTCCCATAATAGTAAAAGAGCACTTATTAAATGCTGTGAAAGTTCTCAGTCTGTTACAGCATACAGGAGACCAATATGCCAAAAACTCTAACAGCCTAATTGCATCAAAGTAAAATTATCAGGATAGTGTCACCAACATTGGTGGAAGTAATCTGTTAATGTAGGAGGCTGTAGGTATCGGACAGAATGAGCCCTGATGCGAGTTTTGCCAGTAAGCGGCTTTTCAATCTCAATGGTCTTGGTGCAGTGGCTCTGCAGTTTTAACCTTGCAATATAAAAACTGAAATTTTTTAAAACGGCAGTAATAAATGCTTTGTGGGGATCGGACAATATACCTCACTTTACTGCCAACTAGTTATTTAGTGTGTTTCCTTTAACATACAACGTAAGACAACCTACATATAGGGTAATATTTTCTTGTTCCACTTTCAACTTGTCTTAATGTATCATTGTTGTAGTTTGTGGTTTTGGATGAATAAATTTGCACAATTCAAATGGTTTCACAATAACTACTGTGTAAAACTTTAAGGAGCACCAAGATGGCTTTTAACTATGTGCTTCAAAGAGCATCAAGATGGCCACTATTCATGTGTCCCGGTACAACCTAGTTACACTAACAACAGACATCACATAGTTATATTAACAATAGTTACTGGAAGCCCACATATATTTGCAAGCATTCAAAACCAGCCCTTTTATTTTGTACAGCTATAATTTAGATTGTTAGCGGCATAAGGAATTTTGCCAGACTTATATTCTAACAGTTAACCAGCAAATGACAATTACTGAGTGCAGCAAACACAAATGTTTAATAAGATAAAAGAGAAAATGTAACAAATACTACTAAATATATTATAGCTAAACAATTGTAATAATAACTAGACCTTTAACTTTTGCAGTACTAATCATATATTTCCCATGATTGCAGTTAAACATATCAAAGGCTATCTAAGCAATTTAATCTAAACAAAAGTATAAAAAATATGACCTAATATTTAAGACATGCAAGACCGTTTTATACCTAATGTCACAGGATCTTAGATGGAATGGAGATAAAGATTTCTGCTGCTCTGGAGAGATCAAACTTAATGTTCCAGGATACAAATTATGGCCCTAGAGCACATACTTTCAGCCTTAGAAAATTAGTGAGGCTGCCTGTGCTTGAGCAGTGCAATTCCTGATTATGGAAAAGAGTGCATTTCTAGCCTCAAATAGAGTCCTCAGCACTTTATGGAATTAATCAAAAATACATTATTGCGTAGTACTATTATGAAAAATGGTACAAATAATTGTATATGTGAACAATCCCAAAATGGTTTCTTTTTGTTGGTGTGAAATGGTGCAATCCCCACTTGAAGATATACTTTTAGTGTCCTCGGCATAAATAGGTAAAACAAAATAAAACATATATGGTACACACAGAAACAGATGGTAAGTGGCAATAGCTTAAAAACTACTTACAATATAAAGCGCAATCTAAGTAGCTCAGTTCATAAAGCATATGTGGTATCTTCCCAACCAAGGAGTAAACATGCTGGAAGCAACTTGTGATGCAAAACAGGTCCAGAAGATGACGAGTTAAAATAGCATATTATTTATTACAAACTTTAAAAAAAAATAAAAAATAAAAGCAGTAAAAATTACAGTACGATCCACACTAATGTGTTTACCACATCCAGGGCTTTTCAAAGGTGTTTGTCAGATTCTGTCATTTTTCTTTAAATAGCTGTACAAAATTCTAAATGTGTGGGTAAATGATGTGGAGGTCTCATGATCACAATAATAAAATAATTTAACTAATAATGTTAGAGTTTTCAAGTCAAATGGTATGGCAATGCTAATATCCTATGAATGTGTATCACTATTTGTACAATCATTACATAATGATTACAAACTTTGAATGTTTCAGAATTTTACACTATCACTACTCTAGTATTTATTATAACAGGATTGATTTAGGTTATATATACAAAAAAAAAGATAATAGAAAGAACAACACAAACGAAGATAATAATGATTCTATTATAATTTCAAGTAAACGTTAGATATTCAAATATTAATTCACTAAAATCAGGGGATAGAGAATTTTGACAATATAAGATCCATATCACAAGAATATGTATATATGATGTGGATCAAGCACAATTATTTGGATGGTATTGTACAGATGGTGTAATGTAAATATATGTATATACTATATGGGAAATACATTATAAGTAGAGATGTGGTTATGTAGTGGGATTGTTTACATATATTTTTATGGCTAGATGTTACAGATTGCAAATGGAACGCAAATAAAATGAAGCTGGAACGCATGCCACTTCCGGTTATAAAACACTTTCGGTTTTACGAGTACAGTTGGAAGGCATGGCACTTCCGGTCTGTGGAACGCACGGAAGTGCCGAAAATAATCGGAGGATTATACAAGTGGTTGAGATCAGCTGTGAAGACTAAGGATTGTGATCATCAACAGATGAAGTCCATCTACACTGGACCAATGAGGAGGGACAGAGAGGCACATGTGATCTAACTACACTTAGGGATTAGCCCTATTTAAAGGACTTACGGGTGGGGATTTGTTAGGCTGCTTTTTTGATTGTACTGCATCAATTGTTTTTAATATTGTGGTCCCTGAGGAAGTCCCATATTCTGTAGTAGGGACGAAACGCGTAGGACCATTGTTTGTATTTATTTTACATCTTTTTAATACAAATTAAAGCCGCTTTTTTCAAACCTTCACCCGGAGTCCTGCACTTGAGTGGAAGTATCCAGGGGATTCCCCCAAGCCCCCCAAATCATCAGGGGAGGCACCATATATGCCTGAACTGTCCAAGACCCTGTGAGTGCATTTCATATTGCGCAGTGTTAATATTGTATAACTGTATTACACTATATTTCTTTTGTTCATTTCCATTTAGAAAATCAGCCGGTTCCCTTGTTGTGTTTGTATATTCTTGTGGTCAAGTTGATTGCTAGCTGGGAGCGATCTGAGGGAGGCTGTATTCACCTACTATTGATAAGTATCCTTGTATATATTGTGTGTATACGGTGCATTTCTTTGGTTTTTTGGTTTGCTATATCCCAGCATTGTGATTTAGTTATACTCTAGGGTCTTTGGAATGGTTACTAGTATAGACTTTTTATCTAATATGCAAAAACACAGTTTAAGGAAGTTTGAAGCAATTTTTCAAGAGTGTGACAAACCCCAACCCCTTAAGGGATTAAATTAATATTTTAAATGTAAAGAAAAATTATTATTTGGGGAAACTAAAAAATGGTGGGAAATAGCCTTCCTAGAAAATTATCTTAAGGAAGGACTTATCCCACGGGGTTCAAGGTTGGAAAAAACTCCTGCCTTTGGCCTAGAAAGTGAAAATTTCATGAATGAGTGGGATGAGATTCTATCCAATGGTTCATTCCAGTTAATGCAACTCATTATCAAATATTCTAAAGATATGAAAGTGAAAATTGAGGAGGAATTGGACCTATTGGAAACTAATGCTCTGATTGATTTAGGAAGTACTGAGTATAAAGAGAGGGATGAATCTTTACAAATAAATGTAAAACAATTGGATGAGAAAATTGCAGAAATTAAAAGTAGGAAATATAAAAGGGATAAGGAAGATAAAATTAATAATACCTTTAGCACCTCAAATAGGATATCGAGAATAAAACCTCACTTTTATAGAGGCTCCTTTACTAATTCTTACCCCCCTTATAGGGAAAAATCAGTATCACAGGATTATAGGAGGAGAAATAAAGGAGACTCTTATATAAAGGAGACAAATAGGAGGGTTATCCATACTCCCCCAAGAGAACGATTAGAAATACAAAATAGAAATATACGTCCACTTGAGAAAAGGGTCACTCGTACTCCCTCAAGAGAACGACCAGAACTTCAAAATAGAAATGTACGTCCATTTGAAAAAAGAGGAGTAAGATATTATGCTCAAGCAGTTAGACAAGATGAAAATAACAGAAGATCCAATTCCCAATATAATGAAAAGGAAGAAAATTTTCAGGGGAGAACCCGAGGTCCCAAAGAGAAACCTATCACAAACTATTTTTACCCAAGGACCAACACTTGGGATAACCACAATCGGTTCTCACCCTTACAAATTGATTCTCCCAACAAGAGAACACGAACAGAGGATTAGAGGATTTGGCGCATGGTCAGGCCACTTTGATGGCTAAAGAAAGGGAAAAAGGTATATTTAATATATCAGGTTTACCCCTGTCGGATGATGAGATACGATTACTATCTAAAGGTATGAAGTTTGCACCTAATAAAACATCAAATGAATTTAATGTATATATTGATTTAAAGAAATATATTAGATCATTAACGTTAAAGAGACATTTTTTGTTACAATCTAATCAGACAATGACTCTAACCATGGATGAGGAAGAACAAAGAAATAGAAAATTTAGACCCAAATCACATTTTTACACTACACAAAATAGAGGTCCATATTTAGAAATCTTTGAAAAATTGGTAGATAGGGAGTTTAAATCAGTGGCCAAAAAACTAAATTTCAACAGTAGTAGAAATGTAACTAGGGATGAAGATAAATGTTTAAATAATCTTAAAAAGAGGGAGGATATTATAATCAAGGAAGCTGACAAGGGTGGGGGGATTATGTCTAGGAATTATTATTTACAGGAAGCTTCAAATATTTTAAGTGATAGCGAAACTTATGTTATATTGATACAGGACCCGACTAAGGAATTTAATTTAGTCCTAAAAAATCTTTTAGATGCAGCAAAAAAATAAGGACACAATTTCACAGGCAAATTATGATTTTTTGTTTTGTAGTAACCCGAGAATTCCAATCTTTTATTTTATTCCAAAAATTCACAAATGTTTATTTAATCCCCCAGGTCGCCCCATAATTAGTGGGGTAGATTCCTTGTCTGCTAATCTCTCTGCATTTGTAGATTCATATCTACAAAAGTATGCCCAGAGCTCTCTTTCTTATATAAAAGATACAAAATCATTCTTACAAGAATTGGAAAACATTGAATGGCATTCTAGTTATTGGGCCACATTGGATGTATCATCCCTTTACACTATAATTAGTCACAAATTAGGATTAGAAGCTATTAATCACTTTATGACAGAAGATCAGAGTTTATCTCAGGATATTAAAGAGTTTATTTTACAATTAGTCAAATTTATTTTAGAACACAATTATTTTTTCTTTAATGATAAATTTTATTTACAAATCACGGGAATCACCATGGGCACCAGGTTTGCCCCCAGTTATGCCAATACCTATATGCGGAGATGGGAGAATTTATCAGTTTGGATTGGTCATGACTGGAGGGAGAACCTGGTGCTCTGGCGGAGATACATCGACGATGTTATTATTTGGAAGGGGCCTTTTTCTTCTTTTCAATTATTTGAAAATGATTTGAACCAAAATAAGTACAATCTAAAGTTCACTTCTGTATGGAACCAAAAGGAAATTATTTTTTTAGATTTGTCTCACTTGATATGTGAGAATAATTTAATTAGAACAAAGTGTTTCTTCAAACCAAGTGATGGCAATGGATACGTTCATAGGCAGAGTTGCCATCACCGCCCCTGGCTTAGAGGAATAGCTAAAGGACAATTTGCTAGGGTGAGAAGAAATTGCTCACAAGTCCAAGATTTTATAACACAATCTGGCCATATTAAGGACAAACTGGTAGAAAGAGGTTATAAGAAGAATACGCTTAATAGGGAAATTCATATAGCTCTACAGACCGACAGGGGTAATTATCTGATGGACAAACCTTGTGCCAAATCCTACCAGGACAATAAGACTGCCTTTAGAAATCAGTATTGTACAGATCACGTTAAAATTAGGAAGAGTTTACAGAAACACTGGTCGATTCTCCAACAGGATCCTGTACTTAATTGTAGATTATGCTAGCTTTAGTGTACCTATAATCTTAATTTTATTAATGACAGGAGGCGAGTATTTGCTTAAGTCTCTCTTTACTAGAACTCCACAGCAGCACAGAAAAAACAACCAATCAGAAAAAAGTTAGGTACTATAAAACTCCTCTCCCCATGCTTCATTTCCTCTTTCAAGCTGCGACAAAACAGAATAAAAGGCAGAGAACATCATGGGGAAGAAACGAAGTCCTAGATACGATGAAATAACGACGTCCACCATCCGAGAGTAACCGTCAAACTAGATAGTGTTGAGGGACTGTAAACTGAAACGAGAGAAAAAACAGAATCGAACAGGTTGATTATCCAATGAAATGTACTCTAAATAAACATGCAGGTACCCAATGTAGCAACCAAATTAACCTTAATATGTAGATATCCCAACTTACTTATGAAAAAACAGACATAAGAAACAAGTGAGAGGTAGCAGAGACAACAAACAGAGTTGCATACGTACCTGATAATCCAAACTATAACATAAAACAAGGGAGGGGCAAGAATGGGTGGGAAATACTCGCCTCCTGTCATTAATAAAATTAAGATTATAGGTACACTAAAGCTAGCATAATCTACAATTTTATAACATGACAGGAGGCTTCGTATTTGCTGTTTCAAAGCTCAGTTCACCAATCCAACGCTGTTTGTGTCGCTGGTATCAATTCCAGGAAATATCAGAGTAATCCTAATTGGATATTCCGAGTACGATAAACGACAGCAGACGGATCAAAGAAGATGCCAGCCGACGAAGCATCTCAAATACGGAAAAAAAGTACCATCCGCTGGTAAATCCATTGTACGTGGTGTTGCGACCCGTTTCCTAGCGGTCGGTTGATGAGCCGGCCAGCTGACCTATTAGTCATATTCCCGTAGAGATGTCATATCAAAGGTCAATCTCGGACTTAGGGTCGCGAGAAGAAACAGCCACCATGTCTTAACTCATGATCCGTAAGGCGACTTCTCCGATCGTGCCAGGGTCATTCGGTGATGCGGCCTTGCAGGTAGATCTCCAATCTCAAGGAATGCGCCTAAGTCCACCACCAAAATCGCAACAGAAAACCGAGGAGGATCTTCCATTCCTTCCTGTCTTACCCGGTGAGATGTCTCATCCGAGAATAAATTCATAATGCAGGCAAGAGTGTGGCCAAACCAGCCGTATTCTAAGTGATCCCAATATTCCAAATGGACTGTGCAATCCTCGGACACAGCAGAGAAAAGACTCCAAAGAACGTCCATTCAAGGTTCCGAACTGAACTTGTGTGGAGGAAACGGTGGTCGACTACTCTGGGAATAGTGATATGGGAAAAGCAAACCGGAACGCAGATTTCCCTCCAGAAAATGCCCTCGTCCAAGAGTGAAAGATGTCTGTGTAGGAGTCGGGGCACATCAGGCACCTCCCTAAAGTCTCGTATGTCTCCTCGACAGTAGGTGAAAAGTAGGTTAGCGCGAATCCAACCAAACGGCTCCCGTTAGGGATAAATAGAGCAGAGACGGAGGGTCCTCCATCTCCGAACCATGTCCACCAGGTACGCGCTCCGAGGAGACAGGGCAGTCCTGCCATCTTAACCCAAGGTCTCACCATGTTGTCAATATGTACAGTTTTACCTTCAGATCAGGTAACAGTCCTCCTTAATCTTGTCACCCGAGCAAGGCAGTGCCCCTTTGCTCCATGAAGGCCTCCGTATCTCCTGACATGGGAGAACTGTCTTTGCAGTTTGTTCGTAATGGACTGGATATCCAAAACAGAAAGAAATTCTCTGTATTATATCGTGCAGAATATACCAAAAAAACTGCACACTCGTAATACCGGAGGACCATCCTTTAGCCGCACCATCTCCAGGAGCGTGCGTAAATAAGTGGGAGTCTCCCCCCGTTATACCTCTGTGAGTATTTCTCGCGTGTTACAGTGGTCAGGATCCAATAGGTCCATTACCGGAGATAGAATAGAGGGATCCCGTCTAAAAATGTATATATTGCATGACCAGGCAGTCCTCTAGAACGAAGTCCGTAGCATGGATGTTAGCTCTAATTGAATGCAGGAGGGACGCCCGTCTATGCAGTCCTCAAAGACTTGCACAGGTACAAGCCTGTGTGATGAACAAATGGGGCGTCGAGTGTATGAGAGAGCCGCACTCTCTACTAATGAGATCGCATACCGCAACACGACCGGGTGCTAGCCCGAGTGGGCCGCACCCTAATAACCAACAGCAGAGTCTACCTCTGTGACCGGTTCTCTCTATGAGAATGTGTCCTCCCACCTGTCCTCTGTATCCAGTCCAGTATCTGGTTGAGGTCGAGGGAGGGGTTGCGCCCTCTAAAACAAATCAGTATCTGGTTCTGTATATGAGAGGGATACGTCCTCTGTTCCTGAAAATAAATATACTCGGATCGAGGTGATGGAGGGCCGCACCCTCCTGTGATGCAAACTAGAGTCCCTAGAGACTCAAGGTGACTAAACTGCAGGGCACACCTCTTATAAATGTCAGCATAAGGCTGAGGGCAATCTTCGGAAACAACGATGGAAAACTATCAACCGACTATCCGGATCCCGTGCGCGCGCGCGGGGTCCAGGTAGACCATTGGTAGTCTGAGGAAAGCTGGAGACGTTCTCCGCAATCCACGAGTGCCCGGGAGGTCGGAGGAGGTCAAATCAGGCCTCGCGACGACCCGAGCAAAAAGGAAAAGGAAGTCATGAAAAAACAAAGGCAACAATTAACGAAGATAAGAGAAAGAAACACCAATTCTATCTCAGATAGAAGGCAAATAGCAGGCCGGAAGGTGACAAAAGTAAATCCCACTGGACAGGGCCAGGAGCGAAACCAACGTGGGAAAAAAACTACCGACACCTATAAGGATTCCGGGAGGCAGATACGGAGTAGCTGGCAAAGACAAGGAAAAACACGCTATCTCCTGAAGGGTCTGGGTATCGGTCCTTGGAGACGTGCCGTCGCCGGTTTGGAGTAAACCGTGGGTGTGTCCGGGGTCTTATAAGAAACTTGCCCTACAGGCATGAGGTTTAGGGCCTTCACCCTTCCCACCATATTCAGATGGCGGTAAACTGGTGTCCACTTGAACATTATGGCAATGGTGTTGGTCTGGACACCTGCCTATCTCCATGTCACTGTCGGCCACTGGGGTTTCCTCAGTGATATTCCCCCAGGCCTGCGGCCAAAAGGGGGTTCGGTACCAATAGTGCAGGCCCGTGAGTAGGCCAAAGGAACGGACACAGAATGGCTAGCCAAACAAATAGGCACGGACATAGCAGGGCATTCAAGTAGGTACCGACCTAGCAGGCCATTCAATGGGGCACAGACATAGCAGGCCGTTTAAATGGGCACGGACCGAGCAGGCCGTTTAAATGGGCACAGACCTAGCAGGCCGTCTTAATGGGCACAGACCTAGCAGGCCGTTTTAATGGGCACAGGCATGGCAAGCCGTTTAATGGGCACAGACATAGCAGGCCGTTTTAATGGGCACAGACATGGTAGGCCTTTCTTATGGGCACAGACATAGCAGGCCGTTCTTATGGGCACAGACATAGCAGGCCGTTCTTATGGGCACAGACATAGCAGGCCGTTCTTATGGGCACAGACATAGCAGACCGTTCTTATGGGCACAGACATAGCAGGCCGTTCTTATGGGCACAGACATAGCAGGCCGTTCTTATGGGCACAGACATAGCAGGCCAATCTTATGGGCACAGACATAGCAGGCCAATCTTATGGGCACAGACATAGCAGGCCAATCTTATGGGCACAGAAATAGCAGGCCAATCTTATGGGCACAGACATAGCAGGCCAATCAATGGGTGGTGTATTACCAGTATATTATTATTATCATGTATTTATATAGCGCCTTCCAATTCCGTAGCGCTTTACAAAGTGTATTGAACGAGTAACGGGGGCCTCTGAGTTCGGGTAGAGGTCCCTAAAAATAGTACATCCTCATGGCATCCTGTGACATAGGACCCTTATACACCAACCCTTAGACATCGTGGTGCCGTGTGAGTAACCCGAACCGGGACTGGCAGCCCCTAAATGCCCAGCAGGCAAACAGTGGAATGCCAGCTGTAGTGGGTTTAAGCGGAAGTTGTCCCAGTGACCCTCATGTCAATGAATGTAAGATACGCTGAGCGATACTCTCCTTAAACTGGGAATCGGTATGCACATGCCCACACAGGTCCGTTTGACATTTCTTAGCATCATCATAGGTTACCATCATATCACCTTTGTAACCATGTATAGTAACAGCGTAGACCGGTCTCCCATACCAGGTAGTCAGAGCCCGGTCCAGGCATGCTTATATGTGCCGTGGACAGGGAATCCATACCAGAGTAGACTCATCTGATTCCTCATAACTGGGCCAGAAAAATATATACTGAGAAGCACACGAATCCTAGAATAGCTGGCGCCGTGTACGCCATGTACAGAGACCTGAACTGAGTTTCCAATAAACCTGTAAGTCGCAGTAATCGTATATATCCTGATAGCAGAACTCGCAGTAATCTGTGATATACCCTGTCAGCCAGACACACAGCAAATTGAGCGACTCAATAGGTCCTGGTCCACCATGCGATAATGGGCCAGGCGTCGGCCCTGACACAGTAGCTATGGTGCATGTAGGGTACAGGCTCCCATAGGAAGTAAGCGTATGGAGTACGCCCACAGCGACAAAAAACAGAAAAAGCCTGTGCCACAGACAGAGCAGTACATGGATACTGCCTATAGGCATGTACTCCAACCCAGTAAAATAAATCTAAATCTATACATCTATACACACATGCACACACACAAATCTACATATATACAAAAACATACACCCACATATACATACATCAACCTGGACATAAAATCTCATGGGAAAACTGTCACTACATTGTCCCTTAAACAGAAGGTGCAAACACAAGCTGTATGCAGTCACCTAATGAAAAAAACAAACTGACATGCAGCATGGTAACTGAAACGGGTGGAGGCAGACCTCCAACGTGCCAAGTAATGAAGTGTACCGACGGGGGAGGGGCCGAGAGCAGGTGCACTCTCTCCCGGTCGGACTCTCCCCCGCCCGGTCGGACACACGAGGTCCGCGGGCGGAGGCGGCCGCGGAGAGCGGCCACGAGGGAAAGAAGATCCGGCCGCTGGGTACTTCGGGAAGCGCACACGAGTACCCCCGCGGCCGGCAAAGTACATGGGACCGCCGGAGATGAAATCCGCGGTCCCGGAGCTCGGGGGTCGAAGGAGGCAGATGAAGTAAGCCTCCTGAAGCCCCCGAGCGGCACACACACCGCCAGGAAAAGGCGGAAGCACATAGCATTAAAAATGAGGATACATTATCCAAGGGAAAACGGACAGGGGGGGGGGGGGGGGGGGGGCACAAGTCCAAGAAAAGAACAGTAAGGACCCCAAAGACCCCCCACAAATATATAGGGAACTACAGCGAAGTTGCAGGGACAAAGAAAACACATAAGATATAAAACAGCATGATTGGAACAAATCCAGCAAGGGCAGAAAATGTAAATACCTAAGAATAAAATCTCACATGAAAATAAATAAATAAACGGATTACTGAAGAGAAATATATCTATGACAAAATACCAGCAACCTACAAAATAGAATCTAAAATACTGAATATAAGCAATAAAATCCCAAAGCCACCCACTATAAGCAGGAGGCAGTGGTACTCTGACCTGTACTGTCTGCAGAGCAGCAAAGAAAGAGGAAATGAAGCATGGGGAGAGGAGTTTTATAGTACCTAACTTTTTTCTGATTGGTTGTTTTTTCTGTGCTGCTGTGGAGTTCTAGTAAAGAGAGACTTAAGCAAATACGAAGCCTCCTGTCATGTTATAAAATTCGATTTTACCGGATCAGCCCAAACTTATCTTTAGAAAAAAACAGAATTTGAAGAACACTCTGGCACCTAGTTCTGCCATAAAAAAATCAGGAAGCCAGTCGGAATCCTGTTGATAATAGTTCTTTCAGAGGTTGTAACTCTTGTAAAGCATGTCACACTGTTAACCTTGAAAGAACAGATTACTTTTCTAGTTTCATTACAGGGGATTTGTTCCATATCAGGAATGAGATAAATTGCCGCAAGGAAATAATTCTTTGTAAAAATATTCCCTTCTTCTATAAAAACGGTAAGATCCAAATATTTTTATGAAGAATTATTTTAAAGAAGTAGACTGTAATGGATACATTGATTTAACTAGTTGTCACCATGCTTCGTGGCTCACAAATGCACCTAAGAGCCAGTTTATGAGGTTGAAAAGAAATTGCACAAAAGACTATGACTTTCTAGGACAAACTCAGATAATTAAAAAACAGTTCTTAGAAAAAGGATATAAAGAGGAAGATCTTCAGAAGAATATAGAAGAAATAAAAAGATTAGAACGAAAAGATTTACTAACTTATAGAAAGAAAAAAACAAGGATAGAAGATAACAAATTTAATATTCCTTTTATCTGCAATTTTTCCGCCAATAACAAGAAAGTACGGTATGCCATTAACAAGTATTGGCATGTATTACAAGATGACCCTATTCTTAAAGAAATATTACCAGAGAGACCTAAAATTGTACATAGGGGATGCAAGAACATTAAGAATTTTATAGTAAATAGTAATTTAAAAAATCAGCAGAATGAAAATGATAACTTTTTGACGAAAAGTAAAGGTTTTTATGGGTGTGGAACGTTCTCCGCATGTAGGGAAACAACAAGTAAAAAAAGATACAAAGAATACGAATGAAATAACTAACAAAGAGTTTATAATAAGAGACCAATTGACATGTTTCTCTAAAAATACTATTTATTTATTAATTTGTCCATGTAATAAAATGTACATAGGGAGGGACAATTAGATGTCTCCATGTCAGAGTTTCTTAACATGTGAGAAATATTAAAAAGGAGTTGAAACACATAGCGTTTCCCAACATTTCAAGCACTATCACCATCAAAATCCACAGGGTCTTATGTTTTGTGCACTCAAATTGGTTAAAAATAATTGGAGGGGTGGAGATTTTATAAAGAAAATTGGTATAGAAGAAATGACTTTTATTTTTAATTTTAATACTATGGTCCCCCATGGACTAAATTGGATGTGTTAATACTATGGTCCCCCATGGACTTTGAATTGTGTCATTTCTTGTCATAAATATCCCCCCCACTTTTAGAACCTTTTTTCCCATTTTTTTTCATTTCATTTTTTTTTTTTATATATATATATTATATAACCTTCTCTCTACCCTTCCAGATTTGTATCCATTTTTGATTGCAGGGGTATTTTATTACTATTCATGTTTAATAAGCATTATTATATTGGAAATGATACATCTATTAATGATGTTACTATGTTCTCTCTTTGTTTTATATTATTCTCATTCACCTGGGTCAATTGAGACCTAATGGACGATTTATTTAAGGACTCTATGCCGGACAGTATACAATCCGGTAGTGGAACGCATGTGTTGCGTTCCATGAAGAACAAGGAAGTGAAATAGCAGATCTTCATGATTCATGGCAGTGGAACGCATGTGTTGCGTTCCACAAAGAACAAGGAAGTCAAGCAGCTGGATCACATGATTCACGCACGCACGTACATACGTGCGTTCCAACAAGCTTGGTATGCGTTCCACACAGTGAACTTCCGGTTCGGCAGATGCCGTCAATTTCATAATTAGGAGCATATAAAAGAACAAGAGGACGTAGCGATTACTACACTAACTGAGGAAGCCAGCTACTGGCGAAACGCGTTTTGAATCTATTTCATGCTATTTTATTAATTGATTTTTAATCTTTCATTTTATATTGACTATTTTTAATTCAATACATTTTGTTTATACCTTCTTTGGAGTTTCCCTTTCCATTCCTACCAAATTGGTTCAAGGTGGAGGAGATCAGGAGGAGACAAAAAGAGGGTGTTGGATCTCCCTTAGAAGATCCTGAGGCGCTTACTATTAGAGCCAAGTGTGTTATTGGCTCTACTTTTGTGAGTTACTCATCTACAATTTATTTTCACTTATTTCTGTAACAACCATCTGCACTAAGATTTGCTTGTTTATTATTTGCAGATTATTGTAATAGCACCTTGTCAACTCATACAATACTACTGTCTGTAAAGGTAAACTAGAGCTCCACTTATACTTTGTTTTATTCACATGTTCTGTGTTGTGAAGGTTAAGGGATTCCTTCACTTAAGTGTTAGAGCTTGTTTTCACCTTGCTGTTATTGTGTGCACCTTCTTTTTCATATATATAGTATGGATCAATTTGCCCAGGCTTTGAATATGCTCTCAATACGTACGGCTCAGTTGCAGCCTATAAGTTCCTCCAACAAGTACACCCCTGCCTACTGAACACCTATAGTGTATAAGGCACCTACCATCTCCAACCCTGCATTTTGAAAGTAATACTCAAGAATGTCGGGGATTCCTTAATCAAATTGAGTACCATTTTGAAGCCTCACCTGGGTTCTTCCCCACAAATAGAGCTAAAATTGGGTACTTAATGAACCATCTGAAAGGTAAAGCCTTAGCTTGGGCCAATCCATTATGGGAGAGTAATAGGACTGTTGCCTATAATTACCAGGAATTCCTTGCAGAATTCAAATTGACATTTGAACCACTGGGAAGGGAGAACAACGCTGCCACTGCCCTAATGCGTATCAAACAAGGGAACCGTTCTGTCTCAGATTATGCTATAGATTTCCACACTCTGGCTTCTGAGGTAGACTGGGCTAATAACGGATTAATCACTGCATTTGCAAAGGAATTATCTGAAGCCATCCTTGATTAAATTGCAGCCAAAGAACTACCAGGGAAGTTAAATGAATACATCACTTATGTGATGCATATCGATAACCGACTTAGGAACAGGGCGATAACTAGAAATAGAACCAGATGTATGAATATGTCACTGGCACGTCTCTTCTCCAGCCCTGTTGTCCCTGGCCCTTCTGTGCAGTATGAACCTGAACCTATGCAGTTAGGGGTTATAAGACTGTCAGAGGCAGAAAAACAGTCCAGGAGAAAAGAAGGCCTCTGCTTATACTGTGGAAAGAAAGGACACGTAAGAAATGCTTGTCCCATACGCCCGGAAAACTTGTGCACCTAAGAAACATAGGTGTGATGTATATGTCCCCTGGCACTACCCAAAGTAGATTTCTCCTTAGTGATGCTGCTCAATGCAATAAGATAAGTTTTACGTGTAATGCCTTGATTGACTAAAGCGCTGCAGAAAACTTTATTGACATGCAATTTGTCAGTAAACACCTCCTACTCATCAAGGGTAGATATACACCTCTAGCCGTTGAGGCCATTGATGGGAGCCCACTCTCTCAGCCTCTTATTACCCACAAAACATTCCCTATCACATTCATGATAGGAGCATTACACAATGAACTAATCACATTTCAGATAATTGCTTCCCCTTCTTGTCCCATTATAATTGGATTTCCATGGCTTGCTAAGCATAATCCCCATATTGATTGAGCTAAAGAGGAAATACTGGAAAGGGGTAAAGAACCTCCAGTAATAGAACCTAAGAGAGTGGGTATCGTTAATCTACCTACGCCTCAGTCTACCAAAATTCCTGTGAATATAGGGAGGTTTAAGAAGTGTTTAATAAAAAATTACACTGAAACATTACCCCCTCACAGATCCTATGATTGCTCCATAGATTTGTTACATGGCACTATACCCCCTAAAGGGGGAGTATATGCCTTATCACCACAGGAGAGTAGAATTATGAAGGAATACACATACGTAAATCTTCTTCACCTGCAGGGTTCTTTTTTGTATCTAAGAAAGGAGGAGCTTTACGTCCATGTAATGATTATAGGGCATTAAACAAGATCACCATCAAAAACGCTTATCCTATTCCCCTTATCTCAGAATTGTTTGACAGACTCCAGGGTGCTAAGGTGTTTACCAAACTTGACCTTAGGAGTGCTTATAATTTGGTAAGGATTAAGGAGGGACATGAATGGAGAACTGCATGTAACACAAGGAATGGTCACTATGAGTATCTTGTCATGTCCTTCGGCTTATGTACTGCTCCAGCCGTATTTCAGGATCTCATTAATGATGTTCTTAGAGACTACATTTATACTTTCGGATTGGTATATTTGGATGATATACTCATTTATTCCCCCGATCTCCAGACTCATCATGGGCATGTTAAACTAGTTTTTACAAACTTTGCTCAAAAACCAGATATATTGCAAACTTGATTAATGCCTAATTGACCAGACGGAAGTACAATTCTTGGACCCACGTAAACTAGAAGCTGTTCTACAGTGGCCATTACCTAATAGGTTAAAAGCCATTCAAAGGTTTATTGGGTTTGCAAATTATTATAGCAGATTTCTCTACTGTAATAGCACCCATCACCAATATGACTCGAAAGGGGGTTGACTGTAATATATGGTCTAAGGAATCTTTTGAGCTACTTAAAAAATGATTCAATTCGGCTGACATATTGGTACACCCTGACATTTTTCTAGAAAGTTGTCGCCAGCGGAACAAAACTATGATATTGGTAACAGGGAATGGTTCACCATTATCCTAGCTCTGAAAGAATGGCAACATATTTTAGAAAGTTCAAGGATCTTCTCCTGATCATAACTGATCACAATAACTTGGCATACATTGGAGATGCTAAAAGGCTGTCTCCTAGACAAGCTAGATGGTCATTGTTCTTGTCACGCTTTAACTTTATCATCACGTACAGGCCTGGTCCTAAAAATGTTAAGGCGGATGTCCTATCTAGGCAATTTGACCTGGAGCTGGAACAAGAACAAGAAACCTCTCCCATCATACCACCTGAATGTATCATTGCCTCTGCGGTTCTTTCCTTGTCTACTTCTCTTCTTTGTGCTATAATGGCAGCTCAGATTCAGGCACCTAGTTATAAACCTCAAGATAGATTGTTTATTCCGTTACTGGAAAGAAAGAAGGTACTAAGAGTGTTTCACGATAATGTGACCACTGGTCATACAGGTATTAATAAAAGTGTTTCCACTGTCTTTAGGTCATTTTGGTGGCCATCTCTTACAAAGGACATCAGAGAGTATGTGGAGGCATGTACTATTTGTGCGGTTTCTAAGGTTCCCCATAAACTACATTGTGGACTATTACAACCACTTCCTATACCCAGTATTCCATGGTCTCATTTGTCTATGGACTTTTTTGTGGAACTACTGATTTCTAAAGGCTACAACACCACCCTAATGGTTGGTGACCGCTTTTCTAAAATGGCACACTTTGTTCTACTCAAAAAGATACCTTCTTCCCAAGAGCTGGTTCATATATTTATACGCAAAATTGTCAGATTATATGGTATTCCGCTTAAGATTGTGTCAGACAGGGGTTCCCAAATTGTGTCAAGATTTTGGAGAGCATTTAACAAACAGTTGGGTATAGAATTATAATTTTCGTCATCATGCCATCCTCAAACCAATGGTGCGACTGAGAGAGCCAACCAATCATTGGAACAATATTTGAGATGTTTGATTAATGACACTCGGGAAAACTCGTCTAATTTGCTACCATGGGCTGAATTCACCAGAAATAATGCAACCCATAACTCATCTGGGTTAACAACGGCCGTCATCCTACTGTCCTCACTGCAGTATTCTCTGACACTGCTATTCCCGCTCTGGATGACCATCTCACATGTATATGTGAGACTTGGACTAAGGTCCACATGGCTTTAGAAACAATTGCTGCTCGGTTTAAAATGCAAGCTGATAAGAAGCATGGTGCCAACCGTGGTTACCAGGTGGGTGAAAGGGTATTGCTCTCCACACAGAATATTAAACTCAAGGTTCCTAGCATGAAGTTTGCACCCCGGTTTATTGGCCCCTTTAGAATAATTGGCAGGATTAATCCTGTGTCTTATTCTCTGGCTGTACCTACCTCTATACGTTTTATAATATGTATCCCTCCTTAAGCTTCTTATCTGTAATAGGTATACCACCCCTTCTGTTCCTCCCCCTCTATTGATTGTTTCTGGACAGGAGGAGTATGAAGTCTCCTCTATTATGGACTCCAAGTTTTCTCGGGGGTCTTTGCAGTATTTGGTTGATTGGAAGGGTTATGGGCCTGCCGATCGTTCTTGGGTTTCTGCTTCAGGCGTACATGCGGGCCGCAAAATCCATTTCTTCCATGCCAGGTTTCCCCTCCAGCCTTGTGCTGCCCATCTGGTGGGTGGTCTTCAAGTTGCGGGTACTGTCCCGGCTCCCAGCTCCTCTGCTGGTGTGACTGCACAAAAACTAAGCAGCCACACAGACAGAGATATTTCTGACTTACCTTGGTTCCGGTGGGCAGATGCCCGGTATCCCTCTATTCCGGTCCCCAGTGGGTGCGACGTTCCGAGGAACGCCAGCTGCTGCGATTCGGATTTTTTGAGAAAATTTACCTTCGCCCACATAAAAGATGGCTCCAATGTGCATGCGACGCTACGTCATAGACGCGCACACACGTTTTGAGGTCAGAGACCGCCAATTACAGCCAAAGGAGGGTAATTTAAACCCAAATTACCTTTTTGTCAGTGAGCTGTCATGGTTTCCACTAGCTGGTTATCCGAGAGTGTGTTAATGATTGCGTTTTTCCAGTATTTGACTTTGGATTCGTTTTGACTTCCCTGATTTCTGGTATCCTTGACTTCTGCCTTTCCTCATCATTGTGTCTCATTCTGTGTCCCTGATCTCGGCAAGTATTTTGACTATTCTCAGGTATGTTAAGTCCGGCCATTCTAATGTCCGGTTAGACGTTATCCTTAGTACTAAGTGTGATACTGCGTGCTGGATCAACTATAATCCTGACACCCTGAGATCATGGCCTGTTGGTCGGGTAAAGCTCTTCGATCAAGAAGGGCTCGATGGTGAGGAGCTTGTATGTGGTGAATCCGTTGTCATATTGGGGCCTACCACATCAGAGTGTTGATCCGCGTTGTCACAAAAGTATTTGGTGAGGTAAGTTCTCATTAATGACTTAGAGCAACATAGCAAATCTAACAACTGGTACAGTAAATCATGTGCACATTAAAAATATTATATACATATTTGAGAGGTGCATAGTAAACTACAATAATTTTTTATTAGGAATGTAAACCAAAAATTTGAAAATCTGGAGAAAAAAAAAGATGCAATGCACTTCTTTTATTTATAATAGACTTCACACTGCAATAATACAATCCAACAACTAACACAATGCTGCTAGTTCACATTCTCAGTGTTACAGCAACAGGAGATGACGGAAATGAAATACTGACAGAAAATCCTATGTACAGATTTTCAGAGCCCTCCTTTTAAACTTCAAGAATGGTCTAATTTTGCAAGAACATTTAGTTGATGGGGTGATAAAATAATATCAAATGGCATAGCATGATTTATTCATGATTGTGGTCACAGGATTAAAATTTATAGGCTTCTGATTTGATTCTATTTGGGCAACTCATTACTTTGTCTCTGCAATTTTATAAAATTGTGAACTACTTAATCAAAGTGGACATACCTGTACTTTGTAAGTGTGACAATGTAGAAATCAGGGGTTATGTTTGCAGTATCATACATCAGATAATGATACTGATGTCAAATTGTCTGTAAAAATATAGAAAATACACTGATCAGCAGTAACATTATGACCACCTGCCAATACTGTGTAGTCCCTCGTACTGCCAAAACAGTGCTGATGTGTCCTGTGGTATCTAGCACCAAGACATTAGCAACAAATCCTTTAAGCCCTGCAAGTTTCTAGGTGGGGCATCCAGTGTTGTTCCAGCACATCCTATGGATTCTCAAACGGATTGAGTTCTGGGGAATTTGGAGGCTAAGGTGACACCTTGAACTCTTTGTCACAGTCCTAAAACTATTCATGAACAATTTTTTGCGGTGTGTAAGGGTGCTAAAAGATGTGGACATGGTCTGCAACAATCCCTAGGTAGGTAGTACATGTAAAGGTAACGTGCACATGAATGCCAAGACACAAGGTTTCTCAGAACATTTCCCAGAGCATAATACTACCTCCACCAGCCTTTCTTCCCACAGTGCACCCTGCTGCCATCGCTTCCCAATGTAAATGAAGCATTTGCACCCAGCTATCCAACTGTTCTAAAAGAAAACGTGATTAATAAGAACAACCTTCTTCTATTTCTCCACTCCAGTTCTGATGCTCACTTCCTCCTTGAAGGTGCTTTAGTGGACAGGCGTCATCATAAACTCACTGGCTGGTCCACAAATACGCAGTCCAATCACAATAAACTGTAATGCACTGTGTGTTATGACACCTTTCTATCATGGCCAGTATTTCGTTTTTCAGCAATTTGAGCTACAGTAGCTGTTCTGTGTGATTGGACCAGATAGGCTAGCCTTTGCTCCCCATATGCATAAAATAGCCTTGGGCACTCATGATCCTGACACTGGTTCGCCTGTTGTCCTTACTTGCATCACGTTTGGTTATGTACTATCAACAGCATACTGGGAAAATCCCTCAAGACTTACTATTTTGGTGATGCTCTGATCCAGTTGTCTAGCCATCACTTTTTGGCCCTTGTCAAAGCAATTATTTTTGCCTGCCCTTTGGTCCTGCTTCCAACACATGGAATTCAAGAACTGATTGTTTACTTGCTACCTTATATTTCATACCCCTAAGAGGTTGACAGGTGCTATTGCAATTATAGAATTTATTGTTTTATTTCACCAGTCAGTGGTTTTAATGTTTTGGCTGATGAGTGTATATCCCAACTAGACTTTCCACATGAAAATACTAAAATGAGAAATCATGTGAAATTTGACCTTTTGAAAAGGATATGCCAAAAGGAGTGATCTTAATTTGTGCATTTATAATCTACCAAAATAACAAAATGGGCATTGTGAATACAACTGTCACAATAATTGAAAACCTGGCAGGTTGCTTATTTGTCTCTTTCATTAAAAAAAAGAAAAAAAAAAAACCTATACACACACAAGGAGATTTTTGTACTTAGGGTTCCACCACACAACATTAGTAAAATGCACTATGTATGTGAACAAGGCATAAGAGATTCCATTATACTGACCGACTTCCGAATATCCATGTAATTATTATTATTATTTATAAAGCGCCAACAAATTCCACAGTGCTGTACAATGGGTGGACTAACAGGCACGTATTTGTAACCAGATGAGAGGAACAGGGGGATTGAGGGCCCTGCTCAATGAGCTTACATGCTAGAGGGAGTGGGGTAAAATGACACAAAAGGTAGGGGTAGGGTAGATAAGTAGGTAACACTCCTCAAAATTCATTATGCAAAGTAATCTGGGTTAGACTTTGTAAATAGTATGATATGATGTAAATTATTTGAATTCGTTCTACATATTTTCTATTTTAAGGGTCTGGGTGGTTCAATTGGCCAAGTATAATCATAAGAAGTTGAAAATATTTGCAAACATGAAATCGAACCATAGTATCTTATTGCATGGGGATTTATTTTACATGGTACACAGATTGGATTAAGGTACTGTTTTAAATGTTGTTTATTTTAGTGGAGAACAATTATAGTATAAATGGCTAGTCAGTCAGTGGATGCTGTTCGATCCATCAAAACCATTTTCTAATGATCTAATTGAATAGAGGAGAAAAAATGTTTATTCTCTTATTAATTATGTCGATGACTGTTGAAATGATTGCTGTGGCATTGTCCATTTCTGGAAATATGTTCATTATTGTTACAAATCTACTGGCTTGGACTAAAAACAAAATGCTTAATTTAAGTGACCAGTTAATCACCTGGATCAGTGTCTCAAACTTATTCTATGGAATCCTGAGGCTGATTTCATATGCAATTTATGAGACCTTAAACAAAGCCTTATATGTAATGTTGCATCTTACATTAATATCCTGTAATCTCTGGTTCTGTGCTTGGCTCTCTATGTACTTCTGCTTAAAAATTATTAACCAGCACAGCAGGTTCTACATCTCTCTACAAAGGAGGCTCTACAAGATATTTCCATGGGGGGCGTGGCTAACCGCCGGACGAAATGGCCGCACAGTAAAGCAGCTCCGGGCACAAACAGGCACTCAACGCACACGGAGGTCAGACACAAACACCATGGGCAACCACAAAAAAGGTCCATAGCTCTCAGACCGCCCCAGGACGGACCCCAGCAGGCAAAACAGGCTCTGTACCTAAACTTTTCAAAGTTTATGCGGACCGCATGTCGGATACCGGGGATTCCAATATGGCGCCGGCGGCAGTTGAAACATACTAGGAACCACCGAGCCCAGCAGTCTCCGAAACATCCGCCACCTCCACAGACCTGGACATTAAGGAATTGCTGAGAAACCTGCCATCTAAAGATGATCTCTCCAAAATGCTGGGAAAGTTGGAGAATACGTTCCAACGCAAGATGGAGGGCCTGGAAACAGAAATTCACCAGGTAACCCTCAAGGTTCAAGATCTGGAAGATGATAGAGCCAATCTACAGGCCCAAATCCACTCCCTCACTACCAAAGCAGAATTACATGACAACCACCTCTCCCACCTCCAAAGAACCCTGGATGATATTGACAATAGGGGGAGAAGAAATAATCTGAGAGTTAGAGGGTTGCCAGAGGCTGAAAATTAAGATCTGCCCTCCATCCTGCAGGAACTGTTTAACCTCATATTGGGACAACAGATAACTACACCAATCCTAATGGACAGAGCACATCGCTCGCTGAGGCCCAAAAAATAGCGGTGAAACCCCAAGAGACATAATATGCCGTCTCGACTATTTTGGGGTAAAGGACACTATACTGCAAAAATTATGGAAGACAAGCCCACCGCTCCTTTTTCATGGACATGAAGTCCAAATATATCAGGACCTCTCATGGTTTACGCTACAGGCGCGGAGAGCCCTCAAACCTATAACAGACCAACTAAGATCCAGGGGCATGCGATACAGATGGGGATTCCCCTTCGCTCTCATAGTCGTGCAAAAAGGGCTAACACACACAATAGCACTACACAGAGATGTAGCACCATTCATACGCGCTCTGGACCTGACAGACACACGAATCATGGACTGGAACGCTCTAGACCCAGCACAGCACCTCTACCAACGTCCCCAGGGACAAAGATGCCATCCACCACCCGCAAAGAGGCAAAGAACGACCGCAGCAGAACGACAACATCGGGAGGAGGAGAACCAAAATTGGGAGAACCTGGGGTAACTCCATATGATGACAGAATGGCAAATCTCTGCCGGACCCAACCATCCTTCACTCACACTGCACCCCCAGGCACAATCATTCTCAAAAATCAATAGAACTATAACCACAGTTTCCCCACGGTACCAAAGACAGAGACCTGCACATGCTCTAACTCCACAGCAAGTTGCCAAGCCGACAAGAACCCAAGAACGCCAAGCTTCAGGACGGATTCCAGGCCTTCCCACCACATAAAATCGAACAGGACTGCCACGGACATTGTATATGGCACCAAAGGAAGGGCACACGAATGCTGACTAAAAACTGAGACTACCCCTTATAATTCCGAAGTGCCTCAAGGCAGCACATATTGAAAAACTCGGAAAGTTGATCCGCTCTCAGGTCGTATAAGGGGCTAGTAATTAATGTTTAATGTGTATAAACTATATTGCATGTGATTGCTACTAGACTGTGGATAACTGTATAGGAATATTGTTTAGCACCTCTCCCTGATAATAATTGTTCCATAGCAAGGACACACCAAGACACCTAACCCAGGGAAAAATGTTAGATATGGGGGTCACCAGACTTTAACAGAGACAGGGGAGGAGGGGTATCAGGGCACCTCTAGCACAACCAAACGATCCCCTAAAAAAACAAAACAAAAAAAAACACAATCTATCCAAGACCAGGGACCAATCATCAACTTTGGGTACCGCGGGGACCCTTGCCGCTGTCACAACCCCCACCTCCACTATTAACTCTTCACATACACAATTAGTGCCACCCACACAAATCAGTGGTTTATGACACTACCCACTAACTTCTACAGAGGACAAACCTCTTAGAAACATGAACCACACACCATCTCTTAAGCATTGTACACCCCCCCACCACAAGCGGTGTCACAAACTAAATACATCACCTTCTGTGGTATCTGGACCACCACATAGGCCGACACCAGCCCACATCGTTTCACCGAGGTTTAAAACCTCACACACTCAGGAAACGATTTGTTGTAAATTGTTTTTTGTTCTACTTGGAATTGTTCCAAATATTATACTGTTCTGTTTTCACTGCGCACATCGGACCAACCTAGCAGCATCGAAGACATAGCTGAACAACTCCCGACACACTCCCCACCACAACAGCCCCAGCCAACCACAGTCCTACTACACATGGCGTCCATTACAATGGTCTCCCACAATGCGCGAGTCTTAAACACAACAGAAAAACGCCACCTGGCCCTGACAGACTACCACAAACATAATGCAGATGTGGTATTTGTACAGGAAACCCACTTTAGGGCAGACTCTGCACCATCCCTTAAGAATAAACACTATTCAAAGGGCTACTTTAGTAACTGCACAGGGTCGAAATCCAGGGGCGTAGCGATTTTACTACACTCACGCCTCCCATTCACATATAAGGACCATATAACTGACGAAACAGGTAGATACCTATTCCTGAAGGGAACAGTTTGTAACACAGCAACTACTTTTTCGAATATATATCTGCCGAACAGGAAACAATTCCCGGCCCTTAGGAAGATCCTTAAAAAATGTGAACCATTTATAGAGGGAATCCTATTCTTGGGGGGGGGGGGGATTTCAACGTGTCACTAGACAGCAACATGGACACTACCTCCCAGGCCCGAACCTATCAGACCTCGACAAGAACGCACATAGTACGCCTACTTGACTCACACCAGTTATACGACGGGTGGAGGACACATCACCCGACAGATCAAGACTATTCCTACTACTCCCACACTACTGGCACCTAGTCGAGGATTGATATGTTCTTTCTCCCCCATAGATTCCTAAATTTGATAACCGACAGTGTATACAAGTCTATTACCTGGTCAGATCACGCGCCACTGAAGATGACGGTCACTATCCCGTCCCTGAGTATTGCGAGAACCCAATGGAAATTAAACGATTCGCTACTGAACCTTGACGGGGTCCATACTAAAATTACCTCTGCCTTGGATCAATATTTCTCCCTTAACACACACCCAGAATCCTCATACCCGATCATATGGGAAGCGCATAAATGCACAATAAGGGGCACACTCATCCAGATAGCATCAACACATAAGAAACAAAGAAACCAATACATAACAGAGCTTCTTCACACGATCAGGGGACTAGAAAACTCCCATAAAAACAACCAAAATTTCGACACATACAAAAAGTTAACAGAAAAGAGAACCGCACTAAACATACAACTGAACGCCCAAACCAAGCGTAAATTAGCCATCACAAAAAGCCTATACTACGCACAAGGGGGTAAATGCGGCCGCCTACTGGCACACGCCCTGAAAAAGCAAAGGGAAACGACCTTTATAGCAACCATTCAAAACAAAGAAGGCAATAAATCCCACTTAATGCCTGACATAACTAAGGCCTTTCATGACTTTTACACCTCCCTCTATAACCTCAGATCCACCCCACCATCCCTTACGGAAATTCAAGGATATCTCACAAAATGTATCACAGCCGCAATACCGGCTAACCTAAAACACTCTCTAGATCAACCCATAGAAATCCAGGAAGTCCAAGAGGTGATAAAAAATCTACCTTCAGGGAAAAGTCCTGGCCCTGACGTTCTCACGGCCAAATACTATAGAATGTTCTCCACATCCTTGGCCCCTCACTTCCTTAAAGCATTTAACTCTTTGCTAAAACAACCGACCCTCCCACCGCAAGCACTCAAAGCCACAATCACACGTCTACCCAAACCCGGGAAGGACCTGTCGCAGTGTGGGAGTTACAGACCCATATCCCTCATAAATATAGACCTCAAAATCTTCACTAAGATCCTGGCAAACCGACTACGCCAGATACTACCAATTCTAATAAAATCAGACCAGTCAGGTTTCGTGCCAGGCAGGGAAGCCAAACATAATACCACCAAAATTATAAATCTCCTTCACCACGCGAAACGCTCAGGGGTACCCAGTCTGCTCCTGTTGATAGACGCAGAGAAAGCGTTCAACAGAGTAGACTGGACCCTCATGATGCAAACGCTCCTACACATGGGTTTTGGCCCAAAATGGCTGAAATGGCTGGGGGCCATTTATTCCACTCCAACGGCACGCCTACGCATCAATGGCCAGTTATCGGACACAGTGCACATCAGAAACGGTACCAGACAGGGATGCCCCCTCTCCCCCCTGTTGTTCATCCTAGTCTTAGAGCCATTCCTGCAGGGTATAAGAGACAACCCCAACATCAAGGGTATGCAGGTGGGGGAGGACAACCACAAGATCTCTGCATTTGCAGACAATGTCATGTTCACACTAGCCTACCCTACTACAACACATTTAATGTCGGAAATGACACAGTATAGCAATATCTCAAACTTTCAGGCAAACCTTAGCAAATGTGAGATCCTACCGATTTTGCTGCCCTCAGACACTAAGTTACAACTCCAACAGGAATACTCATTCACATGGACCACAGGAGCTCTCAAATACCTAGGGATACACATACCCAGCGACACCACACAGTTATACGCCAGCAATTTCCCCAACTTAATGAACGATATCAAGACAGACCTCACCACATGGACCAAACCACACTTTGGGTGGTTCAGTAGGCTAAACATTTTAAAGATGAATGTACTTCCCAGAATTTTGTATTTACTTCAAGTCCTGCCAATAACACTCCCCAAACAGCTGTTTGACACAATTCACCATATCTTCACCTCCTTCATCTGGGCACACAAAAAAACCCGCCTACTGTATGCACTACTCAAACGACCGAAAGAGGAGGGAGGTTTGGGGCTCCCAGACATCGAACTATACCATAAAGCCTCCCTTGTAGCCAGGATTTATGAATGGTCCAACCCGCACTCTGATAAACAATGGGTCAAACTTGAAGACGCATGCTTCCCCACACCAATCTATACCATCCCCTGGCATGAATCTGGCCAAACACTACTCCGAACCCACGGCCATCCCACCATTACCCCAACACTCAGGCTATGGTCGCATATACGCAACCTCCAAGCGGTATCTCCATACCCCTCCCCACTGTATCTGGTCACACACAACCCTTTATTCCCCCCAGGGGCAGACAGAAAACTGTTTAGGCGATTTCGTGAACCATCGTCATACCTAACCTTAGAGAGGGTCGCAAAAGGAGACGAGGTCACACCACTTAAGGAAATGATCCCTGAAAAGGAGATCATAGCAATCCATACCTTCTGCCACACCCAACTCACACACTTCCTGAAAAAAGGCCCCTTAGCACAGGGTAAAGTCAGAGACCAAACATCCTTCGAAAGGATATGCCAGAAACACTCGATCCAAAATAAACTAATTTCTAAGATGTACGAGTTCCTCCTCTCCACCCAACCCAAAGACAGGCCTACGTTTACCACAACCTGGGAAAATGAACTAAACACTTCCTTCACACCAGATATCTGGAAAAAAATCTTCACCATAATTCATAGATCCACACGGAACACTGAGGCGCAAGAGAGTAATTATAAGCGCATAACAAGATGGTACTACACCCCAGCTAGGCTCCACGCCATTTTCCCCCAAACACCCACATGCTGCTGGAGATGTCACCAACCCAACAGCACGGCAACCCACATCTGGTGGACGTGTCCAGAGGTAAAAAAAATCAGGCTGTGGCGAAACCGACCTCGCCACGTTTCCTTGGAGGGGGCTGATTGCCCGCCTCTTGCCTTTGGACTATGGACCAGACTTTATGGGAATGTGATACCCCAGATAGCCATACCATGGAGCCTATTCATATAATGAAAGACTATGGGAAAGACTTTAGCTCCATGGCAATTGTACTGTGTGAGTAGGATCTGCGCGCTATTCGGTAGTTTTGTGCGTGCAGATCCCAGCTATCTGGGGATAGGTGAAATGTCTGTGTGCTATGTGTAAATGTGACTTTATGTATTTTAAAGTGTTTTATGTTGTTTTGCAACCATGTGGTTAATGGAGTCTGCCTTTAGTCCTGGGTAATTGGATTACTTCTCCAATTAACTCCAGGGCAGAAGGGAGGAAACCAGGGTGCATTGTGGGGATGTTTTTCTGCCAGCCAGAAAGGAACAAAAGATACTTTTAGTATCTTTTGAACCCCTGGTCGGATTCATGCCATTTTTTAATATGTTGTTCCCCTGAATGGATTGATTGTGGATATGTATTTTTATGTGAATGTGATGTATGGTTTTAAAGTTATGAAAGTTGTGTAAAAGTATATTTTACACTGTATGCATAATGGGATTATGTGTCACACTAAGGGGAGGGGATGTGTGGGAGGTAACATCTATGTCATTGGTTCTTTTATGCCTCCCCCTGGGTGTGGCCTGTATGTGTGAGTTGGAAATAAAAGCCAGGCTGGATGAGCCAGTCCAGAGTTCCTGTTTTACCCTCAAAGTGATGTGTCGTCTCATTATTGGGGGAAGGATTTAATGTATGCTGTTCCAGTTGACTGCTAGGAGTACAAGCCTATTCGTATGGTTCCTATTCAATGGTCTACAGCATTCATACGCTTGGGAGAATTTAAAGGTTTCTCGGATTCGGTGATTATGGTGTCTGCCAGAGTGCTTGGAGTCCTCAGGAAGCGCTAGGAGCATCCATTAACGGAGGTACTCAGTCGGGGTGCCAGGCGATCCGTTACATTGGTGGCAGCGGTGGGATGGCGTCCTAGTGTGAGGTAAAGCAGCTCAGAGACACTGTTTGGATTTACAAATTGAGGGCAACGCTAGCAGTCGTGCAGCGCCCCTGGGAGCAGACAAGTATGGAAGGTTCTGGCTCTGGAGATGATTGGCTGGCCGAGGTGAGGCAGCGAGTGGCCGAGTATGGGGATGATATACCCATGGAGACACGCCGGGTGATCTGGAACCAGGTCATGGCTGAGCGAAACACAAGGCTGGACCGAGAATTCCGGTTGGCAAAAGAGAGGAAGTATGCTCAGCAGCAGGAGCGTTACAGCAGCCGAGTAGAGGCTGCATCCGAGGAGGTTAGCCGTCTTTCCCTGAGGCGGCGGGAGGAACCCGAAGTGGGGGTCCTCATAGACTGGTCCTGTGAGGAACCACAACAGGCAGGTAGAGATGGGACCAAGGTCGCTCCACCGGGATCCTGGGCAGCCGGCCCAGATCCCCAGCAGCAGCCAGAGTTGCCAGGTGGGGAAGCAGGTGGCCCTTACTCACAAATGTTGAGGGGCCTCACGGATTGGTCCTGGGAAGACCCACAGATGGCAGGTGGAGATGGGACTGCGGTCTCTCTACCGGCCCTACAGGGATGCTGGGCAGTCGGCCCAGATCCCCAGCGGCAGTGTGCGTTACAGGGAGCTGAAGGTGCCGTTCTTGCTCCCCAGCGGCAGTCTACGGTGCAGGGAGAGGAGCCTGTTATCCCCTCTCCCCAGCGGCTGAAGGTGTGTAAGGGAGAGGAGTTTGTTATTCCCTCTCCCCAGCGGCAGCGCAGCTCACCAAGGGGAGACAGTAAGCCCCTCACCAGCGCAGATGGGACCGTGGTCTCTGCGCCCTGCCTACAGGGAGTACAGAGGGTCAGCCCTGCTCCCCAGCGGCTGAAAGTGTGTAAGGGAGAGGAGTTTGTTACCCCCTCTCCCCAGCGGCAGCTTAGCGCACCAAGGGGAGACAGTAAGCCCCACACCAGCGCAGATGGGACCGTGGTCTCTGCGCCCAAGTTACAGGGAGCTAAAGGGGCCGTCCTCCCTCCCCAGCGGCAGTGTGATTTGTTGGGAATTGGGAGCCCAGTCTCCTTTCCCCAGCAGCAGGACACTGCATTGGGAGGAGAGACAGTCGGTCTCCCTCCACAAAGACTGAAAGTATGCATGGGAGAGGAGATTGTTACCACCTCTCCCCAGCGGCAGAGTGTTCTAATGGGAGAGGAGCTGGTTACCACCTCTCCCCAGCGGCAGCTTAATGTACCAGGGGGAGACTGTAAGCCCCACAACTGTGCAGATGGGACTGTGGTCTCTGCACCTACAGCACAGGGGGTAAGGACAGTCAGTCCTGTCCCCCAGCAACAAGGCTGCTTAGCCAAAGGGGAGACAGTCGGTCTCCCCCTCCAACAGCGGAGCTATGTATCCAAAGGGGAGACAGTCGGTCTCCAGCAGCAGAGCTGTGTAACTCAAGGGGAGACAGTCGGTCTCCAGCAGCAGAGCGGTGTAACTCAAGGGGAGACAGTCGGTCTCCAGCAGCAGAGCGGTGTATTTAAAGGGGAGACAGTCGGTCTCCAGCAACCAGGCTCCAACCAGACTACTCCCGTGGTAGTGCTGGCAACAGGACAGAGTACCGCTGGTCTCTGCCCCCTCAGCAACCTACCAAGGCAGCCTACCAGTCCCCCACACAGCCGTGGTGAGGCACCTGAACCTGGACAAGATTCTCCCTCACCCAGGTGTAGTAACTGTTTATTGTGGGTGGGCTGCTCTGCTGTTTCTGTCTTGTGGGTGGGCTGCTGGACTAACAAGGGCACTGACCGGCAGGAGGTCAAGTACCCTGTTAGTCTGGGGGGTAAAGGGGAGAAGTGTGGCGAAACCGACCTCGCCACGTTTCCTTGGAGGGGGCTGATTGCCCGCCTCTTGCCTTTGGACTATGGACCAGACTTTATGGGAATGTGATACCCCAGATAGCCATACCATGGAGCCTATTCATATAATGAAAGACTATGGGAAAGACTTTAGCTCCATGGCAATTGTACTGTGTGAGTAGGATCTGCGCGCTATTCGGTAGTTTTGTGCGTGCAGATCCCAGCTATCTGGGGATAGGTGAAATGTCTGTGTGCTATGTGTAAATGTGACTTTATGTATTTTAAAGTGTTTTATGTTGTTTTGCAACCATGTGGTTAATGGAGTCTGCCTTTAGTCCTGGGTAATTGGATTACTTCTCCAATTAACTCCAGGGCAGAAGGGAGGAAACCAGGGTGCATTGTGGGGATGTTTTTCTGCCAGCCAGAAAGGAACAAAAGATACTTTTAGTATCTTTTGAACCCCTGGTCGGATTCATGCCATTTTTTAATATGTTGTTCCCCTGAATGGATTGATTGTGGATATGTATTTTTATGTGAATGTGATGTATGGTTTTAAAGTTATGAAAGTTGTGTAAAAGTATATTTTACACTGTATGCATAATGGGATTATGTGTCACACTAAGGGGAGGGGATGTGTGGGAGGTAACATCTATGTCATTGGTTCTTTTATGCCTCCCCCTGGGTGTGGCCTGTATGTGTGAGTTGGAAATAAAAGCCAGGCTGGATGAGCCAGTCCAGAGTTCCTGTTTTACCCTCAAAGTGATGTGTCGTCTCATTATTGGGGGAAGGATTTAATGTATGCTGTTCCAGTTGACTGCTAGGAGTACAAGCCTATTCGTATGGTTCCTATTCAATGGTCTACAGCATTCATACGCTTGGGAGAATTTAAAGGTTTCTCGGATTCGGTGATTATGGTGTCTGCCAGAGTGCTTGGAGTCCTCAGGAAGCGCTAGGAGCATCCATTAACGGAGGTACTCAGTCGGGGTGCCAGGCGATCCGTTACACAGGCCTTATACAAACAATCATTGAAGAAACTTCATCGCACTTACCCCTGACACCTTTCTATTCCTCCTCCCGCCCCGCAACCTGCCCAAAAAGAAGGCGAAACTACTGACACACCTACTCACAGCTGCCAACCAACTAATTCCGCTGTTCTGGAAAAAAACCAACACACCGACTATCAGGGACTGGATACAGAAAGTAGAAACTACGAGGAGTATGGAAGAAATTTGCTACTCCTTTTCTGACAAATACACCACATACACAGACACATGGGCCAGGTGGTGCGAGTACATGCAAGACACTACACCCCACCCTACTTGTCCATTGTAGACGATGCGAAAGCCAGTATGTACAAGAGTTATTTCAAACACAAAACCTATGAGAACGTTAACTGTATAATCTGCTGATCATACCTGCTGTTAGGCATGGTACCGTTTAAGATTGTTGCGATATGTATTCACCCTTGTTAATTTCAATTCATATGTAACGCTTTGAAAAATACAAAATAAAAAAATATATATTTCCATGGATTCCAATACCGTCTGTCCTGGGATCATTGTTGGTCAGCCTTCCTGTGCCTTTGTTCGTGACTGAAAAATTACTACCAAGCAAAATAGGCAATGATTCCGTGTCACCAATTTCCACTTGTAATAGCATTTTTTCAATATCATGTCTGATTTATGGAACATTCTCAACATTTGCTTTCTTGTTTTCCTGGATCTCCATTTTGATCATCGTCATGTCTCTTTATAGACACATGAAGAATATGCAAGGCAGCATTCATGGTTTCAGAGGTCCCAACATAGAAGGTCATGTTCATCCAGTGAAAACTGTGATCTTCCTCTTGTCATTCAATGTTATATTATTCACAGTTGTTGTAATAACTTTACATTACATTAATGGAACTTCAATAGTTTATTACTCCTCTATTGCAACTAATTTTATTCACTTTCTTTGCTCTGTGATCCTAATAAAAGGAAATTGTAACCTATCGGAGTCACTTAGAACACTTAAGAATATTGCATCTGGCTCATGCACTTGTTTATCTGCTAAATAGTCTTTGTTATAGGGACTCTTCAGTGCCAGGAAAACAAATCTGTTTTTGTGGCACTGCAGAATCCTGCAGTGGCCCCCTTCCTCCCACCCCCCCTCCCATGTTGCTGAAGGAGTTAAAACCCCTTAAGTGACTTAACTGAATCCAGCACCGATGTCCCTCGGTGCTGAGTCAGGCTCCACCCACTCTCCTCCCCCGTCGGCATCAGCTGGTGGGGGAGTCCTTATGCACATGCGCGGCAATGGCCGCATGCATTAGACATCCCCATAGGAAAGCATTATTCAATGCTTTTCTATGGGGATTCCGGCGATGCTCAAGGTCCTCATGCATAGCGTGAGGATGTCCAGCGTAGTTTAAAACACTTTTCGTGTTCTGAGAACACAGAAGTCCCTCTAGTGGCTGTCTGATAGACAGCCACTAGAGGAGAACTTAACCCTGCAAGGTAATTATTGCAGTTTATAAAAACTGCAATAATTACACTTGCAGGGTTAAGGGTGATGGGAGTTGGCACCCAGACCACTCCAATGGGCAGAACTGGTCTGGGTGCCTGGAGTGTCCCTTTAAATACAAAATTCATTTTTTTCCCCCAAATTTAGGATTAGCTGAATGGAATATCACATAGAGCATAATAGTTTTGTAAGTGGGAACTAGACTTTACTTCCTGATTAAATACTGGAAACTAGTTACATAATAATCTACTACTTTCATAATTTCTGTTTCTTTCATTTTACACTATTTATTCTTTACAATTTCTAGAATATCTCCAATTTAATTATCTGTACATTATAGTGTTTTAGTAAACATTAAACTCCCCAACACAAAAATTGGCTGACTCTGTTGATTATTTTTCCCTGAGGAATCTATCCAATGTTTGGTAACAATTGTAGATTATATTAGCTTTAGTGTAACTATAATCTTAATTTTATTAATGACAGGAGGTGAATATTTGCTTAAGTCTCTCTTTACTAGAACTCCTCAGCAGCACATTAACATAGAGAGAATTATAGCTAGTATAATCTACAATTTTAAAACCTGACAGGAGTCTTCATATTTGCTGTTTTAACGCTCTGACAACAAAGCAAAAGAAGCATGATCTGATGGTCTAAAATAGAATTGGCAAAAGGTATCTTCTCGGTCAGCTGAACGCATGATGTCCCGAAGGGAAGCGCCCGCCATGAAGGCTCCAGAAGCTGCCGCGTCTCTAACCGAATGCGCCCCGAAGGTCGTGTTAACCCCCCGCCAATACCAATAACTATCTAATCCACCTTGCCAAAGTAGGCAAAGAGACCGGTCTGTGGGGTCTGACATAAGAAATCAACAACTGACCGGAAGGAGAAGGGCGAAGTGGAGCGGTTATAGCCACATATTGAGCCAGGATCTTAGCTGCACAGAGTTTAGAGTTATGGGTAAAAAATAGCCGTCAAATCTGACTTAGTACGTCTAGATACCCTGAAGGTGACCCCGTCCGGCGAAAAGTAAAAAGCGTTGACATCGAAGGTCTGGACATCCGACACCCTCCTGAATGAGACAAGACACAGCAGGAGAGCAAATTTAGCCGGAAGTTGACGAAGGGAAAGGTCCTGATTATAAGTCCAATCCCGGAGGAAAGACAACATCGTGCGTACATCCCAGAGTGAGGAATACTTGGGTAGCAGAGGCCGTGTTAGCCTCATACCACGAAGAAGTCTGCAGACTAGCGGATCCTGGCCAATGGGTAAACCTCTAAGCGGTACATGCGCTGCCAAGATCGTCGATCTCCCCACATTAACTGAACAATATGATTTCCCTAAGTCAAACAGGTAAGAGAGAAAATTCAGTATGCTGGTGAAAGGGCCCATAAAGGGATTGGTATCCCGTTCCAAACACCAACGACACCAGGAATCCCATTCCGATAGGTAGCATCTTCTAGTCCCAGGAGCCCAGGAGTCCCAGATGAGATCTTTAGCTGACTGCGAAAATGCCTCGACATTCCAGGTTCCCCTGAAAGAGTCCAGGCCACCAAGCGCAGGTGGCCATCCCTCACTAGGGGATGCTGATTGCCCCGTGAGTCCGAGAGGAGCATCAGAGGGGACGGCAAGAGTAGCTGATCCCGGTCAGAGAGGTCCAGGAGCTCTGGAAACCAGGCTTAACTCTGCCATAGGGGAGTCAGCAACACCAATGACACACGCTGTCGTCGAACTTGCAGCAATACCCTGGGAATCATAGTGAACAGAGAAAATGCATAAGCTCCCCGCGAAGGCCATGCTTTAAGAAAGGCGTCCACCGCTGCGCATGCATGATCTGGAAGCCAGCTGAAGTAAGTCTGGATCTGATAGTTCGTCCTGGAGGCAAACAGATCCACTTTAAACGGGCCCCTCCGATTCGTGAGTTTGAGGAAGACGGGCCGAAGGAGTTTCCAATCGCTGGCGTCCCTCCAATATCTGGAGAACCAATCCGCCATCAGGTTCGTCTCCCCCGGTAGATATACGCTGCAATCCGAAAGGTCATTTGCCAGACTCTGAATCGCAAACAAACCCGCAATCAGCTCCAGGCAATAATGTGGAACTCCGATTCCCTGTCCGACCACGCACCCCCTGGGGAACCGGTCACGCAGTTGGCACCCCAAACCCAAAGACTCGCATCCGACTCCAACACGAACTCCGGTGTCAGGCCGAATATCACATTGCCGTTCCAGGCTGACATATGCAGCAGCCACCAGTGCAGTTCGGTCTTCACCTCCGGGGACAGGGGGATCATCTGGTCGTATGAAGGTCTCCTGCGTAGAAGATGAGCCTTCAGCCATTACATGGCCCTGTAGTGAAGCGGGCCTGGATAGATCACCCGTATCGAGACCGAGAGAAGACCCACCACACGAGCTAACATTCGTAGAGGTATCCGGTCTTGCCACAGGATCCTCCTTATTTCTTTCCAAATGGTCGCTATCTTGGACAGAGGCAGACGAAGAACACAGTCTTTCGCATCCACTTTGAAACCCAAGAACTCCACTGTCTGGGAAGGATCGAGGGCTGTTTTCTCCAAATTGACCACGAATCCCAGGTGTTCGAATAAGGAGACCGCAGAGCATGTCTGACACTTCAGTCTGGAAGGCTCCTCACAAAAAATCAGCAAGTCGTCCAGGTACACGATACAACGGATTCCCTCTGATTGGAGCCGAGCGATCACCGGCTTCAGGAGCTTGGTGAAGCACCACAGAGCCGAGCTGAGGCCGAAGGGAAGACAAGTGAATTGGCATGGTCTGCCCTTCCAGAGGAAGCGGAGGAATCTGCGACATTCGTCATCCACCGGGACGGACAGGTAGGCGTCCTTCAGGTCCAACCTTATGAACCAGTCTCCCGGCCGGAGGAGGTCCCGTAGAAGATGGATGCTCTCCATCTTGAAGTGGTGGTAGACCACGAAAGTGTTCAATTCCTGCAGGTTGATCACTGGGCGGAATTCTCCTGACTTTTTCCTCAGGCAAATGAACCGTAGAGCCCAGTCTTGCACCCTCCGAGTAGGCCTCGTCCGCCAGCACCAACATCCCGCATAGGGGCCCAGCATATCCAGCAGCTTATCCTGCGCCAAGCGGAGGCTGCACTCCACCCCTTTCTTGGGGTTCTAGCCAGGGCCTTTTCCACAGAGGCGGCCACTGCCGCATTTATCATGGACTGCAAATTCTGCTCCTGGGTAGACATTTCCATTGTTAAGGAGACCAGGGCAACGAGACACCTAAGGATATAGAGGACAGGTATCACCAGCAGGCAATATGGGCAGCACCCCTAATAGTAGCAGAAGCAAGTATTAAGCGCATGCAGGGCCGAAATGCCAGGGGTCCAGATTACTGAACCGCCAGGCCAGGAGTACACGTAGTATGGCACAGACAGCACAGGCCAAATCATGAGGCACAGACAAAGCAGTCCAATCATAGGGGCACAGACAAAGCAGGCCAGTCAAATGGGGCACAGGCAAAGCAGGCCAATATATGGGCAAAGACAGCGCAGGCCAAATAAGTGATACAGCCAAGTAGTGCAAAAAGCGTAGCAGGTCACATGCTGGGTGATCGGTAAGACATGCAGGAATGAGTAGGAGTCAGGGTAATTGAAAAGCCTTAGGCCAGCCATAGGGTAAAAAAACCACATGCAGTGAACATATGTAAAGCCAAACAGTGAAATAAGTGTATTGTATACAGCAAACTACATATAACCCCATACATAATAACATTGACGTGCCTTTAAATACCAGCGGCACCAGCAGTAAACTAGGCACTGAGCCAGAACCCCCTCTGGCCCGACCACGCAGTCGCGGGAGGGCGGGCGCCCGGAGGCCGGGAGCAGCTGCTCCCACGTGGCCAGATATCCGTCCTGCTCCCTACCCACGCTGCTTGAGCTGCAGAAAGAAAGTACAGCTGGAGCGGAGCGTGGGCCAATACAGGGGCACCAAAGACAGCTCCCGCTCGGCGGACGGAGCCAGCGGGCGGGGGCCAAAACGTGGGACCACTGGAGTCCTACTCCGCGGTCCCGACGGTCGGCAACAGGAGGCGACCGTTAACTGAAAACCAAGGGGGAAAAAAGGGGAAAGTCAAAAGAGGGAACAGCCCCCAAAGGCAGAGGGAGAGGGGGGGAGGTGGAGGGGGGCAGAAAAAACCCAAGCAGGGGGGCAGTCTACAGAAGAGACACTAGTAGCTAATAATAAATGCAGAATAAATACAGGAGGAAATCCACAGAAGAAATTGTGAAATGCAGTAAAATAATCCACAGCCACTTATATATAACAGGAGGCAGTGGTACTCTGACCTGTACTGGTGTGGAGCAGCAAAGAAAGAGGAAATTGTTGGCTGGGAGGAGCTTTTTTATGGATACCTTACTTTTTTGTATTCGTCGTTTTTCTCTCTATGTTAATGTGCTGCTGTGGAGTTCTTGTAAAGAGGCAAATATGAAGCCTCCTGTCATGTTATTAACTGTTGTGGTTGACTATATAAAAATCAGAATCAATAAAGTGATCTGAGTGCAATGTGTTTGTTTCATTTTACAATATTTGTTTTTTATTTTGAATTTATATTTACTTTAACAATTAGTATTTTTTTTTTGTCTATGATGTAATTCTCTGTACAATATAGTAGACATTAAACTCACAAATACATAGTTGAAATTGTCTGATTCTGTTGATTATTTCCCCCTGGGGGTTTTATCTCATGTTTGGTAACGAGTTTGTTGAGTTGACTATATACAAATCAGTCTCATTGAATGTTTCCTTTAACAAACAAAACGAGATAAAAAAGAAAAATAACCTACATGTAGCGTAATATTTTCTTTTAAATAAAATATATTTTTTTCAGACATTTAATGATTCAAATCATCTCACTTTTTGTAAGGAGAAAATATGCTTTCCCTGTGTGTTTTTATTAACAGCATTTCAATAACAGATTACAGCATCACTTCCACCATATATAAGATGAAGAAACAAATGATACTTAAAACACAAAAACATAATGTGTGAATCTGTATGCATAAAATGCAATGCAAACACAAGTATTATTAATTTGTTCTTTTTGAAACTGTCAGCGATCTGTCAACACTTGGTTCACGTTAAAGCATCAATTAAAATATAGTGTCTTGTTCCACTTTCAGAGTGTCCCTCTACATCATGGGTCCTCAAATTCCAGCCCCCCAGATGTTGCTGAACTACAACTCCCATGATTCTTTGAATTACATAGATAGCCAGAGAATCATGGGAGTTGTAGTTCAGCAACATCTGGGGGTCCGGAGTTTGAGGACCCATGCTCTATATCATGTATTGTTCTTTATCACCTCCAAGTATCTCCCTCTGCTTGTCCTAATCATGTAGAGTAATTTTGGCTTTAGTGTTTGCTTCCTCAGTGAACAGAATCAAAGTCTAAGTTTTTTTCCTTACAACTTACAGTCTGTTTCCTTAAAGTTTTGTGTTTTACTATTGATCATATTTATCACATTGTGTGATTGAAATTATGGGGATTTATGAAATGCAAAGGAATAGAATAGTTTCCATTTGAGAATATATATACGCAAAGTATCCAACGATTTAATCCCTGCTAAATCTTGCGGCCATTACTCTTTCCTTATTCTCCCTGATCTTTCTGCTGCCTTTGACACTGTTGTTCATCAACAGCTTCTTCTCATTCTCTGTAATCTCAGTATATGGGATACTGCTCTCTCCTGGTGCTCTTCCTACCTATCCCAGCGATTTTTCAGTGTATCTTTCTCTGGCTCTGCCTCTTCTCCCCAATCCCTCTCTGTCGGCGTCCCCCAAGGTTCTGTCCTTGGTCCCCTCCTGTTCTCTATCTATATTGCCTCCCTTGGTAAACTCCTCAGCTCCTTTGGCTTCCATTATCATTTATATGCAGATGACACGCAAATCTACCTGTCCTCTCCTGATGTCTCTCTGCCCATCTTGACTCGTGCCTCTGACTGCCTCGCTGCGATTTCCAACTGGATGGCTGCTCACTTCCTTAAACTCAACTTGTCCAAAATAGAACTTCTGGTCTTTCCACCCTCAAGTGTTGCTACTCCTGTGTCTGTCTCCCTCCAAGTCAACACACCACCATCACCTCTACCTCACAGGCTCGCTGCCTAGGTGTTCTCTTTGACTCCGACTTCTCCTTCACCCCTCAAGTCCAGCCGATCGCCAAATCCTGCCACTTCTATCTCAAAAACATAGTTCTGACGGCTAAGGTGCTGGTCCATGTCATTGTTCTTTCTCGTCTTGACTACTGCAATCCCCTTCTCAATGGTCTTACGTGTTCCCAGATTACACTGCCGCAATCTATAATGAATGCGGCGGCAAGGCTCATTTTCCTGTCCGCCCGCATCAACCACGCCTCCCTCCTCTGGCTTCTTGTTAGATACGGACAATGAGAACAGTACTACACAACAAGATTCCTATAATACATGTTCAACTAGTGGAATGGGTGACTTTTTTAGGGCAGAACCCCCAGGAGGGAGTGTCACAGTCGCAACACAAAAAGACAAGGAACAGAGGGAGAGGTTGCAGACGTTGTTAACCAGCGACACTAAGGTCATTAATTTATCCAACATTACGTTGACTCAGCTACAGACTCGGGTGTTGATAAAGGGCCTGTCTTTTGTCCCTGTTCCTTCATTCAACAAGTTCAGTTAGATTAAGGACATTCACCTTTTCGGGAGAAGACTGGCCCTTCACAAACACTTCCTCACTAATAATGAGAAAAGAGCAAAGGAATTAGGTTTTAGTGTTAGGGAGTATTTGTGTCTGCAGGACCTAGTCTCCCTTTTGGAAGATAACGATGATACCCCTAATTTGCGCTATACGGACTTACGCCCAAAAAGTAAATTCACCCCGGACTTCAATGAATTCAAAATTGATACTTTCATTGAATCAACCTGCAGTATGATTCATAAAATCAGGGTTGACTCTCTAGAACCCAGACCCCGGAGCAGCCTCTCCAGAGGTGAATGGAGAGCCCTCTGTGCCCTAAAAGACAACGAGGACATCATCAAACCAGCAGAAGAGGGGGAAATATTGTGGTTCTTAACAAAACACAATATGTTCAGATAGTAGATAACGTACTTCAGGATGGTCAAGCATATAAGACTCTTACCTCTGACCCCTCTGGCAAGGTCAAGCAAGATCTCAAACATCTTCTAGACACCGCCTTTGATGAGGGTGTTCTGAGTAGAGATGAGAACGCGTATATATTTGTGAAGAATCCAGTAGTCAAATACAGTAAATGGGTGGGTGGTGGAGGTGATGATAAGTCACAAAGCTAGTGTAGGCAGGCCACTGTCACGAGGTCACTCTCAACCTCTAAACATAATAAACACAATGCCTGAATATAACTCCAGACTACAGGGCGCCACAACCACTAGAGTGTATATAAATGCCAAACAATGAAGAAATAACAATGGGTGGAAATCCAAACAATCCACTTTATTTTGGAACAATAAATAAAATAGTAAAATATGCGCAATATATGCAGGAAAAAACAATATAAAATATTAACAGCCAAATTGGCCAAGAACCCCTAAGGACAGCAGCTATAAACTCACAGAAGCCTTTAGATGTAATAAGGTGCCAAGTGCTAAAGTGCAAAAAATGCAAAGTGCTTGATGTAACTTCAAAGAATGGACACCAATACTGAACAATAAAGTGCTTACAGGAGACAGAAAAAACTGCTGTGCCGAAAGTGTAGGGATCTTGTGGGTGCTCAACGCGTTTCGTCGATCTCGACTTCCTCAGGAGCTTGCTGGGTGTGCACTGGTCCTCTTCTTCTTTTAAATCTGCCGGTCCGACCGCCATTCCCCGGTCGCGCATGCGCAGATCGCGCCGTACGTGCCATCATACGTAATGACGCACGGCCGGTCGATGTGCGCATGCGCAAACCAAGCTGGAACGCAAAAATAACTTTATGTATACTTTACACAGCCGCATGACGAGCAGCCCGAATTAATCGAGCGCTCAATGTGGATGCGGTCTGAATTTACAGACCTGCCTATCATGCAATCCTTCAAAAATACACAAGATTGGCAAATTAGAGCATGCAAATAGGACCATGGGCACTGGGATTTGGCTAATGGGGCAAAAATGAAATTAAATTAAATTGATATGCAGGCACTCTGCAAATGTATATAAAACTTAAAAAAGAAAAGTAGTGAGTACTAAAAAAAGGGGCATATAAAAAGAACAATCAGGTTCATTTGCATTGCTGGAAACACAATATACAGATTACATATGTATATGAATAAGGCTAACAGAGGAATCTAATATTAACCAGATGTAACTGACACTGAGATACTTCAATATGTCAGTATGGTGTGACAAAGATACGGAGGATTTCAAAAGAGATACAAACTGTTCTAAACAAAGTTTTTTGGCATAATACATACATACATAAAACGGTAAAAGATGAACACTGGGGCATCTCTTAAAAAATAGTAATGATAATAACGATTATTACATTAAAAAATGTGAGTATTTGGAGACAACATGTTTAGTATTCCAAACTTTGAACCATAAAATCTAAGGATTCTAAAGCATTTCAGAAATTCCAAAAGGAGGGAGAGATATAGATAAGATGTACAATACATCAAGAAATAATAAAAATTGATAAAAAATGATGAAAAAATGATAAAATGACCCATATATACTGGAAAGAGAGAACAGGTAGACAATGATCTTATAGGGTCCCAAAGGTTTCCCAAGCTTGATTAACATCTCGTCCTTCACTTCGACAACCGGGACCAAATGGAGAAACAGAACACAGTGGGTTAATATAAACATAAACAACATGCCAATTTAATCAATAAATACAAGTATATCGAGATCAGTGTTAAGGCCAGAGGGAACTGATGACTTCATTTTATAAATCCACTCGGTTTCCCTCATGGCTAGCATCTTCTCAGTATTTCCCCCTCTCCAATGTGGTATAACCAAATCGATCCCGATACATATAAAATCTTCCCAATTAAAAACATCACAAGTGGTACAATGTTTCGGGACACTATGTTTCATATTCTTATTGTTAATTCCATAAAAATTACTATTTTATTTATTGTTCCAAAATAAAGTGGATTGTTTGGATTTCCACCCATTGTTATTTCTTCATTGTTTGGCATTTATATACACTCTAGTGGTTGTGGCGCCCTGTAGTCTGGAGTTATATTCAGGCATTGTGTTTATTATGTTTAGAGGTTGAGAGTGACCTCGTGACAGTGGCCTGCCTACACTAGCTTTGTGACTTATCACCTCCACCACCCACCCATGTACTGTATTTGTTTACTATACCTTCTTAGGTATTGAATTCACTCTTTTAGGGTGTGTAGGAGGTGTTTGTGCACTTTATTCTGATCCAGTCAAGCTTGCCCTAGATTAGTGGCTATGGCCTATTGTAGGCTTATGACCACCACTATAAGGGATGCTAGGAACAAGCGTGTTGAAAGCCTTTTCTCAAGAAAGGAAACTACTATGAGCCAGGCTGTGAATAATTTTTCATTTCAGAAACTAGAGAGACTGGCAGAGAAAGAGGTTAAAAAATGGTGGGAGATTAAATATCTCCAGCAATATCTAAAACTGGGGATTATACCAAGAGGACTGAGAACTGAAAAAGAACCGGCCTTTGGTCATGATAGCCCAAGTTTTATGGAAAAATGGAATAACGCCTTAGATAAATGTTCAAATCAACTAATGGGAATACTGGTGGAATACCAGGAGGACTGTTTGAAAACGATTGAGGAGGAAATCCATTTGGTAGAATCCGAGATCAATAAAGCATTTGATGAGGAGACTATTAGAGATAACAGCAAACTGCTAAATAAGAATGTAGAGAAACTAGAGGAGAGGATTTTAAATACTAAAGAAAATAAATTGAGTCGGGATAAGGAGGATTACAAGAAAGGCATACAAAGGACGTGGAGAAAAAATAACAGGTTTATGGGTCCCAATGGTAGGAATCTAAGGGAAAATAGATCCCAGCAGTTCAATCAGGGAGTTAAGAAAAGGTATGAAACATACATTACCCCTGGAAAACCCACAGTGGCCCGTAAAGGGTATGACACACACAATATGTCTATGAAACCAAAGATAGGTAGGAACTTTGAGGATCCAGATAGGGTAGTAAGAAGAAAAGTAACACAAGATAATACCACCAATAAAAGAATAAGGGACAGGTCTAGTCAACAGGATGTTTTTTTAGAAAACCGACCAAGAGACCATTATTTAAGGAATCAGAATGCCTGGTCCCACAGAAACAGGTTTTCCCCCCTTCAGACCATCCAGACACCCCCAAAGAAAAGGAAACTATTGGGGGCCACAGGAGGATTAGGGGATGTAGAGGAGGGGGAAATGACCGATTAACCCAAATACCTAGTGGCGAGGGCATCCTGAACCTATCGAAAATGACCCTAAGTTCAGAACAATTAAGTGTCTTAAACAAAGGGTTGAAATTTGCCCCACAAGTTGAACCAAACCTTTTTGAATTGTTCATTGATACTCAAAAATTTTTGAGGAAATTAACAATTAAGAGATTTTTTGAAAAAAAGAAGGGAACTGAACCAATTCCTGGGATCACTGTAGATAATTCTAATACGGATGTAACATTGGCAGACACGGAACACATAATACCAGAAACCATTCACTCAGGTCTTAAACATAAATCAAAGTTTTTTCCAAATTGGGAGAAGGGGGATCATATCCCAGTGTTTAGCGAGATGATCATGCGAGATTTTGAGAAAATCTCGGCGAAAAAGAAAAAAGAGAATCTGACAAGAAAGGAGAAATCGGCACTGAAACAACTAAAAGAGAATCGAGAGTTAGTTATTAGACAGGCGGACAAAGGGGGGAGTATTGTAGTTTTAAACAGGGATGATTACATGAAGGAGTCCCAGAGAATATTGGGAGACACCAATACCTATAAAGTCCTGAAGAGTAACCCTACATGTGTTTTTAAAAAGAAACTGCACGACATTTTATATAAGGGTCATGATAAAGGGATTATTGACAAGGGTGAATTTGATTACCTGTACATCTCATCCCCCAAAACAGCCGTTTTTTATTACCTGCCAAAGGTACATAAATGCCAAATATCCCCACCAGGGAGGCCCATCATCAGTGGGATTGGTTCAATGACAAGTAATGTCTCTCAATACATTGATTTTTTCCTCCAAAAATATGTGACACAGACAAAATCATACGTTAAAGATTCCACACAGATCATAAGAGAATTTGAGGATTTTAAGTGGCATGATGAATATCTCTGGGTGACTGTGGATGTAGCATCTTTATACACAGTTATAGATCATGAAAAGGGTATAGATGCCATTCATAGAATTTTAATGAAAGACCCTGAGATGAACACTGATCAAACTGTTTTTATTCTAGACCTTATACGATTCATCCTGTTCCACAACTTTTTCTGGTTTGAAGGGACTTATTACCTTCAAACGTGTGGAACAACGATGGGTACCAGGTTCGCACCAAGTTATGCCAATATTTTTGTGGCAGACTGGGAACTCCAGAATATTTGGCAGAACAATCCATTCGGTGCGAACCTGGTACATTGGAGACGATATATAGACGATGTTTTAATTATTTGGAAAGGAGAGAGAGGTGTTTTAGACGAATTTTTATCTTTTATCAATTCTAATGAATATGGGTTGAAATTCACTGAAGAGATCCATGATACTCATATTAATTTTTTAGATCTTACTCTATTTGTGAAAGACGGGAAAGTCAAAAGTAAGACTTATTTTAAACCCACTGATGGGAACGGGTTCATTGAATTCTCTAGTTGTCACAACCGTAACTGGTTAACGAACATTCCAAAAGGACAACATATGAGGATTTTTAAAAACTGTACTGATCAAAACGATTTTAAACAACAAGTACAGATTTTAAATAAGAAATTTTATGATAGAAATTATCCTGATGACCTTTTATCTAGAACACAACAGGAAGTAGAAGGACTCCAAAGAAATAACCTCCTGCGAGATAAGGATAGAAATGAAAATAGAAATGGAAATGGGAAAAGAAATATGACTAGTAGAGGTCACAAGAATGATTTCGAATTCGCCTTCCTTACTAAATATAACGGTAGGGCTAATCTAATAGAACGTTCCATCAGGAAAAATTGGCCCATCCTATTACAAGATCAATTTTTAAAAAAGGTTTTACCATCAAGACCAAAAGTGCTGTACAAGAAAAATAACAGTTTGAAAAACATTTTAGCACCTAGCATATTACCTAAAGAGGGGAAAGGGAACGACCATTTCTTATCCAAAAAACCTAAAGGCTTTTTTAAATGTGGAAGGTGTAGCACCTGTAAATTTCAGACAAGTAAAACCACGGAATTTAGAAGCTCAGTTACAAAAGAGGTTTTTAAGATCAAACATTTTATCAATTGCCAAAGCAAGAATGTTGTATATTTATTGCAATGCAAATGTGGTATTCAGTACATAGGACGGACCATCAGGGCACTACATGTTAGAATACGGGAACATTTTTATGGAATTAACAATAAGAATATGAAACATAGTGTCCCGAAACATTGTACCACTTGTGATGTTTTTAATTGGGAAGATTTTATATGTATCGGGATCGATTTGGTTATACCACATTGGAGAGGGGGAAATACTGAGAAGATGCTAGCCATGAGGGAAACCGAGTGGATTTATAAAATGAAGTCATCAGTTCCCTCTGGCCTTAACACTGATCTCGATATACTTGTATTTATTGATTAAATTGGCATGTTGTTTATGTTTATATTAACCCACTGTGTTCTGTTTCTCCATTTGGTCCCGGTTGTCGAAGTGAAGGACGAGATGTTAATCAAGCTTGGGAAACCTTTGGGACCCTATAAGATCATTGTCTACCTGTTCTCTCTTTCCAGTATATATGGGTCATTTTATCATTTTTTCATCATTTTTTATCAATTTTTATTATTTCTTGATGTATTGTACATCTTATCTATATCTCTCCCTCCTTTTGGAATTTCTGAAATGCTTTAGAATCCTTAGATTTTATGGTTCAAAGTTTGGAATACTAAACATGTTGTCTCCAAATACTCACATTTTTTAATGTAATAATCGTTATTATCATTACTATTTTTTAAGAGATGCCCCAGTGTTCATCTTTTACCGTTTTATGTATGTATGTATTATGCCAAAAAACTTTGTTTAGAACAGTTTGTATCTCTTTTGAAATCCTCCGTATCTTTGTCACACCATACTGACATATTGAAGTATCTCAGTGTCAGTTACATCTGGTTAATATTAGATTCCTCTGTTAGCCTTATTCATATACATATGTAATCTGTATATTGTGTTTCCAGCAATGCAAATGAACCTGATTGTTCTTTTTATATGCCCCTTTTTTAGTACTCACTACTTTTCTTTTTTAAGTTTTATATACATTTGCAGAGTGCCTGCATATCAATTTAATTTAATTTCATTTTTGCCCCATTAGCCAAATCCCAGTGCCCATGGTCCTATTTGCATGCTCTAATTTGCCAATCTTGTGTATTTTTGAAGGATTGCATGATAGGCAGGTCTGTAAATTCAGACCGCATCCACATTGAGCGCTCGATTAATTCGGGCTGCTCGTCATGCGGCTGTGTAAAGTATACATAAAGTTATTTTTGCGTTCCAGCTTGGTTTGCGCATGCGCACATCGACCGGCCGTGCGTCATTACGTATGATGGCACGTACGGCGCGATCTGCGCATGCGCGACCGGGGAATGGCGGTCGGACCGGCAGATTTAAAAGAAGAAGAGGACCAGTGCACACCCAGCAAGCTCCTGAGGAAGTCGAGATCGACGAAACGCGTTGAGCACCCACAAGATCCCTACACTTTCGGCACAGCAGTTTTTTCTGTCTCCTGTAAGCACTTTATTGTTCAGTATTGGTGTCCATTCTTTGAAGTTACATCAAGCACTTTGCATTGTTTGCACTTTAGCACTTGGCACCTTATTACATCTAAAGGCTTCTGTGAGTTTATAGCTGCTGTCCTTAGGGGTTCTTGGCCAATTTGGCTGTTAATATTTTATATTGTTTTTTCCTGCATATATTGCGCATATTTTACTATTTTATTTATTGTTCCAAAATAAAGTGGATTGTTTGGATTTCCACCCATTGTTATTTCTTCATTGTTTGGCATTTATATACACTCTAGTGGTTGTGGCGCCCTGTAGTCTGGAGTTCTATTCAGGAATCCAGTAGTATCTACTTTTTATGGCCTCCCCAAGGTACATAAGCAGTATACAAGCCTCACGGCCAGACCGATTGTGTCAGGCTCCGGTAACCTAACAAGCAAGGCCAGTGTATACATAGATAAAATACTATGACCTTTTGTACAACAGTTACTATCTTATTTGAGGGACACTAAAGACACCCTCAAGTGTCTGGCTACTGTGACTATACCTGAAGGTGCACTGCTGTGTAGCCTTGATGTGGAAGCTCTTTACTCCTCTATTCCCCATCAAAGCGGACTTGATCATGTGAGGTACTGCCTTAGCACAAGGGGACAGGAACATCACAAACATACGGCTTTTGTGCTGGATCTTTTATATTTCATACTCACCAACACTTTTTTCCTCTTCAATGGGAAATTTTATCACCAGGTGCAGGGGACAGCTATGGGGACTTCTTGTGCCTCTTCCTATGCTAACCTGCACCTGGGTTGGTGGGAAAAGTTTGTGGTTTTCTCCGATCACTTCAGTGAATATACGAATAGTATATTCTTGTGGAAAATATATATAGACAATGTCCTCGTTGTCTGGACCGGCACAGGGGACTCCTTCGTATACTTTGTCCAGGAATTGAACAAAAATGACCTGAATATGAGGCTTACAGTTGAGATTGGAGGTTCAACCCTCAATTTCCTGGACTGTACGCTTACAGTGTCAGGTAAATCGTGTGCACAAACCACTCTATATAGGAAACCCACCTCAACTAACACCATGTTGAGGTGGGAAAGCCACCATCCTACCACTCTAAACCATCCTGACCCTGGATGAATTCATAGTTCAAGCCAAGGAACTTAGGGCTAGATTCAGGGAGAGGGGCTACCCCATTCATTGCCTGAAACAGGCTTATCAGAGAGTGCTGCTTAGCGATTGGTCCAAACTTTTGAAAGACAAGCCCAGTTCCTCCACAACGGAACATTTTAGATGCGTGGCTAATTTTGATGCTGGTTGGAACCAGGCAAAGAACATTCTGATTCTGGCCCCTCCTTTCACAAGACCCCCAACTTAGGGAGGTAGTTACATCGTATGTGTCGCTAACAGCTCGTAGGGGTAGGAATCTCAAATAATTTTTAGTACCTAGTAATTTCACCACTAGGAGGGATTGTAGGAATTGACTGTCGGTACAAGGTACTTACAAGTGCGGACACTGCGTGGCGTGTAGTTATGTGGTTAAATAATCTAAAGAATCTAAATCACTTACTGATTCATCAGGCAGAGAGGTCTGTAAGATAAAACAATTCTTTAACTGTAATACCAATGGGGTGGTATACCTTCTTATTTGTGAGTGTGGCCAAAAATACGTTGGGAAGACCATTCGGCCCCTCAAGAGGAGGATCATGGAACACGTCCATTCGGTCACAAATCCCAGGGATACCCCACTTGAAGGTATACCACCAAGGTTCATCACAAGGCCTCAGGTTTGTAGGGATTGAACAAGTGACTCTTGGTTGGAAGGGTGGGGATCTAGATCGTACCCTGCTCAAGAGGGAATGCTTCTGGATTCACAGATTTGATACTTTGGCCCCTAGAGGTCTCAATGAAGGCTTCACCTTTACTCCATTCATTGAGACATGAACTGTGTTTGGTATCTTTTTCTATTATTAGGGGAGGTATAGGACTGATCTTAATTAACACTGTAATATGCTTTATTTATTAATTTTTATTTTTTATTGTGTTTTATTATTTCCATTTTTTGCTTAGACCTGTATTTTGCCCATTTATAGGTTGACGTTGTTGCACTACAGCAATATAGAGAGTACTTCACCGGATGGATTTAATGAAGCTAGGTTTATGCCTTATGTAGCCAGTAAGCACATTTTATGACATTATTATCTCAAGCAAAACTCTCTTTATTTCTCATACTTGGGAATTTTGTATTTATGTTTATGTATATGCTTCCATCAACATTCTGTCATATGTATTTAATATCCTGGGGGAAAGGGTTTGCTTATAAGGTATCTCTTTATTTATTTGACAATTGGATGTCCCCTTATTGGTGGCCTTTTTTTTTTTTTTTTTTTAAATGCTTTATTTTTGTAGTGCATAAGCTTATAACAGATGGTTGTGAGGTACCCCAAAGGCAATCCTCAACCGCATTGTAGACATTTGAACAATGAGTACAAGATAGGTCTAGCACATTTTTTTGTGTACAGATAGTTTAAATAGTAAACAGTAGATGGTTTAACAACTTACTCTGATTCATAACTGAAGGTAACATCGCTGGTATATCTAGTCAGCTAATATTTTAGCATCATAGAGTAACATTCAATCTACAAGATATAGGCTTAGTCTAGCTTTTATACAAAAGTGTTTTACGAATGGTTGATATAGGCTAGCAGTGGGTTTAACCCCTGGTGCGCCGCTGGTTGCATAGTGTGATTGTAGGCATAGGTCGGCAACCAAGCATTTTTAAGGAAAGAGGAATAAGACCTTAATGGTACATAAAACGACGAGGCAATGCTAATGTGCTTAGATGCTTAACTCGCTAAGCTGTGAGGCGATTGTGTCTCGTTATAGGCATCTATGAGGGGAGCTAAGTCAATACGCTGGCCCTGGCTATCTGCAATTCTGTTCTCTTACAGTGTTAGACATATCAGCAAGGGTTATAAAAAGGTATGAATATAAAGTAAAAATTAAGAAAAAAATTGTATGCACTTGTAAAAACTTTTGAGTCTGTTGCTGGTGCCCTTGGGATTACTTGCCAGGGGTGGGAGAGTCCTCTGCATATTTGTAGGGTCAGCCAATTCCCCGTTGGGGCCAGACTGTGGTCTGCCGTGAGAGTCTCACTCCCTTCCTTGTGCCCTTGTGCTGCCAGTCCCAGATTCTTGTATGCTGCTGCATCATGGCTACCGTCGGGCAGCAGAGTTGTTTTCCCGGGTGTTGTCCCCTGATTTCACTTCGTGCTTGTGGTTGGCGCTGTAGCTTGTGTCCCCTCTGCTGGGATGATTTGGAAGCATGGGGTCGGTCTGCACCGGGTCGGCATGTGGTGGGTTTGCGATGGGGTTGGTGAGTGGGTCTGCGTTGGCGCCGTGCCCGAGTGAGTGTGCGTGTAGGCCGGCTGTGCGTGCGCTGGTTCTCTTGCTGGGAGTTGGGTGGCGGTTGTCGCTTTGCAAGGGCATTTGGCTGTGGTGGGGCATGGGTGTACAGCTGACCCTCCAGTTTCCTCCAGAATGCCACGAAGTGGTTGTGGATTCATATGAGGATATCTTGTGATGCATCCATCAGACTCTTCTTTCCCGCCTCTGCTTCTTCGTGTGCCCGATGTCGCCACCCCTGGGTGGACCTGGATCAACCCTGCCGGTCCGGGGGAGGGGGGTTAGCAGGGCAGTTGTGGACAGCTTCGGTGTGCCTCCAGACCGGGGGAGCGGCCGCCTCCCCCTCCTGTCGCGCACCAGGCTGCAGTTCCATCTGGCCCCATTCAGGTCGCCTGATGACCTCTTGTGGGGGGGGGGGCACATATCCTAATCCTTGCTCGGGGGGCAGCTATTATCAAGCTATATATGAGCTAGTTAGCTACATTTTCAGGATATGTGTCTTAGCCAGCTTGCTTCAACAAGGGCTGACTTTGTACACAACGTTATCCTCACCGTGAAGCCAGTACTTTATAGCATTTTACTAAGCAGCTAGCTGTCCATCTAGTGCATACAGCATAGCCAGCTTACCTTAGTTGGAGCTGCCATAAGAATGGCTGGACTCGACGTATATGAGAGGAGACAGAGTCAGGAACGATCCGAGGTCAAGGGCACAAAGAGACAGCGTAAACTAGGACTAGCCGGGGTCTGGTACACAGAAAACAGTAAGCCGGAAAACAGAACAGATAAGGATAAAGAGATAACGTAGTCAGAAACAAAGCCAAGGTCAATACGAAGGAACACAACGGAACACAACAAGCGCTAAAGGGAACTGCAACAGAAACCACGATAGGGCAAGGACTAAGGGAAAAAGGTGAGTATAAGTACCTTCTAAATTAATGTGATTGTCTCCTGTCATATCCACACCCCCAAAAGGTAAGTGTATGGGGAGTGTGGCATGACAGGGGCCAATGGGAGCCTTTTGCCAATTTAGGCTCCCGCTGTTTCTTTAAGAGCGCGCCCGAGACCCGCGGCACGCTCTTAGATTCAGGCGAGACACGTGACCGCTTCTTGCGGTCACTGCCCGCCTTCCTGTTGCAGCCGTTGGATGAGCCGCGCTGGATAAGGGGCCGGCCCCTGAGGACATGCCCTCCGGGCGGGTAGGCCCAGGTCTGGCAGGAAAACGAGAATGGAAAGAACGCACAAGGCGGGGAGCGTGAACAGCATCAGCTGAAATCCAACTGCGCTCCTCATGCCCATAGCCCTTCCAATGCACCAATTACTGAAGTCGACCCCTAAGGAAACGAGAGGGGGAGGGGGAGTATGCCGGGTATAGCGGTTGCGTACGTAAGGCTTCAACAATGAGGTGTGAAAGACATTCGGAATACGCAGATTCTTAGGAAGGCCCAAGGCATATGAAACAGGATTAACCTTATGCAAAATACGATAAGAACAATGAAGCGGGGAGCCAATTTCATAGAAGGCACCCGGAGGCGAATATTCCACGTGGAAAGCAAAACCCTGTCCCCCACAACATAAGAAGGAGCCGCTCTGTGATGTTTGTCAGCCTGAGCCTTCTAGCGAGCAGCGGAATCCACCAAAGAACGCTGAACCTGCTCCCAAGTATTACGCAAACCAGCCAAATGCTCATCCAGAACTGGCATGCCCTGTGAGGAGAATGCAGCCGGAAGAACAATGGGATGCTGGCCATAGACAACGTAAAAAGGGCTTTTGCCGGAAGAATCATGAGTGGCGTTATTCCGAGCAAATTCAGCCCAAGGAAGAAGGTCAGACCAATTGTTCTGATGGTGGGACACAAAACAACGAAGGTACTGCTCCAGAGACTGGTTGGCACGTTCTGCAGCTCCATTAGACTGGGGATGGTAAGCGGAAGAAAATGAGAAAAAAATACCCATTTCTGAACAAAAGGCTTTCCAGAACCTGGAAATAAATTGGCTACCCCTATCGGAAACAATAGATACGGGAATACCATGTAACCGGAATACCTCTCTAGCGAAGATAAGAGCTAGTTCCCTGGAGGTGGGCAACTTGTGAAGAGGCACAAAGTGAGCCATTTTGTAAAACCGATCTACTATCATCAGGATAACTGTGTAACCATTCAAAGGGGGTAATTCAACAATAAAATCCATGGATAGGTTAGACCAAGGTCTCTCGGGAACGGGTAACGGATGCAACAGCCCACAGGGAACTCTACGAGAGGATTTCATACATGCACAAGTAGTACAAGCACCTATATAGTCAGTGACATTCTTGCGTAAGGAATCCCACCAAAAATACAGAGAAACAGCTGATATCGTTTTGGAAATACCAGGATGTCCAGCAGTCTTAGTATCATGATATAACGACAGAATATCCCGTCTCTCGGGAACATCAACGAACAATTTATCAATAGGCCTCTCGCTAGGTGCCATGCTTTGTTTCGCCTGTATGGCCTGCAAGAGGGATGAAGAAATAGACAAAATAGTAGTAGCTATTATCCTGTCTGGGGGAATGACAGGAGTAACATCAATCTCCTGTTTGTCAGCAGTTTCGAACTGTCTGGACAGAGTGTCTGCTTTACTGTTACGATCACCTGGTCTATAGGTGATAATATAATTGAAACGGGACCTAGCCTGCCTAGAAGATAATCTTTTAGCTTCACCAAGGTAGGATAAGTTCTTGTGATCCGTAAAAATGAGGATAGGTTCCTTAGTTCCTTCTAACAAGTGTCTCCATTCTTTAAGAGCTAAGATAATAGCAAGGAGTTCGCGATTACCCACATCATAATTATTTTCAGCTTTGGACATTTGTCTAGAAAAGAAGCCACAAGGATGCAATGGCTTTTCAGGCGACTTTCTTTGGGACAAAACAGCACCTACCCCGATATCAGAAGCATCAACTTCAAGAATATAAGGCAGTGAGGGGATAGGATGCTGTAAAATAGGTGCAGAGGCGAATGTAGTTTTAAGAAATTCAAATGCCTGAAGTGCCTCGGGAGACCAGACACGAGTATTACCACCCTTTTTTGTCATACGGGTGATAGGCGCTACAATAGAAGAAAAACCCTTAATAAAGCGTCTATAATAGTTAGAGAAACCAAGAAAACGCTGAATGGCTTTCAAACCATGTGGTAGAGGCCACTCTATGACAGCAGAAAGCTTCTGGGGATCCATACGAAAACCTTTAGCGGAAATCAAATACCCCAAAAACTGGACTTCGGATTGGTCAAATAAACATTTTTCTAGTTTACAATAAAGACCATTAGCAAGAAGGGTCTTCAGGACTGTTGTAACATGTCTGTGATGAGTGTGTAAATTTGTAGAATATATTAGTATGTCGTCCAAGTACACAATTACAAATGTGTGAATAAAGTCTCTTAAGACGTCATTAATAAATTCTTTAAATACTGCTGGTGCATTGCAAAGACCAAATGGCATAACAGTATACTCGTAATGACCGGATCTAGTGTTGAATGGCGTCTTCCATTCGTGGTCTTTCTTAATACGTACGTATTAAATTGTATGCACCTCTAAGGTCCAATTTAGTGAATACAGTAGCATGTTTCAGCCTGTCAAACAATTGTGATTAAAGGTATAGGGTATGCATTTTTGATAGTGATTTTATTTAGACCTCTATAATTGATACACGGTCTTAAATCACCTTCTTTCTTAGATACGAAGAAGAACCCCGCTCCAGCCGGAGAAGAGGATCTCCTAATGAACCCCTTTTCTAGTGATTCCTTAACATACTCCTCCATGATACGGTTTTCTTGAATAGATAAAGGGTACACCCTGCCCTTTGGAGGTATAGTGCCAGGCAATAAATTGATAGCGCAATCATAGGGTCTGTGAGGCGGTAATTTATCAGCCTCCATTTTATCGAATACAGTCTTGAGAAACAAGTACTGAGGAGGTATAACAGTAGACAAAGGAGGGGTAGTAGGAACATTAGTAGAATTTAAAGGGGTGACTTTAATCATACAAGATTTGTGGCAGGTTTTGCTCCATGATTTTAATTGCCCTGATTCCCAGTCGAAAATGGGATTGTGAGAACGTAGCCATGGGTACCCTAACACGATATGAGAAGAGGGAGAGGTGATAACCTGGAACTGAACAGTCTCAAAGTGTAAAACCCCTGTATACATGAATAATGGTACAGTTTCATGGGTAACAACTGGAGTACTTAAAGGTCTACCTTCTATGGCCTCAATGGCCAACGGTATCTCCCTCTCTCTGATGGGAATGTTGTTTTTCATAACAAAACCAGAGTCTATGAAGTTCTCAGCAGCCCCGGAATCAACCAAGGCTAGTGTGCTTTCAGCTATACAACTCTCTCCCATATGAAGAGAAACAGGGAGAAGCAAACGGTTAGGAGACAATTTAGGAGACTTAGATATCACACCCAAGGCCAGTCCCCTATAAGGTCTTAGGTGCGAGAGTTTTCCGGAAGCACAGGACATTCTTTTATCATATGGTCTCTCCTACCACAGTATAGGCAGAGTCTGTCCCTTCTTCTATGCAATTTTTCATTATCAGAGAGTTTGGCAACCCCTAATTGCATGGGTTCCTCCTCAGATACTCTGAAACTCTCAGGTTTATAAATTTTGGGGTTATTAGGTGTAACTAAACGTCTATTCCTGTTCTTGGTATAGAGCCTGTCACAAATTCTATTATCTATATCAATGAGGTAGTCAATAAGGTCCTCTAATGCAATAGGAAGCTCCCTAGCTGCTACCTCATCCAATATAGTGTCAGATAAACCTTCCATAAATGCAGTAGTTAACCCATTGTTGGTCCAATCTACCTGTGAAGCAAGGGTACGAAACTGAATGGCATAGTCAGCCACAGACCTAGAGCCCTGTTTGATTCTCATTAATGTTCTGGCGGCATTCTTTGACCTTTTAGTTGTGTCAAAAGTTCTACGGAAAGCCGTAAGAAAACTATTGAAATTATGCACCATAGGTCCATTGGCCTCCCAAATAGGATTTGCCCACTCAAGTGCTTTGTCAGTAAGTTGATGCATCAAAAACCCCACTTTAGACCTATCAGTGGGAAAGGAACGTGGCTACATCTCAAAGTGGAATTATATTTGATTAATGAAACCTCTGCATGTCTTAGCTTCCCTTCTATACCTGGGAGGGGGTGTTAAATGGGGCAAAGTATTAGGCATAGTGGATACTTCGGGAAGAAGAGGTGTAGGAGGGTTAGGTGCGGTTGCAGGAATAGTTCTAGACAAGAGCGTCTGGAGAGCCTGAGCTATCTGATCCATACGGTGGTCCTGCTCTACAAACCTAGCCTCATGAGAAGCCATTTGCTGAGCTAAATCTGCGGGGTCCATGGCCCTATCGTAATGTAATGTAAATATACCCCAACTCGCAGGATTCAACTCAACAAAAGACAACACAGAGGAGAGATACGTCTACCGGACCTTAGAATGGCCGGACTCGACGTATATGAGAGGAGACAGAGTCAGGAGCGATCCAAGGTCAAGGGCACAAAGAGACAGCATAAACTAGGACTAGTTTAAGAGAACAGATAAGGATAAAGAGATAACATAGTCAGAAACAAAGCCAAGGTCAATACGAAGGAACACAACTGAACACAACAAGCGCTAAAGGGAACTGCAACAGAAACCATGATAGGGCAAGGACTAAGGGAAAAAGGTCAGTATAAGTACCTTCTAAATTAATGTGATTGTCTCCTGTCATATCCACACCCCCAAAAGGTAAGTGTATGGGGAGTGTGGCATGACAGGGGCCAATGGGAGCCTTTTGCCAATTTAGGCTACCACTGTTTCTTTAAGAGCGCGCCCCCAAGACCCGCGGCGCGCTCTTAGAATCAGGCGGGACACGTGACTGCTTCTCGCGGTCACTGCCCACCTTCCTGTTGCAGCCGTCAGATGAGTCGCGCGGCTCGTGCAGCAGCAGGACCGCGCGCGGCTCGAAGAGAGGACCGCGGCCGGCCCCTGGATAAGGTAAGTAACGCTACAAGGGGCCAATAGGAGAGGAGACCTTTGCCAATTTAGGCTCCCACTGTTCCTTTAACCCCTTAAGGACACATGACATGTGTGACATGTCATGATTCCCTTTTATTCCAGAAGTTTGGTCCTTAAGGGGTTAAGAGCGCGCCCGAGACCCGCGGCGCGCTCTTAGTCAGGCGGGACATGTGACCGTTTCTCGCGGTCACTGCCCGCCTTCCTGTTGCAGCCGTCGGATGAGCCACGCGCGGCTTGAACAGAGGACCCCAGCCGGCTCCTGGAAAGGGTAAGTAACGCTACATGGCCACAATGTTACGTTTTTTCCACTCTGTCTGCTCTCTAATAGGAGTTGCCAGCGTTTGTCTCAAGTAGTGATACAGTTTAGTACATGCTTTGAAGTACCAGCAGTGTGAGATACATCCTGCCTAGTTACTTTATGAGCAGATGTTTTGGCTTGTGTGTCAGGGTATATAGGCGGGGGGGAGTGGGGGGGTTTGAATCTCCACATATTCTTCTTCACTATTAGCAGCTATAGAGCAACATATGAGCTGTCTATGAGAGTTCAGGGAAATTCTTACCAGTCAGGCAGGGTACTCCCTACCTTTTTTACTGGCCTTGTATGTCTCTCCAGCCTGTCACAATAGTTCATTTATTATTATTTTTTCTCTCTTTGTATTGGTTACATGTTTATGCACTAATTTGGATTTTAACTATTTAATAAAAGTTATATTTTATATACATTTTTTCACTCAGTCAGTGGGACAACCAACTACTGACCCCGGGCGTCTAGTACTCTCAGGGTCTCCTCTTCCTTTCATCACAACGCATTAGTGAAGGGTTACCCCCTATAGGTTTGTCCCTAGACACACGACTAGTTCCCATCATAAGGGCTATTGGAATCTGTTTATATGTTATACCAAGAGTTTTCCAAATTTTAAAAAGTAGAAAAAAATAAACTCCAACTGAATACAATCCAACAACCAACACAATGTTGCTAGTTCACATGTGCAGTGTTCCAGCAAAAAAGGAAATTAAGAAAATAAAAAATTGACAGAAAATTCTATTTACAATTTTTCAAAGCTCTCCCTTTCAGCTTAAAGAATGGTTTAATTTTGCAGAAAATTAATGTTGATTGGCTGATAAAAAATATATCAAACAGCACTGCATGATGATTGGTAGTATTGGTCAGAATATGCTCAATGACATACTTGCTGCACTGTCATTGGCTGCAGCATTATACACGTGAGTGCTGAATTAACCGAATGACAATTCATTAGTCATCCGGTTATTTGGTGTAGGGCCACTGCCATGAGGGAAGGGGTGTACATGGTGTACAACAAGCTCTAGGTAGGTGGTGGTGCATGTAAAAGTAAGATCCACATGAATGCCAGGACCCAAGGTTTTGCAGCAGAGCATTGCCCATAACATTGGGCAGGGATAGGCAACCTTTGGCACTCCAGATGTTGTGGACTACATCTTCCATAATGCTTTTACACCCACAATGCTGGCAAAGCATCATGGGAGGTGTAGTCCCAAACATCTGGAGTGCCGAAGGTTGCCTATCCCTGACATAGTGCATCATGCTACCATCAATTCCAATGTAAACAGCCATCCACCTGATCTAAAAGAACATTTGATTTGTTTTTCATCAATTTGAGCTACAGTAGCTCTAATGTATGATGGGACCAGATGAGCATCACTTCCCATGTGCATTGATGAGACTTGCGTGCCCATGTCCCTGACTCTGGTTCAGCGGTTGTCCTTTTTTACAAGAGAGGGTGGGAGCAACAGTATCACAGGTACAGGGGCTAAAGGGCATGAACCCAGTAATGTAATAAATTAGGCTGACTGAATGCCCTGACCACGAAATGCCGGTATTAAACCTAACCTTTATTGGATATGTATTAAGAAAGTAGGAGTAGATATCTAATAAACGGTACTTAGGTCAGTTAGTGGATCACTAACAAAAAAAAGATGTGTATTACAAGATATGCCCATTATAGTGCCAGTCACCGCAGTGCCTGTCACCTGTAAATATAATGTCCCAATTAAAATGAATAAATTCTTGGTTAGTACAAATTGTAATAATGATAAGATAAACTCTTTCTGGTAATTCTCACTATTGTAGCAGTACTGCGGTCTAATTACAAAAATGTTTTTATTATAATTTTTCTCGTTCATTACACTTTGGGGAGCACAAGATTTCTAATCTCATTGTTGTTTTTGTGTATATATATATATATATATCCACTAACTCACCTAAGTACCGTTTATTACATATCTACTCTTTCTCTATTAATACATATTAAATAAAGGTTACGTTTTATTGCGGCATTTGGTTGTCCTTTTTTGCTCCACTTTCGATAAGTACAAACCACTGTGTAATGGACTGTTTTGCACACAAGAGGTAAAAAAACGTTTAGGCGATATTCCCCTTTTCAGATGCACAGACAGCTACTGCAATCACCAATCTCCCGAACTGCAAACACATGAATTCACAAATCTCCCGAACTGGAACCAGGGGAATGCTCCAAACTCCCGAACAGGAAACACACGAATGCTGTAAACTGCCGAACAGGAAAAACCATACGAACAGTTTACACTCCTGGCAGTCACACTGTAACAGCATACAATCCAATTCCCCCCAAGAACGAGACGACACTTCGTTTGAGGGTCAAGCATAATTGATTTATTGGGGCTACCTGCCCGGCTTTTATGCAGGTCTCCCACCTGGTGGACACTCGCCTAGGGGACCAGATGGGAAACTGGGAAACATATTGGACATGGACCAATCACAAGCTTACAATCCCACAATGCATCACAATCCCTCCTCTCTGTCCTGGAGATAATTGGGAAGTAATCCAATTATCTCCAATGACAGAGGCAAAACTCCATTAACCACATGGCAGACAAAGGACAATAAAAGACATAAATATACATAATGTTACATTTATCACATAGAACATACACATTCTACCTATCCCCAGATTATTACCGGATGGTGCTCAGATCACATACATACAGTTCAATCGCCATGGAGCCAAAGTCTTTCATACAGTCTTTCAGTATACGGCTGGGCTCCATGGCATAGCTATCTGGGGTAGCATGGCTTTAACAGTCCGCAGAAAGAACAGAGTTAAACATGGGGCCATAGTCCAGTGGCAGGAGGCGGGCGACCAGGCTCCTCAAGTAGCCAGTGGCGAGGTTGGTTCTGCCACATACTGCATACCAAGAACACCCCAGAAAACTTGATGTTTTGTAGATGCTCTGAACCAGTTGTCTAGCCATAACTTTTTGGCCCTTGTCAAAGTCATTCTTATCTTTTTGCTTGCCCATTTTTCTGAAATAACATCTGAAGTCGGATAGGAAGGGAAAGATGCCCTCCACACAATTTAATTGGATGAACATCTATCGTTATCATGCCGGGATTATGGTTTGACACTTTAAAAATAGAGTACTGTATACTAGGACCCATGCTGCTGGCTGTGAAAACTTTTATAGTGTAACATATTGTGGCAAACCTAGCCACTTCTGAACTATAATATGGGAAGGTTGTCTGTAGGCTGTAATGTGTGCCGTGTATATTTGCTGTGTGTATGTTATGCTATAGTGATTCGCATGCTGGCAGCCGTAAGCTACCAGCATACAAGTACTTAGTTCGGCGAACAGCGGCGATCTAAGCCGTTCGCCGAACGAATACGGGCCCCCCTGGTAGACCACACACTTAGGGTCGTGTGGCACTTGTTAACCGATTGCAACAATGTTGCAATCGGTAATTATAGACTATCCTGGGTGGCCGTCGTTCGACTACCGACCATGCGGCGGTCGGCCATCTTGGATTCGTCTATTTCGCAGCGGTGTTTGGTCGTCGAGTTCCTGGAACTAAAAACGGCTACTCGATGATGCGAACACCGCTGCACTTCCAGGCCATTCGGGAGCCCGGTTTTCGGTAGAATCGTTCCCCTAGATACGTTCGACAGATTGAGGGGAACTTCTATGCAAAACTGTATTTGTGCGGCGTTCGGTCATTTCAGCTGGGATCTGAGCGGTATTCTCACAAAAGGTGCGCTCAGACCCCAGCTATCTACCGAATGTTCGGTCATCTCAATGTACCGAATATTGTGTAAAATGTATATTTTAAAGTAAATTGTCGGTTCTGCTGCACGAGGGGATAATCCACTTAATCGTCCATTTTAGTGGGAGTATCCCTCTCGTGCAGCAATGCCTGTTGGGAGAAGAACAATGCATGTTGGGAGAAATCCCCTGAATTATCTGTACGGAAACCCCTTGCATGGGGAACTGCTTAAATATGCCAGCTTGTGAATAAAGCGAGTTAGTTGACTCCCAAACTGTGTCTCGTCCGGTTATTGGGAGGATTTGGGGACTTGCCGTACTTTTCAGCGCTGACTGTGGATTTACCTGTGGAACCAGCGGAGATCGTGGTCTCTAATACTGCCCTCCGCTACAATTGGTGGCAGCGGTGGGATCCGACCTTACAGCCGAAAGAGCGCAATTCGTGCAAATTGCAACTGCCGAATGAGAAAAGGGAATGGCAAGCAGAATCCAACGAAAGAACCGACTACCGAAGTGAATGGAGACAGATTATTCTAAACTAAAGAGACAGACGTTAAAGGAACTACTGGAAGCCAGGGGTAAAGTAGCCAGCAGCAAACCCAAGGCTGTACTAATTGCCGAGCTGATGGAGGGAGACCAAGCCCGCAGCGCTACACCCCCAGCAGTCATGGAAGAAACTCTCTACGAGAGAGAAATGAGGACCAGGCTGGCATTTTTACCACAGCCTATATCAGTAGACATGTTGAACTTAGTAATGGCGAATGTGCAGGAGTACGTGATGGCACACAGCCCACAGTATACAGCATCTCGAGCAGAGCCCACGACGGAGTCATCCCACAGCCAGGTAAAACCCAATATTCCTTATCAAGCATTTAAAGTATTCTGCGAGGAAAAGGAGGAAATCGATGGGTTTTTACAAGATTTTGAGAGGCTGTGTGATTTACATGACTTAGCACGGACAACGTGGGTCCCCCTGCTGGCAAGTAGACTGGCAGGGCAGGCAGCTGACGCATACCGCGCTGTACCCAGCGAGGACAGCAAGGACTATGAGAAAGTGAAACGAGCGATATTGGAAAGGTATGCCATCAACCCAGAGGCATACCGGCGGAAATTTAGAAACCTGAAGAAACCAGATAAAGACTCACATGCCGAGTGGGCACACAAGCTGGACCAAGCATCCCAAGGGTGGATACAAGCAAGCCAAGCCACTACCATGGAAGGATTGCGCCAGTTAATGCTGCTAGAGCAATTCTTCGACGGGTTGGCTCCAGTGACCCAAGAATGGGTGCGAGACAGGAAGCCTATCACCCTAACCGAGGCGGCACAATTAGCCGACCAGCATTTTGATGCAAGAAGGCATCAGATAACCCTCTCCAAGAGTTACCCGCGACCCATAGGGTCACTCAGCGTTCCCGTTTCCCCGGGTCCCACTGCAACCCCTTTTCGCACGGCCCCAGGGAATATACCACCCGCCTCCCGGTACAATGGACGTGCCAATATCCAGTGCCACTCTTGCAAACAGTGGGGGCATATAGCCCGGGAATGCACCCAAAATCGGGGCAGACCCACCTGGAACCAAGCCCGACCGAATCCCGCACCAAGGGCTGCAGCCCATTATTATCAGCGGGAACCAGCGGCCCAAGAGATGTGGAGTGTTCAACCCGAGGAACCACTAGGGGTATTACACGAGGTGATGTCGGTCAGAGCCACTGACAACAGGCAGCATCACCGCCAGTTGGTGACGCTGGAGGGGAAAGAATTACAAGGGCTCCGAGATTCCGGAGCCACACTCACCTTGATTGCACCCCACCTAGTCTCCGGGTCCGCTCACACTGGTGGATCAGTGGCCGTGAGCGTGGCAGGGGGAGCAGTGTACCGTTTGCCCACTGCTAAAGTACATTTGGATTGGGGTGTGGGGGAGGGGGTTGTGGAAGTAGGTCTCATGCAAAACCTACCTGCGGATGTGGTACTGGGGAATGACTTGGGCCAGATGACGTCTGCTTTTGTTCCACAGGCTCCCTACCAAGAAGCCCATCCAGTCACCACCCGGCAACAGGCCCGCACCGCGGCTCCAACTACACACTCTGAGGCTCAGGTAAGAGACCAAGACCCTCACCCGACACGTATGTCCTGGGATACCCCAGCTAAGTTTGAAGCCGAGGCAAAGGCAGATCCCACATTGCAGGTGTATAGAGACAGGGTACACACTAACCAAGCGGGGACAGAGGGGGAGCGGTATACTTGGGAGAAGGGGCTACTATATCGCATTGCAGAACGGGGAGTGGGAGGGTCCGTCACAGTGACCACCAAACAGTTAGTGGTTCCCCAGAAGTACCGTCCCGAGCTACTTAGGATTGCTCACGATATCCCCTTATCCGGACGTTTAGGAATGACTCGTACCCGATATAGATTAACCCATGCATTCTTCTGGCCAGGGATTTCTAAAGATGTAAGACAATACTGCACCTCCTGTGATATATGTCAGCGAGTAGGCAAGCGAGGTGACCGTCACAAAGCGAAATTATGTCCCCTCCCGATTATTTCAGAACCGTTCAGTAGGGTGGCCGTTGACATAGTGGGGCCACTACCCAAACCCAGTCCCTCTGGAAAATGGTTCATCTTAACCGTAGTAGACTATGCCATCCGATACCCCGAGGCCGTGGCTCTCTCGAATATCCATGCCGAGACGGTAGCCGAGGCATTAATGAAAATATTCTCCCGGGTGGGGTTTCCCCAAGAAATAATATCCAATAGGGGCACCCAATTCACCGCCGAGGTCACCCAGCAACTATGGAAAATATGTGGCATTAAGCCAATAGTAAATTCCGCATACCACCCCCAGTCCAATGGCTTATGCGAGAGATTTAACGGTACGCTGAAACAGATGCTCCGTACGTTTGGAGAGGCCCACAGAGACTGGGAACGTTTTCTGCCCCATTTACTCTTCGCCTATAGAGAGGTACCCCAAGAGTCCACAGGATTTTCCCCTTTTGAATTGCTGTTTGGGAGAAGGGTACGGGGGCCGTTAGATCTCATTAGAGAGCATTGGGAGGGAGAGAGTAGCCCAGATGGAACCCCTATTGTATCGTACGTACTGGAATTCCGGGACCGTCTGGAGGTGCTGACTCAGGAAGTGCGCACCAACCTCCAGGCGGCCCAGCAATGCCAGCGCCGTTGGTACGATAGGGGAGCCAGAGACCGCAGCTTTCAGGTAGGGCAGAAGGTTTTGATTTTAAAACCTGTCCGCACGGACAAGCTGCAGGCCATCTGGCAAGGCCCATACCAGGTGGTGGAACAGAAGTGTGACACCACCTACGTGATTGGCCCCTGCTCAGGGGTAGGGAAGAGACGCATGCTCCATGTGAACATGCTCAAACCCTACCATGAGAGGATAGAGGACGTGGCGGCGATATGCGCCTCAGCCTCGGAGGATCAAGAGAATTTGCCCCTACCTGACCTGTTGGAACAGGAAGAACAGACCGAGCCCTCCAAGGGGGTTCAGCTGGGGGAGCGGCTAAGCCCACAGGAGCGTGCCCAGGTACAAGAGCTGATCGTAGCTAAAGGGGCTACCTTCTCCAATTTGCCTGGGTACACTCCGCTAGCCACCCACCGAGTTGAAACCCTGGGACAGCTACCCATGCGGCAGACTCCGTACCGCGTCCCTGAAGCAGTCAGGACCCACATGGAAAAGGAAATAGCGGAGATGTTGCAGCTAGGGGTTATCGAACATTCCGATAGCCCCTGGGCATTGCCGGTAGTGCTGGTACCCAAAAAGGACGGCACGACACGTTTCTGTGTCGACTACCGGAGGCTAAATGACAAAACGGTGTCTGATGCCTATCCGATGCCCCGGATAGACGAGCTGCTGGATAAGATGGCACGGGGCCAGTATCTCACGACCATAGATTTATGTAAGGGATACTGGCAGATTCCGCTAGCTGAGGATGCCATCCCTAAGTCGGCGTTTGTCACCCCGTTTGGCTTGTATAAATTTCGAGTCAAGCCATTCGGGATGAAAAACGCTCCGGCGACGTTTCAGCGGATGGTAGATCGGTTACTGGACGGATTCCAGGAATACGCCTGTGCCTACTTGGACGATATAGCTATATTTAGTCAGACCTGGGCCGAGCATCTACAACACATAGGGGCCATACTAGATCGCATTGGAGAGGCAGGGTTGACGCTGAAACCCAGTAAATGTCATATAGGGATGGCAGAGGTGCAGTACTTGGGCCACCGGGTGGGAAGCGGGCAACAGAAACCCGAACCAGCTAAAGTGGAAGCGGTAGCTAAATAGCCGACCCCTAGGACGAAAACCCAGGTGTTAGCATTTCTGGGTACCGCCGGGTACTATAGAAAGTTTGTACCCAATTATAGCGCCCTGGCCAAACCCCTGACTGACTTGACCCGTAAGAATTTCCCGCGACAGGTTGTCTGGGCCCCAGAGTGTGAACAGGCATTCCAGCAACTAAAAACTGCACTAATTAATGCTCCAGTACTTGCTGCTCCTGATCCAACTAAACGATTTCTTGCACACACAGACGCTTCAATGTTTGGATTGGGGGCAGTGCTGAGCCAAGTTGGAACTGATGGCGGCGAACTTCCCGTAGCTTACTTGAGCCGAAAGTTATTGCCACGATAAGTAAGCTACGCCGCCATTGAGAAGGAGTGCCTGGCCATGGTGTGGGCCCTTAAGAAATTACAGCCCTACTTATATGGACAACCTTTCTCCCTACTCACAGATCACAACCCGTTGGTGTGGCTTAACCGTGTATCTGGGGACAACGCCCGGCTGCTGCGCTGGAGTTTGGCGCTGCAGCCCTTCGACTTTACAATACACTATCGCCCAGGGAATCAAAACGGTAACGCCGACGGGTTATCCAGACAAACTGAACTTGAAAAGTGATCTGTGAGTACTTTCCCCGGACCTCCCCAAGCCGATCCGTTGGGATCAGACTGTGTATGCCGGATTGGTTCTGGGGGAGCATTGTGGCAAACCTAGCCACTTCTGAACTATAATATGGGAAGGTTGTCTGTAGGCTGTAATGTGTGCCGTGTATATTTGCTGTGTGTATGTTATGCTATAGTGATTCGCATGCTGGCAGCCGTAAGCTACCAGCATACAAGTACTTAGTTCGGCGAACAGCGACGATCTAAGCCGTTCGCCGAACGAATACGGGCCCCCCTGGTAGACCACACACTTAGGGTCGTGTGGCACTTGTTAACCGATTGCAACAATGTTGCAATCGGTAATTATAGACTATCCTGGGTGGCCGTCGTTCGACTACCGACCATGCGGCGGTCGGCCATCTTGGATTCGTCTATTTCACAGCGGTGTTTGGTCGTCGAGTGCCTGGAACTAAAAACGGCTACTCGATGATGCGAACACCGCTGTACTTCCAGGCCATTCGGGAGCCTGGTTTTCGGTAGAATCGTTCCCCTAGATACGTTCGACAGATTGAGGGGAACTTCTATGCAAAACTGTATTTGTGCGGCGTTCGGTCATTTCAGCTGGGATCTGAGCGGTATTCTCACAAAAGGTGCGCTCAGACCCCAGCTATCTACCGAATGTTTGGTCATCTCAATGTACCGAATATTGTGTAAAATGTATATTTTAAAGTAAATTGTCGGTTCTGCTGCACGAGGGGATAATCCACTTAATCGTCCATTTTAGTGGGAGTATCCCTCTCGTGCAGCAATGCCTGTTGGGAGAAGAACAATGCATGTTGGGAGAAATCCCCTGAATTATCTGTACGGAAACCCCTTGCATGGGGAACTGCTTAAATATGCCAGCTTGTGAATAAAGCGAGTTAGTTGACTCCCAAACTGTGTCTCGTCCGGTTATTGGGAGGATTTGGGGACTTGCCGTACTTTTCAGCGCTGACTGTGGATTTACCTGTGGAACCAGCGGAGATCGTGGTCTCTAATACTGCCCTCTGCTACACATATTTTGGCAGATTTTAAAATCTGGACATTTTGGAAAGTGAACCTTGTGTCGAAAGCACCTTCGTCACTGGGATTTGGAGAGGCCTGCTTGCCATCCTCTTGCCTTGTGACTATGGCCCCTGGGATATATTGCCCTTTAAAAACACTATTTGGGCATATTGGATTTTAAAGGCACTATTTTTGCCCCTTGGACTTTTAACTGGAACAGATTCAAACGTGTAGCGGCGGCCATCTTAAATTGTCCAGCAGTGTTTTGCCGTCGAGTGTATGGAACTGTTTTGGGCATGGGACTATGTGCACAGTGGGGCAAAAATAAGACTTACAGGAAAATCTTTAACCCCTGAATCGATCTGGGGGATTTTTGGATATGTTGTTCACCCATATCGGGGCTATCAGGGGATATGTTGTATTTTGAGGTACTTTTTGGGGTTTGTAAAAATGTATGTTTTTTCTGCTTAGTGTTAATTGAGTTAGTCCATTGTCTTAGTTAATTGTATCACAGGCAGAGGGGAGGGCTTGTGTGCTGTATGTGGGAGTGTCGGACATTGGTGTATTGTTCTGATTGGTTTGTGTTCCATCAGGTCCAGGGGGTGTGCTTCTGGCCTGAGGAATTGTATAAATTGTGAGTGCTGGGTTGCATTAAAAAGACCTGTTCTACCCTTCATAAAGTCTTGGCTCATGTTTGGGGGATTGGAGAACTACACTCTGGGGATTGCTATAATCACTATACTCCCCAGAGTATAATCACTAGCTCTTGTAAGTGTTCCTGTTTCACTCTCTGGACTAAGGAGAGGTTCACCCACTGGAAGCTGGAGCCCGGTCTTGGGTCCAGGATGGGTGGAGGACGGCGAAACCCCAACGAAGCTGCGGCGGTTCGTGGGCTTTGCGGTGGTTATTGTGTCGAGTGCGGTGCTGATGGTCCTTGGCGAGCACTAGGAGCATCGTTCGACGGAGGCACCCAGTTGGGGTGGCAGGTGGTCCGTCACAAACCATTTATTTTATTATTTTGTTTTATATATATAAAAAAATATTTGTGTATTAATAAATTGTTTACTCAAGCACTGTTGCCAGCACTTTATATCAAGGATCCAAGGCTCTGTAGTTTCACAAAAACCTATACACGCAAGGAAATTTCTATACTTACGATTCTACCATGTGTCATTAAATTCACTACTAAAATGCACTGTGTATGTGAAAAAAAGCATAATACAGATCGACTTTTATAAAATGTCCACATATAAATACTCAAAATTCCCTATGCAAAGTAGCCTTGGTTAAACTTTTGTAAATAATGTGTCATGATGTAATGTATTTGAATTTGTGGGATGTTAATTTGTCCTACAAATTTTCTATGTTAAGGGTCTGGGTTGTTCAATTTGTCAATTATAAGTTAAAATATTTGCAAATGTGAAAGTGAACCCTAGAATCCTTTTGTATTGAGATTGAATTTGCATAGAACACAGATTGGATTACGGTACAGTTTTAAATATTGTTTATTTTAATGGAGATTAATAGCAGTGTAAATATTTAGTGAGGCAGTTGATGCCGTTTGATCCATTGAAGCTGTGATTCAAAAGAGGAGAAAAAAATGCTTAGCCTCTCATCAATAATGATAACGGCTGTTGAAATGATTGCTCTGGCATTGTCCATTTCTGGAAATATGTTCATTATTGTTACAAATCTACTGGCTTGGACTAAAACCAAAATGTTTAACTTAAGTGATCAGTTAATCACCTGGATCAGTGTCTCAAACTTGTTCTATGGAATCCTGAGGCTGATTTCATATGAAATTTATGAGACCGTAAACAAAACCTTATATGTAATGTTGCATCTTGCATTAATATCCTGTGATCTCTGGTTCTGTGCTTGGCTCTGTGTGTATTTTTGCTTAAAAATTGTTAACCTGCACAGCAGGTTCTACATCTCTCTACAAAGGAGGCTCTACAAGATATTTCCATGGATTCCAATACCGTCTGTTCTGGGATCATTTTTGGTCAGCCTTCCAGTGGCTTTGTTCAGACCTGAAAAAACACTACCAAGCAAAATGGGCAATGACTCAGTGTCACCTATTTACATTTATAGTAGCAACTTTTTGATATCATTGGTGATATATGGAATATTCTCATTGTTTGCCTTCTTGTTTTCCTGGATCTCCATTTTGATCATCGTCATATCTCTTTATAGACACATAAAGAATATGCAAGGCAGCATTCGTGGCTTCAGAGGTTCTTACGCAGAAGGTCACGTTCGTGCAGTGAAAACTGTGATCTCCCTCTTGTCATTCAATGTTATATTATATACAGTTATTTTAGGAACTTTACTTAACATTGAAGAAGCATTACTACTTTATTACTCCTCTATTGTAACTAGTTTTACTCACTTTCTCTTGTCTGTGATCCTAATAAAAGGAAATTTTAACCTATCAGAATCATTTAAAACACTCAAGAACATTGTATTTGGCCCTTGCACTTGTTTATCTCCTAAATAGTCTATTTTCTAGAGTAATTTAAATCGCAGTTTAAGAGAGATTATTGAAAATAATTAATTATTTTTAAAAGGAAAGGCCTGTTTGCATTATATAATGATATGATTTGTGATAGGTTTTGTGTTTTAGAATGCATGTGGCAAAAAATTAAATATTTATGATTAGCTGAATGGAATATCACATGTAGCATAATCGTTTTGTAAGTAGGAGCTAGATTTTACTTCCTGAATACACACTGGAAACTAGTTACAAGGTAATCTACTACTTTTATAATGTATATATTCCGTATTCTTAAATATGTATTTTTTATGTTGAATTGAAATCTAACTTTACCAATTTTACATGTTTTACTTTGTCTACAATTTAATTATCTGTACATCAGAGGGCTTTAGTAAACATTAAACTCACAAATACATTGTTGATATTGTCTGAGTCTCTTGATTTTTTCCCCCTGAGAGGTTTATCTCATGTTTGGTGATGAGTCTGTGGTTGACTATTTAAGTAGTCGCACCCCTGCTGCTGCGCATCAACCTGCACCATTAGCAGCAGAATCCCAAAGGGCATGCGGCAATATTTTGTGCCGCAGCAAAGTTTGGGATTACTTTGAAAGTGTTGGAGACGGGCGCTTTGCAAAGAGCAAATTTGTGGGAAGGAAGTTTGCAGGGGGAGAGTGTTGGGTCATCACACCAGTGCCAGGATAAACCATCACCTTCGCAGCCATCACAAAACTCTGCCCTGTTGTCAGGCTGCCTCCACTCCCTGTAGGGAACACTGCCGCTGGGGAGAGAGGCCGGCTGCCTACTCTCCCTGCAGAACACACTGCTGCTGGGGAGAGAGACCGGTTGTCTGCTCTCCCTGGGACTCACCCTGCCGCTGGGGAGTGAGACCGGCTGTCTCCACTCCCTGTAGGGAACACTGCCGCTGGAGAGAGAGCTGCCTGCTCTCCCTGCAGAACACACTGCTGCTGGGGAGAGAGACCGGTTGTCTGCTCTCCCTGGGACTCACTCTGCCGCTGGGGAGTGAGACCGGCTGTCTCCACTCCCTGTAGGGAACACTGCCGCTGGGGAGAGAGACCAGTTGTGTCCTCTACCTGGGACTCCCACTGCCCTGGTGGTACCTTCAAGGTATACTAGGACTGACTGGAGCTGAGTAGGTACTGGTAATCCTGCTCCAGTTCCCATTCCTGGATGGCCAATTCAAACAGGTCTTCATCCTATGTGTGACCCCGGTTCTACCAACAAAAAATCGTCTAAATAGTGAATGACAGATGGACACCTAACAATGTTTAGGAGCAGCCAACAGAGCGTTTCAGCGAAAATGTCAAACAGCTTAGGGCTGCTCCTTGACCCAAAAGTAAGCTGGGTAGAAAAATAGTACATGTCCCGCCATTTAACACCGTGTAAGTGCCAAAGTGAGGGGTGAATGGGTAGGAGTTTGAAGGCATTGGTGATGTCAGTCTTACTCAACCAAGCCTTGTTGCCTGCTGTGATGATGGCTTGCATAGCGTTGTAAATTCTGGTGTAGTGTAGTGAAAACTCCTCAGCTGGTATGAGCGAGTTTATTCTGGGGATGGCCGTAGAATGAGGTGCAGAAAGGTCGATTATTAATTGTTTCTTATTAGAGTATTTATGCACGGCTATGCCAATGGGGTTGGTTCGCCAGGATGAGAAGGTGTTATGGATAAAATACTAAAATGTATTTTTTACTATTATACACTTGTGTTTTATATCTTATTTTGTTACACAATCCCTAAAAGAATATCCTTGTAAGAGGGTCATAATTTCTTACACATGTATGCTCTGTAACTATTTCCTATGTAAATTCCTCCCATCTGGCTACCCTCCCCCCTTCCCATCAAGCAAGCCTCGTGTAACAAATTCCTGTGTTAAAAGAACAGCTTCCTTTACTAACTCCTCCCCCACTTCTTTTGTGCAAATTAACAGCTATGTGCCACGTGTAACTGGAGACTCGCTGTTAAAGTAACTGTTTCCCCTGTTCAGTAACTACTCACTCCCCCTCCCATCGTGTAACCAAGATGGAGCTGGAATATGGGTGGGAGAACTCTGTAATGATGACATGACATCCTGTAGGGTGGGTTTAGACAAGACCCCTTAACCAATTGTTGAATGTATTCTGTATGTTAACTGTGACTCTGTACATGACGTATTTCTGCTTTAACCCCTTAAGGACACATGACATGTCTGACACGTCATGATTCCATTTTATTCCAGAAGCTTGGTCCTTAAGGGGTTAAAAGGGAATTGCACCCCTGCAATAAAGGCCACTCTGGAGTTCTTCATAAACCTGCAATGTGTCCGGTGTGATTTACTTCTAGAAGACATGCACACAATCAATTTAGAAAGGAGTAGATAGACAAATAATCAAACAGTTTGTTTGATCCAAATCAAAGGGAGATTCAGTGAAAAGGCCAATCATGAAGATCGCTTTAATTTCAGTGGACAGAAGGTGATCCACCGTAAGAGGGTCATTGTCAGCTGAGAGTAGGTTAGGGCGTGCCTGTGGGGATGGTAATGAGTGCCGTGTGAAAACCCTATGAGAAACCAGCCACCAAATACTCCACCAAGTGCCTTGCTGGGTGGGAGCGTAGGTAGAAAGCAATAATATCAATATGAACCTCAGTCAGTCATTTTTTTAGGAGACAGTCGGACCGGGCACATGGTCTTAGTATGTGCTCTGAAGCAAATGGAGCAGATGTGCAACAACCGATATGCGCCGAAGCTGCATGCACCAGTGTTAAAGTTGTGCTCTGCCCAGAAGCACAATGGGTCTACCCAGCTTGTCCCTCTGCCCGCTTTCCTGTGTGGTGAAGGAGTGGTGGGAAGTGGATGGGTTCGTTTCACAAGGGCACAAGTCAGAGGAGTGGAATGTTGAGCTATGGGTAGCACAGGACGGTGGCCTGAAACCGGAAAAGTGTCAGCAGAAAAATTCCGTGTCCATCTGGCACCAGTCCATTTTTATATTAAATTGGGCCAGATGAGTGGCCTCCTTGGCTGACACGGATTTGTGAAACTCATAGAAAGAAGACAGTACTTAATGCCTAGATCAACCACCTATAAAGATCGAGTTCTTCTCTCCTGTGAGGATACACCATGCAAATTACATCCCTACAAATTCCAAAAGCTATGACAAATTGTGGAATGGATAGCTTTGTGTTCAGGTGTGGGTCTTTAGTTGTAAGCATGTTTTTTTTAGGATACCTTGTGAAGCCATAAGCAGGGAGACTAAGTTCACGTCCTTTCCATCCAGTATGTCCTTTTTAATGGATGCTGTGATGGAGTGGGTTGGTGGTTGTGGATGGTGGAGGAGGGTGAGGGAGGGGGGGGCAAGTTGGAAAAAAAGGGGGTTATCAAAGGAGGATCTGTATGGCATGGTATGTCACCTGGAGTAGCCATAGCAGATTCTACCTTCAACAGTCTACTATTCATAGTGTGAAGGTTGGCAAGAATTGTAGCCAGGGTTTCTTGCATGGAATTAGAGGTGCCTGTAGATGGCCCTTGGGAGCTAGTGCCAGGTCTAGGTTCACTGCCCTGAGCCGAAAAAGAGTCTGTAAAGTTCCGCTTTCCTGGCAGTTGCTGGAAAGGGTATGCCCCTGAGTCTAAGTTCAGCAGCAATTTTTGGGATAGTCCAAGATCTCAGGGACATGGGGGTAGAGGGGGTAACGGATTCTTCTGGAAAACCGGGCCAAGCTGGCATGATGAGTACTTCACAAGTATATCTCAAACAATATACCGAAAATTAATAATATAAAAAGCAATGGTACTTAGCTTATAAAGATGTATGACAGCCTCCCTAGGTCGCTACCCAAACAAGCAACCTATATCATATATAGTGTTGACCAGAAACAAAGAAGATTCAGGATATGGCTATATAAATCTACAGAGAAAACATAAAACAAAACATAGTGTGATATTGTTATAAAAAACAATATTTCATGCGCAGCAATCTTTGCACTCTGTGGTGGAACCAACCTCGCCACTGAGAACTGGAGGAGCCTGGTTGCTAGCCTCCTGCCCAGTGATTACGGTCCCTGGGAGATATTGCCTTTAAGGGACTGAATTGGGGCTTATGGACTGCTACCATAATGTACTGACCCTTTAAGAACTACTTGTGGGCATGTGGATTGTATAATACTGTCCCTAGCCCTTTAAATACTTTGGGGACAGATTGGTACTTTTGTATATGGCACTTCGGACACAGTCGAAGCTGTCGAAGCTGTCGAAGTGGTCGAAGCTGTCGAAGCTGTCGAAGTTACCGAAGTTACCGAAGTTGTCGAAGTAGTCGAAGTGGCCGGTATCGGACAAAGGACCACGTGGCGGCGGCCATTTTAACTTCGAACACTGCAGACCCTTAACATCAACTCCACTTCGAAACTTCGACTAAAGTCGAAGTACAGGCACTTCGAATGGGACTTTGCCAGAAATTGACCGACCGCACAGCCCATATCCATGGAACTGTTTTGGGCAAGAAAATGTGCTGGCGGTCGGTCATAAAAGGACTTCCGTGTAACTTTTGATCCACTGGAGGGATTTGCCTGAATTTTGGAAGTGTTTATGTTTAAAGTATGCTGAGTCTGAATATGTGATTTGTATGGGAATGTGATGTATGGTTTTGAAGTTATAGATATTGTGTAAAAGTTATGTTTTAAACTGTATAATAAGTGGATTATCTCTCAGGCTAAGGGGAGGGGATGTGTGGGTTGTACCATATCTCGGATTGGTTATTTTATGCCTCCCCTCTGGGTGTGGCCTGTATGTGTGAGATGGAAATAAAAGCCAGGCTGGATGAGCCAGTCCAGAGTTCCTGTTTTACCCTCAAAGTGAAGTGTCGTCTCATTATTGGGGGAAGGATTTATTGCATGCTGTTCCAGTTGACTGCTAGGAGTGTAAGCCTATTCGTATGGTTCCTATTCAACGGTCTACAGTATTCCTATGCTTGAGAAGATTCATATGCTGAATCGGTTCGGTGATTGTGGTGTCTGCCAGAGTGCTTGGAGTCCTCAGGAAGCGCTAGGAGCATCCATTAATGGAGGTACCCAGTCGGGGTGCCAGGCGATCCGTTACACACTCACAGGATGTAAACGATAAAAGCGCTCTTAGGGTGCCTCTCCCGATGTGATGGGGGGCTAGCCGGTATTTCTGATCACCTCTGGATCCTTGTTTCACCAAAAGACATCCACAGGTCAGGGTTCAGTAGTAAAAAAAAAAAAATGTTATTCAAATAAAAGGTGTAGTCACCATTTCAGCATAGGATATAAGTAACAAAAAAGTTGTCCTACGCGTTTCGTTCTATAAGAACTTCCTCAGGGACCACAATTAAAAACAATAACCATGTACAATACATAAATGAACATATCCTATACAAATCCCCCCTCCCTGTGTCCTTAAATAGGGCTAATCCCTAAAGTCCATTGGTGGATCCAGTGGGTGTGTAAAACCTCCTTGTTACAGATTGGAGGAATAGTTTTCCTGTGGCAGCTGTTTTCCGTTTGTCAATTCTCCATAATTTGTAATTCGCGCCTTTTCGACAGGAACCGGAAGTGATCAAATTTTCCCGAAACCGGAAGTGATGTCACATGCGTTCCCCGGAAACCGGAAGTGACGTCACATGCGTTCCACCAATAGCATCTCCATAGCAACCGGACGCAATCAGATCATTCAAAGATCATATGAAACCAGGATAAATAAAAAGCCCCATTCTGCTAGAGAAAAGACTGTTAGACATGCACAATATATTCAACTATTATTTATATATATATATATATATATATATATATATATATTATAAGCAAAAGGCTTCGTGTTATAAAGTCATTATAATTATTATAAAGTGTTTTTTTTTTGGGATATAACTTTATACCATCTTAGTGAGAATGGACAGCAAAGTCAATCCATCACCATCTCAAATAATCTTCAATGTATCACATTATTATTTGTGCTCCTCATAAAAATCTTTAAAATAAACCTATTTAACACCTTAAAGCAGTCCATTATTATGGTTACAAAAAGAGTAATGGATTATAACTTGAAAAATACTGTGCATTAAATAACTACTTTTCATACACATTTTGTTTAGTGAATCTACTACATTTAATTTATATTATATACCACCAGCTCTGAATATCCTTAGAGCAAACCCATTATTCGCATTAGAACGATTAATTATTGTATTCTCATTATATTTTTGTGATTTTAATCATACAGAACAATCAATCCTAACATATAGGTCAAACATAGCTGCTTAATATCTCATATATTTATATAAACCTTCTCTCAAAATGGAGATAAAACTTTCAACTGTAGAAAAAGCCCCAGATTAGAGGCTAACACACACCTACCTTTATTTTCTATTCTAAAACTTATTTAGGCCATATTAATCCAAAAAACAAATTAAATCAATGTCTATATTTAGACCCTTAGGTGTGAGAGTCTGTAGTTTGTGTATCCAGAACGTCTCCCTTTGGGCTAGTCTTTGAACTCTGTTGCCCCCACGCCAGAAAGGGGGAACACGTTCAATTCCACAACATCTGAAATCTTTGAATGAAAAGAAGGGGCATGATATACAGTGGGTTGGGACTGAATGTGTCGTCAGCCTCTTTCTGATATTATTGAGATGTTCTAATAGCCGAACCTTCAGAATCCTCTTAGTTCGTCCCACGTATTGCATGCCACACGGACATTGTAGCAAATATACCACAAAGTCCGTGTGCCAATTTATATTGTCTTTTAGTGTAAAACTCTCCCCCCGTGGTAGAACTAAGAAACGAATGTGTATTTTTAATGGACACCGTGGTACAAGCTTTGCAAGTACCACAGCCTCGGAATGAGGTGGCACACATGCTCGCGGTGCCTCCACCAGAATTCTATATCCCGAGGCCTGCTAGCGCGCATGCGCGCATCTGATCTTGCGTCACTTCTGGTGACATGGGGGCACCAGAAGTGACATAGGTATAGAAATCTGATAGATATAGATTTCTGATAGAAAAGCGGTGTTTTGCAACATGATAGCCTCCCAATGCTTTCCTTTGGGAAAGCATTGGATTGGCGGATTTTGTCAATTATGAAGATAATTTCTCTTGCTTGTCCTACTTGCTTCTCCTTGCTCCTTGCCAGAGTGACCAATGCCCCTCTCCACTGTATCCATTTCTAAATCACTTGAGGAGCTGTAGGAGGACATGACCACGTCTGGCAGACTCAGTATGCAAGTGCCTACAATGGCTGACAGGGTGGTGGGCTGGCTGAGCTCTAAAATGGTTGAATGGCTGAAATATAGAATATCTGGATAGATTTTGCATTGAAGCACTGCCTTGAGTTGATACTTTTTTTTTTCTTTTTTTTTTACAGTTTTGTATGGCAGTATGTAAAGGCATATTTAATTAGCTACTTTCCCACTCCCTTCTGAAATTATACTGTGTTGCCAGTTCCACCTGTCAGGGAAGCATGATGATTCATGAGCCCAAGAGACTAAGCAAAAAGCAATGCATTGCATTTGCAATGCCATTCAACATACGAATGCCTATAGTAAGTGTTTGTAAGTTTTCTAAAAGTGCCAATACATTTTCATGCGATTGATAGCTATCATGTATTTGACGGTTTGGGAGTTATTTCGAGAGGAACCGTGTTCACAGCAGTGTGGCACCCAACGCAGCTCGTGGGCATCACTGGAGCGTGGCTGGGGGGATACAGAGGACACAGATGATACACCTCCCACAGAGGACAGCTTGTCCTTGCCCCTGGGCAGCCTGGCACACATGAGCGACTACATGCTGCAGTGCCTGCACAACGACTGCCAAGTTGCCCACATTCTAACTTGTGCTGATTACTGGGTGGCCACCCTGCTGGATCCCTGTTACAAGGACAACGTGCTGTCCTTAATTCCCTCACTGGAGCATGATCAGAAGATGCGCAACTACAAGTGCATGCTGGTAGACGCGCTGCTGAGGGCATTCTCAATTGACACCGGGAGCACAGTGGAAGCACAAGGCGAAGGCAGAGGAGTAGGAAGAGGTCGCCAACGCAGCTGGGGCACCGCCAGCACCTCAGAAGGCAGGGTTAGCATGGCAGAAATGTGGAAAAGCTTTGTCAGCACGCCACAACAATCAGCAACACCAGCTGATATGGAACGTCTTAGCAGGAGGCAGCATTTCAGCAACATGGTGGAACAGTAGGTGTGCACACGACTACACGTACTGACTGATGGGTCTGCCCCATTCAATTTCTGGGTCTCCAAATTGGGCACCTGGCCTGAGCTTGCCCTTTATGCCTTGGAGGTGCTGCCCTGCAGCCAGTGTATTGTCTGAACATGTGTTTAGCACGGCGGGGGCGTTATCATAGACAAGCGCAGCCGCCTGTCCATAGCCAACGTGGACAAGCTCACGTTTATTAAAATGAACCAGGCATGGATCCCACCAGACCTGTCTGTACCTTGGCCTCACCCAGCCATTGTTATACCCAAGTGCACTTATTCTTTGTTTTCTTTTTTATATGTCCCAATATTTTGGGGGCTACCCCAATTAAAAAAAAAAAACACAAACAAATAAAAAACAGTGTTGGCTACCTCCTCCGCCTCAACCGCCTCTTCCACCTACACCGCCATGGTCACCGCCTCCTCAACCTCCTACTCCACATCCGCCTTCTCCACCTAGTTCAAGATTATTATTTTTAATTTGTATGTATTTTATGTTATTTTAAGTTATTTCCCTATCCACATTAAAATAAAATAAAATACAGTCCTTTAGCCCTTTCCAGGACTTTTTTAGAGCCATTTTAGTGCCCAAAAGATCGGGTCCCCATTGACTTCAATGGGGTTCGGGTTCGGGGTCAAATTCGGGTCAAGTTCGAGTCCGAACTCAAACTTTTTGCCGAAGTTCGGCCGAACACGGCGAACCCGAACATCCAGGTGTCCTCTCAACTCTAGTTTTTGAGTCAAATGGTACAGCTACTATCACACCTTGACCTGACCACAATGGTCAGTTTTTTGGTTTTAAATGCACGCTATAGAGACACCAGATATGAGTGGCAACTGTCAAAGTACACTGGCAGGGGTCTGCAGGGCACACGCAGAAGGCCTGAAACACCCGCTTTAAGGACACTGACTGCTATTAGCTTACACTGGAAAACTTTTTTTCTTTGTAAAAGCACGCTACAGAGACACCAGATATGAGTGGCAACTGTCAAAGTACACTGGCAGGGGTCTGCAGGGCACACGCTGAAGGAAGGCCTGACACACCCGCTTTAAGGACACTGACTGCTATTAGCTTACACTGGAAAACTTTTTTCTTTGTAAAAGCATGCTACAGAGACACCAGATATGAGTGGCAACTGTCAAAGTACACTGGCAGGGGTCTGCAGGGCACACGCAGAAGGCCTGAAACACCCGCTTTAAGGACACTGACTGCTATTAGCTTACACTGGAAAACTTTTTTTCTTTGTAAAAGCACGCTACAGAGACACCAGATATGAGTGGCAACTGTCAAAGTACACTGGCAGGGGTCTGCAGGGCACACGCTGAAGGAAGGCCTGACACACCCGCTTTAAGGACACTGACTGCTATTAGCTTACACTGGAAAACGTTTTTGCTTTGTAAAAGCACGCTACAGAGACACCAGATATGAGTGGCAACTGTCAAAGTACACTGGCAGGGGTCTGCAGGGCACACGCTGAAGGAAGGCCTGACACACCCGCTTTAAGGACACTGACTGCTATTAGCTTACACTGGAAAACCTTTTTTCTTTGTAAAAGCACGCTACAGAGACACCAGATATGAGTGGCAACTGTCAAAGTACACTGGCAGGGCACACGCTGAAGGAAGGCCTGACACACCCGCTTTAAGGACACTAACTGCTATTAGCTTACACTGGAAAACGTTTTTGCTTTGTAAAAGCACGCTACAGAGACACCAGATATGAGTGGCAACTGTCAAAGTACACTGGCAGGGGTCTGCAGGGCACACGCTGAAGGAAGGCACAGTATGCACTGTGAGCCTGACACAGAAGCTGGCAGTCAGGCAACTGCAATTACATTACACACTTTTTGGGGTGCTGTTCTTACAGCAGAGATCAGATGAGTCCTTCAGGATTGTAGTGGACACTGAATACCCTAGCCTAGATATCAATTCCCCTATCTAATCAGCAGCAGCTACACTTTCCCTCCTCTCACTAAGCATGCAGCTTCAGAATGTATCTAAAATGGATGCTGGGAGGGAGGTGGGAGGGTGTGGAAGGGAGGGTCTGCTGCTAATTTGCTGGAATGTGTCTGCTGACCGTGAGGCACAGGGTCAAAGTTTGCTCAATGATGACGAATAGGGGGCGGATCGAACCGCCCATGTGTTCGCCCGCGGCGGCGAACGCGAACACGCTATGTTTGCCGGGAACTATTCGCCAGCGAACAGTTCGGTACATCACTACTGATTAGTAATGCATTCTTTTAAATTAAACTGTACATGTATTTTACTAGTACTAGAAAAGCATTATAAGATTACTTTCTGTTCTGCTTTCTATACCAGGTAGCATTTCCCATCTGTTTTCTTTTGGGAACTGCAAATGATTTCTATAGTTGACTTAAGTTCAGTCCTGGACCAATACACCTGGTAGGTCCATCGGGTGTATTCCTTTTTCTTTTTGTCCTCTCACCACCTCTAAATTTATGTTCTATGTCAGGACGCTGTGTCAGGACGCTGGGCAAGGGGGTGACTTTGTGACATTGGCTTCTTACGCTCAAACATGTCCTTGACAGACACCTGACTGTGGGCAGATGAGCGGGAACTGCTCAAGGCGAGAGACGGAGTGGCGGATGGTTGAGAGGGGGCAAGGAGGACAGCAGTGGTTGACGTGGCTGAAGATACTGGACCAGGAGGAGGATGGCGGCTTTGAGTTTGTGTGCTGCTTGTACTCATGTGTTGATCCCATAGGCATTTGTGATGTGCGATCATGTGCCTACGCAAAGCAGTTGTACCTAGGTGGGTGTTGGACTTCCCACGACTCAGTTTCTTTTGGCACAGGTTGCAAATGGCATCGCTGTTGTCACAGGCAGACACACCAAAAAAATGCCACACTGCTGAGCGCTGCAATGACGGCATTCTGGTGGTGGACACAGCATGCGTTGATTGGCGTGCTGTCGGGCTGACCCCGGGTGCCGATGCATGCTGTCTGACTATGCCACTAGCTCCTTGCGACGACCTCCCCCTGCTTCCAACTCGTCTCCTCCTCCTCTCTGTCTACCCATCTGAACTTTCCCCCTGTTCTTCTTCTCTTCTAGCGGGCACCCATGTGACATCCATGGACACATCGTCATCATCAACCGCTTCACTTGTATCTGACAACTCAGCAAAGGAAGCAGCAGCGGGTACAACATCATCATCATCACATCGTACGTCCATGTGTGTAATGCTGCCTGCCTGAGACATAGACCAGATATGAGTGGCACTGTGCAGTGGCAGAGGTCTGCAGAGTACACGCTGTAGGCCTGACACACCCGCTTGAAGACAACTAACTGCTATTCAATCTATAACAGTGAAAAAAGTTTTTGGGTTTTAAATGCACGCTATTGTGACACCAGATATGAGTGGCACTGTGCAGTGGCAGAGGTCTGCAGAGTACACGCTGTAGACCTGACACACCCGCTTGAAGACAACTAACTGCTATTCAATCTATAACAGTGACAAAAGTTTTTTGGTTTTAAATGCACGCTATTGTGACACCAGATATGAGTGGCAATGTGCAATGGCAGAGGTCTGCAGAGTACACGCTGTAGGCCTGACACACCCGCTTGAAGACAACTAACTGCTATTCAATCTAAAGAGACTCAACATCCAGTGAGGGGCCAAAAGACCTTACACTAGAGTTGGGCTATTCAATCTATAACAGTGAAAAAAGTTTTTTCTTTGTAAGGGCACGCTATAGAGACACCAGATATGAGTGGCAACTGTCAAAGTACACTGGCAGGGGTCTGCAGGGCACACGCTGAAGGAAGGCCTGACACACCTGCTTTAAGGACACTGACTGCTATTAGCTTACACAGGAAAACGTTTTTGCTTTGTAAAAGCACGCTACAGAGACACCAGATATGAGTGGCAACTGTCAAAGTACACTGGCAGGGGTCTGCAGGGCACACGCTGAAGGAAGGCCTGACACACCCGCTTTAAGGACACTGATTGCTATTAGCTTACACTGGAAAACCTTTTTTCTTTGTAAAAGCACGCTACAGAGACACCAGATATGAGTGGCAACTGTCAAAGTACACTGGCAGGGGTCTGCAGGGCACACGCAGAAGGCCTGACACACCCGCTTTAAGGACACTGACTGCTGTTAGCTTACACTGGAAAACTTTTTTTCTTTGTAAAAGCACGCTACAGAGACACCAGATATGAGTGGCAACTGTCAAAGTACACTGGCAGGGGTCTGCAGGGCACACGCTGAAGGCCTGAAACACCCGCTTTAAGGACACTGACTGCTATTAGCTTACACTGGAAAACTTTTTTCTTTGTAAAAGCACGCTACAGAGACACCAGATATGAGTGGCAACTGTCAAAGTACACTGGCAGGGGTCTGCAGGGCACACGCTGAAGGAAGGCCTGACACACCCGCTTTAAGGACACTGACTGCTATTAGCTTACACTGAAAAACGTTTTTTCTTTGTAAAAGCACGCTACAGAGACACCAGATATGAGTGGCAACTGTCAAAGTACACTGGCAGGGGTCTGCAGGGCACACGCTGAAGGAAGGCCTGACACACCCGCTTTAAGGACACTGACTGCTATTAGCTAACACTGGAAAACTTTTTTTCTTTGTAAAAGCACGCTATAGAGACACCAGATATGAGTGGCAACTGTCAAAGTACACTGGCAGGGGTCTGCAGGGCACACGCTGAAGGAAGGCCTGACACACCCGCTTTAAGGACACTGACTGCTATTAGCTAACACTGGAAAACGTTTTTTCTTTGTAAAAGCACGCTACAGAGACACCAGATATGAGTGGCAACTGTCAAAGTACACTGGCAGGGGTCTGCAGGGCACACGCTGATGGAAGGCCTGACACACCCGCTTTAAGGACACTGACTGCTATTAGCTTACACTGGAAAACGTTTTTGCTTTGTAAAAGCACGCTACAGAGACACCAGATATAAGTGGCAACTGTCAAAGTACACTGGCAGGGGTCTGCAGGGCACACGCTGAAGGAAGGCCTGACACACCCGCTTTAAGGACACTGACTGCTATTAGCTAACACTGGAAAACGTTTTTTTCTTTGTAAAAGCACGCTACAGAGACACCAGATATGAGTGGCAACTGTCAAAGTACACTGGCAGGGGTCTGCAGGGGACACGCTGAAGGAAGGCCTGACACACCCGCTTTAAGGACACTGACTGCTATTAGCTTACACTGGAAAACTTTTTTTCTTTGTAAAAGCACGCTACAGAGACACCAGATATGAGTGGCAACTGTCAAAGTACACTGGCAGGGGTCTGCAGGGCACACGCTGAAGGCCTGAAACACCTGCTTTAAGGACACTGACTGCTATTAGCTTACACTGAAAAACTTTGTTTCTTTGTAAAAGCACGCTACAGAGACACCAGATATGAGTGGCAACTGTCAAAGTACACTGGCAGGGGTCTGCAGGGCACACGCTGAAGGCCTGAAACACCCGCTTTAAGGACACTGACTGCTATTAGCTTACACTGGAAAACGTTTTTTCTTTGTAAAAGCACGCTACAGAGATACCAGATATGAGTGGCAACTGTCAAAGTACACTGGCAGGGGTCTGCAGGGCACACGCTGAAGGGAAGGCCTGACACACCCGCTTTAAGGACACTGACTGCTATTAGCTTACACTGGAAAACTTTTTTTCTTTGTAAAAGCACGCTATAGAGACACCAGATATGAGTGGTGGCACTGACTGGGCAAATGGGCACAGTATCCACTGTGAGCCTGACACAGAAGCTGGCAGGCAACTAACTGCTATTCAATCTATTACAGTGAAAAAAAAATATTTTTAAATGTCAAGCATAAGCTATTGTGAAAACAGATATGAGTGGTGGCACTGGGCAAATGGGCACAGTATCCACTGAGCCTGACACAGAAGCTGGCAGACAACTAACTGCTATTCTTCAATCTATTACAGTGAAAAACTTTTTTTGGTTTTAAATGCAAGCTTAAGCTATTGTGACACCAGCAGTGAGTGAGTGGTGGCACTGGGCAAATGGGCACAGTATGCACTGTGAGCCTGACACAGAAGCTGGCAGGCAGGCAACTGCAATTACATTACACACAAAAAAAAAAAGCAGACTGATGTTCTAGCCCTAAAAAGGGCTTTTTGGGGTGCTGTTCTTACAGCAGAGATCAGATGAGTCCTTCAGGATTGTAGTGGACACTGAATACCCTAGGCTAGCTATCAATTCCCCTATCTAATCAGCAGCAGCTACACTTTCCCTCCTCTCACTAAGCATGCAGCTTCAGAATGAATCTAAAATGGATGCTGGGAGGGAGGTGGGAGGGTGTGGAAGGGAGGGTCTGCTGCTAATTTGCTGGAATGTGTCTGCTGACCGTGAGGCACAGGGTCAAAGTTTGCTCAATGATGACGAATAGGGGGCGGATCGAACCGCCCATGTGTTCGCCCGCGGCGGCGAACGCGAACACGCTATGTTCGCCGGGAACTATTCGCCAGCGAACAGTTCGGTACATCACTACTGATTAGTAATGCATTCTTTTAAATTAAACTGTACATGTATTTTACTAGTACTAGAAAAGCATTATAAGATTACTTTCTGTTCTGCTTTCTATACCAGGTAGCATTTCCCATCTGTTTTCTTTTGGGAACTGCAAATGATTTCTATAGTTGACTTAAGTTCAGTCCTGGGCCAATACACCTGGTAGGTCCATCGGGTGTATTCCTTTTTCTTTTTGTCCTCTCACCACCTCTAAATTTATGTTCTATGTCAGGACGCTATGTCTAAGACTGACTCTTAGTCTGGCCATTCATTCAGGATTGGTGCTGCTTCAGCTGCAAATTATGAAAAGGTCAGGACTTTGTAAATCGTCTGTGTTTAAAAGGTATATTCCTCAACCTGAAAAAAAGTTGAGGAAAGCGTTTATGAAACTTGTACTATAACCTATGTGTAGTAAAGTGTGTTTCATTGCATCCTTTAGGCCCTCTTTTATTGACAGGCAGGGCTGCCATCTGACAAAGCACAAGGTCTGGGCCCCCCCCCCCCCCGTCCCCTCCCTCCCGGGCCCGCCCACGCCCTACCTAGTCCGCTGACAATGATGCGGGACTGAATGTGGTGTGTATAGTGGAAGTGAATTAGAATGTGTGTAATGGATGTAGTGTTTGTGTGTATTAGATACTGTTTGTGCAGTGAATGCAGAGTGTGTTAGTGTAGCGGATGCAGTGTGTATAGTGAACGCAGAGTGTGTTTGAGTAGTGGATGTAGTGCGTGTACAGTGATGTAGTGTGTGTTTGTGTAGTAGATGTAGTGTTTGTATGTACTAGATGAAATGTGTTTAGTGGATGCAGTGTCTGTAGTTGATGTAGTGTGTGTATTAGACGCAGTGTCTGTGTATAGGGAATGCAGAGTGTTTCAATTTGCGGTGGATGTAGTGTGTGTACTGTGAATACAGGATGTTTGTGTAGTGGATGCTGTGTGTACAGTTAATGCAGAGTGGGTGTCAGTATAGTGAATGCAGAGTGTGTGTCAGTATAGTGAATCCAGAGTGTGTGCATAGTTTAGTGAATGCAGAGTGTGTGTTAGTGTGTAATAAATGCAGAGTGTGTGTTAGTGTGTGTAGTGGATGCTGTGTGTACAGTTAATGCAGAGTGTGTGTCAGTATAGTGAATCCAGAGTGTGTGCATAGTTTAGTGAATGCAGAGTGTGTGTTAGTGTGTAATGAATGCAGAGTGTGTGTTAGTGTGTAGTGAATGCAGAGTGTGTCAGTGTAATGAATGTAGTGTGTGTGTTAGTGCAGTGAATGCAGAGTGTTTGTAAATGTGTAGTGAATGCAGAGTGTGTGTTAATGTGTAGTGAATGCAGAGGGTGTGTTAGTGTGTAGCGGATGCAGAGTGTGTGTTAGTGTAGTGAATGCAGAGTGTTAATGTGTAGTGAATGCAGAGAGTGTTTGAGTAGTGGATGTAGTGTGTGTACAGTGATGTAGTGTGTGTTTGTGTAGTGGATGTAGTGTTTGTATGTACTAGATGAAATGTGTTTAGTGGATGCAGTGTGTGTATTAGACACAGTGTATGTGTATAGTGAATGCAGAATGTTTCAATTTGTGGTGGATGTAGTGTGTGTACTGTGAATACAGGATGTTTGTGTAGTGGATGTTGTGTGTACAGGTGATGCAGAGTGTATGTTAGTGTAGTGAATGCAGAGTGTGTGTCAGTATAGTGAATCCAGAGTGTGTGCATAGTTTAGTGAATGCAGAGTGTGTGTTAGTGTAATGAATGTAGTGTGTGTGTAAATTTGTAGTGAATGTAGAGTGTGTGCAGGGCCGGTGCAAGGATTTTTGCCGCCCTAGGCAAAAAAAAAATTGCTGCCCCCCCATATGTCCAGCCCACCATGTGACATCACAATGCCCCGCCCATATGCTCTGCCATATGGGCCAACGCCAGTCTTCACAAAGTGTCTTATCTGAAAAGACAGTGTGTTTACATTAAAAAGCCTACAGGCACAGGCTATAGACACCAGAACCACTACATTATGCTGTAGTGCTTCTGGTGACTATAGTATCCATTTAATGTGAGGTAAATTAGAGATTAGTGCCCCTAATAATATATTGGATTGCCTACTTACCACCAGATGAGGACAAGAGGCTGATGATGGGCTCAGTCTGGCTCCACAGGTCTGGTGTAGAAGAGGCTCTCTGGAGACTGTTTTTAACAGTGCTCACAACAATTAACGAACAGGAAGCAGCTCAATTTTTTAGGGCCCCTTACACAGCTCAAGGTCTGGGCCCCCAGGGGGCATACGCCTACAATGCCCACCCATAAATCCACCTACATGGCCCATCCATGAGTTGGGGATGTTTTATGTGTGCAATTTGTGTAAGGGATGTAGTGTGTTTATAGGGGATGTAGTGTGTGTTTGCGTGTAAGGAATGCATTGTATGTTTCTGTGTGTGTGTGTGTAAAGGGTGCAAGGTTTGTTTCTGTGTATGTAATTGAATGCAGTGTGTGTCTGTAAGGGGTGCATTAATTATGTAAGAGAACGTAAGGGGTGAATTGTGTGTTTCGGGTGTGTCTGTGTGTGAGTAGGAATGCATTGTATGTTTCTGTGTGTGTGGGGGGGATGCATTGTGTATGTGTGTAGTGTAAAAGAGAGGGTTTGTGGGGTAGGATAGGGACTGAGATGGGAACAGCTTTCTTTTTTAAAAAAAAAAAAAATTCATAGTGCTCTCCCCTCAATTATTGATTTCCCCTTCCCTTCTGTCCCTCCGTGTTCTCCCCTTCTGTCACTTAGTGCTCTCCCTTGGCCCCCTGTCCCTCTGCAGTCCCCCTTGGTGGTCTTCTCACTCCCCCCTCCCCCTTAGTGGTCCTCCCTCTCCCAAACCCCTTAGTGGTCCTCCCTCTCCCAAACCCCTTAGTAGACCTTCCCCTACTCCCCCCACCCCCTTAGTGGTAATCACCCTCCTCCCCTCTCCTTAGTAGTCCCCTTTGGTGGTCCTTCCCCCCTTAGTGGTCCGTATCCCCCCTCCCTTAGTAGTCCTTATCCCCCCCTCCCCTAGTGGTCCTTATCCCCCCAACCTCCCATAGTGGTCCTTATCCCCCCTCCCTCCCCTAGTGGTCCTTATCCCCCCCCTCCCCTAGTGGTCCTTATCCCCCCCCTCCCCTAGTGGTCCTTATCCCCCCCTCCCCTAGTGGTCCTTATCCCCCCCAACCTCCCAACCTCCCATAGTGGCCCTTATCCCCCCTCCCTCCCCTAGTGGTCCTTATCCCCCTCCCCTAGTGGTCCTTATCCCCCTCCCCTAGTGGTCCTTATCCCCCCACCCCTAGTGGTCCTTATCCCCCCTCCCCTAGTGGTCCTTATCCCCCCTCCCCTAGTGGTCCTTATCCCCCCCCAACCTCCCATAGTGGTCCTTACCCCCCCCCCTAACCTCCCATAGCGGTCCTTATCCCCCCTCCCTCCCATAGTGGTCCTTATCCCCCCTCCCTCCCATAGTGGTCCTTATCCCCCCTCCCTCCCATAGTGGTCCTTATCCCCCCCCCTCCCATAGTGGTCCTTATCCCCCTCCCTCCCATAGTGGTCCTTATCCCCTCCCTCCCATAGTGCTCCTTATACCCCCCTCCCTTAGTGGTCCTTATACCCCCCCTCCCTTAGTGGTCCTTATACCCCCCCTCCTCCCTTAGTGGTCCTTATACCCCCCCTCTCCCTTAGTGGTCCTTAATCCCCCCTCCCTCCCTCCCTTAGTGGTCCTTAACCCCCCCCCCCCCTCCCTCCCTCCCCCTCCCTTAGTGGTCCTTACCCTCCCCTCCTGCCCATGTAGCGTGGCCGGGCGGCGCGGAACGCGGGACAGGAACCTTTGTTTCCTGTACCTGGCCGCCGGCGGAATGACAGGAAATGCTCACTGAGTGAGCATTTCCTGTCATTCCGCCGGCGGCCGGGTACAGGAAACAAAGGTTCCTGTCCCGCGTTCCGCGCCGGCCGGCCACGCTACATGGGGAGACCGGCAGGAGGGGGCGCTTTGCGCTTCCCTCCTGCCAGTCATAAACCCGGCCGCCCTCCATGCAGCAGTGCTGCGCCGCCTGGGGCTTGCTAAAGCGCTCAGGCGGCGCAGCGGGGACAGGGATCCGGCTCCCCCTGGTAAGTTGCGCCCTAGGCGGCTGCCTAGGTCGCCTTACAGGTGGCGCCGGCCCTGAGTTTGTGTTAATGTGTAGTGAATGCAGAGAGTGTGTCAATGTGTAGTGAATGCATAGAGTGTCTTAGTGTAGTGAATGCAGAGAGTGTGTTAGTGTAGTGAATGCAGAGAGTGTGTTAATGTGAAGTGAATGCAGAGAGTGTGTTAGTGTGTAGCGGATGCGGAGTCTGTGTTAGTGTAGTGAATGCAGAGAGTGTGTTAGTGTGTAGCGGATGCAGAGTGTGTGTTAGTGTAGTGAATGCAGAGTGTGTTAGTGTGTAGCGGATGCAGAGTGTGTGTTAGTGTAGTGGATGCAGTGAGTGTGTTAGTGTGTAGTGTATGCAGAGTGCATGTTGTATTAGTGAATGCAGTGTGTGTATTGTATTAGTGTATGCACTGTGTGTGTTAGTGTATGCAGTGTGTGTTGTATTAGTGTATGCAGTGTGTGTGTTTGTGTATGCAGTGTGTGTTGTATTAGTGTATGCAGTGTGTGTTGTGTCAGTGTATGCAGAGTGTGTTGTGTTAGTGTATGCAGTGTGTGTTGTGTTAGTGTATGCAGTGTGTGCTGTGTTAGTGTATGCAGTGTGTGTTGTGTCAGTGTATGCAGAGTGTGTGTTGTCAGTGTATGCAGTGTGTGTGTGATGTGTTAGTGTATGCAGTGTGTGTGTGTTGTGTTAGTGTATGCGGTGTGTGTGTTGTGTCAGTGTATGCAGAGTGTGTGTTGTGTTAGTGTATGCAGAGTGTGTGTCGTGTTAGTGTATGCAGTGTGTGTGTTGTGTTAGTGTATGCAGTGTGTGTGTTGTGTTAGTGTATGCAGTGTGTGTGTTGTGTTAGTGTATGCAGTGTGTGTTGTGTCAGTGTATGCAGAGTGTGTTGTGTCAGTGTATGCAGAGTGTGTGTTGTGTTAGTGTATGCAGTGTGTGTTAGTGTATGCAGTGTGTGTTGTGTTGGTATATGCAGTGTGTGTTGTGTTAGTGTATGTAGTGTGTGTGTGTTGTGTCAGTGTATGTAGTGTGTGTGTGTTGTGTCAGTGTATGTAGTGTGTGTGTTGTGTCAGTGTATATAGTGTGTGTGTGTGTTGTGTCAGTGTATGTAGTGTGTGTGTGTTGTGTCAGTGTATGTAGTGTGTGTGTGTGTTGTGTCAGTGTATGTAGTGTGTGTGTGTTGTGTCAGTGTATGTAGTGTGTGTGTGTGTCAGTGTATGTAGTGTGTGTGTGTAAATGTCCAATGAGGAGGGGGAGGGGGGGGGCATTTTAACATTATTTAAAAAAAAAATGTAATTAATTAAATTGTTTCTCCCCCCTCCCTGCTTACCTGTGTCTAGGGAGGGGGGAGATTCCATCCCCGGTGGTCCGGTGGCATGGTGGGGCCCCCCGGCTTCCTGTTACCGCTGAGGGGGCCCAGGCAGCACACAGCCTCTCCTCTTCTCTCCTCCAATAACTCTTGCGAGACCCGCGGAGCGTTGCCATGGCAACCGGGTCTCGCGAGAGTTATTAGCAGGGAGGAGAAGAGAAGAGGCTGTGTGCTGCCTGGGCCCCCTCTGCGGTAACTGGGAAGCCAGGGGCCCGGGGCTGCACACATAGATAGCGATATTCGCTACCTATGTGTGCAGGGAGGGAAAGTGGGGCCCAGGACTGCCAGAGCAGTCCGGGCCCCCCAGGGCCGCCGGGCCGGTGACAACTGTCACGGTTGTCACCCCCTGATGGCGGCCCTGTTGACAGGCCTACCCATACGTTGGTTTCATCACACCACCACCAACTTGCACCATCACCAGTGTTATCACACTGATTTTATGTTGCCAACCACAAGTTTCAAGGCCAGAGGCCTGTATTTGTGGAGGAGTTAGCTTTCCTATATAACCCCCTTGCCTTTCTCTTAACTGTGCCGTATCACACAGGTTATCCCACCCACCTCACCCTTCTTCTTTTAATTTCTGTTATATCTTGGTGGGTCCTCTTTTATTTACAGGCCTACTCGTACGTCAGTTTCAGCACATCACTACCGACTTGTACCATTATCACACGGCTTTTATGTTGCCGACCACATATAAATATATTTAAATATATGTTTCGTTTTTTGTGTGTATCGTCAACATATTAGGCACAGTTTCACACTATTTTGTTTTATACATTTAATTATTTTTTTAATTTTTTTTTTATTCTTTATTTTTGTTGTGCATGGCAAAACAGTCGGCTCACTCAGCCACAATAGCAGTCGTAAGCTCAGAACAATCATCATAAACTTAACATGGTATGGAATATTCTGCACAAATTTTTAAAATTTTTGTAGGGAACATGCTGCACCATTTTAGATAATATGCATAACAACAAGTCTAATACAGTTTAGGCATTGGTAGAAAAATAGTAGTATACTGACATTCGGCTAGGTGCACGCTAATAGTGTAGATACAGTCAAGGTTGGGAGGTACTGCACTGAAGTGCTTTTACGATAACATCATGCTGAATAGCCAGAAAATAGTGTATGAGAGGTACAAGTAGCAAAGGACATTTAGATTATAAAGTTTTGTTCGTTAGTGCATAAAGGATGTAACAAAAATGGCGTTAGGTACCTATAAGGTCTCGATACCCAACTTATCGTTGGAAGGACCGTGTGCCATTTTAGGAAGTGCCATGACAATAAACAGTGTATTTAAACATTTTTTAAGTTTGAACGAAGAAAGAAAGAAAAATAAGTGCTGTCAAAAACTTGTGGTAACATGCTGTCCTTAAGTGATGAGGGTTTTCTCTTAGGGTGCGTGTTAGTCAGAGTGTTACTGTGGTATGCACGATATTTTGCTAGTCAGTCAGCGTACCTACTGTGTGTTTTCGTATCCTAGAGTGGTAAACAGGCTTAGGGTAATGTACATGGTGGTTCTCGTTTAGGGTGTGTGTTTGGCATGATATATTTTTACATATCGAATGTGTTTGTTGCGCCGCACTAGCGGTGGACAGTCGAGGAGTACCTATATGCAACTAGGCTTTAGGAATACTGTGCAGTTTCGCCGACATTCCGACGCTTGAAAAGGTGTGCGTTGTCTCAGCCTAGGTTAATATGCAGGCTTTGCGTGGGATAGGTGAGGGTTCTCTGTGAGGGTGTAAGAAAGACATAGCAAGGTTGTACTTCGATAACAAATTGGCATAGTGGGGAGGATAAGTTAGCCACGGTGTGTCAAGTGGTTTGCATGAGGTCCAGAGAGTCGTGAGAGTATACTGTCACCTATATTACCTGTGGGCTGTGTAGGTGTGGCATGTGCCTGCGTTCAGCTTTGTATGAGGAAGTGGTGGTGTGATCGTATGTTAAGTCGCTACGCTGGTAGCAAGGATTGGTGCCCTAGACTAGGTATGCGTTAAAGTAGTAAGTCTAACAATACATTCAACAATGAAAAAGGAACGAGCTAGAAATGATCTTGAGTAGTGATCTCAGTCTTTTTCAGAGGTTTTGGCTCCCCCTTCTCATCCGGTCTGCGAAGGTATCTTCTCTCGGGGAAAGCACCTCTGGTGCCCAGGTCACTCACAAACATACGTGGGGGGTGGGATGTGTCTGGGGCAGTTGGTTACTGACCCGGACTGTCGAGAAGGTATTGGGGTAGAACGTATGGCCCGACTGGGTGAGCGTGCATGTTGTGTTCCAAGTCAATTATGAAGGAGGTGGAGAACGGGCCCTGTCGCCTTTAGGTAGTGGCCCGGGCATAAGGCTCCGCTGTGGTCGATCTTGGCTCGAACACTGCTGCCGACTGTGGGTTCCAGTGGTGCCGGTGTGCGGGAGGCTCGGGTAGGGTATGGGCTGTGTCCGTGAGGCCTATATTCTGTATAATGGCCGCTGCTTCCTTGACGTCCTGGGCTGTGTGGGATATCTCCCCGTGGTAGATGGTTAGGGCACGTGAGAAGTGCCAGCGGTAGCGGGTTTTGTGCTGCTGTAGCTTCAATGTGAGTGGCCGAAATTCCCTGCGCCAAGCGAGAGTGCTGCCCGATATATCGGCATAAAAATTGATCTCCATTGCTTCAAAGTGGTATGGCAGCTTGTCCCTAGATGCCGCCAGCAACGCCATTTTGTCTCTCCCATTGCGGAATTGGACCACCAGGTCTCTCGAGGCATTAGGTGGCGCTTTCGGCAGTTTGGGCACCCGGAACACTCCTTCTATCTCCACGGATTTAGCCTGTCGTGGTGTCATCAAGGCCGCCAGCAGGCGCCTGACCATGTGGGGCAGCTCTGCATCGGGGACTGTGTCCGCGACCCCCCTTATTTTAAGGTTGTTTTTTCTACGTGTGTCCTCCTGGGCCGCGAAGCGGCGTTCGTATATAAGATTTTGCTTTTGTAGGTCACGGACTGCCGTTTGAAGTGATGCAATTTGTTTTGTACCTTCGGTGGAGGTTCTTTCCAAGTCCCCGAGGCAGCCTGTCAGGCCCTGTATGTCTCTGCGTATGGTAGCCATGTCGGCCATGAGGTTCCGCTGCAGGTCCGCTAAGAGCTCCTTCATCACTGCCGTCGTTACAGGGGCAGAGTTGCTGTGCTGCCGAGGTGTCTTTGACGCGGCTGCCTGCGTGGCTGGGTACTCCTCGCCCAGATCCGTGGACTGATCGTCGGAGAAGTCTGAGCATTCTCCCATGAGGGCCGCCATCTTGGCCTCCTGCTCGCCGTTTGCCTGCCGCCACATGTCGCCGATGGACATCCCCAGTCGGGGTTTGTCGGGTTTCATTTTTTTTGTTTTCCTCCCCATAGTAGTTCTATTAGCTTGGGGGACTTCTTCGGCCCAAATGCGCTCGTGGATGAGGTCGTTTAACGCTGGTTTGGGCCTTAGTTTCCAGGAGCTCTGGAAACATGCGACCGCACGCTGTGGCTTTTAAGCTCCGCCTCCTACATTTAATTATTTTAACAACAAAAATAAACTGAAATCATAAAACAAAGAAATCAGTGATGTGCATAATATGTTTGATACTGAACAGTTTGTTTTATAATATTTGATTAAATTAAACAAAGTTAATGTTTTAAATCTAAAATTTTTACCTGTTTAATTTGTATTACATGAAGCAATTTAATTTTATGTTCAATAAAAAAATATTTGAGATAAGACATAGACTCTTGTGTTAGATGCAAATCATATCACCTGTACACAAATGGATAAGCGAGTGTCCTTTCAGGATTTGCAAGTATTGCATTTACATGGTTGCAAATTAAAATTAGAGAAAGGGTTTCCTTTGCCAGAAAGATAATATATTGCAACAGTAATTGATCACAGCTGTTTAATAATGTGCACCACAAACAGCATGACATAAATACATATGTAATATTTGCCCATTGATGAGACTAGAATGATAAAGACTGAGTATTGGTGACAGATCAGAGAATAATGCTGTGTAGCAATAAGTAGCTTAGATAGTCTCTTTTCATTAGTTCAGGGTTTTACAGTAAAGAACCATGCCTCAACTCATCTCTCCCACCCATAATAAAATAAACAGCTGATAAAGTGAGAGTAATTAATACATTATTGGGCTTTGCAACCCCATAATGGCTTAGAGACACATGTACATGTACTGAGTGTATGGCACCACACAGACAATTGCAAGCTTTGCACAGTGTTACCAAGCAAAGCATTTTAATTAAAGTAAATTCAACTATTAAATTTTTTTTCACTTGGGTACCCTTTGGCAGCCCATTTCCATAATGTACCCCTCATATTTGTAAAATGTTGTAATTAATATAGATACTGTTTAAAATGTATACATTTGACCCATTTACCCTTTGTCTTTGCCCAGGGGAGGGCTGGCAGCCTTAGGCCTGGGGGGCAAAACCAGTCAAGTGGCCCATTGCGCCACCAAATCAGTTCACCATCCATTCCCACCTTTTTCTGGTTTTATAACGGATATTGATGTAATGCTAATCAGTAGCTCTTTGCCATACCCGCTCCTTCACGGCTCTGACTTTCAATGTTGTCAGAGCACAGGCTGAGAATCTCTGAGCCTGTGCTCTGACTCAGTAACTGAGCGCCGGAACCACGAGGGAGAGGATATGATCTGACTGCACCTACTGCTGGTGCGCACCAGTGGACCACCAGCGAATCGTTTAAATGAAATATGCTGGTGTACCCAACTTGTGAGCTGTGTTGGCCGCCGGGCGCCTCTGTGGTCATGGCACCCTGCGTGACCGCACAGCTTGCCCACCCCAACGGCTGGCCCTGCTGACACACACTGATGTTACTACTTAGACATCCCTCAATATTAATACAGAGATGAGAGTAAACACAAATAAACTGTGAAAACTAGAGCTGATCCCCCCCAAATTTATAAAGGTTTGCTAAGAGGATTTATTCAAGATTAAATCATGCCTCCTCCTCTCTCCCCCATGCGCTGCTCTGTAGGCTGGGAGGAAATGAAGAGTAATCACAGTCTCCCAGCACAACGCCACCTGTGGCTGCATGGGGAACAGCTGTTTAATGTAATGCTTGCAGGACGGCCAGCTGCCGCAGAACCTCTTTGTTTCCGTCTCTGCAAAGGGCTCCAGGCACTGCTTGTTGTGAGTGTGAGCCACTGTAAATTAGGGGCAGAGGGCACTTGCACTGCGGTCAAGACGGGTCTGGGCAGGAGGAGAGTGCAGTGCAATCAGTGCACTCCCCTCCTGTGGGTCACCAGTAGACTGGTGCACCTGCCCAGGATCAGAGCCGGTGCAAGGATTTTTGACGCCCTAGACAAAATATAAATTTGCCGCCCCCCCCCCATGTGACATCACAATGCCCCACCCGTATGATCTGCCATATGAACTAACGCCAGTGCTGCACACAGTGTGTGTTTACATTAAAAAGCCTGCAGGGACCAGCTATAGACACCAGAACCACTTCATTAAGCTATAGTGTCCCTTTAATGTGAGGTAAATTATAGATTAGTGTCACTAATAATATACTAGATTGCCTACTTACAATTAGATGAGGATGATGATGGGCTGCAGTTTGGCTCCACTGGTCTGGTGTAGAACAGGACCTCTGGAGGCTGTTTGCAACTGTGGTCACAAAATTCAACGTTCTGGGAGAATTGGAAGCAGCTCCATTTTTTGGGGGCCTCTTACACAGCTCAAGGTCTGGGCTCCAGTGCCTGACGGTGAGTATGCCCATAAGGCCCACTCATAAGTCCACTTGTATGTTCCACCCACCCATGAGCTCGCTCACAGGGAGTGGAGTGTGTAGGGGATGTGTTATGTGTTATCTAATATGTGTGCTTATGGTATGTAGTGTATAGGGATACCAGTTTGTGCAGGTGATGCAGTGTGTTTGTGTGTAGTGGAAGCAGTGTGTATTTGTGTATAAGGGATGTATTATGTGTTTCTGGTTGTGTGTGAGGGATGCATTGTGTGAATCTGTGTTTGTATGCATAAGGGATGCAAGGTGTGTGTCTGTATGTGTGTGCATTGAGTGTAAGAGATGCACTGTGTTTCTGTGTGTATGTAAGAAAAACAGTGTGTGTGTTTGCATGTGTGTGTAAGGGTTTGCATTGTATGTTTCTGTGTATGTGTGCAAATGATGCATTGTCTTTGTGTGTAAGGGTTGCATTGTGTGTGTGTGTAATGGATGCATTGTGTGTTTCTCTGTGTGTAAGGGAAGCATGTTCTGTTTCTGTGTATGTATAGGGATGCATTGTGTGTTTCTGTGTATGTATAGGGATGCATTGTGTTTCTGTGTATGTATAGGGATGCATTGTGTGTGTGTGTGTGTGCGCGTAGTGTTAAAGAGCTCCCTGTCTTGCCCCCTGTCCTATAGAGCTGTCCCTTCTGTCCCTTAGAGCTCTCCTCTGCCCCTTAGTGGTCTCTCCTCTCCCCCACCCTCCCCTAGCGGTCTCTTTTCACACTCACCCACCCTCCCTGTGCTCTTCTCATCCCCCCTCCACCCTCCCTGTGTTCTTCTCACTCCTCCCTCTGTGTGTTCTCACCCCCCCGTGTTCTTCTTTCCCCCCCTCCTCCCTGTGTTCTTCTTACCCCCCCCTTGTTCTTCTTACCCCCTTCTTCTTATTACTCCCCCTTCTTCTTACCCCTTCCTTCTTCTTCTTACCCCCCCTTCTTCTTCTTACCCCCTTCTTCTTCTTACCCCCCTTCTTCTTCTTACCCCTTCTTCTTTTTACTCCCCCCTCTTCTTCTTACTCCCCCCTCTTCTTCTTACTCCCCCCTCTTCTTCTTACCCCACCCCTTGTTCTTCTTACCCCCTTCTTCTTATTACTCCCCCTTCTTCTTACCCTCCTTCTTCTTCTTACCCCTTCCTTCTTCTTCTTACCCCTTCCTTCTTCTTCTTACCCCTTCCTTCTTCTGCTTACCCCCCTTCTTCTTCTTACCCCCCCCCCTTCTTCTTCTTACCCCCTTCTTCTTCTTACCCCCTTCTTCTTCTTACTCCCCCTCTTCTTCTTCTTACCCCCTTCTTCTTCTTACTCCCCCCTCTTCTTCTTACTCCCCCTTCTTCTTCTTACCCCCCTCTTCTTCTTACTCTCCCCCCTCCCCTTTTCTTACTCTCCCCCCTCCCCTTTTCTTACTCTCCCCCCTCCCCTTTTCTTACTCTCCCCCCCTCCCCTTTTCTTACTCTCCCCCCCTCCCCTCTTTTTACTCTCCCCCCTCCCCTCTTTTTACTCTCCCCCCTCCCCTCTTTATACTCTCCCCCCTCCCCTCTTTTTACTCTCCCCCCTCGCCTCTTTTTACTCTCCCCCTCCCCTCTTTTTACTCTCCCCCCTCCCCTCTTTTTACTCTTCCCCCCCTCCCCTCTTCTTACTCTCCCCCCTCCCCTCTTCTTACTCTCCCCCCTCCCCTTTTCTTACTCTCCCCCTCCCCTTTTCTTACTCTCCCCCCTCCCCTCTTTTTACTCTCCCCCCTCCCCTCTTTTTACTCTCCCCCCTCCCCTCTTTTTACTCTCCCCCCTCCCCTCTTTTTACTCTCCCCCCTTCCCTCTTTTTACTCTCCCCCCCTCCCCTCTTTATACTCTCCCCCCTCCCCCATTTTTACTCTCCCCCCCTCCCCTCTTTTTACTCTTCCCCCCTCCCCTCTTCTTACTCTCCCCCCTTCTTCTTACCCCCTCCCCTGTAGGTGGCCGAGCTGCACTCCGGTCCGCGGTCCCGGCCGGAGTGACAGGAAGGTGCTCAGTGTGCACCTTCCTGTCAGTCCGGCCGGGTACAGGAAACAGAAACTCCTGTTCCGCGCGGAACAGGGGTTTCTGTTTCCTGTACCCGGCCGGACTGACAGGAAGTGCACACTCAGTGCACTTTCCTATCACTCCGGCCGGGACCGCGGACCGGAGACCAGCTCGGCCACCTACAGGGGAGGGGAGGGAGGGGAGAATCTGTTCTGCAGCCGCCTGAGCGCTCTGCTCGGCGGCTGCAGCATTTAAAGGGCCGGCCCGCCGCGGCCGGTCCTAAAAGAATTTCGGGCGGCCTGGGGGGCAATTGCCTCCCTGCCCCCCGGCCCAGCCCGCCCCTGTCTTTGCCTCAGGCTCTCACTACATATAAAGTAACTTACAAAAGTGAGTACACCCCTCACATTTTTGTAAATATTTTATTATATCTTTTCATGTGACAACACTGAAGAAATGACACTCTGCTACAATGTAAAGTAGTAAGTGTACAGCCTGTATAACAGTGTAAATTTGCTGTCCCCTCAAAAGTGAGTACACCCCTGAGTAGAAATGTCCAAATTAGGCCCAATTATCCATTTTCCCTCCCCGGTGTCATGTCACTCGTTAGTTTTAAAAAGTCTTAGGTGTGAATGGGGAGCAGGTGTGTTAAATTTGGTGTTATCGCTCTCACACTCTCTCATACTGGTCACTGGAAGTTCAACGTGGTACCTCATGACAAAGAACTCTCTGAGGATCTGAAAAAAAGATTTGTTCTCTACATAAATATGGCCTAGGCTATAAGATATTGTCAAGACCCTGAAACTGAGCTGCAGCACAGTGGGCAAGACCATATAGTGGTTTCACAGGACACATTCCACTCAGATTAGGCCTCGCCATGGTCGACAAAAGAAGTTGAGTGCACGTGCTCAGCATTATATGCAAAGGTTGTCTTGGGAAATAGACGTATGAGGTCTGCCAGCATTGCTGCAGAGGTTGAAGGAGTAGGGTGTCAGCCTGTCAGTGCTCAAATCATATGCCGCACACTGCACCAAATTGGTCTGCATGGCTGCTGTCCAAGAAGAAAGCCTCTTCTAAAGAAGATACACAAGCAAGCCCGCAAACAGTTTGCTGAAGTCAAGCAGACTAAGGACATAGATTACTGGAACCATGTCCTGTGGTCCGATGAGACCAAGATAAACTTATTTGGTTCAGATGGTGTCAAGCATGTGTGGCGGCAACCAGGTGAGGAGTACAAAGACAAGTGTGTCTTGCCTACAGTCAAGCATGGCGGTGGGAGTGTGATGGTCTGGGCTTACATGAGTGCTGTCGGCATTGGGGAGCTACAGTTCATTGAGGGAAGCATGAATGCCAACATGTAGTGTGACATACTGAAGCAGAGCATGGTCCCCTCCCTTCGGAGACTGGGCCCCAGGGCAGTATACCAACATGATAACGACCCCAAAAACACCTTAAAGACGACCACTGTCTTGCTAAAGAAGCTGATGGTAAATGTGATGGACTGGCCGAGCATTTTTCCAGATCTAAACCCTACTGAGCATATGTGGGTCATCCTCAAATTAAAGGTGGGGGAGTGCAAGGTCTCTAACATCCACCGGCTCTGTGGTGTCATCATGGAGGAGTGGAAGAGGACTCTAGTGGCAACCTATGAGGCTCTGGTGAACTCCATGTCCATGGGCGTTAAAGGGGTGCTGGAAAATAATGGTGGCCACACAAAATATTGACACTTTGAGCCCAATTTGGACATTTGCATTTAGGGGTGTACTCACTTTTGTTGCCAACGGTTTAGACATTAATGGCTGTGTGTTTAGTTATTTTGAGGGGACAGCAAATTTACACTGTTATACAGGCTGTACACTTACTTCTTTACATTGTAGCAGAGTGCCATTTCTTCAGTGTTGTCACATGAAAAGATATAATAAAATATTTACAAAAATGTGAGGGGTGTACTCACTTTGTGAGATACTGTATATATCCACATATATATATATATATAGCATATACAATACAGAAACACACACTGATGCACATATTTACAAACGTGCAGATGCACAGATACAAACACAGACACACACCAGGGTCAGCCCAAAACATTTTGCTGCCTCCCTCCCAAAACCACATGCATATCCATTATGTTATGCAGTATGTGCAGTGAATGCACTGTCTGTGTAGGGGATGCAGTATGTCTGTGTGGTATATGCAGTGTGTGTGTGTAATGGATGCAGAGTCTGTCTCTGTAGTGTATGCAGAGAGTGGGTCTAAGTAGTACATGTAGTGTATGTGTGTGTAGAGGATGGAGTGTCTGTGTAGTGTGTGCAGGCCCGGACTGGCCATCGGGCACACCGGGCAAATGCCCGGTGGGCCGCGGTGGCCATGGGCCGAGGCCGGCAGGGGAAGTCCCAGGATCTCCCCTGCCGGTCTATGCGGGGCCGGCACTATCCGCGCGCCAGCCCCACTGTTTTCAATCAAGGGCCGGTGAGGAGATCAAAGATCTCCCTCACCGGCCCACTTGGAGAGACCTGCGGCACATGCGGCTGGGGAGGGAGGTAGAGGACCCGACGGAGCTCTATCTTGCAGCTCCGCCGGGTTCCTCTCGCGAGATCCGGCGCGTTGCCATGGCAACGACCGGATCTCGCGAGAGTGAACTCTAGCCCCACTGGACCACCAGGGATGCTGTCGGAGTGCGAGTTCCGGTCCCCCCCTCACTCTCCCAGGTTCCAGCGTGCCGGTCCCCCCCTCCCAGGCTAAAGGTAAGAAGGGAGGGGGGGACATTATTACTGCTTAATTTTTTTTTTTTTACCACACACACAATCCATTCAAACATTCACACACAGCACTATCACACACAGCACTCTCACTCCCATCACACACAGCACTCTCACACCCATCACTCTCACTCCCATCACACACAGCACTCTCACTTCCATCACACACATCACTCTCACTCCCATCACACACAGCACTCACACCCATCACATCACTTTCACACACAGCACTCTCACACCCATCACTCTCACACCCATCACACACAGCACTCTCACACCCATCACAGCACTTTCACACACAGCACTCTCACTCCCATCACACTCAGCACTCACACACATCATCCACAGCACTATCACACTCTGCACTCTCACACACATCACATTTAGTACTCACACACACATCACACTCAGCACTATCACAAAACACATCACATTTAGTACTCACACACACATCACACTCAGCACTATCACAAAACACATCATACACAGCACTCTCACACACATCACACACAGCACTCTCACACATCATCCACAGCACTATCACACTCGGCACCCTCACACACATCACCCTCAGCACTCACACACATCATCCACAGCACTATCACACTCAGCACTCTCACACACATCACACTCAGCACTATCACAAAACACATCATACACAGCACTCACACACATCATACACAGCACCCTCACACACATCACACACAGCATCCATCATACACACATACTGCACCCCTCACATACACACCGAACCTCCCCAACACACTGCACCACACACATACACAATACTTCCAAACATATATATATATATATATATATATAAATACACACGCGCACACACACTACATTCCTGACATACACACTCTGGATACCCTATACACACACTAGATTCCTTGTAAGCAAACACATATTACACCCCTAAACACACACTCTCTACAAACACTACATCACATATACACACACACACACTTGCTACATCCCCTATACACACATTCTTTACAGACCCTAGCCACATATGCATTACATTACACCACAAACACAACACAACTAAAACCGACCTTATTAAACAATACCACACCACAATCAGCTCACTCTATACACACACACACAATCCCACAAGCAGGCTCCAAACACAGCACAATACTCTTTCCTGGCATTTTTGTCTCCTGGTATCCATTTATAGAGACACCAGAGACAAGTTGCAAGGAAACACAGTGCAAGCATGTTATTACATTTGCTTGCACTGTGCAGAACAAATACAGGGCTTTTTTCTCATGCTAGAGCTATTTAGCAGAGCTCTGCGCATGGTCTGCCCTGGCCTGCACTTTGAGAAGGGGGCGTGTTTGTCGTTAGTGACGACAAAACACACCCTCTCTGCCCCGCCCCTTCTTAGTGGGCCGCTGTGATAAAAAAATGCCCGGGCCGAATTTTTATCCCAGTCCGGCCCTGAGTGTGTGCAGTGTGTTAAGGGCTGTGAGGGGTAATCAGATTTTAAAAATGTATAATTAAGTTTATTTCACCCTCCCTGCCTCTTATCTGTGGCCAAGGAGGGGAAACATTAGTTTCACTGGTGGTGCAGTGGCACATCATACTGTTTCCTGTGAAGAGGAGGAAGGGAAATCTAATCTTCCCCACTGCAGCTTCATGTCCTCTCCTCTCACGAATTGTGTTACTGTGGGTTGTCATGGCAATGCTCCGTTCGGCACGTAATGCATGCCAGAGTGTTGGCGAGAGGACATGCTGTTGGAGGTTGGAGGCCCCCTCTTCACAGGTTAAGGTAGCGAGGGCCCAGAACAGCATATATATAGCGGTTATCGCTATATACATGCAAATAGGAGGCCCAGGCCCAACAACAGGCAACTTAAAGTTTACAGGGGCAGCAAAATGTCATCCCTGTATAAGTGCCGCCTGCAGCCATGGTTCCATCGTGGCCAATGTACGGACCAGCTCTGACTAACACACATACAGATGCACACACTCACACACATATAGATACACAGGTACTCCCACGCAGATACACAGACATACAGCTATACACACAGACACATGTATTGATACAAACACTGACATACATGCAGATACACAGAAAGAAACACTGACTTACATTCAATTGCCCAGACACACATGTAGATATACAGATACAGACACTGCCACAGATGCAGATACCTTGAGACACACAATGACACACATATACAAGCACTGCCACACATGCAGATACAGACACACACATACAAACAATGCCACACATATGCATACATTGAAACACATACAGATGCAAAGACACACAAATACAATCTCACATAGACACACAGATAAACACACTGACACACATACAGATACAAATACTACATACATACAGCACACATACAGGTCAACATGTTATCCATCCTCCAGAATAAAACCTTTTGGGCTCTGGAGGGTGACTTCTGCTGGCTGGGACTGTTGGGAGTTTGGAGCTTGCTTTCCTGCCCTTCCTTCTACCTTCCGCACGGCTCGGTCTATGTTAGCTAGGCGTTTAGCTTCCTCCCAGCTCTGCAATATTACAGGGGCTTGGTCACGTTGCTAAAGCACTGCAGTGCATGACCTGGCCCCTAATGACAAATGTCCATTGGGTGGCTTTAAGTGCATGGGTCACCCGATGTGCCCCATTAGCACTGGATGTAGTTCCACCTTTATGTTTTTTGTTTTTTTTTTGCTTACCACTGCGGGAACTGGTTTGTACCCCTTGGGGTATGCGTACCACAGGTTGGGAGTTACTGTTCTAGTAGATTAGATTATGCATAAATATTTTTATCTGATTTAGAAAAAGGTTTGTATTGTAATAGTTGGGGTAACTAAAGCAAAGGTGATACTAATTAACATAAAATAACATTACCTATTTGAGCATGGCCTCTGTCCCCATCACGTTTGTTCTAATTCCAATATTAATGTACCGTATATACTCGAGTATAAGTCGACCCGAATATAAGTCGAGACCCCTAATTTTACCCCCCAAAACTGGGAAAACGTATTGACTCGAGTATAAGACTAGGGTGGGAAATCCAGCAGCTCCTGGTAAATTTCTATAAAAAAAAATATATCCCCCAAAAATTATATTAATTGAATATTTATTTACAGTGTGTGAATATAATGAATGCAGTGTGTGTGTGTGTGTGTGTATTAGTGCAGTGTGTGTGTATGAATGTAGTGTGTGTGTGTATGAGTGCGGTGTGTGAGTATGAGTGGGGTGTGTGTGTATGAGTGCAGTGTGTGTATGAATGCAGTGTGTGTCTGTGTGTGTGATGCAGAGCCTTGGTGGGGGGTGGGCATTTTTATTATTTTTTTTAAATAATTATTATTTTAATATAATTTTTTGTTTTAACATTATTAATATTATTTTATTTTATTATTATTTAAATGTTTTATTTATATTTTTTTCGTCCCCCCTCCCTGCTTAATACCTGGCCAGGGAGGGGGGCTCTCATTCCCTGGTGGTCCAGTGGCATTGGCTGTGTAGGAGGGGGGCTGGCAGAGAGCTGTAACTTATCTTTCCTGCAGTTCCTGTCAGCTCCCTTCTCTCTCCTCCAGTCCGGTCAGCTCCCCTGTCGGCAAGTCTCGCGGTGTGAGAGCCGTGCGAAGCATTGCCACGGTAATCCGTGGCAACGCTCTGACCCCGCGGCTCTCGCGAGACTTGCAGTGGAGCTGACAGGGAGCTGATCGGACCGGAGGAGAGAGAAGGGAGCTTACAGGAGCTGCAGGAAAGGTAAGTAACAGCTCTCTGCCAGCCCCCAACAGGACCACCGGGCTTGTAATGAGCCCAGCGGTCCTGGTCTGTATTATGGCAATGTAAGTTGCCATAATACAGACATTGACTCGAGTATAAGACGAGTGGGGGTTTTTCAGCACAAAAAATGTGCTGAAAAACTCGTCTTATACTCAAGTATATACGGTAATATGTATTTCAGTCATTTACAGCCCTGAAGAATATGCCTTTACAATTAAAAATAACATAATCAGGTCTGTACTAATTGTGGGTATTTGAAAAGGAAAAAAATTGAGACTACAGATGATTTTCAGATTTTATTAAAACATAAAAATAGAATTTGCTCAAAAGCAGATGAAATCCATAACCCTCGCTTCTGTTAAGAGTCTGCAATGTTTTTACCGTTTTATGATGCACAGAGCCCTACAATAAAAATAAAGGGATTTCTAACATTCGTGTGACAAGAAGCAATTTAGAATGTTGATTAAAAACAAGACAGTTCTAACATCCATATAATTTTATGATTATTTTATGAATAAATAAGAAACATATGTATGCTGTCTCTTCTGAAACAGAAGAGACAAAATAATAAAAACATTATATATAACTGCTGTGTACATATACATATGTGAAAATATTAATACTGTATATATTTATTCAGATATTTTATTCTAAACATGAAACTAATATTTTTAGCAAAAATAATGCCATAAATTGAGGTAAAAAAGGAGAACCAGTGTATAAAAATAAAAATATTATTTTTTTCTTTTACTGGAAAACTGTCCATGATTAAGAATCTTTCGTCTATGGTTTATATTGGTATTCCTTAGGTCTTCTGGGGATTGACGGGACGGATAACGTGGTGAGGTCTGAGCAGAAGTACCTGGCTTGGTGGGAGAGTTTTCTCCTTTACTTGTAGAGTCTTCATCTAAGGGGGGCTGCAAACATTGTCTTTCATTGCATGTATCTGTACTACTGAGTTTAGTTGCTAAATTATTCACGGTACTGACCAGCTGAGATAGAATCTCATTTCTCTGTTCCTCCACTAATATGTGCTCACGATGCAGAGTAAGTAATAGATCCATCCTTTCAGTATGGTCACGTCTAAATTCTCTTATTTCTTGGCGTACAGCATGTAACTGTCGTCTAAGAGTTCTTCGAAATGCCTCTTGGCTTTGATACACAAGCTGGTCCATTTCAGGAAGGGCACGTACCTCAGGTTGTCTTTGCCCCCATTGTGGAATAGATGAAAAATGTTCTTGATGATCTTGCCCATCTTGAGCTGAAGGCATCTCTAATGCATTGATACCTCCTTCCTCCTTTACATTGACTGCAGTCGGATCTCTGAAAGCCGGCCAATCTTCGTTTGTTGTCTGTGGTTTCGAATTGGTAGGAATTTGTGTATCCGGATAAAATGGTACTTCTGGTGTTTCATTTTCTATTGGAGACAGTGTAGCTTCAGGAGAAGCATTCTCAGGAGGAGACCAATGACCTAAAATAATGGGCAGGATATGAATTAATTCATATGTGCATTTTGTTTTACATTTCTGTTTAAAAAAAACAAAAATATTAAATTAAAATAGTTTTACAAAACTAAATATTAAAATGTACTCTCAAATATGATGCTCCATAATAAAATGGCATGCAAATCAGACAAAATTCTGTACACATCCCTCATTTTCATTACCTGCATTTATAAAATCAGATTTTTTTTTATCACATTGCCCAATTCAGGATTAAAATAACCCCTTTTAGGCATCATCATTGATTTTGGTTCAGTTACCTACATATACCATTAAGTAGCACATTATTAAATGAAGGCAAAAAAACATCATCACGTACAGCCAGGATTTATGGTTTGGCAGTCAGCTTTATACTGGAAGCTGTGCAATCAGTGGCAAACACATACAAATTGCTATAATCATGACAAAAATGTTTGAGAAGTGTCACAAGCAGTGGCGTACACATGACCTATGGGGCCCCGGTGCGAAAATTGATCTGTGCCCCCCCCCCCGCACGCTTACTCTGCGCAGGCCGGGGCCGCAACACATGGCGGCGGGCACCTGGTCGCAGGGGTTGCAGGGTTGCGACCCCTGCGACCGCGGTATGTACACCAGTGCAAGCAGATGCACACACACTTAATTAAAGGACCACTACAGACACCCAGATCACATCAGCTCAATGAAGTGGTCTGGGTGTCAGGTCCCTCTAGTTTTAACCCTGCAGCTAAAAGCATAGCAGTTTCAGAGAAACTGCTATGTTTCACTGAGGGTTAATCCAGCCTCTAGCGGCTGTCTCACTGACAGCCACTATAGGAGCTTCCGCGATTCTAAGACACTGAACGTCCATAGGAAAGCATTGAGTAATGCTTTCCTATGGGCGGTTTGAATGCGCGCACGGCTCTTGCCGTGCATGCGCATTCGGAGCTGAGCGGCGGAGGGATCCCCAGCGCCAAGGGAGTCTGGCGCTGGAGAAAGGTAAGTGATGAAGACACACACACACACTCTCACGAACAGATGCATACACACTAGCTAACAGACACACTTATTTACTGACAGAGACACACTCAGCGACAGACATACATACACACTCACTTACAAAACATACACTCTCACTGACAAACACACACTCACTAACAGACATCAAACAGATTCACTAACACAAACACACTCAGTAACAGACACACACAGTAACACTCACTGACACTCACTAGCAGACACACACTCACTGACACTCACACTAACACACACACTAACACTCACAGTAACACACACACTAACACTCACAGTAACACACACAGTAACACTAACACACACACTAACACACACAGTAACACTAACACACACACTAACACGCACAGTAACACTAACACTCACAGTAACACTAACACTCACAGTAACACTAACACACACTAACACTCACAGTAACACTAACACTCACAGTAACACTAACACAGGGCCGGACTGGGAACAAAATTAGGCCCGGGCATTTTTCAATCAGAGCGGCCCCCTAAGAAGGGGGCGGGGCCAGAGAGGGTGTGTTTTGTCATCACTAATGACAAGCACGCCCCCTCTCAAAGTGAGCATGTTAGTTCAATGCGCATAGCCCCCCTGAAGAGCTCTAGCATTAGAAAAAGGCCCTGTATTTGTTCTGCGCAGCGCAATCAAATTTAATAACATGCTTGCGCTGTGTTTGCTTTTAAATTGTCTCTGGTGTCTCCACAAGTGGGATACCAGAGGACAAAAGGGCCAGGAAAGTGTATGGTGCATATGTTTGGAGCCTGCTTGTGGGATTGCGTGTGTGTAGAGTGTGGTGTGGTATTGTGTAAATAGGTCAATTTAATTTGTGTTTGTGGTGTAATATGTGTGGCTAGAGGCTGTAGAGAGTGTGTGTATAGGGGGCATAGTGTTATAGGGGATGTAGCAAGTGTGTGCATACGGGCCGTAGTGTGTGTGTATAGGTGACGTAGTGTGTGCAGGGGTTGTAGAGAGGGTGTGTTTAGAGAATGTTGTATGTGTTTGCTGACAAGGAATGTAGTGTGTGTGTAGGTGGTGCAGTGTGTGTGTGTAGGAGATCGAGTGTGTAAAGGACCCAGAGTGTGTATAGGAGAGTGTGTGTGTGTGTGTGTATAGAGGATTAAGAGTGCATATAGGGTAAGGGATCTAGTGTGTATCTGGAGCGTAATGTGTGTAGTGGTGCAGTGTGAGGGGTGCTGTAGTGTGTGTGTATATATATATATATATATATATATATATATATATATATTTGGACGTATTGTATGTGTGAGGGTCGCAGTGTGTGTGTATGTAAGAGGGGTGCTGTGTGTGAGGGTGTTTTTATCTGCCGTCACAGTCTAGGTTTCTAATTTTCTTTGTCTGTTAACTCACTGAGGGTTATTATATAGATATATATGTGTGTGTATATATATATATATATATATATATATATATATGTGTGTGTGTGTCTGGGTGGTGTGTGTGTGTCTGGGTGGTGTGTGTGTGTGTGTGTCTGGGTGCTGTGTGTGTGTGTCTGGGTGGTGTGTGTGTGTGTGTGTGTGTCTGGGTGCTGTGTGTGTGTGTGTGTCTGGGTGCTGTGTGTGTGTGTGTGTGTCTGGGTGCTGTGTGTGTGTGTGTGTCTGGGTGCTGTGTGTGTGTGTGTGTCTGGGTGCTGTGTGTCTCTGAGGGTGCTGTGTGTGCCTGGGTGCTGTGTGCCTGGGGGTGCTGTGTGTGTCTGGGTGCAGTGTGTGTCTGGGTGCTGTGTGTCTCTGAGGGTGCTGTGTGTCTCTGAGGGTGCTGTGTGTCTCTGAGGGTGCTGTGTGTCTCTGGGGGTGCTGTGTGTCTCTGGGGGTGCTGAGTGTCTCTGGGGGTGCTGAGTGTCTCTGGGGGTGCTGTGTGTCTCTGGGGTGCTGTGTGTGTCTGGGTGCTGTGTGTGTCTGGGTGCTGTGTGTCTGGGTGCTGTGTGTCTGGGTGCTGTGTGTCTCTGAGGGTGCTCTGTGTCTCTGAGGGTGCTGTGTGTGCCTGGGGGTGCTGTGTGTGCCTGGGGGTGCTGTGTGTGTCTGGGTGCTGTGTGTGTCTGGGTGCTGTGTGTCTGGGTGCTGTGTGTCTGGGTGCTGTGTGTCTGGGTGCTGTGTGTGCCTGGGGGTGCTGTGTGTGCCTGGGGGTGCTGTGTGTGTGCGTCTGGGGGTGCTGTGTGTGTGCGTCTGGGGGTGCTGTGTGTGTGTCTGGGAGTGCTGTGTGTGTGTGTCTGGGGGTGATGTGTGTGTGTGTGTGTGAGGGGGCTGTTAGTGTGATTTTTTTTATTTACATTTAAATATTTTTTTTGTTAATAATTAAAAAAAAATATATATATATATTCCCCCCCCCCCTCCCTACCTTTAGCCTGGGAGGGGGGGGGCCGTTGAAGCAGCCATGCTGGAGGTGGGGCAGTTGCTTAATATCCCCCCTCCCTTCTTACATCATGCCTGGGAGGGAGGATTCTTTCCGCAGCTTCCTTCCCTGGTGGTCCAGTGGTGAGAGTGAACTCTAACCTGCAGGCTAGAGTTCACTCTCGCGAGATCTGAGCGTTGCCGCGGTTACCGCGGCAACGCTCAGACCTCGCGAGAGGACCCGGCGGAGCTGCTGGATAGAGCTCCGCCGGTCCTCTCTCCTGCTTCCCTCACTCCTCAGCCCCGGGCGGCCGCCTTTAACAGTGTCTCTGGGCCGGTGAGGGAGATCTTTGATCTCCCCACCGGCCCATGGAGACACACAGCGGGGCCGGCGCTCAGATAGCGCTGGCCCTGCAGCGGCCGGCCGAGGAGATCCTGTGATCTCCCCTGCCGGCCTCGGCCCCACGGCCATCGAGGCCCACCGGGCATTTGCCCGGTGTGCCCGATGGCCAGTCCGGGCCTGCACTAACACACACACTAGCACTCACACTAACACTCACAGTAACACTAACACACACACACTAACACTCACAGTAACACTAACACACACACTAACACATTTTTTTTTTAATTTAATTCCCCCAGCCTCCCTACCTTTTGGAGTGCTGAGGGGATTCCCTGGGGTCCAGTGGTGCTGCTGGGCTCCTGGGGGGCCGGTCACCCGGCGGGCAGTCAGGCTGGCCGGTGCGCGAGGGAGCACTCTCCCCTGAGTGCTTCCTCTTCAGCTCCCTTGCGCGCCGCATACTGATATCGGCGCCGGAAGATGACGTCATCTTCCGGCTCCAGTATCATTGCGGTGCGCGAGGGAGCAGAAGAGGAAGCACTCAGGGGAGAATGCTCCCTCGCGCACCGGCCAGCCTGCCTGCCAGCCGGGTGTAAGCAGGGCCAGCCTCGGGGGGCCCGGAGGTGGCCGGCTCCTGGGCCCCCAAGGAGAAGAGGCTGGCCCATTGCGTACATACCGGGTCGCAGGGGCGGCCGGGCCCCCTGGTGGGCCGGGCCCGGTCGCAGCCGCGACCCCTGCGACCCTGGTATGTACGCCACTGGTCACAAGTGTGAGAAGGTTGTATAAGAAGGTTTATAGTTCCATTCATATTATTTTGAAGTGATAAGAATGTGTATTGCATTATTATTATTTCCAAATAATGTATCTAATCACAGCTATATGTGAAAAGCAGATTAACACAAATCATAGGTTGATTTTATTGTTTTATTCAGTGATACAATTTAGAGTAAAACTGGAAAGTTTCCATTTATTACATTTGCTAACTTGTTGTGTAGTTTTATATTAAGCAGCATACCCCATTCCCACATCACTAGACCTCTACATTATTTTAACATGCAGCTCTGCTGTATAAACATCACAAACATTGTACACATCTAGTAAATGAACAATCCCCACCTGGCAGACTCAAAGTTACAGTTACAACAAAAAATTATAACTATACACTTGCTAGAGTACAAGCTCCGCCAGTGAATGTTAGCTGGAAAATAATCTCAAAGAATATATTTACAAAAGTAACAATGTTATTAGACTGTGTATCTTGACCGATAAGTTAATCAAATGAGTGAAAGGTCAGAGAAAGTTATCCAAAGCCAAATGGCTACACCTCTATTAACTCAAATTAGAATACTTCCTATTTGCCAGAGTGCAGACTTTAATAGATATGGTCTATAGCTGGAATAGGATCTTAGTATATAGGGTTTTTTCTTCTTTCACAGTGCAGGCAACCAGCATTCTAAGCATGGTTCTGCACTTTAGCACTTAGTTCTTTCACAACCTTTTTCTCCTCTTATTAGTCTAGACTAGCATCAGAACAGTATAGTTTCTTACACTGTCCAGCTAGCCCTCACCTTCTGTAGTTAGTGGACAGGCTCAGGATTGAGCACCATAGACACATTGAGGCATCTCTTATTCAACCTCTACAACCATAGACTGCAGAGCAATATTTAGGCAAGTCCATTGGTTGTTACCCAGGGCTGCCTTATGAACATTCTGTTCCCAATAGCAACAACCTTGCAACTTTGCTTCACAGAGTAATCAGCAGTGTTGCCAATACATGTGGCTTTGATACAACATATGCACATAATGATGCTATCCCTCTCTATTATGTATCAAGAGATATTTTGGACTAAGCATTCATTCCTTTTTCCTAATCTCTTTTCAACTCTCTATTAGCTATCTATACAGAGTAGTTCTGTTCTGATAAGCATTGACTAGACTCTCTTACTCACCTATATACTAAGATCCTATTCCAGCTATAGACCATATCTATTAAAGTCTGCACTCTGGCAAATAGGAAGTATTCTAATTGAGTAAATAGAGGTGTAGCCATTTGGCTTTGGATAACTTTCTCTGACCTTTCACTCCTTTGATTAAAGGGAATCTCCAGTGCCAGGAAAACAATCAGTTTTCCTGGCACTGCAGGATTCCTCTCCCTCCCACCCCCTGAAAACCCCTTCAGTGACTTACCTGAGGCATGTCCCACGTCGCTGCCTGCTCCTCCCCTGCCGCTCCACCTTCTGCCTACGTCAGCCAGTGGGCGAGACTGATCCCGCCCACCGGCCGAGGAGACCTAATGCGCATGCGCGGCAATGCCGCGCATGCGCATTAGCGCACCCCATAGGAAAGCATTGAAAGCGATTTGCAATGCTTTCCTATGGGGAATTGAGCGACGCTGGAGGTCCTCACACAGCGTGAGGACGTCCAGCGACGCTCTAGCACAGAAAACCTGTGCTATAGAGCAGGAAGTTCCCTCTAGTGGCTGTCTAATAGACAGCCACTAGGGGAGGACTTAACCCTGCAAGGTAATTATTGCAGTTTAAAAAAAACTGCAATAATTACACTTGCAGGGTTAAGGGTAGTGGGAGTTGGCACCCAGACCACTCCACTCCAATGAGCCGAAGTGGTCTGGGTGCCTGGAGTGTCCCTTTAATGTCCAGGTCTGTGGAGGTGGCGGATGTTTCGGAGACTGCTGGGCTCGGTGGTTCCTAGTATGTTTCAACTGCCGCCGGCGCCATATTGGAATCCCCGGTATCCGACATGCGGTCCGCATAAACTGGGTGCCTACAGTGTCAAAATACACAGTCTAATAACATTGTTACTTTTGTAAATATATTCTTTGAGATTATTTTCCAGCTAACATTCACTGGCGGAGCTTGTACTCTAGCAAGTGTATAGTTATATTTTTTTGTTCTATCTACTAGGGGTTAAGCCCCAAGACACCACTGGAGTGTCTGCCTGGTGTTGCAGTCTTTCAATAGGGAGGTCAGGATTTACGAACATCCCTATCCTACTTACTGCTTCCGTATATGAAAGTTACAGTTACCTGGACATTCATAGGTGCACGGATCTGCAGAATCAATCAGTCCTGGAATACCCTCGACCAGTGGACATATTATTGCTTTAATTTTCTCTTCCCATTCTGCGTAATAAACGCTCACAGACTGGCGTTTTCCAGGATGACGCCAATTCTTGCTCATTTTTGACCTGACAAATCGTTTGCAGTCTGCAAATCTTTTCTTGCAAGTATCCACATTTCGTACACTCACACCCAAACGATTTATCGACTCAAGAATGCCACGCCAGATTCTTTTTTTTTCAAAGCTTGATGTCCTTGATGCATCATCCCCATATAACTTTGGGTAATTCTCCAAAACCTTTGTGACTAGTATATCATTCTCCTCCTCTGTGAATTTTATGTTCCTCAGCCTGTCCTTGCATGATGAAGAACTAGTGCTCTGATCAGGATCAGAATAGGAGTTAGACTTATTCAGCCAGGGTTCATGGTTCCCTCTGGTCACCTGACGTTTTCTCCCTTGCCAATGTGTCCTTTCCTTTTCTCCACTATCCCACCCCTCATGTGATGCCATCCGATCATGTTGTTGCATCATACCACTTCTCTGCTCTTCCAATCCACCAATCCTCCTTTCTTCTATTCCAATCATGCTCCACTCTTCCGACATGTTTAGCAGTTACGAAACGCAGAAACTGGTACTGGAGTCACATTATAGCTTCTGCCTTAGGCAACATACAAGCAATATGCATTACGACCGTATGAAGCATGATGATATCGCCATGCAGTGTCTCACAAATAAAGGACTGTTGCAGTCATACTGTCCAAACATTGTCTTTAACATTTAATTTCACTCCAAGCCTTCTGGAATTCTCTCACATGATTTGTCACATCCAGAAGCCCTGATATAATAAAAATAAATAAATATAGATGAGGGTCATTACAAAGTTCTTTGAATGTGTCAACATCCATATGTAAATACCATACTACAAAAAAACAACGTTTCACAAAATCACCGTTTCAAAAGGAGACTCTACTTAGTTTCTTTATCCCCCTCCCGCATATAAATAAATGTGTATATATATATATATATATATGTAGGTTGAGCTCATTTGCATACGCCTATCCAGATTCCCTTGCAGTAGTGAGAGCACTGTTAAAGTGAGATTTCTGTGGGAAAAGCAGGTCGTATGGCTTGAAAGGTGTGTGTATTTGTGTTTAGCAATGTATTAACTATCCACCTACTCCAGGTGGAAGGGGTTTTCATTCACACTCTTTTCCCCACCACAACTCAATTGGTATGTATGTATATATGTATATGTAGAGATTGTAGCCATATTTGTCCAGTGATGTAGATGTAAAATGTTATCTGTTTTTTACACATATATATATATATATATACACATAGTATCTCACAAAAGTGAGTACACCCCTCACATTTTTGTAAATATTTTATTATATCTTTTCATGTGACAACACTGAAGAAATTACATTCTGCTACAACGTAAAGTAGTAAGTGTACAGCCTGTATAACAGTATAAATTTGCTGTTCCCTCAAAATAACTCAACACACAGACATTATTGTCTAAACCATTGGCAACAAAAGTGAGTACACCCCTAAGTGGAAATGTCCAAACTGGACCTTATATAGCCATTTTCCCTCCCCTGTGTCATGTGACTCGTTAGTGTTACAAGGTCTTAGGTGTGAATGGGGAGCAGGTGTGTTAAATTTGGTGTTATCGCTCTCACACTCTCTCATACTGGTCACTGGAAGTTCAACGTGGCCCCTCATGGCAAAGAACTGAAAAAAAAAAAGAATTGTTGCTCTTCATAAAGATGACCTAGGCCAGGGATAGGCAACCTTCGGCATTCGAGATGTTGTGGACTACACCCCCCATAATGCTCTTACACACATAATGCTGGAAAAGCATTATGGGTGGTGTAGTCGACAAAACCAGCAGTGCCAAAGGTTGCCTATGCCTGGCCTAGGCTATAAGAAGATTGTTATAACACTGAAACTGAGCTGCAGCACTTTGGGCAAGACCATACAGCGGTTTCACAGGACAGGTTCCACTCAGAACAGGCCTCGTCATGGTCGACCAAAGAAGTTGAGTGCACGTGCTCGGCGTCATATCCCAAGGTTGTCTTTAGGAAATAAACGTATGAGTGCTGCCAGCATTGCTGCAGAAGTTGTAGGGGTGGGGGGTCAGCCAGTCAGTCCTCAGACCATACGCCGCACACTACATCAAATTGGTCTGCATGGCTTCTAAAGATGATGCACAAGAATGCCCACAAACAGTTTGCTGAAGACAAGCAGACTAAGGACATGGATTACTGGAACCATGTCCTGTGGTCCAATGAGACCAAGATAAACTTATTTGGTTCAGATGTATCAAGCGTGTGTGGCGGCAACCAGGTGAGGAGTACAAAGACAAGTGTGTCTTGCCTACAATAAAGCATAGTGTTGGGAGTGTCATGGTCTGGGCCTGAATGAGTGCTGCCGGCACTGGAGAGCTACAGGTTATTGAGGGAACCATGAATGCCAACATGTACTGTGACGTACTGAAGCAGAGCATGGTCCCCTCCCTTCGGAGACTGGGCCACAGGGCAGTATTACAACATCATAACAACCCCAAACACACCTCCAAGACAACCACTGCCTTGCTAAAGAAGCTGAAGGTAAAGGTGATGTACTGGCCAAGCATGTCTCCAGACCTAAACCCTATTGAGCATTTGTCGGACTTCCTCAAACGGAAGGTGGGGGAGAGCAAGGTCTCTAACATCCACCAGCTCTGTGATGTCGTCATGGAGGAGTGGAAGAGGACTCCACTAGCAACTTGTGAAGTTCTGGTGAACTGCATGCCCATGAGGGTTAAGGCAGTGCTAGAAAATCATGGTGGCCACACAAAATGGGCCCAATTTGGACATTTCCACTTAGGGGTGTATTGCCAACGGTTTAGACATTAATGGCTGTGTGTTGTTATTTTGAGGGGACAGCAAATTTACACTGTTATATGGGCTGTACACTTACTACTTTACATTGTAGCAGAGTGCCATTTCTTCAGTGTTGTCGCATGAAAAGATATAATAAAATATTTACAAAAATGTGAGGGGTGTACTCACTTTTGTGAGTTACTGTGTGTGTGTATATATATATATATATATATATATATATATATATATATATATATATATATATATATATATAAAAAGCTTGCACTCCTAGTATATATACTGATACCCGCATAGTGCATAGTCACACAAAAAAAAATAAAAAAAAAATAGACAAACTGGCTGCACTCAAGGGCTTAGTCAAAAACAGGTAGGTAAGGTAATAATTAACTTTTAATTGTATATCACCTAAAAAGTCGATGTTTCATTCCAACATTGGAACTTTCATCAGGACATGTATCAACAATTGTAAACCCTCCACCCAAGCTATATATACCTTAAATGTACAGAAATAATTATTAAAACTTACCAGTTGCAGATGCTCGGCGTTCACAATGAGCCGGAAGCTAGCATGTACACTACCATTCACGATCTCATGCGTTCCAACTCGTAACCATGGGAACGTTTGCGTTCCGCTGCTTTAATTTGCCGATCGGGTGCCCGTGTGTCCCAGCTCATGGCTCAGTAGTAAAGGCCATGCACTGGAGTTTCATAATCAAATATATATATTTATTTGCAATACCAGAAAATCTCTCATCCATTCAGGACAGTTTGCTCTTTCCATTCTATGTCTTTACCGCATTATAGAAAAAGGCTCTCATCATCTCTTCAACGAACACTCCAAACCCCTAAAGCACTTTAACTCCTAGTTTAATCCAGGGCTTGACACATTTGTCCTAGGATTGGTGAGCCCATTCAGCCCCCCAGGTGACCGGCTGCCTGAGAATGGAGGCGTGCAGCAGGATAACGAAGGGCTGAGGGAGGCAGGCAGGCAGGCAGCAGGCTGACAGCTGTGTCTCTGTCAGTGAATATGTTTTTAAAATCGGTGTATGTTTGTGTGTGTGTCTCTGTCAGTGTGTGTTTTTGTTAGTGAGTGTGTGTATCAAATCCAGGGCCGCCATCAGGGGGTGACAACCATAACGGTTGTCACTGGCCAGGCGGCCCTGGGGGGCCCGGCGGCCCGGGCCCCACAACTGGGGCCCATTGGGTGGCCCACACACTTAGGGCCACCCGATGGGCCCTTTATCTTCAGGGGCCCGGTCAGCGCTGTGGCCGTTGTATAACGCGACCGGGCCCCTTTAAAAAAAAAAAAAAAAAAAGCAGCCGCAAGTGCTGCTGGGAGGAAGTGGTCACTTCCTCCCAGCACACTCCGCGCGGGAGGAGCGCGTGCGCGCCTTTGAAGAGGCAGCCGCACCGACTCCCATCATCCCCAGCCACCCTCCTGCAAAGAAAAGGTAAGAGACAGGAGGGTGGCTGGAAAATGAGCTGTCTGTATGTGTATGGCTGTCTGAATGTATGTCTGTGTATGTATGCATGTATGTCTGTCTGTGTATGTCTGTCTGTGTATGTATGTATGCATGTATGTCTGTATGCATGCATGTATGTCTATGTATGTATGTCTGTGTGTGTATGTATGTATGTCTGTATGCAAGTATGTCTGTCTGTAGGTATGTCTATGTATGTATGTATATATGTATGTCTGTGTAATTATATATGTATATATGTATGTCTGTAAGTCAGTATGAATGTATGTCTGCATATTATTATGAACGTATGTCTGTGTGTATGTGTATATGGATGTCTGTATGCATGTATGTCTGTCAGTATGTCTGTATATATGCATGTATGTCAGTCTGAATGCCATTATGAATGTATGTCTGTGTATGTCTGTTTGCCATTATGAATGTATGTGTGTATGGATGTCAGTGTCTGTATGTCTGTCAGTATGTCTGCATGTATGAATGTATGTGTGTGTGTATGTATGTATGTCGGTGTCTGTATGTATGTGTCTTTATGTCCTCGTGCATGTGTGTCTGTATGTATGTTAGTATGTGTCTGTCTGTCACTATGTATGCCTGTGTGTATGTCCCAGTATGTGTGTATCAGTATGTATGCCTGTATGTGTGTATGTCTGTTTCAGTATGTGTGTCTGTTAGTATGTATCTGTGTCCTTTTGTATCAGTGTGTGTGTTTGTGTCTGTGTGTGTATTCCTGTGGGCGGTATTTTGAGGCGGACCCAGTGCAGTGGCGGATTCAGAGGGGGGGCAGCGGGGCAATTGCCCCCCCCCCCCCCCCCAAGAAAACCGACGGTCTCCCTCTCCCCTGCCAGCACATGCAGGTGCTAGCCCTGCAATGTGCCTGCGGACTGGAGGGGAGATCAGAGATCTCTCTCCCCGGTCCGCAGGCACTATGCTGGCAGCCGGCGGGGGGAGGAGGGAGAGAGGACCCGGGAGCTCAGCCTGCAGCTCCTCCGGGTCCTCCTCTTGCGAGCTTGGAGCGTTGCCGCGGTTACCACGGCAACGCTCCAAATCTCGCGAGAGTGAACTCTAGCCCTGGAGCTACGGGCTAGAGTTCACTCTCCCCACTGGAACCACCAATGAATCCCACTGGGACCACCAGGGATCAAGAAATGTCCCCCTCCTCCCAGTAAAGGTAAGAAGGGAGGGGGGACATAATTAATATTTATTTTAATTAAATAAATGTAAAAAAAAAAAAAGCATATTATAAAAAAGCCCCCCATGCCTTATAACACACTCTCGCACCCTACACACACATATACTGCCCTCCCATTCACACACACACTGCCCCCTATACACACATACTGCCCCCTATACACACATACTGCCCCCATACACACACACTGCCCCCCCATACACACACACTGCCCCCATACACACATACACTGCCCCCCATACACACATTGCCCCCCCCCATACACACATACACTGCAACTGTCACACACACATACTGACACACACATACACTGCCCCCAACACACACACTGCACCCCTGACATACACTGCCGCCCTCACTCACACACTGCAACCTTCACACACTGTCCCCCTCACACACACACACACTGCACCCCTCACACATTGCACCACTCACACACACCACTGCTCCTATGCCCTATGACAGCCCCATTTCCCAGCAGACCTCAGGTAAGTTGTCAAACTGTTCTTAAACGGTTTGACTACTTACTCTGGGAGGGGGTCCCGGCACTATTGGCACCATAACCACTACACTGAGCTGTAGTGGTTATTGTGTCTGGATTATTTAGTTAAATAATCTACAAGTGCCCCATCCGAGATCAGGCTCTTGATCCGCCACTGACCCAGTGGGCATATTTGGAGGCGGGCCCCAGGGTGCCCAGACCCTGAGCTGAGTTAGGGGCCCCAAAATTTCTGGTGGCGGCCCTGATCAAATCAGTGTGTGTGTGTCTGTCAGCGAGGGTGTATGTTTAGGTAACCTGCCCTCCCCCCCGAGACTGGCCCCACCTCCATGGCTGAAATCATCAATCTTGACTATCTCAGCCAATACAATGCTTGTATATAGTAAAGTATTGGGAGACGAATGCGCATGCGCAGCAAAATGCCACGCTGCGCCAATCAACTTTACCTCACAGAGATGCATTGATCAATGTATCCTTATGGGTAGGCGCTGCACTGTGCAAGGAAGCACCTCTAGAGGCTGTCTAAATGACTGCCACAAGAGGTTTCAGCAAGCAGCAATGTAAACACTGCCTTTTGTTTGAAAAGTCAGTGTTTACATTGAAAAGTGTGCAGGGACAAGATATAGACTTCAAAACAACTACATGAACCTGTAGGGTTCTGGTAACTATAGTCTACCTTTTATTATATTTTTGACATTGAAAACATGGCTCAGAACTTTTTTTAGCTGGCACCTACATTCCAAGCAAATTTGTCAAGCCCTGGGTTAACCCATCCCCGTTGTCAGGGTCCTTTTCCTCACACCCTTTGAGTGCTCAGAGACAGTAATGCTTCTCACAGAGCATAGAAGCATTCTATCGATGGAGTGTGGCAATTGCTGTATATGCATTATAGGATCCCAATGCTTCTCTATGAGGATCTTTCAAGGAGAGAGATTATCTGCGTTGAGATGACCATATTGCTGCTCGATTACAGATAAATTACCTATTTTAGGGAAATCGGAGAAGGAGCAAAAATCTATATCAACGATTATGGATTTGTTTCACCTTTTTTGGGGGGTCAATGGTGCAGCTGAATATGGGGGTACTATATAAAAATAATACCTTTAAAATGTATTTAAAGTATCATCTTCTACAATACAGAGGCTGCTTTAGTTTTGAACAATTTATTTTCATATTATTTATTGTAGGATATCTTTCTGTGTCCAAAGTATGCAAGTAGTAGTTCCTCTAAGTCACATTATTACAATATTTCTGGAGTAGCAAAAAAAAAAAAAAATGTTAAATATATTTTTTAAAAGATCCTAAACTATAACCTTTAAAAAACAAAACAGCCACTTAATTTTAATACACAAAATATACTTTAATAAAAAGGATATTGAAAATTCACAACACATTAAATAAACAAAATTAGCTTTTCCTATGCAGATTGATTCTTTTCCATTCTATCCATTCTATAATGTCTTGCAAAAGAAGACAAACAAAAAGGATTCAATATAATACAAGAGCAATGCTGTCTCAACACTCACTGCAAACCATCTGTGTTTTAGTAAGTGCTATTGTTATCTAAATTATCCTGACAAACACTGTTTACAGTGCTAGTTAAATACACTTGAGGAAAATAATGCAGCTACTCTACATCAGTAAGACAGGCTTGGGAAAGTACTCTCTCCCCCTCCCTCTCGCCCTTAATGATTTCTGCATTTCTTCACCATCTGATCAATGCCACCCCTCCTTCTCATTAGCTTCTTTTTCTCTTTTCACAGGAGTGCATAGACCTCTGTATTAAATAAACACTGGACTAGTGCTAAGACATAACATTGTTTCCAGATGCCACATTATAAAAGTTAAAACCACTACCTACCTCCTGCAGATGTACCCTTTGTCTATCAGCTTTTAAAGGGGGGGGGGGGAGAGGATTCAGCTGGCCAATACAAACAAGAAGCTCAAAGGATTGTGGGACGCGTGGTCCAGTGGAATATAACAAAGACAGCTGCTGTGTTAATACGGAACTACTATTCCCTGCGTGCCCTGCGGCATGTAGATCACGTGGGGAGGCCACTGGCCAGTCAATGCTTAGACCTTTACTCAATGACTTTATGGTTCAGAGATCTATAGGTTGAGATAGCGACTCAGCCCTCTTAAAGGGACAGCGCACCCATGGTTTAATGAGACTGAAGGTGCAGGATTCTTTCAGTAGTCGATTGTGTTTAGAAATGCTTTTCAGTGCTTGTGCAGCTGAGCATCTGATAGTAATTTTTGGTAGTATTTTTGTCCACATACAATAGAAGATACAGGTACAAGAGAAGTTGAGGACTCCCCCAGTGAGCTTACAAGCTAAGTTTATATGACACTTTGTGGCACACAGACAGTCCAATGGATACCTGAAACATTTAGCAATGTCACTCTTTCCAAAAGTCCAAGATTTGGGTCTGTCTCCTGCTGTCCTATTGTACAGCGCTATGGAATTTGCTGGCGCTATATAAATAATAAAATAATAATAAAAAAAAATGTATTATCCCTTATTATCCCTTAATAAGTGCAGGTTGAGGGCATAATTATTATTGGTATTGATATGGCGACAATTAATTCTGAAGCGCTTTATAATATTATGAAAGGAAATTTACAATAAACAAGACAATTACACAGTGACACAGGAACAATAGGTAGATGAGGCCCCTGCTCAAACGAGCTTTCAGTCTAGAGGAGGTGGGGTACAAGTGAACAACAGGGCAGCAAGGGTGACAGCCACCAAACAAGGTAGAAAAGTAGCAGAGCTGGAGGTGAGAGTGGAGTTTGGCTCTTTTAGGAGAGCGAGAGACAGATATGGATAGGTATAGATAAGTTACTCTGGGAGTCCATAAGCATTTCGGAACAGATGTGTTTTGAGGGACTTCTTAAATAATTGAAGACTAGGGGTGAGTCTGATGGAGGTAGGCAGGCTGTTCCAAAAGAAGGGAGCCGCCCGCGAGAAGTCCTGCAAGCACAAGTTAGCAGTAAGAGTGCGAGCAGCGGACAGGAGAAGGTCACTGGCAGAGTGGAGAGACCGAGAAGGGGCAAATCTATGAATAAGGGAAGAAATGTAAGAGGGGCTAGAGTTGGTTAGAGCTTTATAGATAAGGGTTAGTATTTTGAATTGACACCTATAGGATACAGGAAGCCAGTGTAAGGATCAACAGAGGGGCGAGGTATGGGAGGAGCGACGGGTGACAGAGGTCAGCCTGACGGCAGCAGTCATTACCGATTGTAGGGGAGACAAACTAGGAGAGAATTACAGTAGTCCATGTGGCGGACACGGGCAATATTTTTAAGGTGGAATCGACAGGTTTTAGCAACATACTGGATATCTGGCGCAAAGGTGAGGCCAGGAACAAAGATAACACCAAGGTAACAAGCTTGCAAGGATGGACTGATGCAAGTACCATCAACTTGCAGGAAAAGCGAAGGAGGAGGATCAGCATTATGATGGGGAAAAATAAGAAGCTCAGTTTTAGAGAAATTGAGTTTCAGAAAGTGGGAGGCAAGCAGTGACACATTGAAGGACAGCGTGGGAAAGATCAGTGGAGGAGAGGTATACCTGGGTGTCGTCTGCATACAGATGGTAGCAGTTTGCAAAGAGAGGCATTATAAGAACAGAAGGGGACCAAGAACAAATCCTTGGGGGACTCTGTAGCGGAACAAGTAGTAACCCCAGGAGAAACATCCACAGTAATAGAATAATCCAACAGCGTAGCAAGCACAATCAGCAAGACAATCCAATAATATCCCATCAACTTTCCCAATAACTGGACACACAGTATCAGGAGCAGAACTGAAGTTTAATCACACAATCCCTGCTTTTATGCAATGCTCCAATGCAAGGGAGACACCCACAACAATTAGTACAGTGACCAATAATATTACAGTAACCACCCACAATTCTCCTCCCCTCAGATAAGTATTTAACATAATTAACAAGGACAGACTTTTCCCTGAGTTTTAGATGTACCCCAAATACCTAGGGTATACCCTTAAATCTGGTATCCCCTGATAGCCTTGATCTGGATGAGCAACATATTTAAAAATCACCCAGATCGGACCAGGGGTTCGGAAATTATGGGGTTTTAAAGTTTTGACCGACCGCACAGGCAACAGTAGTCGAAAATAGTTCCATAAGTTTTGGCCTTGCGGTCGGTCTCCGTTCGCGGAATAAAAGTCACAAAATGTTTGTCATCCATGGCTATGCTGGTGTTCGTGTGAATCCCCATGTTTGCATTAGTCTTTCTACCGAACGGCGGCTCGTTCTGTAGTTTCGGCACAAATTTATGGAAGTCTGGAGGTCTCAGCGGTGTTTGCCTAGTCGAGTGTCCGATTTTAGTTCCAGACACTCGACGGCAAAACACTGCTGTTCAGGAGTTTAAGATGGCCGCCGCCACGTGTTAAACTCCTGAAATGGCAGCCACCCAGGGACTTGAACAAAGCGTTTGCGGGTTTCAATAGGAAAGTATTAGACGAACAGGGAGGTAGATTGAAGCATCAAGGTGGTCCGGTGTTCGGTAGATTTAGTTCGTATACCAAATGCAGAAAGTCAGTACAATTTTAGGTGAACAATCAAACAAATGCTTTTTAAATCCACATGAAAGCATTATGACAAATTTATACGGAAGTCTTAGTAGTTAAATAGCAAAGTAATAATGAATCAGTCCACAGTCCAATGTCTCTGCTATTCCATATGTCCTTGGCTGGCTCTCAAAAGGGCCAGCAGTGCCATGCCAACCTCCATTATGCCCAGCCATTGTGTTTAAAGGGTCCCATCTTTCCGGACCATAATCACTGGGCAGGCGGCGAGCAAGCAGTCCCCTCCAGGAAACCGGGGCAGACTCTTGTACAGGGCTAGTCCGCTACAGACTGAAACCGAGACAGGGATAGAGGAGGAGGAGTAATTTCAAAAGGAGATACTGAACGAACGTTGGGAGAGATAGGAGGAGAACCACGAGAGGACAGTGTCACAGACACCGAGGGATTGAAGAGTTTGGAAAAGGAGGACATAATCAACAGTGTCAAAGGCAGCAGCAAGGTCAAGAAGAATTAGTATGGAGTAGTGACCTTTGGATTTAGCTGTGATTAGGTTATTTGTAACTTTACCAAGAAAAGTGAACCCGGTGGAACACACCACCAAAAAAGACTCACTCAGTGGAGCGCTAGTGTATAGAATACGCTTACATACTTTATACTGAGGGGATTTAGATGACAGTGTTCTCCCACTTTGGGGATATATAGAGACAATATTTTCTAGAACAGAATAAATGAACACAAAATATGTAGTATATCAATGAAACCAAAATGTGATGTACAGGAGATATAGGCCCAACTCACATGGTATAGAGCCCTAATACATAATAAAACACATAAATATTAAAGGGACCCCCATAAATGGGATATGCCCGCATAGCTTGGGTCTGAGCGCCCAAGTTGTCCAAAAAGTGCTCAGATACCACAAACACAGCCGAATCAACACTGGGGCAAACATTTGACTGACCGCTCAAAAGCGCTTGCCCAAAACAGTTCCAGAGTTTCATGGGTAGCGGTCGGTCAATTTCGGGAGTCCCAAACTGAACAAATCCACAAACGGTGACCCTGGCTCATAGGTAGCGTTTGTTCCCTGGGTTTGTGAGAACAAACCTACCAAACAGCGCTCTCCTGGCTGGTCTAGGAAAAGAAGCAGGCGTTCGCAAAGTTGACTTGTGTTCGGGAAGTTGAGTGTCCAGTTTGGCGACCAAGCTTCGCTGCCTCTTTTCATGCGCCAAGATGGCAGTAGTTTTCTCCCACACGTGTTGTTCGGTTACATGAACGGCAGCCACATAAGTAGAGTGCTAATTCCTGTGGTTTTCTTTGAACTTAATGAGCCAGGGGTGTGGTCGGTGTTTGGCAGATTTATATACCGAACCAAAAAAATTATGAATAAGCACCAAAGTATGTGGTTTTCTTCACTTTGCTCCCCCCTAGTTCCATGGAGCGGCATACCCTGGATCTTAGTACGGGGTTGGCAATAGCCTCTACCTTAGCAGGTTCGGGTCGTTGTTTGCCCGAAGCTACCCTATGGCCGAGATACTGTACCTCGGCTATACCAACATGGAACTTGTCAGGCTTCAGCGGGAGCCCCGCTGCCTGAATTCGCTTCAATATCCTAGATAGGTGTTGAAGGTGATCCGTGGGCAGCTGTAGATGGAAATATCATCTAGATACGCACATGCAAAGTCCTGAAATCCCTCCAAGAGCCTGTCCGCCATCCTCTGAAAAGTAGCTGGGACATTCTTCATCCCAAAGGGCATAACCTTAAACTGGTATAGCCCAAATAACGAATGCCGACATAGGAATGGCCGCTGGCTCCAGGGAAATTTGCCAATAACCGTTACACAAATCTAGGGTAGTCAAGTAATTCCCCCCAGCCATAAGATCTAGTAACTCGTCTATCCTGGGCATGGGGTAGGCATTGGTCACTTCCGGTAGTCGATACAGAAGCGAGTCGTGCCATCTCGCTTGGTTACCAGCACTATCGGTTCGGTCCAAGGGTTCTGAGAGGGCTCTATAACGTCTAGCTTTAACATTTCCTAAATCTCGTACAGCATATTCTCTCTAACGGCCTCAGAGATATGGTACAGTTGTTGCAGTAGGGGTGTTTCTCCCTGGGTCTCCACTCGGTGGACCGCAGCAGAGGTGTACCCTGGCAACGAGGAAAACATTTCCCGATATCCCTGGAGCAGTAGAGTGGCCTTGGCCTTCTCTATGGGGTTTAAGTTCTCTCCTAGTCTGACTTGTTCTATCATACCGGAGGAAGGGGCGAGCAAGTCAGGTAGGGGAAGATCATCGTTATCCTCAAACGAAGGGGCACATACTGCGGCTACGTCCTCCACTTGCTCAAAGTAGGGCTTGAGCATGTTCACATGAAAGGATTTCCGTATCCTTCATCTGAACATTTCCCCACGATGTAGGTAGTGTCACTTATGCGCTCCACTGTCCAGAAAGGTCCCTGCAAGGCGGCCTGAAGCTTGTCTTTCTTAGATGGCTTCAGAGCTAACATCTTTTGTCCTGTTTCTAGGACCCTATCTCTGGCACCATTATAATACCACCTCTTCTGGCATCACTGAGCTGCCTGCAGATTCTCCGGGACGGAGGCAGTGAGTGTCTGCAAGCGGTCCCTCAACTCCAGAACATAGGGCACAATAGGTATTCCGTCCTCTCCTGTGTTGCCCTCCCAGTGTACCCGTATGAGGTCAAGTGGCCCTCAAACTTTTCTCCCGTAAAGGAGTTCGAAGGGGGAGAATCCTGTAGACGCCTGGGGCACTTTGCGATAGGCAAACAGGAGATGGAGAAGGAATCTCTCCCAGTGCCGACAGGAGGCTGGGAACTTCTTAAGCATTTGCTTGAGTGTACCATTCAAACGTTCACAGAGTCCGTTTGTCTGGGGATGGTAGGTAGAGCTGAACAAGGGTTTCACTCCGCAACTCTGCCATAACTTTTGGGTTACAGTGGCGGTAAATTGAGTCCCCTGAATAGACAAAATATCCCTAGGGAAACCAACTCTAGTAAAAATCTTTACTAGAACCTCTGCCACAGTCTGCCTCTATATTAGAAAGAGCTACAGCATCTGGGTACCTAGTAGCATAGTCTACCACATTGAGGACATAGGTCTTTCCCGAGGTGCTGGGCTTACTGAGGGGGCCTATCAAGTCCACCGCTACTCAGTGGAAGGGTTCCTCGATGATGGGTAAAGGATGTAATTTGGCCTTCCCCCTCTTCCCTATCCTTTGGCAAGTGTCACACATCCTGCAGTAATCCTAAGAGTCCCATGTGATACCTGGCCAAAAGAAGGTCTGGGTCAGCCATTCTTTAGTCTTCCGGACCCCCAGATGCCCAGCTAGGGGAATGTCATGGAAAAGGTTGAGTAGCTCCGCCCTAAATTTACATGGCACTATATACTAACAGTCTTTTAGCTATCTGCACCACCCCACACCCGGAACCCCCTGTCACCCGGTATAATAAACCCTTGTCCCACTCAAACCTTTCCTGAGCTATATCTCCTTGGGGGGGGGGATGCTGCCTCTTTCCTATACCCTTTTAGTGTGGAGTCGACCCTCTGTTCTTGCTCAAAACCTTGGGAGGGGGGACAATGGGAGAGGGGCTTCGTTTCAGGGAGGGACAGAAGGTCCTTACCTGAGGTTCCTCAGAGTGCGCTGACTCCCCCCTATGTGCTTGCGATCTGGTTGTCACTGGGTACGTTTCCTCTAGGGAGGTGTGTGGGAGCTGGGAGGTAATAACACCTTGGCTGGTAGCTCCTTCATTATGTCCATCTCCAAATGCTTGGCTCCCGAGCCCCAACTGAGGTGAACCCAGGCAGTAGGAAGCTTATGGATGGATCTTCCTGCCACCCTTACGGATACTGTTTTGTTGGTGCGGGCTTGAGCACTGATTTTATGCAGCTATATCAGGGTTAGGGTGGCGCCCGTGTCTCTCAGGCCCCGTGCCTCCTGTCCGTCAATGGTTACCCTATGACAATGATGTTCCCTGTTGTCGACCACTGCCTGGACTGGGTTTGCCTCGTGCAGAGCCGTTCACTGCTTTTCGTTGTAGCAGCCCTTTGGCACCAATAAAGAAGGGAGAAGAGAGCTTCTGACGGGTGCAGTATTTTATTCTTTGCAAAGAAGTGTGCAGGAATACTCTAAACACCACCAAGGTCAAAATGTTTGAGCACCATGAAAACTGTTATAGGACATGGAATACAAATACATTTGCTTACAGAGCTTCACCAAAAAAGGTTACAAAACAGGAGTATAATGTAATGACTATATTTAATATCTGTTATGTGTTACATGTATAAATGTGTGTATGTATAAATATATTGTATTTTCTGTAATATTGTATCCTATTGTAACAATGAAATGTTTTGTGGACCCAGGACATACTTGAAAACAAGAGAAATCTCAATGTATCCTTCCTGGTAAAATATTTTATAAATAAAATAAAATAAATAATGTGGAGTTCAGTTATCTGCATATACAACAATGTTGCGTCAAATCACCTTAATGGAATACAACTCGTATGTACAGGGATTTGAACTACAGTACCTCATAAATAAACATTAAATAATATACAGCATATTCTTAAATTAGCTACATGAACACACTTTAATGTCTAAAACATATACTTTTATAGCGTACCTCGCTCCGCTTGCCAAGGGGTGCAATTTGAAACTTAGAAAACTTTGACATCGACCGCCTTCCCACGAGGTACTGCTAGCTTGATGGCATTTAAACGGTGTGTCACAGAGAGCTTTGCTGCCGGATCTAGCGGAAGGAGGAACTACTTATTTGTACGAGTTCCGGGACAACGGCTCTGATGACGTCAGTGCGGAACAACAATTTCAATTTACTAGCGGACACTTCCATTCCCACCAAATCATACTATGATGAGTATAAACTTACAGAGTCATACATGATTTACAGAATGTAACAAATGGACCGCTATGTACGTAAGTTGTAAATAAAAGAGATATAGATACCTCTGTAACTGTGTGTTATGTTATGTGTCTTATACTAGTGTATTACTTGGAATGATAAGTTATTCACTCTCTATAAGAACTACTAATTTTTGAATAGGACACCCAACTATTGAAGGTTTTGATGCACAATCCCTTTTATCTTGCAATTTTCGATCACCCACTAGTACTTTGACTCGACAAACTAAACCCTAATTTTCTACTGTGGTTTCAATCACATGTCCTAACTGCCACTGGCATGTTGGAGACATATATTCCTTGATTATGACTATGTCATTTACTTTCAGGTTGCGTCGAGGTGTGTGCAATTTCTGTCTTGTGGAAACACTCATGAGGTATGTGGCGAAACCGACCTCGCCACGTGTCCTTGGAGGGGGCTGCTTGCCCGCCTCTTGCCTTTGGACTATGGCCCTGCAGGTTAAATTGTTTATTTTCCCTGCAGAAAGGCTTATTCGTGTGATCTGAGTGCCATTCATCTAATAATGTGCAGTCAGATCAAAGCTATCTGGGGATATGTAGAAATGTGTGTTTTATGCACTAAATGTATCAGTATGTAATTTTATGTCTTTTACTGTCTTTTTGTCTGCCATGTGGGTAATGGAGTTTGGCTCTGTCTTTGGAGATAATTAGATTCCTTCTCCAATTATCTCCAGGGCAGAAGGGAGGAAGCCAGGATGCATTGTGGGGATGTTTTACTTTTACTGTTTGAGCCAGGGGGAACAAAAGATACTTTTACTAACTTTTGAACCTCTGGTCTGATTCATGCCATTTTTTTATATGTTATTCCCCTGAATGGATTGATTGTGAATATGTATTTTTATGCGAATGTGATGTATATTTTGGGAGTTATGAATGTTGTGTAAAAACTGTATTTTCCCTACCTATGATAATTGTATTTTCCTGTGTGTACAGATAATTAGTTTACAGGTAGAGGGGAGGGCTATGTGTGGGATGTAACTATTGTGTGATTGGTTAATGTACGTTACTGTGTGTGTCCCTCCCCTTCATGGGAGCACCTAATAAAAAGGGCTACAAGCTAGCAGCCAGAGAGTTCTATTTTTACCCTCAACTTGAGTCCTGTCTCTTATTGGGGGAATCTGCTACAAGGGATTGCTATGCTAGGCATATTCCCTTGCTATAATCACTGAGCTCTTGTAAGAGCTTGTTCCTGCTTCGTTCTGAAGGGAGATAGCTGCAGCCTGCGGTGCTTATGGGGGTCTGGTGGAGTGCTTGGAGTCCTCTGGAAGCGCTAGGAGCATCTTTCAATGGAGGTACCCAGTCGGGGTGCCAGTGGATCCGTTACAAGGTATTCCCTTTTCCATCTACTCCAGAACTGCTCTGCTAGATACTGTACTCTACACTACCTTTTGGCTGCATATACATCCTCTTCATGAACTTTCCAGGTGGAGGTAGTGCGACCTTAGATTTCATCAGGATGAAATGGTTTGGAGTTAGAGGTTTGAGTGCTTTAGGGTCATTGATTCCATCGACAGTTAAAGGACGGCTATTAACAATGGCCATAACTTCATAAAACAGTGTTCTGAGAGAAGCATTGTTCAGTCTACTTGAACACTGAGTGATTGTGGCACTTAGCACACTGTGAATGGTCCTAATTTGGCATTCCCAGACTCCATCTGCATGACTTGCGGAGGGCGCATTAAAAATAAACTCACATTGTTTATCAGCTTCCAGTGCCTTGTTGTCACATTGCTTTAGAGCTTTGTTTCATTCATTTTTTGCTCCTGTAAAATTTGTGCCCTGATCACAGTGGAGTTTGCAAATAGCACCTCTCAAGCTGATGAAGCACCTTAAGGCATTGATAAAGGCCTCTGTGGATAAATCTTCAAGCTCAATGTGGACTGCACATGAGGAGAAGCATGTGAAGATGAGACCATACCTCTTGTATTCTTTATGCCCTTGCTTGGTGACAAAGTGTCACGGGTGACGGTCCAAAGACCGGGACCCCTGTGTGCCTAATCAGGATGATGGGAGTCTCAGCTTGGAAATGGACAATCAGGGTCTGGTGCAGGGTAACCACACACCCCCTGGTGTTGAGCACCAGGGTTTGTCTAGCCACATACAAGAGCCCTGATGCATCTTAGCGGATGCCAGGAGCGGATATTAAGCAGATATGTACCCAGTACTAGAAACAAGGCAAGACTAGAACAGGCACCAAAGAAGATAAGACAAGACTAGAAGAACCCAGAACTGGAGAAGGACAGAAAGCAGAACTCAGAACATGTACACAATACATGAGGAAAACATTAACAGGGCAGGACAGGACTGTACATGAACTGGGAATACAAGACAAAATAAAACAAGACAAGAGATACAAGGCAAAACAAGAGGAGACATAACTAAATACTATATATTTAATAAACATTGGAGATTTAGACATACATAAATGGCCAAGAAGTATGCAGCCCACCACTGCGCCAAAGTACTCCAATTATGGTGAGTCCTAACTGCCTAGATATGCATGACTAAATAAACAGGAATAAAACACACACAGAACTTACCTGCAAAGAAATGAGCAGAGGAAATGAGACCACTGCTTGCAGGAACAGGCTGAAACAAAAAGGGTTAATTGGCAAAGGAATGGGAGTGGCAACAAAAAACATTTAAAGGAATCCAGGAGACAGGGAATTTCCGGAATGGAATAAAGGAATAAACCCAGAAAACCCAGCATAAATAAAACCAGATGTAGAATAGAAAACCAGAAAAACCAAGGAAAACTAAACAAGAATTGTAAAAAGAGTACTGGATATCAGAAGCCAAGCGCAGAATGGAACAGGATGTGACATAAAGGGGCCAAAGAAGTCCATACCACAGTATGTAAAAGGAGCTGAAACTTCTACATGTTCTTCAGGGAGTTCTGACATATGCTGCTCTTCTGTGGGTCGCCGGAGCTTTTGACACTGTACACATTTTTGTATCAACTTGACAACTAACTTGCTTACACTAAGTATCCAAAATCTGTTTGCTCTGAATTCTGTTAGAATTTGGCTGCGGCCCTGGTGACAAGTGGCTGCATGGTAGTGGGACATGATTAACTGGGTGATGTGCCCATCTATTGGGAGGATGACTGGGTGCTTCGTTTCCTGACTAAGGGTTGATCTTGACAGTCTTCCACAAACACAAAGGAGTACCTGGACCAGAATGGGTTCAAGGTGACTAAGAAGGCTTGAACTTGAAAGAATATCTCCCTTTTGAAGAAGTTTTAGCTCTTGGGGGAAAACTTGCTGTTGAACTAGACCTATCACTACCTCCTCTGCCTTCCTACGTTCCTCGACAGTCACAAGATTGCTGCCGTGATATGTCTTCGATCTTAGTCTTTTGATTTTTGTAATCACTCTAACAAGCAACTGGAAAACTCAAACGATTCAGAACATCAGTTTGCTCACTGACTTGTGATGAAAGGGTTGCAAGGAGTTTAACGTCAGGGTCGCCTACAATCAGTTCTGCTGATGGATCTGGAGAGGAGAGCACTTCAGATTCCCATAAAAAAACTAGGGCCACATAACCAGCTTGAAGAAGAAATATCTGCTACGTGAAGACCCCTGGAGGCATGGTCGGCCGGGTTTTGTGCTGTGTCCACATAATGCCACTGAACTAGATTTGTAGTTTCTATGAGTTGAACACAATTGGCCACAAACACGTGAAATATTCTTGTTTTTTTGTTGATGTATGCTAAAACTATCTGGGAGTATGTCCAGAAGAATTCGTCATCAATTTATTTTCGAATAATTTTTATTAAAGTTTTTGAAATTTTTCAACAATTTATAAATGAATAGACAAACATTCTATTTGTGGTAGGGAAGGTAAGGGGAACTTGGAAGAGGGAAAGGGTATCCATCCATATCAGTAGCAAACAAAATGTTGAATATAAACAATAATTGTACAATAATACAATTTAAAGTTTAAAGGATCACTATAGGGTCAGGAACACAAACATGTATTCCTGACCCTATAGTGTTAAAACCACCATCTAGCCCCCTGGGCCCCTCATGTCTCCATAAATATAGTAAACATCTTACCGTATTCAAGCTTGAAGCTGTAACTCTGAAGCTTGTTATAGAGTATTTTTTCCATAATTCTTTATTCAAAGAAGGTATATGGTTTTTCAACGATTCAGTTGGCATCGCTCTATACAATCTTGTAGTATGGCTATTATTTTTAAAAACAATATCCCAGGCCCTGAGCATAGTTTTGGTTGATAGAAATAATTTAGTAATTCTAGGTCTTTTTTCAGGACCCACCCAAGTTATCTCCGTGAGTCTAAATGGGAGAATTTGTGGTGACTTCTAAATGGTTTATATGAAATGGAAGGGCCTGAGTCTTGGACTCGTTTAATTTATAATAGGATACTTCTCCGAACTGATTTAAGATATCTTTGAGGTATTTTAAAGATTCTTTCAGGTTTTCAATTGCTAAAATAATATCACCAGTGAATAAGCCAATTTTGTAATTTGATTCTTTGAGCTTTATACCTTCAATTTCCGGAGTTATTCTGATCAATTCAGCCAGGGGTCCTATAGCTAAGACAAATAAAATTGGAGATAAAGGGCACCCCTGTCTCGTTCCATTGGTTAAAGAGAAAATTTGGGATTGAAAGACAGAAGCTGAGACATGGGCTGTGAGCGCACAGTATAGCGCCCTTGTTGCATTAATAAAGGATGATGGGATGTTGAATCTGCTCAATGTTTTCCCCAAATAACCCAAATGTATCCTGTCGAACGCCTTCTCCGCATCCAATCATAGACGCAAAGAAGGTGTTCTAGTCGAGTTATAATGCTGGATCAAATTTATAAATCTCCTTGTTCCATCTGGTGCCTGTCTGCCTTTCACACAACCCAATTGATTATTATTAATTATCAAAGGAATTAATTTAGCTAATCTATTTGCAAGAACTTTGGAATACATTTTTGAGTCATTATTTATCAGAGAAATGGGCCTAAAATTAGGACACCTATCGGGAGTTGTCCCCAACTTTGGCAAGGTGACTATCTGTGCGCACAAGGACTCCACTGGCATCTTACCCCCGGTCTTATAAAAGTTGAACAATTTTACCATGTGGGGAATTGAGATTTCTGGAAAGGTTTTATCATACAGAATGGTGAATCCACCAGGACCAGGGGCCTTTCCAGATGGCATAAGTTTGATTGCCTCAGCTATCTCTTCAGCTGGTATGTCACACTCTAAGCTTTTCAAATTGTCTGGGGACAACCGAGGCAATGTCACTCTATCTAAGAAATTTTCAATAGTTACCTCAGAGGGTTGGGAAAGTCCCGAATTCAATTCTAAATTATAAAGTTTGCTGTAATGTTCCGCAAATAGTTCACTGATTTTGTTTGGGTGAAATATCTTTTGCCCCTGATCGTTTAATAAATATGCTATTTTTGACTGGGCATGAACATGACGGAGTTTAGATGCCAGAGGAGTTGATGCCCTGTTACCTTTTAAATAAAAAAAATTCTTATGACATGTATGATCTAAATTAATTATGTGTATTTTTGCCTTTATTTCTCCTATTATTGCTGATAGGGAAGCTGATGGACCAAATGTATTTGCCTGATTCAAATTATACAGTTCTTTTTCCATTTTCCTCAGATCGTTATTATTGATTCTCTTCAGGTGAGACGCTCTAGAAATAAAATGACCTCATAACACAGCCTTATGCCCATCCAAGCCATTTCGCCAGAAACCTCAGATGAAGCATTGTCTGAAAAATATTCAATCAAAGCCCTCTCTACCAATGACCTGTTGTCAACATCATTTAACAAATAATCGCCTAGTTTCCAAGTCCTATTTGGGACTCAAGATATAGTTTTGCCAGTATGCATTATCTAAAATATCAGATTTTAAGATGCACGGGATTAAAGCACTCTTAACCATAAACCTGTCCAGCCTAGAATACATGGTTTTTGAAATAGAATAATAAGTATTATCTCATTCACCTTCATGCAAAAGTCTCCAAGGATCATGCAAACCACATTGAATCATGTATTTGGAACATTTATCCACACGTCTGTCACTATCTCTCCTATCTTTCCTAGCATTATCCCGTTCTCCATCCATGACAAAATTCGTATCACCACACATAACCAAACTACCTATCAAATTCTCAGTTATCAGATCCATAATTTTCCTAAAAAAACTTAACCGAATGGTGTCGGGAAAATACATATTCACAATTGTGCACTCAACATTATTGATTTTATCTACCCTCAGTAACAACCTCTCACATTAAATTGCAAAAACTTTAAAACCATGACTTATACTATGAACCTTAAATACTAAAGAGATACAACTCTTAATAATGTGAGAGTCCGAACCATCGCGCTCCAAGAAAAAAAATAAGCAAGCCCAGCAATTCTGCTAAGAAAAAAATATACTTCTTGCATCTGTGCACAGATACATTGTTTGTATAAGCTTGTCTGAGTGATAAAGAGCGTGCTAAACTAATTGTGTTAACCAATATACAAATTGTTACATTCAATCGTGTTGCTTAAGATTTGTTATATGTCCCAAAGAAATGGATGGACGTCAAAATAAAAAATAAAAAAGGGAATAAAGAACTTGGATATACACCCTTATCAGGAGGGAAAAAAGAACATTCTTAAAAAAAGGGCCATGAGGGAGAATAAAAAAAAAAAAAATCTCCATCTCAGGGCATTAGGCCCAGGTTGGAGGGGAGAGAAGATTACTGGGAACAAAGGGAATTATTGTGACCAAAGTACGATTATAAACCAATGTAAAAATAAAATAATTAGTTCTGAACAAAAGAGACTTGTTTAGTCAAATAAAGTACTGGGTTAAACATTTGTGATATATATTCAGTAGTCACAGTCATCTAACCCCAGACGTCAATCAAACTGAATAAACAAAGAAAAAAAATATATAATCATATATTCATGTAATCCCGATATTCTTCACGACAAAAGCAGAAATACGTGTATCAAAAATCGAGGAAATCCGAAGAACATGATGCCACGTGCCGGATCTAAAGAATCAGAAACTTAGAAGCTACATTGATCTTCATGGGGCTTACTCCTCTTGCTGGGATGATTAGGAGTAGAGAAAGCACGGGACATCTGCTTATGGAATTAAGAGCTTCCATACCTTCCTCAGGCGTATGATAAAGTTTTGCCCGTCCATACGAAAAATAACCTTTACCGAGAATCCCTACCTGTATCTGATCACTCTTCGATGTAACTCCGACATAAAAGGCTATAACAACTGTCATCTTCTCATGATGTAAGCTGAAAAGTCTTGAAAGACCTTTAAATTGTTATAGTCCCTGGGTCTTCGTCAAGTTCTATCTCAAGTTCTGCCTTTAACATAACACTCAACTTTGCTGCAGTAACTTTAGCTGAGAGTTCCAGCCTTGGGATGCTCACAATCTTTGTTGGCACAACTCTTGCTTTGGCCATAACAAAGCTGCAATGGACTTGACCTCTGTCATTCTTGTACCTAAGGTAAAAACAGGCACTATATCCTATGCTGCTGGCATCAGAAAAGTGGTGCAGTTCCACATTCACTGTGTTACCGAAGTCTGAAGGATGGTAGCATCTGGATATCTTGATTTCCTTCAGACTACTCTTCCAGGCCTCCCACCGGGGGCCTGAGCTCTCAGGAAGTGCTTCATCCCAACTGATGCCCCTGCGGCAAAGCTCTTGGAGATTGCACTTGCCACTCAATATGAAGGGAGCTATGAAGCTTAAAGGGTCATAGGGAGAGGACACGACTGACAGAACACCACAATGAGTTGAGTGTTGATCCTTTATGTCAACGCTGAAACTGAGTGTTGTGTTCAGTTGACCACTGAATGCAAAGCACTAGTCCTTCTGGTGTTGAGTCTGGGTTACGATTGAGAGGCTCACTGGCTGTTGCTCTTTCTAACGGAGCTACACAAGACAGAACGTCCTTTTTGTTAGAGTTGAACTTATGCAGATGTAGGCCAGCATTCTTGCATAGTTCTGGTGCTTCGATGACCAGATTTGTATCTTCACTGACTGTTGAAACACTAGTTAGGCCATTTTTGACATAAAAGTTCTTCTCGATAAAGGCTGATACTGAGGGGAAATCTGCTTTGTGTTGTCGTGCAAGGTACTTAAGGCCAAAGTTGGCACACCCTGGAGAGGAGCTGGCACCAAAAAGGTGAACTGACATTCTGTACTCCTTGGGTTCTGTTTACAACTGACCGCCCTCCCACCAAAGGGCATTTCGGGTGGGATATAGAACTGATGGAACATCTTTTTTAATGTCGCATATCACTGCAACTGCTTCCTTCCTGAAGCAACAGAGAACTCCTACTAGGGAATTTATCAGGTCGGGGCCTGTCAGTAAAGTGTTGTTTAGGGAGACACCTTGGAACTTTGCTTATGAATCAAAGACTACTCTTAACTTGTCCGACTTCTTGGGGTGATAAACCCCATGATGTGGAATGTACCACACTATTTCTCCCTCCAACAATGAAGGGGCTGGTTCTGCATCGCCTTTTCTGATTGTTTCTTCCATGAGTGCAGTGTACTGCTCATGGTACTGTTTGTTGGCCTTCAACCTTTTCTTAAGATGTTGGAGTCGAATAATGGCCAGCCTCTCATTGTTTGGTAGTACCGGTTGACTTTTATCTTTGAAGGGTAATGGCATCTCATAGTGTCCATCTTCCCTTTTTATTATGGTTTCAGAGAGAAACTGCACAAAGCAAACATCTTGAGACACATACCTGTCCTCATAATTTCTTTCAATGAAGTCCATTTCTAAAGCTTTTAATACATCGTGACCGGGGGCATTGGCATTTCTTTCACTGCAACTCTGTGTACAAAACTATGGCTATCCTGTCTATCAAGATGTGGAATTGTTGATCCTATGATGCTCCAGCTGAGCACGGTTCTTTGAGCTAACGGTTTATTTTCAGAGCCAGTAACGACCTCCAAGAGGGCCAGTGCTGATGGACAGTCGTAGCCGATCAACTGTCTTTTTGCAGTCTTGAAGTTGCTGTAGCTTGTTTGCCACATGTTTGAGGTGTGAACACTGGAGTGCAGTCTTCTTAGTGGGAATGTGAGACTTATCCACTGGGAGGAAATTTCTCATGTAGGCTTGACTGAGTTGGACTGGAGCTTTGGAGTTAAAGCCAGGCACTTGCAGACCGTGAGCGATTTGGCTTGATATGACGGTGTCGACAGCAGTCATTGTGCTGAGCTTTAGCTGTAGCGGCTGGGTACTCACAGTTTGCTGAGGTACTAGGTCTTCCAAAATAAAGGTCTGCGTGTCAAGTAAGGCGTAAGTGAGGATTTCTCTCTGGGGCTTAGCTTCAGCTGACAACAGGACTGGAACAATACAAGATGTGGCAGTAGTATGCCTTGTCAATGTATGGACATAACTTTGGCAACGTTGTTGTTTGCTTTACTTCCTGTGGCTACTAAATAATTGTTCTGTGTTTTAACAGGCTCTTTGTTTCTCTGTATGTGTAAACAGGTCGGATTACGTCTACTACATATACTACACGTGTGTCTTCCTTTGCAATTCTTGGTAGTGTGGCCTTTTCTTGAGCAACCAAAGAAGAGGTGGTTTTTCTAAATGAAAATTTTCTTTTCATTGGCAGTCTTTGCTGCAAAGGTTGGACATTTAGCAATACCATGTGTTTCATCTTTGCAGACTAGGCAAGGTGGCTTTGGCCTTAAGGCGGAAATTTCGGAGATACTGGAGGTGGAGGGTTTCAAGGAAGTGTTTGTGTTGAGTGCCTTGGTTCTCTTGGAAAGTCTCTCATTTGTAGTTTTAGTGTAAGGGAGAAAGGAAGAGGCAATGGGATTTCACACATCTTAGCTTCCTTTTGCAGGAACTCTGTGAAACAAGCAAAAGTTGGATATTCTTGAGACTTATCTAACTGGTTCACAACGATGCGACTCCGTCTGCGCATGATCCTTTCAGGCAGTTTCTTCAGAAGCTTGTGAATTTCTTCACAATCATTCCGGATAGCTAGGCCCTTAACATGAGGAATGGCCTCAACACAACCTTGAATGAAATCTGTAAACTCTCTTAATGCTACAGGGTCATTTGCTGGTATCTTTGGCCATTTAGTTAGCTTTTCTCAGAAAGCTCTTTGAACGATGAATGGACCTCCATACCTCTCCTGTAGGATTCCCCAAGCACTTGGATAAGCGTCTTCTGAATTTCAATAAAAGAACCCTTCCACTGCCTTACAAGCTTCACCACTGAGATAATTCTTCAAGTACAAATTATTATTTTTTTGCACACAGGGAGTGGTTTCTGATCAATCAGTGCCTTGGAGGATATCTTCCAATCTATGAACTTTAAAGTATCGCCTGTAAATACAGTTGGTTCAGGTATAGGAAGACGGCTGGAGATGAGTAAACTTACAAGTCCTGGAGTTAGACTAACCTCTTCTTGTGCTCTTGACAACCTCTTCTTGTGCTCTTGTGCTCTTGAGGTTTAAGGTTCATTATTTTGGCACAGGTATTGCACCTTGTGTGTCTTCTGCTCACAATTTTCAAGACCATCATAGGAATTTTAAGCTTTCACTCGTGCTGCTGCTACCTTGACTTCCTTTTCTGCTTGTAGCTGTTGTAGCCTTGTTTTTTCCTCATCTAACTTCAGTTTAATTTCTGCAAGCATTTCTGCCTCTTTAAGCGTTAATTCACTCTCCAGTTTGTTCAGTTTTTTTTGTTGCTCGCGTATCTGTTGCATTGCCTTTTCCTGTTCTGTCTTGGCTGCAAGGTCGGCTTCTGCATCTGTGCGTCTGCTAGAAGAACTGGAGGTGGCTCTTGAGCTTTATTCGGAACCTTGTAATGCCTCTGAAAAGGCTGTTTTTGTGTACTCGTACTCCTCCTTATTAAGTACAAACCTACAAACCTCACTCTTTCCTTCTCAAGTCGGTCATTATAGGTTCCGTCTATATTCTCTAGTCGTTTACTGGTGAGGTCACAGATTTCAGCTGTTAAAGCGATACAGGCATCCATTCTCTTAACAATATCTGTAGTGGAGTGATTGCATTGAATGGGCTCATAATGTAGGTTTACTAATGCTTTTTTGGCTTTAATCTCCTTCAGTCTTATGTTAAGGTCTTCGGTTGAGCAGAAAATCTTTAACTTCATCCTAGTTTCCTTTGCTAGCTCCATCCAAGAGTCATACGCCTTGTTAAATGCCTTCTCATTTCTCTTAGCTGTTTCTTTGTGCATTTCTTGGCCTTTTTCTGTTAAGCTTCGCTCTCTGGAGCTGGACTGCACCAGTTGTGACTCTGTAGGTTTGTCTGTTTCTTCGGCAGGTGACAACATTTTGTTCTAGTGTGCCTTTGCCTTTCAAGTGTCTGTGCTTTTTGAGGATGGGTAGTGGGTGTTAGGCAGATAGGAAATCAGTCATTAGCCCCTTAGTTTTCATTAGTTTTTTTATTAGTCCCCCTAGAATGGCAGGTTACTACTCAGCATAGGAGGTGTACACCATTCTGGCAAGCAGTGATAGTGACAATCTTCAAGACAGTGACACTATCATTGCCTCTGACATTAAGCCTCTGAGTGAGTCCTCAAGTGATGGTGCCCCACCATCAACTACAAGAGGACGCATAGAAAGCCCAATGCCAGACAGAGACTGTCCCCAAACCTGATGGCCCCAGAACTACCCCCATTCACGGCAAGCCCTGGCATGGTGGATGCTTGTGAGCCAATAAAATATTTTGAGCTGTTTATGTCCGAATACATATTTCGCAAAGTCGATGGTGGGAACTGCACTCAATCCCAGCGGCCAAGGGTGCTCCGGATCAGGACCAGCAATCCCAGAATTATACACGAAAGAAGAAAGGACCACAGGCACTCCAAATTGAAACCGTATGCAGATTTATTAGGAAAAAATGCAACGCCAAGCAACGTTTCGACCAACAAAGGTCTTTTTCAAGCTAATGGTTGAGCAAACCAATTTATTTGCCAACCAATATCTGACTGCGAATCCGGTCACATTATAATTAGAGAAATATTTGGCACCCCATGGATCTCACAGAAATGCGTAAATTTGGGGCCCTAACTCTAGTTATAGGTGTCGGTTTCGGTGATACTTCAATTTTGATAGTTATGGCTCGCTTCAGGTATGATGTGGACCTTTACCGACAAAAGGTCACTCCGGGTCATTCTAAGCTTAGCGTGTCTTTATGCAATCTATAGCTATATACGGAGTAGACCTTTCCGTTTCCAAATTACTTATAAATACTGTTTTCTTTAACCATTCTAGATGATATTTTTGATTTATCACTAAAAATAGTTCAGTGTCTGAAGACCCGAAAAGGCACTGTAAAAATATTGTAATAAATGAAACAATGACTCAAATAAATATAAGATAAAAGTGTATTGGATGAATGTAACAGAATGCAAAAATAGTCAGTAAATAATTAATCTTACCAAAGTTTAGTGGCTTACAGCATGTATGATGTCCGTGTGCAAGTGAGAATTTGAATGTATGCCTGAGTGAATGAATGTTAAAGAATGACAACGTCCTATCCTTTCTCCTTCAGTTAAATAGCCATTTTGTTCTCCATAAAGCAGCCCCCACCTGTGTGATTTTCCCAAAAAGGTTTTCTAACTTGTTACATGATGTAATGTATTGCATATCTAAGTTTGGGATATTCCCTAAATGGCTCGAGCTTGTAATTAGCTTACGAAGTGTTTTTGTATACATTTAACTGACAGCACATGTGTTTTTGGAATATTCTCTAGAAGGCTCTTGCCTGTAATTAGCTTACAACGAGTTTTGTATACATTTGACTGACAGCACATGTGTTTGTTCTAATTTAACTTTAACCTTGTGGAAATGTCATTGAAAGTGTAACGTTTTCAAATCTAAGCAAAAGGGCCTACAATATGAAAATACACCTATTGTATACAGCTAAATGTACATTTGTATTAAATATATATATATACATATATATTGCAAACTGCACATTAAATAATGATCCATACTCCACACTCCCCCACTTGTTTTTCTTCTATGACAAAACCAAAAAGAAAAACAAGAGAAAAACTGTGAAAAATCTAAAACAAAACAACACTTGTGCCAAAGAGAAGAGAAAGAGAGAAAGAGAAAAATAAATTGCATACAAGTGGTACCAGCAGAAACACAGGAATAAGAAATATAACACAGAGTGACGTAGTAAACTGTGTTAAAGCTACATTAAAGTTTTTTAGAGATTTTGATTGAAGAAGTCAAATACCAGTATCAAATTTGGAAGTCCAAAAGAAGGAATATCAGTGACATAGCAAGAAATATAGTTCATGGAGAGTTCAGAATTAGAGTCCAGGTCGCAGAATGAAATAGCAATTTGCAGCATGAGATTCACCCATAAAATAGCAACAATAGACATTCACAGCAACCAAACAGGAAGTTTGAGAAGTAGGATAACCATGATAGCTCCTCAACTCCTTAGGTGTATGCAAAGTTTAGGAAATCTTCGTCAGAGGTAGTATGCAAAATCTTCATCCTAGTACCGATCGTACCCATAGACAGTATAGCAGTCAGTAGGAACTCTTCTTAGAAATAGAAATTCTTCACAAATAAGTGTAATAAAAGCAGCTGGATGTACGTTGACAGAGAAAGTTACTGATAATAGAGTGTAGCTGGTAAACCTGTCATCAGAATGTACCACTTAGTATTTAAAATAAAGAGACAGAAACGCCCAAGTGCTGTTTAAAAATAAAAGTAAGGAACCAGTCATGACATAGAAGAAAAGCAAAATGGAGATCTAAAAGAAAACAAAAATAATGTAAGATCATGGACACAGAATATAATCCAAAATTAACGAGGAGTGGGAAGCTGAGAGGGATCCAAAGATACAGAATAACCATTTAGTGTATATAATGGGAGAAGACGTTTATGCTTAGACTCTAAGTCCTCCAACACAGCCACCTTTTTACACAGATTACGATGTAAACGTTTGAAATAGCAACCACTGATACAGATGAATAAAAATAAAATCAGTTGTAAGAGAGAAATAACTACAACTGGATGCAACATTATATTAAAAAAATGTGTAGCAGTATTACTGTATCCCAAAACAGATTCCCACCATGAGGTCTGACCATCTTGTTTAACAGCAGCAGAGACCTGTTTAAGAATCCCTTGTTTATGTGTGACAGTAATTTGAGCTTGGTGCGAAACACTCTTTAATGAATTAAGCAATGTCGTAATTGATGTTGAGTCAGTTAACCATTTTTTCATCTCAGAACCCATACCCAAGGGCAAATCTGACATGGAAAAATCAACAATACGTTCCCATGATAAATCCAAACTTATGTTAGTAAGTTGAGGCATAGTGAAGTTCCATACTGAAGAAGCAATGTAAGACACAGTAATGGAATTACACCACGTGCCAGGCAATAAGTGAGTGCTGAGAAGGGATTCGTCCATTGTTTTGAAAATAATTTGATCAGGCTGAAATAAGTGAAAACAAACACGATCTAACCCCAAGTAGTAGACAGGATTTGTAACATTAAATTGACCATGAAAACTACATTCATCCTGATTAACCCAACATGTTTCAGTAGTAGTTTTATATTGGGATGGAGAACATATATAAGAATTAGCATTCGAGTGACACAAAGAAATGTCTACAAGGGTCCAGTTGGAACTATCCGTACCCTGGGCTACCCATTGATGTGAAAGTTCAGGCAACAATAATGAACCATTAGACGGTAGGCCAATTGTAGCTAAACGATAAATAATAGCATCTTTGCCTGCCCATGGTATTAATGTTTGAATGGCACATCTTTCAAGTGAGCAGTCAGATAGAAGAACTTCCCACCACAAAAGATGAGTCATTGCAAAGTCAGTCACAGATTTTGAAGCAGCAAGACTCAACGAAGCAGGCCATCTACCAGACCATAAACTTTGCAACTGAAGTTTAAGATCGGCAGACAGATCAGCCTGAACCTGTGAACATAGCATTGCCCATGCAGTATCATGCGTAACATTGTAAACTGAGTCGACCAGAGTGTGAAACTTATCAGAAATAATCTCAGTTGTATCTACCATAACATGAGTTTGATGCTGTTGAAGCTTAACAATATTAGTATTAATACCATATTGGGTATCCAGACCTGTAGAAGTATGAGAGGCTAAAGAAGCAAGTTTATATCTTAGAATTTCTGAATTAATTTGTGCAGCTGATCCCACGACACTACCATATGTACCTAACCCAGTAGCTAAAATATCTCGTCTAGGGCGATGGTGTGATCGAAGTGATACATTATATAACATACTTTCATGAAACCACCACTGAAAAGCTCTTTCCTGTACTGATACGAATGGCGTACAATTGGAATATTGTGTGGAAACCAACCATTTATTTAATTGTAAGTGCCAGGTAACCAAACGATATGAAACATCATATGCTACTTGTGTAGCAGAGTCTAAACGAACTTGAATAGGGTCACCTTCCTTAAATGGAGGTGTGGTAGATTCTGGTATAGGAGTAGAGGGAGATACAGAAGCTATAGGAGTAGAAGGTTGAGCTATTTCATCAATTCTAACTATAAACTGTGGAATACCATTGTCTGTACATTGCCATTCACCTACAGAATCAGAGGGGTTGGAAGTATCAACCAAAATAGTCGCAGGCATTGCAACCGAAGTAGAGTCCTGGACTTCTGGACTTCCACAGGTATTAAGATTATCCATGTTAGCCATAGGGCGACTTTTAGAATTATGAAAAATGCCAGAAGTAGTAGATTGCAAATCAATACTGCATATCAAACAAATATTTTTATCAAGATGCGGAAGTGCACCATATTCTGGAATCAGAAGATGGGTTTTATTAATAAACCATAGCTGAGCATAGTCAAATTTTGGAACACTTGCAATAAAAAGTGCAACAAATTGTGGGGATGCAGAACTATGAGAAATATGATATATGGGACGGTTAGTTTTAACACTATTACGCTGAAAGTTAGACAATAAGGAAAAGATAAGGTCAATGCTGGTAGTGGGGTGTGAGACTAAATATATAGGTTTAAAAGGAGCAAGTACTTCAGAAGAAGTGACAAGACGCTTCTGCAGATTATGATTATCTGGATGCCAAATGTTAGTAAAGGTATAGAGCAAACACATCACTGTAACGCATCCCATCAAGCAACATGTCCAAGATGCCATAGTCTAATTTGTAGGTTATGAAAACAAATAAAATAATTAGTTATGATCAAACTGTAAGTTACGGACACCAAACTTCAAATATAACATGAAAAATGTGGATAAGGAGATTATTACACAACGTTACTATTTATTATTAGTAAATACATAAAAGTATCACACTAGGCTAGGAAAACATGCAACACGTGCAGAAAGTAGTCTAGCCAAAGCTAGTTTTGTACATCCGGTAGGACTGTTTTTATTTTTCTTTGTCCATATGAAGATTAGATGTAAAGGCGCCGATCATTCATAATGAACAGTAGAGTCTGGAACAGCCGTTCTAGAGTCTCAGTCCCTTTGTACACTTTCTGAAAAACAAAGTAAATATAGAATAACAAACACAGGGCTTTAAGAGCCCTTAAACAATTTAAGCTGCATTGCATGCTTGTAGACATTGAAACCATCTGATTTTTGAATAAGATAAACTGAGGGTCCCACTTTGTCCACAATAAGATATGGACCTTCCCAGCAATCTTTAGGAAATTTCCTAGGGTTTTTCTGTCCTTGTTTAAGCATGCACACAGAATCTCCCACTTGGTATTCAGTGAGGTCAGATTTTTTTATCAAAATCACTTTTACTTTTTAAGGCGGACACTGCATCTGTGTGCAGCGCCTGTTATGTTATTTCAGAAATCGGAGAGGGTGTAGAATATCTAACCACTACAACTTGCAAACGGTCAAGCCATGAATTAAAGTCCACATTCCTCATGTCACCGTAACAGATGGTCATAACATGAGAAATGTTACTTGGTACAAGAGTGAAAATTAACTCCCGCACTGCTGGATCCAATTTAAGGTCAGCTTGTATGTCAGAACGTTTTTCTGAAGAAGTAGCCCCATTAGTAAGAGCAGCTAGGAAAACAATTACTCTGTTAGCAGTTTCTGTGATTGACTCATTAGGAATTTCCTTCAATTTGTCATCTGATAACACTTCGTTAGCCTCTAATTGAGGACCACGTGTTATAGGATTACAAGGAACAAGATCAGTTTTAGAATGTTCAATTGGCAATTCTGGATACAAATGTGTATACGTGGGAGGAGCAGTGGGGACAGAAGTTACTTGTGAAGGAAACTCAATATTTTCATATTTATGCTCCATCCATATTGCATTGTCGTCTTCATTAATTAAAGCAGAAGGAAGATCGACTGACAAGGTGGCAATCTGATACCATTTGTTTTCATGAGCAACAGGGGCTTTTTTAAATATAGCACTTCCCCGTGCTTTACCTCCTAGTTTTAAAGAAGGAGAGTGCTTTGTACGCAGGCATTGTAAGGTGTCTACAGCTTGATCAAGAATTATATTTTTGGATTCTAACTTATGAACTTTATCTTGTAAGAATCCAGCAGTGTGAGCTGCATTTTGTGCCTGGGTGCGGTAATCTTCTATTTGTACATGCAGCGTATTAATAAGAGAAGCTTGCAGATTAAAACTAACTTGCAACTGTTCAATCATTTGAAGGGACATTAATAGCATATCTAGTAAAGCTTGCAAACTTCTACCCTTTTTTACTTTGTCATCTTTAAGCTGCATTAATGAGGGTAATACTTGAAAAATGTCCTCTAGACACAGTGCATCACTTATATTTTCGCCCAACTTAAATGGACCTCCATATTTTTTAATCCAACATTTTATAAATTCTTGAAACACAGAAGGGAAAGAAAACAAAACAGGGGAATCAACGGATCTCTGTTCAGTATTTAAATCAATAGGGTCACTTGAACTAGTTTCAAGATTACCTATCCTATTTGGAAACTTAAAGAAAGACATACTTACAAAACGAGAATCCTCCCGGCAACTGAGTACACCGTGTTCTCCACTGCAAAAGACACGACTAAACCTCCCAAGGACGAGGCCCCCAGAATGTCGGTTTCGGTGATACTTCAATTTTGATAGTTATGGCTCGCTTCAGGTATGATGTGGACCTTTACCGACAAAAGGTCACTCCGGGTCATTCTAAGCTTAGCGTGTCTTTATGCAATCTATAGCTATATACGGAGTAGACCTTTCCGTTTCCAAATTACTTATAAATACTGTTTTCTTTAACCATTCTAGATGATATTTTTGATTTATCACTAAAAATAGTTCAGTGTCTGAAGACCCGAAAAGGCACTGTAAAAATATTGTAATAAATGAAACAATGACTCAAATAAATATAAGATAAAAGTGTATTGGATGAATGTAACAGAATGCAAAAATAGTCAGTAAATAATTAATCTTACCAAAGTTTAGTGGCTTACAGCATGTATGATGTCCGTGTGCAAGTGAGAATTTGAATGTATGCCTGAGTGAATGAATGTTAAAGAATGACAACGTCCTATCCTTTCTCCTTCAGTTAAATAGCCATTTTGTTCTCCATAAAGCAGCCCCCACCTGTGTGATTTTCCCAAAAAGGTTTTCTAACTTGTTACATGATGTAATGTATTGCATATCTAAGTTTGGGATATTCCCTAAATGGCTCGAGCTTGTAATTAGCTTACGAAGTGTTTTTGTATACATTTAACTGACAGCACATGTGTTTTTGGAATATTCTCTAGAAGGCTCTTGCCTGTAATTAGCTTACAACGAGTTTTGTATACATTTGACTGACAGCACATGTGTTTGTTCTAATTTAACTTTAACCTTGTGGAAATGTCATTGAAAGTGTAACGTTTTCAAATCTAAGCAAAAGGGCCTACAATATGAAAATACACCTATTGTATACAGCTAAATGTACATTTGTATTAAATATATATATATACATATATATTGCAAACTGCACATTAAATAATGATCCATACTCCACACTCCCCCACTTGTTTTTCTTCTATGACAAAACCAAAAAGAAAAACAAGAGAAAAACTGTGAAAAATCTAAAACAAAACAACACTTGTGCCAAAGAGAAGAGAAAGAGAGAAAGAGAAAAATAAATTGCATACAAGTGGTACCAGCAGAAACACAGGAATAAGAAATATAACACAGAGTGACGTAGTAAACTGTGTTAAAGCTACATTAAAGTTTTTTAGAGATTTTGATTGAAGAAGTCAAATACCAGTATCAAATTTGGAAGTCCAAAAGAAGGAATATCAGTGACATAGCAAGAAATATAGTTCATGGAGAGTTCAGAATTAGAGTCCAGGTCGCAGAATGAAATAGCAATTTGCAGCATGAGATTCACCCATAAAATAGCAACAATAGACATTCACAGCAACCAAACAGGAAGTTTGAGAAGTAGGATAACCATGATAGCTCCTCAACTCCTTAGGTGTATGCAAAGTTTAGGAAATCTTCGTCAGAGGTAGTATGCAAAATCTTCATCCTAGTACCGATCGTACCCATAGACAGTATAGCAGTCAGTAGGAACTCTTCTTAGAAATAGAAATTCTTCACAAATAAGTGTAATAAAAGCAGCTGGATGTACGTTGACAGAGAAAGTTACTGATAATAGAGTGTAGCTGGTAAACCTGTCATCAGAATGTACCACTTAGTATTTAAAATAAAGAGACAGAAACGCCCAAGTGCTGTTTAAAAATAAAAGTAAGGAACCAGTCATGACATAGAAGAAAAGCAAAATGGAGATCTAAAAGAAAACAAAAATAATGTAAGATCATGGACACAGAATATAATCCAAAATTAACGAGGAGTGGGAAGCTGAGAGGGATCCAAAGATACAGAATAACCATTTAGTGTATATAATGGGAGAAGACGTTTATGCTTAGACTCTAAGTCCTCCAACACAGCCACCTTTTTACACAGATTACGATGTAAACGTTTGAAATAGCAACCACTGATACAGATGAATAAAAATAAAATCAGTTGTAAGAGAGAAATAACTACAACTGGATGCAACATTATATTAAAAAAATGTGTAGCAGTATTACTGTATCCCAAAACAGATTCCCACCATGAGGTCTGACCATCTTGTTTAACAGCAGCAGAGACCTGTTTAAGAATCCCTTGTTTATGTGTGACAGTAATTTGAGCTTGGTGCGAAACACTCTTTAATGAATTAAGCAATGTCGTAATTGATGTTGAGTCAGTTAACCATTTTTTCATCTCAGAACCCATACCCAAGGGCAAATCTGACATGGAAAAATCAACAATACGTTCCCATGATAAATCCAAACTTATGTTAGTAAGTTGAGGCATAGTGAAGTTCCATACTGAAGAAGCAATGTAAGACACAGTAATGGAATTACACCACGTGCCAGGCAATAAGTGAGTGCTGAGAAGGGATTCGTCCATTGTTTTGAAAATAATTTGATCAGGCTGAAATAAGTGAAAACAAACACGATCTAACCCCAAGTAGTAGACAGGATTTGTAACATTAAATTGACCATGAAAACTACATTCATCCTGATTAACCCAACATGTTTCAGTAGTAGTTTTATATTGGGATGGAGAACATATATAAGAATTAGCATTCGAGTGACACAAAGAAATGTCTACAAGGGTCCAGTTGGAACTATCCGTACCCTGGGCTACCCATTGATGTGAAAGTTCAGGCAACAATAATGAACCATTAGACGGTAGGCCAATTGTAGCTAAACGATAAATAATAGCATCTTTGCCTGCCCATGGTATTAATGTTTGAATGGCACATCTTTCAAGTGAGCAGTCAGATAGAAGAACTTCCCACCACAAAAGATGAGTCATTGCAAAGTCAGTCACAGATTTTGAAGCAGCAAGACTCAACGAAGCAGGCCATCTACCAGACCATAAACTTTGCAACTGAAGTTTAAGATCGGCAGACAGATCAGCCTGAACCTGTGAACATAGCATTGCCCATGCAGTATCATGCGTAACATTGTAAACTGAGTCGACCAGAGTGTGAAACTTATCAGAAATAATCTCAGTTGTATCTACCATAACATGAGTTTGATGCTGTTGAAGCTTAACAATATTAGTATTAATACCATATTGGGTATCCAGACCTGTAGAAGTATGAGAGGCTAAAGAAGCAAGTTTATATCTTAGAATTTCTGAATTAATTTGTGCAGCTGATCCCACGACACTACCATATGTACCTAACCCAGTAGCTAAAATATCTCGTCTAGGGCGATGGTGTGATCGAAGTGATACATTATATAACATACTTTCATGAAACCACCACTGAAAAGTTCTTTCCTGTACTGATACGAATGGCGTACAATTGGAATATTGTGTGGAAACCAACCATTTATTTAATTGTAAGTGCCAGGTAACCAAACGATATGAAACATCATATGCTACTTGTGTAGCAGAGTCTAAACGAACTTGAATAGGGTCACCTTCCTTAAATGGAGGTGTGGTAGATTCTGGTATAGGAGTAGAGGGAGATACAGAAGCTATAGGAGTAGAAGGTTGAGCTATTTCATCAATTCTAACTATAAACTGTGGAATACCATTGTCTGTACATTGCCATTCACCTACAGAATCAGAGGGGTTGGAAGTATCAACCAAAATAGTCGCAGGCATTGCAACCGAAGTAGAGTCCTGGACTTCTGGACTTCCACAGGTATTAAGATTATCCATGTTAGCCATAGGGCGACTTTTAGAATTATGAAAAATGCCAGAAGTAGTAGATTGCAAATCAATACTGCATATCAAACAAATATTTTTATCAAGATGCGGAAGTGCACCATATTCTGGAATCAGAAGATGGGTTTTATTAATAAACCATAGCTGAGCATAGTCAAATTTTGGAACACTTGCAATAAAAAGTGCAACAAATTGTGGGGATGCAGAACTATGAGAAATATGATATATGGGACGGTTAGTTTTAACACTATTACGCTGAAAGTTAGACAATAAGGAAAAGATAAGGTCAATGCTGGTAGTGGGGTGTGAGACTAAATATATAGGTTTAAAAGGAGCAAGTACTTCAGAAGAAGTGACAAGACGCTTCTGCAGATTATGATTATCTGGATGCCAAATGTTAGTAAAGGTATAGAGCAAACACATCACTGTAACGCATCCCATCAAGCAACATGTCCAAGATGCCATAGTCTAATTTGTAGGTTATGAAAACAAATAAAATAATTAGTTATGATCAAACTGTAAGTTACGGACACCAAACTTCAAATATAACATGAAAAATGTGGATAAGGAGATTATTACACAACGTTACTATTTATTATTAGTAAATACATAAAAGTATCACACTAGGCTAGGAAAACATGCAACACGTGCAGAAAGTAGTCTAGCCAAAGCTAGTTTTGTACATCCGGTAGGACTGTTTTTATTTTTCTTTGTCCATATGAAGATTAGATGTAAAGGCGCCGATCATTCATAATGAACAGTAGAGTCTGGAACAGCCGTTCTAGAGTCTCAGTCCCTTTGTACACTTTCTGAAAAACAAAGTAAATATAGAATAACAAACACAGGGCTTTAAGAGCCCTTAAACAATTTAAGCTGCATTGCATGCTTGTAGACATTGAAACCATCTGATTTTTGAATAAGATAAACTGAGGGTCCCACTTTGTCCACAATAAGATATGGACCTTCCCAGCAATCTTTAGGAAATTTCCTAGGGTTTTTCTGTCCTTGTTTAAGCATGCACACAGAATCTCCCACTTGGTATTCAGTGAGGTCAGATTTTTTTATCAAAATCACTTTTACTTTTTAAGGCGGACACTGCATCTGTGTGCAGCGCCTGTTATGTTATTTCAGAAATCGGAGAGGGTGTAGAATATCTAACCACTACAACTTGCAAACGGTCAAGCCATGAATTAAAGTCCACATTCCTCATGTCACCGTAACAGATGGTCATAACATGAGAAATGTTACTTGGTACAAGAGTGAAAATTAACTCCCGCACTGCTGGATCCAATTTAAGGTCAGCTTGTATGTCAGAACGTTTTTCTGAAGAAGTAGCCCCATTAGTAAGAGCAGCTAGGAAAACAATTACTCTGTTAGCAGTTTCTGTGATTGACTCATTAGGAATTTCCTTCAATTTGTCATCTGATAACACTTCGTTAGCCTCTAATTGAGGACCACGTGTTATAGGATTACAAGGAACAAGATCAGTTTTAGAATGTTCAATTGGCAATTCTGGATACAAATGTGTATACGTGGGAGGAGCAGTGGGGACAGAAGTTACTTGTGAAGGAAACTCAATATTTTCATATTTATGCTCCATCCATATTGCATTGTCGTCTTCATTAATTAAAGCAGAAGGAAGATCGACTGACAAGGTGGCAATCTGATACCATTTGTTTTCATGAGCAACAGGGGCTTTTTTAAATATAGCACTTCCCCGTGCTTTACCTCCTAGTTTTAAAGAAGGAGAGTGCTTTGTACGCAGGCATTGTAAGGTGTCTACAGCTTGATCAAGAATTATATTTTTGGATTCTAACTTATGAACTTTATCTTGTAAGAATCCAGCAGTGTGAGCTGCATTTTGTGCCTGGGTGCGGTAATCTTCTATTTGTACATGCAGCGTATTAATAAGAGAAGCTTGCAGATTAAAACTAACTTGCAACTGTTCAATCATTTGAAGGGACATTAATAGCATATCTAGTAAAGCTTGCAAACTTCTACCCTTTTTTACTTTGTCATCTTTAAGCTGCATTAATGAGGGTAATACTTGAAAAATGTCCTCTAGACACAGTGCATCACTTATATTTTCGCCCAACTTAAATGGACCTCCATATTTTTTAATCCAACATTTTATAAATTCTTGAAACACAGAAGGGAAAGAAAACAAAACAGGGGAATCAACGGATCTCTGTTCAGTATTTAAATCAATAGGGTCACTTGAACTAGTTTCAAGATTACCTATCCTATTTGGAAACTTAAAGAAAGACATACTTACAAAACGAGAATCCTCCCGGCAACTGAGTACACCGTGTTCTCCACTGCAAAAGACACGACTAAACCTCCCAAGGACGAGGCCCCCAGAATGTCGGTTTCGGTGATACTTCAATTTTGATAGTTATGGCTCGCTTCAGGTATGATGTGGACCTTTACCGACAAAAGGTCACTCCGGGTCATTCTAAGCTTAGCGTGTCTTTATGCAATCTATAGCTATATACGGAGTAGACCTTTCCGTTTCCAAATTACTTATAAATACTGTTTTCTTTAACCATTCTAGATGATATTTTTGATTTATCACTAAAAATAGTTCAGTGTCTGAAGACCCGAAAAGGCACTGTAAAAATATTGTAATAAATGAAACAATGACTCAAATAAATATAAGATAAAAGTGTATTGGATGAATGTAACAGAATGCAAAAATAGTCAGTAAATAATTAATCTTACCAAAGTTTAGTGGCTTACAGCATGTATGATGTCCGTGTGCAAGTGAGAATTTGAATGTATGCCTGAGTGAATGAATGTTAAAGAATGACAACGTCCTATCCTTTCTCCTTCAGTTAAATAGCCATTTTGTTCTCCATAAAGCAGCCCCCACCTGTGTGATTTTCCCAAAAAGGTTTTCTAACTTGTTACATGATGTAATGTATTGCATATCTAAGTTTGGGATATTCCCTAAATGGCTCGAGCTTGTAATTAGCTTACGAAGTGTTTTTGTATACATTTAACTGACAGCACATGTGTTTTTGGAATATTCTCTAGAAGGCTCTTGCCTGTAATTAGCTTACAACGAGTTTTGTATACATTTGACTGACAGCACATGTGTTTGTTCTAATTTAACTTTAACCTTGTGGAAATGTCATTGAAAGTGTAACGTTTTCAAATCTAAGCAAAAGGGCCTACAATATGAAAATACACCTATTGTATACAGCTAAATGTACATTTGTATTAAATATATATATATACATATATATTGCAAACTGCACATTAAATAATGATCCATACTCCACAATAGGTATCGTAAAAAAGCCGAGTATCAGATTCTACTGGTACAAGCACCCCATCCTGGCTAACCCTCGTTTCCAGGGGTTATTAAGAGGGATCACTATGAGCAGCTGCTGCATTTCCCCTTCTTTAACGATAACACACTATGCCCCCTACAAATTTTGACCCCTAATCCAACTCCTGTCATACAAATGTTCCCAATATTATGTCGCTGATGAAAATATTTGTGTAGATCCCCAAACCTGATCTACACAAATATTGCTTTTTAAGCAGTATATCCCTTCTAAACGGTCCCGATACGGTGTAAACTTTTACAAATTATCCGAGTCCACTTCTGGATATAAATGGGCATTTCATATTTACCAGGGGAAGGATAGCCATCTTGACCCACCAGGATACCCTGATTCTGTGGGTACAAGTGGCAAGATTGCATGGGATCATAGTACAGGCTATGGATTGAGAACTACTATACAAGTATAGAATTATTTAAACATTTATGTTGCTTTGAAGCCCTAGCCTTTGGCACAGTGCAGAAGAATCACAGAGGGTCAATTTCAGAGCTCCTCCAGGATGAGTTGATTGCCCTTCGGTTCACAGATTGAAGTTGTCAATGCACAATAAAACTACAGTGCCCGTGTCTGAGGTGCAACTGAGCAGCTGGAAAAGCTGAAGTGCATCGTAAACTACAGCAAGTTCATAGGGGGAGTAGAACAATGCATACAGCCCTACCTGGTGAACCAAAAGAGTAGGACCTGGTACAAGAAAATTGCAATATACATACCCCCACTGCAATGTTCAACTCATTTGTCCTTTATAAAAAGGAAGCCATAGGTAGACCATACCCATTTCTAGAGTTTATGATCAAATTTGGTCTGAAACTTTATTTGCCCCCCCCCCCAATCCTTCCCCCCCACTTTGGAATCCAAAGATGTCCAAACAGTTTTCGGCAACATTTCCCCTCTTGAATCCCCCCCACACCCTGTAAAAGTTTACCACAAAAAAAATGCTGTGTTTGCTGGAACAGAGAGTCCGAAAAGAATCCAGTTATTATTGCCCCTCCTGTCCATCCCTACCCACCCTCTGCATAAAAAAACTGTGTCAAAGTCTACCATGGTTATCAGCAAAAATCAGCACGGTTTTATGAAGCACAGGTCATGTCAAACTAACTTGACTGCGTTCTACGAAGAAGTAATTAGAAGTATAGATCAGGGTGTTGCAGTGGATGTGATCTATTTGGATTTTGCCAAGGCATTTGATACAGTTCCACACAATAGATTAGTGTCAAACTCAAGGAAATCGGTCTATATGAAAATGCTTGTCCTTGGGTAGAACATTGGCTTAAAAACAGAGTACAAAGAGTTGTCATTAATGGTAAATTTTCAAGCTGGACAGAGGTGGAAAGTGGTGTCCCTCAGGGGTCTGTTCTGGGACCCCTTCTATTTAACATGTTTATAAATGATCTTGAAGACAGCATTGAAAGTCATGTTTCAGTGTTTGCAGATGACACAAAACTTTGTAAAATAATACAATGTGAGCAAGATATGACTTTGCTGCAGAGGGATTTACTGGGGGACTGGGCACTCAAATGGCAGATGAAATTTAATGTTGAAAAATGCAAAGTTATGCACTTCGGCGTAAAGAATACACAAGCAATGTATACCCTTAATGGAAGCGAATTAGGGATAACAACACACGAAAAGGAATTGGGAATTGTTATAGACAACAAACTATGCAACAATGTGCAATGTCAATCAGCAGACCCCAAGGCCAGTAAGGTATTGTCATGCATGAAAAAGGGCATTCATTCTCGGGACGAGAACATAATTTTGCCTCTTTATAAATCACTGGTAAGACCACATATTGAATATGCTGTGCAATTTTAGGCACCTGTTCTAAAGAAGGATATTATGGCACTAGAAAAAGTGCAGAGGTGGGCTACAAAATTAATAAAAGGAATGGAGAATATCAGCTATGAGGAAAGGTTAACAAATTTAAACCTATTTAGTTTAGAAAAACGTCACCTGAGAGGGGATATGATAACATTATACAAATATATTCGGGGCCAATACAAACCATTGTGTGGAAATCTATTCACAAACCGGACTTTACATAGGACACAAGGCCATGCGTTTAGACTGGAAGAAAAAAGATTCCGTCTAAGGCAAAGGAAAGTTTTTTTTTACTGTAAGAACAATCAGGATGCGGAATTCTCTACCTGAAGAAGTGGTTTTATCAGAGTCCATACAGATGTTCAAACAGCTACTAGATGCAAACTTGCAAAAACAGAATATTCAAGGATATAATCTTTCAATGTAGGGTAATAACTGCTTGATCCAAGGATAAATCTGACTGCCATTCTGGGGTCAAGAAGGAATTTTTTTCCTAGCTTGTTGCAAAATTGTGCTTCAAACTGGGTTTTTTTTTGCCTTCTTTTGGATCAACAGCAAAAAACAAATGTGAGGAAGGCTGAACTTGATGGACACAAGTCTCTTTTCAGCTATGTAACTATGCAACTATGTAACTACCAAATAGAGCTGAACTACTAAATCACTATGTATAGGACTTTGGCAGTTTGCTTGATTTCCCTTGTATGTACGTAGTGGGGAATCGCGATGCAGCCTAGAACCAAATCTAACCCCCAATAACGACAGACCACTTAGTATGGATGAAACAGGCAACAGCATTTATTATCACAAACTAAATTACTGCATAACACATCCATAACTTTATTTATTAAATCTCTTCTTTTTCAATAACCAAAAACGTTAGACATAAATAAGCATAAATTAGCATATATACATATATAACTCCACACATAGTGTTATACAGTGACCCAACCATCCTTGGCAATAAACATCCAGTGGTTCCTAATCACCACTTCCTCTCACCTCCCCCCTCGTCATAAAAATCATATCTTTCCAATGCCCGCCATCAGCCGACCTTATCCACGCTCGATGGGACCTCAGGCAACCTAATGTTAAACCTTTGAAGCAGGGGAGGTTGAGACCTTAAAAACTTGTTCATCTCATTCCATATACTTAAACGTAACCCCTCAAACTCAATTGGCAAGGACATACCCCCGCCACAACCCCGCTGTTTTACACCTAAAATCAGCGGGGGACCCAACCACAACCAGCCATGGCCTGTTCTACCACTTCTTGCAGCGCTAGATGAACATAGGCCTATTCTGACCTCCATAAAGCGCACCCATCCCCTCGAGATAACTAGGCCACATCCGGCCAAACCCTAAGGCGAACTGGTATCCCCCAAGACAAACCTAGAAAACCATCTCGTCCGAATTCCGACGGCAGCGCACCAGGGCACTCACATTGCTGAGCGCACTGCTAACAGGAATGGGCGATAGCCCCAGCCAAGCCCCTGAGAACCTCTGGGAAGAATCAGAATGCGAAACGTGGCCAGATTGAAGAGCACCCAATTCCTAAACCGTCACCGAACCCATGTCATTCCACCCAGAGATGACAAAACCCCTGGTACTCCTAGGAGGCGGGACCGCTGACCCTGTATGAGGAAGAGCCACACCCCCTTCATGTATCCGGTACCAGACCACCGAACCTCCGCTCCCGAAGGCGTAAGATCCAACCACTCGTCCCTGCCTCCTGGCCCAAATTACATACGAGAATCCCACCATCCCCATTCTGGGGGGGGGGACCGTAATCGTCTAGATAAATCCATTCGGAGACCAGCAGGGTGAACCTAAGGAACCCACCACCCTGACTCCCACCATTCGAGCCCTCCGAACCATGAGCGCAGGCACGCCAAGCCTGGCGGCGTCCGTAGCCGCCCCCAACCAGAATCCAGGAATTCGAGCCTCCAAGCGGAACACCCCAACAAAATGGACGCCGGGGAGAAAACCCATCTCCGAGAATCAAACAGGGGTGAGGAGGCCGAAGAATCCAGGGGACGGAACAGCACTCCCAATGAAAAACAGGCAAATGACGGGACCCTTCACCATCTCCGATCGGAACGGTATATTTGAGACTATCCTGGGAACCCACTACATCATGGTAGGAGCCCAACCATTACCCCGTGCATTCCATCTACCTCAGGAGGATGCAGAAAGTCAACCCCGCAACATCCAAGAATTGCACAGATTCTATCGATGAAACAGCCAACCTCAACCAACTTACCCTTCCCAACGACAACAGCCGTCGAGCTGCAAAACCTGAAGGAAGTCCATTCCAACGCTTACTCAACTCCACCAAAACACCCTCCCACTTGCCGACGACCGTAACATGAACGGGAAGCCGAGCCCCGCTAATCGCAGAAATCGCCCCCAACGCCCGTAATAGACGGAACCAAACATGTAGATGAGCAGTCCAATCCCGGAACCCCCAAGGAAACGTTCCCATCCGTCCCGATCACTCCAACCTTACTGGAGCGGGCCCCACGCCGCCTCAGAGATTGCCCACGGACCAGCTTCAGCAAACCGTTGGACCAAGCGACCACACCTCCACTGCCTTATAAATCAACCCCGCGACACCTCCGCCCGAAGTACGCTCTATAATGAACAAGACAGAGCATCGGCCATCATATCGGTAATAACCGGACAAAAAACCCTGACCAGCCGCCCCTAGACTCAAACAGCGCCAAGCCAGGCGCCACAACCAGAGTACCAGAGTACCACCGGGGTAGAGGGTACTGTCACATGATAAAGACAGCCAGCACCACCCAACGATGGTCCCCAAGGAAAACCCACTCACCTGTTCATGAGCCGGGTACCCCATGCCTACCATGCCACCAGAAAGGGGAACCCCGAAGAACACCAGAGTCCGCTAGAGCCAGCTTAATGGGCAAGAAGCAGCACACCACCGAGAGCCCAAATGGCCCAAAACCCCAAAACCTGCTGCAGCGGCAAACAGTTGGAAGCCAGCGGAAAGGACTCAGGGGGCCAGATTGCACAAGCCACCATTAAAGGAGGCCCAGCAGGAACCCCATACAATCCCAAGGGCAACCCCAACAGGCAAAGCCCAGCGTACCCAAGAGAGCTCACGGGTAGCGCAGCCGAAACCCACAATGCCCCTCCAAACCATTGACGCCTCCTGCCTGATGTCCCAAACCGCAGCCAGGGTCAACCGACGGTCCCCTTACAGGAATCGATCCCACTATCCAGGAGACCATAGCACGCATCCTGACCCATGGATAAGGCCTGGGTCACGGAACTCCGAAACTCCAAAACACTACCCCAAGAAAACACTGCAGCAGCAGAGTGCGGACATGCGACACTGACGGCCCCACACATAAGCGACATCGGGAGCAACTCACGTGGAGGCACATAGCCACCTAATCCTGACCGCCAGGAACACAGCCCGGAAACAATAGCCCGACGGGCGTACCGGCAGCAGCCGGAAAACCGATTCCACAGCCGCCTTCGTCAGCAAGGCCCCAGGGCCCCGCAGCCCCCCCCCCCACGCAGACCGCTGCGCCGAGCCACCATCTCAAACCCAGCCCCCGGAAGGAAACGACAACCGAGTAAATAAGGAATCAGGCGATATCAACCCCACTCCTCCATGGGCACCACATCCCAAAGGGAGGATCCACAGAGCGGACTCCAGGGGTACACTAAATGATTGGGAAGTAAGCTAATCGAGCATTCTTGGTAAACTGGACCCACACCACCCGATGGAGCTCTCACATGGACTGAGGGTCCTGCACCGAGAGCACCCACGTCCCCCATTCCGACAGATTGCAGAGAGGATGAAAAAATGCACTGTGCCGAGGCACCAGGCGAGTCCTACGTAAAACCAGAGGCCGAAGCCCATCCGGCCCCAGGCCAAGAAGGGTTGCACCGCCAACGAAAGTGCAAAACGTACCTCCTCCAACCCAGCTCATCCCAGGGACGATATGCGTCCCGAGAGTGTCCTGACCGCAGAACCACGCAGCGCTTTCTCGGGGAGCCCTCTCCCCGACCATGCTATCCAGAACACAGGGTGCATTCGAATATGCGCCATGGGGCGTAACCGACCACAGCATGCTCCCCTCCACCCTCCCGGAGCCCCTAATGTCCCTCTTAGTCAAGGGACCCCCCGTGGCAGGAGGGAACGTCCCTGCAATAAAAGCCCCTCCCCCCATCTGCTCCCTAGTATTGCGCGCAAGCCAAGCGGGCCATATTAGCTCAGCAACACCCAGAGTCACGCGAACCCGGGACGCTTCAGGAAAGCGCACTTAAACATACGATGCATACTGAAAACTAAGGGGGAGGGGGAAGCGGCATCCATGCACCCAAGTACTAGGAATCTATTTCAGTTTTTCTTCTTTTTTTTTTTACGTTTAATCTTCTCGTATTTGTCATTGTATTCACTTTTTTTTTTTTTTTTACATTTATTCCATTTGGCAATTTACATTTTATTTCTGTCCTGTAATAATTTTTTTTTTGTGTGTGTGCAAAGAGGACTAGACTGAATAAAGGAAGGAACAACGTAGGCACGCAAAGCGCTAAAAAGAGGGGGGAAATTTACTCACCAGTTGCAGCCTGGTGATCCAAGCCCGGCACTGCGTTCACAGAAGGCTGAGGCAAAGAAACAGCAGTTCCAGCATCCACAGAAGACATCAGCTGTTATCCAGGCGCCACCTGCTGGACGGCTCCATGAACTGCAGCAGTGTCCTGAGAGGGAAGCAGCAGAGAGGACGTGAGCCCACGCCCCAGAGGAGATGGCCAAGGTAAGTGACCTGCAGGGGGGAGGGAGGGGGTGCCAGGCCAGGTATAGGGGGCAGGGGAGAACAGAGGGGACCCAGATAGAGCAGGATAGGCACCAGGGGAGGGAAGGGCAGAAAAAAGGGGGGGGGGAGGAAGGAGGAAGAGGGGGGCAGGAAAGGAGGAAGGGTTGGGAGGCCCACAGAGCTGAAAGGGGGGAGAAAAGGAGGGGGGGACCCACAGAGCTGAAAAGGGGGGAGGAAAGGAGGGGGGAGGAAAGGAGGGGAGGGGGCCCACAGAGCTGAAAGGGGGGGTAGGGGGTAAGAGGAGGACAGTAAGGGATGAGAGGGTCCCGGGGCCCTGTCAGTGGGAAGCTGGGCCCCCCAGGGGACCCACTCACGGAAACCACATGGGAGGGGGAGGGGAAAGAGCATACCGGGAGCCTTCCTCACTGGCAGAGGAGGCTCCCGACCCACAAGGGGACCCCCCATGCACCCCCAACGGTGGTACCACGGTACCCCGCGCGGCCCTTGCGGGCCCACCCACCACAGGGGCTCCAGCGGCAGCCCCACACCCCCGCCGGCCGCGAGGGGACCTGGCACGTTGCCGGGCGGCCGCCCGCAAGTATTCACGGGCCTCCCACTGCCCCCGGACCGCATTCCAACGCTGGCGGCCATGGCGGGAGTCAGGGGAACCGGCTGGGCATGTGGAGCCCGCCGGGCAGGCTGTCCACCAGGCCGCAGGGCGTGCAGCAGAGGAAGGCCTCACCTCAGGCCTTGAGGGAGCAGGCTGCGCCGCTCGCGCACGCGCAGCCGCGGAAGGCCACAAATCACGGCCACTGGACCCAGGCCGTATGTCTGGAGCCCCAGACACGCGGTCCTGGTGATGCCTCGGGCCCAGGCTCCTGCACCTACACCGGGCCCGAGGAGTGGGATCTGGAGAGAGCCTGGCAGGCGGGCGGGAATGCCTGCCAGTGCTGGAGCGGCCCCCCGGGGCAGGGACCGCATGGGAGGCAGCAGGGGAGACCACAGGGGGTGCTCCAGGGGGAGGCAGGCCACGGGGTGGAACCACTCCGGTAGCCATACCTCCATTAATGTGTGCAAATTGCTCCCACAGGTGCCGGCCACCATCCATGCTGCAGCAGCCCTGAGGGAAGCCAGAAAGCCTCAACCTCCATCCCTCAAGCTGTGCAAACAGGAGCAGGAGGACAGGAAGCCGTTTGCTGGCCCGAATCCCAAGTGGCACTGAGGTAAGACCTCCTCCACACTAATTTACACAGAACATAATCCCACCCACACACTCTTTCCCAGCCAATCCCATGCATCTATCCCCACACTCCTACATGTGCCCTTGTCCGCTTAGCTGCGCTATCTCCCCAGGGCCTGGATTTCTGAGGCTTGTCCTGACTACGCTTTGTTAGCTGCCTGTACTGACCTATTGACTTGTTTTACCGACTACTCTGACTTCTGAACTCCCCTGACAAAACTTTAAACATAATATGCCATCATGGGTGTAATTTGTTTATAAATCAAAACATACCTTAAATATGCTGTGCTATTTTGGGTACCTCTTCTAAACAAGCATATTATGGCACTAGAAAAAGTGCAGAGGTAGGCTACAAAATTGATGCAAGGAGTGGAACATTTTGGTTATGAAAAAAGGTTAAAGGGACTCTCCAGGCACTGTCTGGAGCACTGTCTCCAGACAGTGTTTACATTAGATTGCCTGCAGGGAGCTATAGATCTCACCTGAACAAATACATTAAGCTGTAGTTGTTCAGATGACTATAGTGTCCCTTTAACACATATATATATATATGGTTTAGCTTAGAAAAAGAGTGCCTCTAATGGAATATGATAGCATTATACAAATATGTTCAGGGCAAATACAAACCATTGTGTGGAAATCTATTCATAACTAGGACTATACATCAGACTTTGGGTCACACATTTAGACTGTAAGAAATAAGATTTAGTCTAAGACAAAGGAAAGGGTTTTTTTTTTCCCAATGAGAATAACAAGGATGTGGAATTCTCTACCTGAAGAGGTGGTTTTGTCAGAGTCTGTACAGATGGTTAAACAGATGTTTAAAAAGCAACTGGTTGAATACATGCAAAAGCACAATATTCAGAGATATGATTTTTAATATGTGTGGTAATAGCTTCAAGGAGATCTTACTGCCGTTCTGTGATCAAGAAGGACTTTTTTCCTACTTTGTTGCAAAATTGAAAAGCACTTCAAACTGTTTTTTTATTTTGCCTTCTTTTAGATCAACAGCAAAAACAGATGAGAGAAAGGCTGAACTTAATGGACACGTCTCTTTTAAGCCTGTGTCACTAAATAAATTAATTAAATATCAGCATATTACACATTGCCATGGGAAAAGCATAAAGAAAAATTACATGCATAAATTTATCTCAGTCCACATTACGTAATTACTTATAGAAGCTTATAGAACATAATAGCCCTTTCTACCTAGCTCACCCTTTAGGACCCAGAAATGTCTTTCTGTTGAATCCAATTTTCTAGAAGCTGATAAATGGCTGTATTTAGTTACCAGAGATGTCTGGAAATTGAACACCTAATTTACCATGTAAATGTAGACTGTAATAGAAATGCTGAAGATAAAGCACAGTGATAAAATGTATCTCCGGTAATAGAATCCTGACTGCTGTATGTGTGTTTTTTATTTTTAAATGTTCATCAATATGTATTTAAACTCTAGTAATCTATACAAGTAAAGCTTTGGCTATAAAATAAAATAAAAATGCATTGGATTTAATCCCTTCTATTTGGTTTTAGCATTTTTACTGTGTGTTTATTTGGCTCTTGTTTTAAAGGTTTACTCTAAGCGTCATAACCACTTTAGCCCCCTGTAGTGGTTATGATGCCAGAAGTACCCTGACCAAGTTCCGCGGCACTTTGCCGCAACTTCCCTCCCCCCCAAAAAAAAATCTTCTTCACCTGTGTATCTTGTCAAACCCCCTTTGGTATTTCTTATCCCCATCAGTGTATTTTATCCCCTTTTTAGTGTGTCTTACATCACTTGTATGTCTCTTTTGTTCCCCCCCAGCCTCTTTGTGTTGTGGGGCACAGGGCCAGATTTGTTTTCTGACACATCTCATTACTGTAGCATTCACTCTGTGAGTATGTTAAATTACAGATATGCCCGTCTGTCACAAACACTACCATTCCTAGGTGGTCACATGGCTTGCTACAGTGGATGAAAGGGTTAAAAGGTTGGAGACAACCTGGTGTGCATTCATGCCAGTCTGACATGCCCATTTGTGGTTGGGCTCGCCCCCTTTCTAGGCAAGCATGCACATTTTGGGTTTCATTAGTGACCAAAGCTGTGTCACTGGCACGTCCTCCCAAGGCGCTCCCACCCTGTCCTGATTGCATACCTCCCAAAGTGCTCAGTTAGTTGGAATGACTGAATTGCAATCATATTTGACTTTAATAAATATGAGATTTGCCAATTCCATTGGAATCCACCTATTTTCATAAAATTGTCCATATGGACAAAATTTAGCATTCAGTGAATAAACCCCTCAGTGTTCTGGGCTGCTGTCTTATAGCAACCAAGATGTTTACAAATTGCCGCTGCTATGGTCCACTCTCGAAAATGAGAGCAAGGTCAGGGAACTCTAAACACTGCATTTTGCAATAATGCAAAATGGTTGTGTTGCTTAGACTGACACTTTAATGTACCTCAGGCTCTGCTAACTTATCCCTATGCTTTTAAGTATGGCAGCCTCCATTGCTGCTTCAACTGCCCTCAGTCAGCTTTGGTTAGCTATTGGCTGTTTTGTGATGATGTCAGTTAAGGTTCTCTTCCTGGTAAAAATAGGAAAGATGGTGGAGGTTGGGAAAGAGAACATGGAGCTGTATGAGCTGCTGGAATGTAACAGTAGATTTTAATAGGTGAGGTTACAATGAACATACATATTTCTTAACAACGTTATATGCCAGGATGGGAGCTATTGGGAGTTGGTCTCTCTGTGCTGTTATTTGGGTAAACTGGGGTCACTAGTTGGGGGTCCTTGTTGTCACCTAAGTAACTGCTGGGTGGTGTTTGTGCATGTTTTACACAGGTGGGAGAATTTGTCTTCCCTAACATGTAAAGTGAATTTCAAATTTAAGGTCAAAATAGCTGAATTGAAGTAATTCGGCTATTTTTTTTAAAATGGATACCCTAGCCTTAAATTTAAAATTCACTTTGAACTCTGACTTTAATAAATAACCCATTAAATCTCAGGTTTATTTCTCTATTAGGAGGTTTAAAGATCATATCTTCTTTGGGACTCCTTAGATACAATCAATATATGAAAATATATACTGACTTGTTGATTTTACAAGATGCTCTTATAAGACACTCCTTTCATTGTTGTGGAATAGCAATGTGATCTAGTAGGAGTATTCAATAAAGTGAAAATTGAAGGAAAGTTTGTAATTTAAGGTCAGAATAGGCTAGCCGTAAAAGGTTTGTCAGCTACTCTGGCCATAGATTTAAAATTTCCTTTGAATTCTTACTTCAGTAAATAACCCTATAGAGGTTCGTTTTAAACTCTATTTTACTATGAGCATGAATCCCAACCAACTTGGAAGCATAAGATAAGGTACTAAGAGCAAAGCAAACATGCAAAAACACAATTTTAAATGTACACTCTTTGAAGCTCCTTTAAGTGATCTAGTTGCAATGTCCCTGCCCCCTTAGTCCTGCAATGTAGATCACTGAAGTTTTTCAGAAACTGCAATGTTTACATCACAGTTCGGTGAATGCCTCTAGTGGCTCTACCGGGATTCTTGCAGACTCTGAAATTCCTTAAACAGAACTGCAGCATCAGTGAAATCACCATAGGAAAGGCCTTATTCAATGCTTTCCTACGGGGAAGGCCTAATGTGCACGTGACAATTGCCGCGCATGCGTGTTGGATCCTACCCACTGGATGATGTTGGAAAAAGCATAGCGCTGACCCAGCTAAGGGAAACTGATGCTGGAATTGGGTGAGTCGATAAAAGGTTTATAACCCTTTATGTGCCATTGGGAGATGAAAGGGAGGGTAGGACCAGAGGGTAATATAGTGTACAACTTTGTATTCCTAACACTATAGATTCCCTTTATATATTAAAATGCTGCTTAAAATTACCTATGTCGGCAAATACATATTATTTATTCATCCCACATGGCCATACTGTTAAAGCCACTGTATCTTACACTAATTTTAATAAGGTCATATGGTGTAAATCCCCATATTTGCTAAGATAAATGATTGTAGCAGGTTTGCAAAACTCAAATATTTATTTGTGTGTGTGCTGTTTGCTTAATATTTATTTTGCATGCATTTTTTTTTTTTTACAGCTGCGCCACTACAAAGAAATGAATGTTCCAATTCATTTTTTTTCTTTGTATATTTGAACTGCAGACCTGATTTTGGGTTGAGCACCCCGCCCTTTTACTTTAAGTGCTCCTTTGGAAGTGATCACAGGAAAGCATACTTTGGAGGAGAGTCTCTGGAAGCAGTTTAAGCAGTAAGTATTGCAGTTGGCATGTTAATATTCAATGTTAAATTTTAACATGGGACTCGCCAATATTGGGGAACTTTTGTAACCGCAGCTGGTTCCCTTATTTACCACTATAGCATCTTAAAACTGCAATAATTACACTTGCAGGGTTAGGAGTAGTGGGAGTTGCCAACTTCTGCCCATTGGAGTGGTCTGGGTGCCTGGAGTGTCCCTTTAATAGATTAACATACCCTCCTGAACATATCATCATATCAGCCGCAAGGATGAGCCCCCTGATTTATAAATGTACCCTAGCTTATGCTAGCTGCTGCTTTTACTGAAATATTTTTATACTAATATGACTGGGGGGTGAGCCTTACCTCGTCTGAAAATACTGGCTATTTGATCTGTCTGTCACTGTTACAGCTCCTATGATTGGCCTGTGTGTGCTACCGTACCTCCCGATGGGATATACTCCTGGAGGTTTTATTATTACTGGGTGAGCACAGTTATTACAGATACAGATATATATATATATGTAGCGTGTTTCCCCGAAAATAAGACCGGGTCTTATTTTAATTTTAATCACAAAAAACACACTAGGGCTTATTTTCAGGGTAGGGCTTAGAGCCAGTCTGTCAGCCGGTGTCAGCGCTGTGTAACCCCCCAGAGATCCTCACCTCCCCCTCCCTGTAATATTCTCCCCTCCCTCCATCCCTGTAATACTCTCCACCCTCCCTCCCTGTAATATTCTCCCCCCTCCCTCCCTCCCTGTAATATTCTCCCCCCTCCCTCCCTGTAATACTCTCCCCCCTCCCTCCTTCCCTCCCTGTAATATTATCCCCCCTCTCCCATCCCTGTAATACTCTCCCCCTCCCTCCCTGTAATATTCTCCCCCCTCCCTCCCTCCCTGTAATATTATCCCCCCTCCCTCCCTCCCTGTAATGTTCTCCATCCTCCCTCCCTCCCTGTAATGTTCTCCATCCTCCCTCCCTCCCTGTAATATTATCCCCCCTCCCTCCCTCCCTGTAATATTATCCCCCCTCCCTCCCTCCCTGTAATATTATCCCCCCTCCCTCCCTCCCTGTAATATTATCCCCCCTCCCTCCCTGTAATATTATCCCCCCTCCCTCCCTGTAATATTATCCCCCCTCCCTCCCTGTAATATTATCCCCCCTCCCTCCCTGTAATATTATCCCCCCTCCCTCCCTGTAATATTATCCCCCCTCCCTCCCTGTAATATTATCCCCCCTCCCTCCCTGTAATATTATCCCCCCTCCCTCCCTCCCTGTAATACTCCCCCCTCCCTCCGTCCCTGTAATACTCCCCCCTCCCTCCCTCCCCCCCTCCAATCTTCTCCTCACCTCCCCTGTAGCGTGGCCGAGCTCCTCTCCGGTCTGCGACCCGGCCGGACTGACAGGAAGTGCACACTCAGTGTGCACTTCCTGTCAGTCCGGGCGGGTCGCGGACCGGAGAGGAGCTCGGCCACGCTACAGGGAAGGGGAGGTGAGGCAGTGCGGCAGCCGACTGAGCGCTCTCTATAGAGCGCTCAGGCGGCTGAGGCATTTAAAGGGCCGGCGGGCGCCGGCCCTGCCTAGGTCTTATTTTCGGGGTAGGACTTATATTGCAGCCCATCCCGAAAATTCAGCTAGGGCTTATTTTCGGGGTAGGGCGTATTTTCGGGGAAACACGGTATGTATGTAAAAAACAGATCAATTTGTATCTTTTGTATCTTTTTTTATTGGACTAACAGAATTTTTTAATGACAAGCTTTCGGTAGAACCTCCCTTTCTTAAGGGAGGTTCTCCCGAAAGCTTGTCATTAAAAATTCTGGAAATGAAATGAAGAATATATCCCTAAAAACAGGGATGAATTCAGTGTGTCCAGGTCGTATCTCTGGAGGGGATAACCCTTATATTGCAATACAAAAAGAGAATAAAGTGTAAACCTAGGACAGACGTCCAGGAAACACTAATGAGATACTGATCTGAGTGGCTGCTCTCTAGAGAGGTGGACATAAGCTATAGAGACTACTATTTGTAACACTGTTCTAAGATATAATCCTCTTATTTAGCCATTCACTGGGGATCTCTAGCGGGCTTTGTACATACCAAGGACATATTTAACTACTATAGCGTGTGTGAACTACTAAATATCACACTGGTCTATACAGTGTCCTTGAGTTAAACTTTTTTCCTTACTTTGTTGTTTTGGGTATTGGAGTGTCTCTCATAGTAGTCTCTATAGCTTATGTCCACCTCTCTAGAGAGCAGTATACTATTGTGTGGACTTATATATAGCTGTACACTACTTTTACCTCCTTTTACCCTTCGCCCAAGCTCCTCCCTGAGCTCCCTGAGCTACTTATTTACCCTCTCTCCCTTTTAGAGTGCGTTTATTTATTATTTTTCACTTTTTATATTCTTTCTTTTTTCATTTACTTTAGTTCATGGTCCTGTATACCAATTAAATGATTTTTTATTTTAAGTGACTAGCCACTCAGATCAGTATCTCATTAGTGTTTCCTGGACGTCTGTCCTAGGTTTACACTTTATTCTCTTTTTGTATTAAAAAATTCTGGACTAATACGGACTAATAGTCACTGGACTAATACGGATATTGGAATCAGTGCAAAAATTGGACCTGTCAAGGTAAGAATTAACATAGGGGTGGTTCAGCCGGTCAGGTTCATACCTAGTAACCCGACTTGGGGTGAGCCCCCATATACCACTGCCGAGTGGAGCTGTGTTTGCAGCCTCCTTTTACCTGGGTGAGCCCCAGCATTGCCTCTACATACATTACTATGGGTCAAATACTTGACCACCATAACACCTAGCAGTCCCTGCTACCAATTTGCCTATTTACTCACAAATCTATTAGGTGAGCCCCAAGTATACTGGGTGTTAATAATGGAAGACTCACAGATGCCCTCAGACCTCCAGGCAGTAATTAACAGTTGCCGCTTCTGTGGAGAGGACCTCAGCTAAGGCATTTCAGCCACTCAAGACACAACCAAAGCTCCTGCTTAACACTCCCTGTTACGGTACCTTTTTGTAATAAATGGTCAAACCGCCGTTTAGGGGATATCCCCCGGTCACAATATTGTAGTCGGTAGCGTATGCAGCATAACCGTGCGAACCGCTAGTTAGGGAATCCTCCAAACTCTCGAACGGTACCGATACGGCTCTCTCCTTTCCGAGCTCCAATCATCCGAATCGCCACTTACAGCCGAACCGCCATAAGTCCTAAGCGGCATATAATTCCCATAAACAGTCTCTAGTCGCTAGTAATAAAATCCCCCCCCAATAACGAGACCAAGCTCCATTATGAGGGTAAAACATGAACTGGGTTTACTGTGGGCTACCTGCCCGTATTTATGCAGGTCTCCCACTTGGTGGACACTCCCCTAGGAGACCAAATGGGAGACTGAAATAATAGAAGGACATGGGGACATTTCAGACATACATCCCCACAATATTCCCAACATGCATCACAGTTTCCTTTCCTCTGCTCAGGAGATAATTGAGAAGTAATTCAATTATCTCCTCGAGCAGAGACACATCGCCATTTTAACTCCAAGTTATAAAAGACCTTAAAATCAATAACTTTACAATGACCGAACATATTGTATTCACATAACCCATCGCCAGATAGCCTGGATCTGAGTGCATATTATGGACGAATAGCGCTCAGATCCCATATGTATAGTTCATTCGCCATGGAGTCAAAGTCTGTTATAGTCTTTCGGTATGCGATTGACTCCATGGGCCGGCTATCTGAGTTCAAGTCTATTCGTGCGACTAAAGTTCCCGAACGGCCGATGTTCGTATATCCTGGTCGATGGAGAAGGGAAGGTTGATGGCCTCAGCGGTGTTCGGTTGATTAAGTGTCCGTTTTGAGTTCCATGTAATAACCGTCGAACACCGCTGGGCTTTCGCACAGACAAAATGGCCGCCGCCTCGTGGTCGACATACGAACGACGACCACCCTGTCTTCGGTCTTAATTGAGAAGTGGCTGCGGTTAACCTCAACGTTCTAATTGGGCTCAATAGGTTAATGAGCAGCACACTTCTCTCCTGGGTGGCCGTCCGTTCGGTAGATGCGGTCGGCAACCAAATGTATTCCCTTAATCCAGGCATATGAACGGGGAGTACGGGCAAATGGCAAACAGATGAATACGGTATGTTTAGTGCAGACGGATGGGTCTGTCACACGGCTCCCCCCTTGTGGGACACTCCGGCAGACCCGGCTTGACCCTTTGGCGGGTCAACTTGGGGATGACCGGACTTAGAAGAAATAGGGATGTCTGTTTGCCGGGATAACCCATCCGCATTCCCATTCTGCTTACCAGGTCGGTAACTGATAGTGAAATTATAAGGCTGTAATGCCAAGCTCCACCTCAGCAGCCTGCCATTGTCTCCTGAGACCCGGTTAAGCCATACAAGGGGATTGTGGTCTGTTATAAGAGAAAATTCTTGTCCATATAAATAAGGGCTCAGTTTCTTCAGTGCCCAGACCAGGGCTAAACACTCTTTTTCCACTGCCGCATAACTCACTTCTCGGGGTAGTAACTTTCTGCTGAGATATGCGACAGGGTGCTCTCCTCCATCTTCCCCGACCTGGCTCAGCACAGCCCCCAGTCCATACATGGAAGCATCTGTATGGACGAGAAAACGTTTGTTAGGGACTGGGGCAGCCAGGACAGGGGCATTCACCAGAGCTTGCTTCAGGGCCTGAAACGCGGCTTCACAAGCTGGAGACCACAGGACCTGCCTAGGTAGGTTCTTTTTAGTCAGGTCAGTCAGGGGCTTGGCAATCGTGCTGTAGTCGGGGACAAAACGTCGGTAATACCCTGCCGTCCCTAGGAAGGCTAGCACTTGGGTCTTGGTGATAGGTGTGGGCCAGTTGGCTACTGCCTCTACCTTAGCTGGCTCTGGTCGCTGGTTCCCACATCCTACCCTGTGACCCAAGTACTGCACTTCTGCCATGCCTAAATGGCACTTGTCCGGTTTCAAGGTCAGGCCGGCGGCCCGAATCTTGTCCAGCACTACCCCTACGTGTACTAAATGGTCTTCCCAGGACTCCCTGTAGACCGCAATGTCGTCCAGGTATGCACAGGCGAATCCCTGGAAGCCATCGAGGAGCCTATCCACCATACGCTGGAACGTAGCCGGAGCATTCTTCATCCCGAATGGCATAACCTTAAACTGGTATATGCCGACTTAGGGATAGCATCCTCGGCCAGGGGAATCTGCCAATAGCCTTTGCATAGGTCAATGGTGGTCAGATAGCGTCCCCTGGCAATGCGGTCTAATAACTCGTCAGTGGTGGTCCGCTCGTTGAGTCGCCTGTAATCCACACAGAACCGGGTGGTCCCATCTTTCTTGGGTACTAGGACTACAGACGAAGCCCAAGGACTGTCTGAGTGCTCAATAACCCCCAGCCGGGTCATTTCCTGTATCTCCTTCCGCATTCCTTCTCGGACTGCTTCAGGGATACGGTATGGGGGTTGTCGTAGGGGGTTCTGTCCGGGTGTCTCGACCTTGTGCTCCGCTAGGGTAGTGTACCCGGGTTCTTGGGAGAATGTCGCCTGCTTCTCCCACAGAAGCTGTCTTGCCTGTACCTTCTCTGCCGGGTTTAGCCGGTCTCCTAGATGCACAAGGCTAGTAAGGTCAGTCTGGGGATCCTTCTCTAACAAGTCAGGTAAAGGTAAGTTCTCGGGATCGTCAGTAGCTGGGGCACAAACTGCCGCAACATCCTCTGGTCGCTCCTGATACTCCTTTAGCATGTTCACATGAAAGGATCGCTGAACCCTCTCATCTGAACAGCTGGCTATAAGGTAGGTAGTATCACATACCTGAGCTAACACCTTATACGGGCCCTGCCAAGATGCTTGCATCTTGTTTGCCTTCACAGGCTTGAGCACTAGAACCTTCTGCCCAACCTGGAAGATCCGCTGTCGGGCACCCCGATCGTACCATCGCTTCTGTCTCCCCTGGGCCGCCTGGAGATTTTCCCTTACCAACAGGGACAGTTTCTCCATGCGGTCCCGGAGTTCCAGGACATACGGTACTATGGGGGTCCTTTCTTGCTCTGTCTCCCCCTCCCAGTGTCCTCTAATGAGATCTAGGGGTCCACGGACCCTTCTCCCATAGAGCAACTCAAAGGGGGAGAACCCAGTAGATTCCTGGGGCACCTTTCTGTATGCAAATAGCAGATGAGGCAGGAATCGCTCCCAGTCCCTGCAAGTGTCAGTAAAGGTCCTCAGCATCTGCTTGAGGGTGCCGTTAAATCGTTCGCAGAGACCGTTAGTCTGTGGATGATAAGGTGAGCTGAGCAGCGGTTTAATGCCGCACACCTTCCACAGCTGCTGGGTAAGCACAGCGGTAAACTGAGTTCCCTGATCAGAGAGGATCTCCTGAGGGAACCCGACCCTAGTAAAAATTTAACCAGGGCATCAGCAACCGTCTCTGCCTCTATATTAGACAGCGCTACTGCCTCTGGATAACGTGTGGCGTAGTCCACCACGGTAAGAATGTATTTCTTACCGGAGGGGCTAGCCCTGGCCAGTGGACCCACAATGTCAACGGCTATGCGGGAAAAGGGTTCTCCAATGATGGGCATTGACTTGAGCCTAGCTTTTGGGTGATCCCCCCGCTTACCTACCTGTTGACAGGTGTCGCACGTGCTACAGTGAATCCGCACATCTCGGTTAAAATTGGGCCAGAAAAAGTTTTGCGTGATTCTATGAGCTGTGTGGTGGGAACCTAGATGGCCCGCTAACGGCACATCATGCCCAATCCACAGAATCTCCTGCCGATACTTTGCAGGTACTACTAGCTATTGTTTCTGCGGAGGGGTATTCGGTTTCTGGGACTGTTTCGGGATCCTGTACAGCCTATCCCCCATCCACTCCTTCTTCCCCAGAGTCGGCCCTGGCCCTGTACTTTGCTAACGTCGGGTCATCCCTAGTTTCCTTCCCATACATCTCTGGGGTATCCCAGCCTAACGGGGCCTGGTCTAAGGTACAAGTCGGGGTAGAGAGTCTTACCTGGGTCTCAGCAGCAGGTGGGCCGGCCTCGGCGGTACGGGTCTGGGCACGGGTCGTGACAGCGTCCACTGCAGCGGGACCCATGGGAGCAAAGGCTGAAACAAGGGGAGCCAGGTCATTGCCAAGGAGGACATCAGCGGGTAAATCCTTGATGACACCCACGTTCACGTGTCTAGCGCCCACTCCCCAATCCAAATGTACCCGGGCAACAGGTAGACGAAATACTGCACCCCCGGCCACTCGTACTGCAACCGTGTCCCCGGTATGTTGGGCCTCGGACACCAGGTGCTTCTGGAGCAAGGTCAGGGTGGCACCCGTATCTCGTAGACCACTGACCTCCCTTCCGTTGACCTTTACACTTTGTCGGTGGTGCTGTCTGTTATCCTGGTGGGCTGCTTGGACAGGATCGGCCTCATGCAGGATGCCCCAGCATTCCTCCTCCCCTACACAGTGAGCAGCCGGGAGAGGTGGTCGTGAATTTCCACCAACTGGTCTCCTCCAGGACTGGGCCTGGTTAGCATTATTCATTGGGCACTCTGGTCGCTTGTGCCCCAGTTTCTTGCATAAAAAACACCTGATGGGTTGAGAATAGTCCCGTGAATTGAACTGGAGGGGTTGCTGGTACTGGTTAGGAGGCGGGGGTGCGGACTGCCGGTTCATCGGGGGTTGGTAGACGGTAGCTATCGGAGGTGCTGCTGGTCGGTACTCCACTCTGACAGGAGCCTTTCCAATAGTACTGTCCAGCTTCCGGGCATCCGTGTACTCGTCTGCCAGGCGAGCTGCTTCATGTAGAGTGGAGGGTTTACGGTCCCTTACCCACTCTCTAACGCCTGTAGACAATTTGTCAAAGCAGTGTTCCAACAGGAACATTTGCAGCACCTCTTCCCCGGATACAGCTTGGCACCCTGCCATCCAGTGGGCAGCGGTGTGGTGCACTTTGCAGGCCCATTCAACATAAGAATCTCCAGCTGATTTAACTGTATCTCTGAATCGCCTCCGGTGTAACAGCATACCTGGAGAGCAAAGCTTCCTTGACGGCCCCATAATCCCCGATCTCCTCCTCAGGGATGGCCCGAAAAGCCTCATTGGCCCGGCCGGATAACTTGCCAGACAATATAGTAATCCAGTCTTCCTGGGGTACCTTGTGTAGGGCACATTGCCGCTCAAAATCAGCAAGGTACCCGTCGATCTCTCCTTCTGCCTCCACAAAAGGCTTAAACGCTGTAAACGGCACTTTCTTTCTTTCCCCCTGGCTGCAGTTAACCTCAACGTTCTAATTGGGCTCAATAGGTTAACGAGCAGCACACTTCTCTCCTGGGTGGCCGTCCGTTCGGTAGATGCGGTCGGCAACCAAATGTATTACCTTAATCCAGGCTCATTATAGGTTGGTTCTCTCAACACTGGAGGTACAACAATGATTGGCACCTAGATCCACACATATTGGCAACACTAAACAGTCTGAGAAGTTCGCTCACGATTAACCTTTTCATGTCTCGCACCAACCGCCAACTACCGTTTCTCTAAAACTGATTACCAGACCTGGAGGGTGCAGAAGTAGACACATTCCTGCAGGCATGGCCCACCGAAGGGGCTTATGCATTTCCACCCTTTGCAATGGTTGAGAGAGTGGTTCATCAGAATGCTGGCAGTGGCAATCTTCCTGGTGACTTGGAATTCACGGTCAGTTGGTATATGGGACTGAACCTCCATTATTTTACAGCCTCTGTATCATCCATATTGAACTTTCTCGCATCCCTGTTCTCGGAAGTTAAGTCTTACCGGTCCATCAAGACCGTGCATTCTGTGATTACAGCAGCTCAAATTCCATTGCAAGGGAAACCAATAGGTTGGAATCCCTTGGTTTGTAGACCACTTCGGGACATACGGTTACCTAGACCCCTGCACCAAATATTTCTCCATTTGGGATGTGGCCTAAGTTCTTTGTTTCATAAAGGAGTGGCCTTCCAACAACAATTTGTCTTTAGACAACGGGCTGTGAAGTTTACCCTGGTATCTTTCAGTCGGATTTGGGACATTCGAGCCTTCCATATGGACACCTTCTCGTTTTCTCTGGAAGGTGTCACTCTTCGGGTGTCTCGACGTACAAGATGGACTCAACGTTGTTGTTTTTTACCCATTTTTTTCCATCGGAACCCAACTTTGTGTGGTCCAGACACTGCACGCCTATGTATGGCTATGGCCACGATACAATTACCTCATCCTGACAATTATTAGTGTCCTACATTAAGCCACATGGGCCAGTCTCGGTTATTACCACCTTGGCCCGCTGGGTACGATGGCTATTATCTCTCACTGGGATTGACCCTTCCTTTGGCGCGAACTCGGTTCAGGGTGCCCCTGCCTCTTCACAGCAGGGGCCTGCTTACCAGATATATTGCTCTCGGCAGACTGGTCACGAGAACCCACCTTTCAGACGTTTTACTCTCGCCCGTCCTCCATTGCTGCTTTCTCTCTATTGCCTTAGCATAAAAAATGCAAAATATGAAGCCTCCTATTATGTGATAAAGTTGAAGATTATGCTAGCTTTAGTGCTCTAATAATCTTAATTTTAATAATGACAGGAGGCGAGTATTTTCCCCCCCTATTGAATTTCCCTCCCATTCCGGTGGGTTCGCATCACCAGGTAAGTGATGTATTTAATCAATATGGTACTGGTCATTTTCTTATGACTATGTAATTGACTTTATTTACTCTAGATATAAAGTTTGGGTTGTTTTTCATATATAGTTGATATATGTATAGATATTTTATATTAGGTAACTATATTATGGTATGTATATTAAATTTTATAGATCACAATAGATTGTGATAGTACCGAATTATTGCGGTTACTCATATTGTTCTGGTTTACATTTCATATCACTAAAACACTCTGTCTCTTTCAGCTTAAAAGACACAGAGAGATTGTAGCGGATGGCATTGGACTGTCCTAAAAAATTGCATTTATGTCTATGTGTTCGGTTGAATTCTAACCTGTATATGTGAAGTGTATGTAGCATTCGACTGATTGTTCGGTAAAATCACTCCAGTTACTATGCGAGTGAAACTACCGAACAATCAGACCACCCCAGGAGTAAGTGTGCCTCCAATTACTGTTCGCAACAATGTTGCAAATGGTTAATTGGCGGTTCGTGTAGTGGGTTCTTTGTTCTCTGGGTGGCCGCCATTCGGGAGACGAACACATGGCGGCGGCCATTTTGAACTCCCGAACAGCGGTGTTTTGCCGTTGAGTGTCTGGAACCCAAATCGGACACTCTGTTAGGCAAACACCGCTGAGACCTCCATACTGCCGCCAATTCGTATACAAACTACCGAACGGCTTCCCGTTCGGTAGTCTGAAACCCACGAACAAGCGAAATTACCCGAAACTTTCCCAGCTCTCCTAACATAAGCCATCCGTGTGTTATATTCCCTTTTCTGTGACCGACCGCAGGGCCAAAACACATGGAACCCTTTTCGGCTGTTAAGCCCATTTTAGTACTTCCATGAATTTCCCGAACCCCTGGTCCGATCTGGGTAATTTTTGGATATGTGTCTCACCCAGATCAGGGCTACCAGGGGATGTAACATTTAAAGGGGTACCCCTATGTTTAGGGGTACATCCAGAAACTCAGGGAATGTGTGTCCTGTATAATGGGATTATGTGTCACACTAAGGGGAGGGAATGTGTGGGTGGCAACTCGTGGATGATTGGCTACTATAATAATTATTGCAAACCCCTCTCTTGCATGGGAGAATGTTTTATAAGGAAGTTGTGTGAATTAAAAGCCAGTTCTGATGCTGTGTGTTGTCCAGTCATTGGGATTGATGTTGGGATATTGTTGGATTGTTTTGCCTGCTGGAATTATTGCCGTATGGATTTATAATACTTGTTCCTGAGCCTTTTGGATCTAAAGTGGAGATAACCTCTGTAATAGCAGCTCTCTGCTACAGAGATCTTCTACATCAAGCGTACAATGATATTCATTGTTCCCAGTTTTGAATTAATCCAGCCGTTTTTCATTGTTCCTCGAATAGAACTGTCTTCGTTATTCCGTATGGTTCTTCAATTGATTGTGTGACTTGTGATGTCGCCGTTATCAAGAGGAAGTGACTCAGTGGGAGGAGTATCTTATACTCTCTGCCTGTCTGAGTGGTTCCTTTTTTTTCTAGATATGTCTTTGCTGCTATGGAATAGTAAAGGAAGATTATACAAGATACTTGCCTCCTGTCATTATTAAAATTAAGATCGTTAGTACACTAAAGCTAGCATAATCTTCAATTGTCTTGTCATCATTAGCAGCATATACAAATAGATTGCATTCACCGCCAACACATAAGGCATTTATGTATTTTATTATTCATATTATATATCTGTCTTATTTAACTCTGCTACCTTTTGAGTACTTTTCTATAGTGATGTGTAACTCTCAGCAAGCACCTCCTCTCATTCTACTACTTGGAACCCAGACCATAAGCTTGGAATAAGACATGTTTCCACTTGTCTTCCAATTAATAAACACCAGCTTTCAATTGTTGGCTCTTACAGACCATCATAAATGAGGCAGTAGAAGTTGTAGTTCAGGGATCGGCAACCATCTGCACTCCAGATGTTGTGGAGTAAATCTCCCCTGATGCATTGACAGCATCATGGCTGTAAGAGCATTATGAGATACAGTCCATCACATCTGGAGTAGTGATGCCGTAGTTTGGGGTATATGTTAAATCAGGAGGACCTTTTCTTCCATATGCCACAATTTAGCATCCAGATTGGAATACAGGGTGTGTTTCAGGATACTGGAACTTATATACTTAGAAGGGGCTGTGACGAAGTGCCTTCGCCACTTGGGCCTGGAGAGGACTGCTTGCCAGCCTCTTGCCATGTGATTATGGTCCCTGGGAGATTGGGCCCTTTAAAAACAGTATTCGGCCCTAACAGAGTGCATGTCACTCATTCTGGCCCTTTAAATACAGTGGGGCCATTCGGTACTTGCCCTGTGTGAGCAGTGATACCCCCCAGATAGCTATGCCATGGAGCCTATTCATATAATGAAAGACTTTGGCTCCATGGCAATTAAACTGTATTTGTGTGGTCTGCGTGCCATTCACCTAATAATGTGCACGCAGACCTGAGCTATCTGGGGATATGTTAAATGTCTGTGTTTAATGTATAAAATGTGACTTTATGTATTTTAAAGAGTTTTATGTTGTTTTGCAACCATGTGGTTAATGGAGTCTGCCTCTAGTCCTGGATAATTGGATTACTTCTCCAATTATCTCCAGGGCAGAAGGGATGAAACCAGGATGCATTGTGGGGATGTTTTTTTGCCATGCTGCCAGGGGTTTTAAAAGATACTTTACTAACTTTTGAACCCCTGGTCTGATTCATGCCAATTTTTAATATGTTGTTCCCCTGAATGGATTGATTGTGGATATGGATTTTTATGTGAATGTGATGTATGGTTTTAGAGTTATGAAAGTTGGGTAAAAAGTATGTTTTAACTGTATGTATAATGGGATTATGTGTCACACTAAGGGGAGGGGATGTGTGGGTTGCACCCGTGATACTATTGGTTATTTTATGCCTCCCCCTGGGTGTGGCCTGTATGTGTACTCATGTAATAAAAACCAGGCTGGGTGCCCCAGCACCTCAGACCACTGCTTGACCCTCAACACGGAGCCTTGTCTCGTTCTTGGGGGATTCACTGTATGCTGTTGGAGATCGATTGCTAGGAGTGTAAGCTGATGTCTGCTTTTCCTGTTCGTCTGCTAGCAGCTATTCGTGAGGTTCCAGTTTGAAGTGCTATTTTGTATCCAGTTCTGGAGTTTGGTGTTCTGCAGTAGCTGTGCCTGTCTCTCAGAAAGGGGCATATCGCCTAAACGGATTTTAACCCCTTGTCTGCTGAAACGGTCCGTTACAATTGGTGGCAAGCGGCGGGATCGTTCCTACAGCCAGAAGGACAGCTACAGGAAACACCATTTCTTTGGATTTACAAGTGGGGGCAACGCATGTCCCAGTACAGTGACTCTAAAAGCAACAGAATGGAACCAGCAGTGTTATATGAGGAGGAGGACCTGGATCGCCGGGATGCATTAAGGAAAAGCATCTGGTACCAGGCCCTGGATGTACAATACCAGCGGGGTGAGAGTCTTCCCAGTGAAGAGCAGCGGTTGCAGAAGCAAGTGGCCCTGCGGATGCCCTTCCTGGGAGAGCAGCCCCTGGAGGAATGGGTGAAGGAATTGGAGCTCCGAGTATGGCAGGAGATTTGGCTGGAAGATGCCTACCAGGCACTCTGGTGGTATATGGCACAGTATATACCCTGGACAGCCGAGCATGACAAGCCAGAGGGAGAGGAGTTTGATGGTCCTGGCTTGTTATGGGAGTCCTTTGCAGAGACGGACTTCGGGAGCCCTGCGCAGACCAGACTTCAGGATATTTTCTACACAAGGGAGGCTAGGCATGACTGGGATGACCCCCATGAGGTAGGGCAAGACCTGCTTCACCTAGCAACCATGGAGTGGGAACTGGAGCAGGACTACCGAGGTCTCTTCCACTTCATTGAGAAGATTCAGCAGGACAGCAAGGTGACAGATCCAGTTCCAGACCCATTCAGCTGGGAAGATATTGTTGAGATTTACTGGGAGGAACCCCAGGCGGCAGGTGGAGATGGGACCAAGGTCTCTCCACCGGTATTGCAGGGAATTGGGAGCCCAAGCTCCATTCCCCAGCGGCAGGCTGAGTTACAGGGGGCAGAGACAAGTGGTCCTGTCCCCCAGCAGCAGTGTACCTTGCAGGGAGAGGAGAGCAGCGTCCTCCCTTCCCAGCGGCAAGGTGAGCTACAGGGATGCTGGGCAGTCGGCTCAGATCCCCAGCGGCAGTGTGACATACAGGGAATTGGGAGCCCACTCTCCATTCCCCAGCGGCAGAGTGTCCTACCGGGAATAGAGAGCCCAGTCTCCTTTCCCCAGCAGCAGGACTCTGTATTGGGAGCAGAGACAGTCGGTCTCCCTCCCCCGCGGCTGGAAGTATGTATGGGAGAAGAGCTGGTTACCCCCTCTCCCCAGCGGCAGGCTGAGTTACAGGGGGCAGAGACAAGTGGTCCTGTCCCCCAGCAGCAGTGTACCTTGCAGGAAGAGGAGAGCAGCGTCCTCCCTTCCCAGCGGCAAGGTGAGCTACAGGGATGCTGGGCGGTCGGCTCAGATCCCCAGCGGCAGAGTGTCCTACCGGGAATAGAGAGCCCAGTCTCCTTTCCCCAGCAGCAGGACTCTGTATTGGGAGCAGAGACAGTCGGTCTCCCTCCCCCGCGGCTGGAAGTATGTATGGGAGAGGAGCTGGTTACCCCCTCTCCCCAGCGGCAGCTTAATGTACCAGGGGGAGACAGTAATCCCCACAACTGTGCAGATGGGACCGTGGTCTCTGCACATACAGCACAGGGGGTAGGGATGGTCGGTCCTGCCCCCCAGCACCCGGGCTGTTTAGCCAAAGAGGAGACAACCGGTCTCTCTTCCCAGCGGCAGCCTGATTTCCAGGAGGAGGTGATGGTGGATCCCTCCACCTTACAGCAACCAGCGTCCTGGGGAATGGCGGCAACCGGCCCCCCTCTCCTCCACCAGCCAGAGGTACCTGAGGTAGTGGACCTCATAGATTTGTGCTGGAGACACACACAGATGGCAGGTGGAGATGGGACCGAGGTCTCTCCACCGGCCCTACAGGGATGCTGGGTACCCGGCCCAGATCCCCAGCGGCAGTGCATCTCACAGGTAGAGGAGACAACCGGTCTCTCTTCCCAGCGGCAGCCTGAGTTCCAGGTGGAGGTGATGGTGGATCCCTCCACCTTACAGCAACCAGCGTCCTGTGGAGTGGGAGCAGCTGGCCTCCCCCTCCCACCGCAGCAGGAGATACCGGGTGAGGGGGAAAACAACCCTAACCACACTGGCACAGATGGGACCGCAGTCTCTGTGCCAGTCCTACAGGGATGCTCGACGGGCGGTCCAGATCCCCAACCTTCCCCGCAGGGATACCAGGAGGAGGTAAGCAAGCCTTCCCCTCCCCTGCTACATCCCGACCGGGTCCTGGGGGCAATGGATGAGCCTACGATACCCACTGACCCCCTTCCAGCTGAAGAGCTGGCATCCGGGCAGAGTGTTGCTAGCCTCTGCCCTCCCCTTTTCCCTGGTCCAGAGCCTGATTTACCGCAGGCTAACCCAGCGGAAGAGCTGGCAGCAGAGCAGAGCGCCGCTGGCCTCTGCCCCCCAAGTAACCCCAGCTGTCTGCCTAGCTGCGCCAGGGAGACCGAGGAGGCTGAACTGTCCCACTACAACCTGGAACCTACAGGCCAGTACCATTTATTGTGGGGGGGGGGTTACTCTGTGAACTGTTTACTGTGGGTGGGCTGCCCGACTAACCTAGGTACTGACCGGCAGAAGGTCAGGTAGCTGTTTAGTCTTCCCCCCCAAAGGGAAGATGTGTGACGAAGTGCCCTTCGCCACTTGGGCCTGGAGAGGACTGCTTGCCAGCCTCTTGCCATGTGATTATGGTCCCTGGGAGATTGGGCCCTTTAAAAACAGTATTCGGCCCTAACAGAGTGCATGTCACTCATTCTGGCCCTTTAAATACAGTGAGGCCATTCGGTACTTGCCCTGTGTGAGCAGTGATACCCCCCAGATAGCTATGCCATGGAGCCTATTCATATAATGAAAGACTTTGGCTCCATGGCAATTAAACTGTATTTGTGTGGTCTGCGTGCCATTCACCTAATAATGTGCACGCAGACCTGAGCTATCTGGGGATATGTTAAATGTCTGTGTTTAATGTATAAAATGTGACTTTATGTATTTTAAAGAGTTTTATGTTGTTTTGCAACCATGTGGTTAATGGAGTCTGCCTCTAGTCCTGGATAATTGGATTACTTCTCCAATTATCTCCAGGGCAGAAGGGATGAAACCAGGATGCATTGTGGGGATGTTTTTTTGCCATGCTGCCAGGGGTTTTAAAAGATACTTTGCTAACTTTTGAACCCCTGGTCTGATTCATGCCAATTTTTAATATGTTGTTCCTCTGAATGGATTGATTGTGGATATGGATTTTTATGTGAATGTGATGTATGGTTTTAGAGTTATGAAAGTTGGGTAAAAAGTATGTTTTAACTGTATGTATAATGGGATTATGTGTCACACTAAGGGGAGGGGATGTGTGGGTTGCACCCGTGATACTATTGGTTATTTTATGCCTCCCCCTGGGTGTGGCCTGTATGTGTACTCATGTAATAAAAACCAGGCTGGGTGCCCCAGCACCTCAGACCACTGCTTGACCCTCAACACGGAGCCTTGTCTCGTTCTTGGGGGGATTCACTGTATGCTGTTGGAGATCGATTGCTAGGAGTGTAAGCTGATGTCTGCTTTTCCTGTTCGTCTGCTAGCAGCTATTCGTGAGGTTCCAGTTTGAAGTGCTATTTTGTATCCAGTTCTGGAGTTTGGTGTTCTGCAGTAGCTGTGCCTGTCTCTCAGAAAGGGGCATATCGCCTAAACGGATTTTAACCCCTTGTCTGCTGAAACGGTCCGTTACAGGGGCTCTGTTAATAATCCCTTAAAGGGACACTCCAGGCACCCAGACCACTTCTGCCCATTGGAGTGGTCTGGGTGCCAACTCCCACTACCCATAACCCTGCAAGTGTAATTATTGCAGTTTTTATAAACTGCAATAATTACCTTGCAGGGTTAACTCCACCTCTAGTTTATGTCTACTAGACAGCCACTAGAGGACCCTTACATGTCTCTAGCACAGATTTTCTGTGCTAGAGCGTCGCTGGACGTCCTCACACTGTGAAAAGACCTCCAGCGTCGCTCAATTCCCCATAGGAAAGCCTTTTTTAATGCTTTCCTATGGGGAGCTCTAATGCGCATGGCATCAGGTCTCCCCGGCTGGCAGGCAGGATCAGTCTCGCCCACCGGCCGATATAATGCAGAGGAGGAGGCGCGGCGGCAGAGGAAGAAGCAGCGATGTGGGACAGGTCGCTGCCTCTGGTAAGTGACTGAAGGGGTACCTTAAATATCAGTAATACAAATTCAGAATGCCTTTAAATAATCCCCTTTCTGTTAGAATAAGATCATTGGGTATTTGTTAAAGAAGAATTGCGTATTCCACAGACCATTGTCCGATACAGATATAGTATATTCCTATCTACAACAGAGACACACTACAATCACTACAGTTTTCATGTTTCATATCACTTGTTTTTTTGTATTTGACACAGTTCTTCATTCATATACACTCTGTGTAGTCTCTTCTGTAGTCTCTAATATCCCCCGGTGTTAGAATGATAGTTTGTTGCTATCTCCTATTCACTAACTTTAATATCACTTAGGTTGCTGAGCAACCGCTGTAATTACCACGGGACGTAACGTAATGACGTCACCTGCGGCTTCTGCACACTTCCGGGTTCCGATCGTTTGGGGAGGTTCTATGCACTTCACCTGGTAAGCAAATATGTTTTAGTTCTTATAAATATGCACTTATTGTTATACACGTTGTTCTGATCTTGATAAAGACCTGAATAGGTCGAAACGTTGATCTATTGAACTTTGAATTTATGGACACAGTAAATTGAACACGATTTAAATCCAGGAGTGTGCCTTATTATTCGTTTATATATATACTTTTCTATAGTGATGTGTAACTCTCAGTAAGCACCTCCTCTCATTCTACCACTTGGAACCCAGACCACAAGGCAGCACACCTTAAAAGGGGAATCCCCTCTAAACTCCTTGAAATACAATGGAGAAAAAGAAAGAAGGAATAAGGGTGCGCCTAAAACAAGTGGAAATAACAAATATTGATATAAAAAATAGGAATAGCAGCAGTGACAAATCGTCCGAAAAAATGTCCAAATGTAATCTAAAAATAGCAATAACAACGGTACCTAATAGTCCGAATATAAAATGTCCAAATGTGCAAATGGTGGTCCTAGTAGTCCATCAGAAGGGTATATAGCGTCCCGAATGTATATAATATTCAGATATTCAGACCTTAAATCCAGCTCTGGTATGGATAGCGTGAAGTGGAATAATCCCCACTCAAGGATATGTGGTGCTCCTCTTTGGTCCTTTAGTAAAATGATGGAGTAGTCCAACTCGGGATAAGAGAAAATAAAAAATATAGTGCTCACTGTATAGTTGATAAAACAATTGAAATGAAATAAAATATACTCACGGTATATAGAGCAGACGTACTGCTCGGTGGATGGCGTATGGGTGGTATAATCCCCACCTTAAGGATTCTTTAGTAGTCCAGTATGGTGGAAATCAATGGTAGTTAGGTCTGAATAAAATAAACGCATAGAATAAAATAGCAAATAATATAAAAGTGAAAGGAGGAATGTGGCAAACCAATGGATAATAGCCAGATATTCCTTTAATAACACTTTGATTTTAATAGAAAAAAGTTTCTATACGCGTTTCACCACAATAGGCTTCATCAAGAAGAAAGAAAGAAGAAAACAGACCTAACATATAGTACTTATATAGGGAACATTGAAATACACATTAACGCTCACTCCGCACCCTGAGCGTCATACCCGGAAGCTGTTCCCTGCAGGACCGCGTTTGCGTTCCACTAGTGAATGACGCGTGCGGTCCATTTACCATCACGTGGTATTACGGTTAAACTGCAGAAAATACAAAAATTGCTTGTGTCCTTAGGAGTACGTTAAAACTGTTAAAACTTTGACAGGATCCTTCAGCCATATATATATATACCTTTGAAAACAGACAATTAGTTTCTGCTGTCTTCATTATTATTAGTATTTATATAGAGCCAGCATATTCCGTAGCGCTTTACAATATTCCCTGGTTCTGTGCAGGGAATGAAGCAAGGAAGACCACAGAGACTGTCCTTAAGGGATATGTTTTTCTAATTTTATTCTTTTATATTTTTGCATATACTTTGTCTGAAAAATAATATATTTCCTTTAAAAACGTGATGGCAGTATTACATTAACACATACCGAGGTGACAGTTGTCTTTTACGGAGGAACAAAATTGGGTTCTTAAAATCATTGTTTTACAGTATATAGGATAGTGACACTTCTGCTGTCATTATATAGGGATTTGATTGACAAGCAACTTTATTCACCCTTGCTGAATTTGAAATTATCTCACTAATAAAGCGTTTCAGGTTTAGCTAACATCTAGGTCCACTCATCCTTTTAAAATTGATAAAATGCATAACATTACATGCAGCAATAACTTGGGATCACAGGACTTAATTGAATGTACCATTCCTGTTTAAATACATTACTATTTTATTATTGCTATTATGATCCATTCAGCAGTTTAAAAAAAAAAAAAAGTTGAATTCGTGAGATTTATTGTCTCTTGTTTCTACTTTCTTTTTGCAGCACACCACTAGGTGTCCCTTGAAAATACACGAGTCAACTTCACCCCACATACTGTGCAGTATATCTGTCCTAAGACCGTGAATAGTTGGTAAGTCATGTCTTCAATTCCAGTTTTCTTTGCAGTAAAACATTGGGCACACTTGTAATAAAGTTGTCTTAGCATCAACCGATTGCAGACTTTAAATGTTGCACAGTGTCTTTATTATAAAAAATGAGCTAAACAATTAATTAGCATATATCTCTTCCTTCATGTTGGCCTTATTCAAAAAACAAAACAGAAAACTTAGAAACATAGAATGTGACGGCAGATAATAACCATTCGGCCCATCTAGTCTGCCCAGTTTTCTAAATACTTTCATTAGTCCCTGGCCTTATCTTATAGTTAGGATTGCCTTCTGCCTATCCCACGCATGCTTAAACTCCTTCACTGTGTTAACATATACCACTTAAACTGCAATCTTATTGCATGCATCTACTACCCTTTAAGAAAAGCAGTACTTCCTCATATTATTTTTAAACATTTACTCCTTTAATTTAAAACTATATCCTCTTGTTTTGGTAGTTTTTCTTCTATTAAATATAGTCTCCTCCTTTACTGTGTTGATCCAAACTACTGGACTAGCAGTTAACCACCTTCAAGATATGGAAATGCCCATTCAATATAAAGTATATATGTGCATTCGTCTTTGGAAGAACTGCGAAAGGATCAAAGATTTCTGGTTTTGGTCATGTAGTCAGAAAAAGATTAGAAAATTTCCATATAACAAATAGCTCACTGACACACTGTCATTCAGTTTATTCAGTAAATGCTAGCGCGACGTTGTAGCAGTTATAGCAGAACAATTACTAATGCTAGCGCGATGTTGTAGCAATTATAGCAGAACAATTACTCCTAATATATATATATATAACTGGCTGCAATCTCTAAAGGGTACCTTCCAATTACCTCTATGTTTATGTCTTTTGAGTGTTTTCATAATATTACGTTTCACATTTGGGGTAGTTGAGAACACATGCACAATTTTATTTGTAAACAAGCTAGCCTTAGGCATAATAGAGTGTCTATTCCTTAATAGGTAGTGGGAATAGGTGGAAAACAAGTAAACGAGATAGGTAGGTTAAACATTCCAACCTAGAGAGATATACATAGGTTGATGATTGTGGGGACATTTATGGGATAATAATAGTAAACAGTTGAGAATTGCCCACTATTTAGATTCTCAGATCCCAAAGATCGTTATCGTGTAAGTGAAATGTATTCCATATAAATAAAATCACAATTTGTTATAAAAATAGATACAATTTATTGTGACAAATTAAATAATAATAATATGTAACATGCGTGATAATAATCAATGAATATTCAGTATAACATGAGTATGCAATACAAATGGCAATACATTCCAATGGTTAACATGGCAATTGTCAAACAAGATTTATGACGGTGTTTCACAGAGCTTGCAGCGTAAGGCCATAAAACTTAGCTAACAGAATAACCCTTTCAATGCTGGTTAGACCTCCTAGGTAATTAAGATCTATTCTCATGTAGTTTTAAATAAAATAACATTTAAACCAGCTCATTAGTCATTTCCTGGAACCATCCAATAAGAGTAATCTACCATGTTCTATAAGCAGAATTTTAACTTGCCTAAACAGATATTTTATCTTATTTTAGAGCAAATCAATACACCTGGATAAATATCACGAAATGCTAACATGTGATAAATCACATAAATACATAATTATTCTAATTCCATCTGCAGAATGGAATGGTTATAACTATATACTTCTAAGTTAACTAAGATTTCTAAATATTGAAATCTGCTCGTGATTTATCCATTCATATATCATGCTATTAGAAAATTTGTAATTAATTTAGATTAATTAAATGAAACCAGTATAATTACCAGTTGAGTAGACATTCTCATCAGATACAACAAATAAGGTAGGTAGGAATGCAAAAAGAGAGACACTTCTAAGGTGTAGATACAAAAATATATACAACCTTATAATAGCGTAGTGGGCGATATCTACAGAGAAATAAATCGCACATAGTGTGATTCAGAATAAAATATCAAGACACGCAGGATGACTATATAAAACTCACAAGATAACAGTGAATGTCAGGCCCATCATCCTTAGTCAGAAGAGGTCTTCAGAGTGTATGGGACAAAATCTTCTTTCATACTTGTAAGGTAAAAGAAACCAAATGATAGTGCAGATGGAAATAAAACTTAAAAGAATGTATTTTACAATTCACTTACAAAAAGGTCCAAGTAAAACAGCATGTAATCCACTACAGGGTGGTATAAACAGCATCAATAGTAAGTCCTCCAAAAGGTGTAATCCGACGTCCAAAGGACTTCCTCAGGGATTATAATTTCACTGTTGCAGGGGTCGCCATTTAAATATGCCGCCAGAAAAATGAAATGTGATCCACCTGTGTTGCTCTCCCGTCGTGTGCGTCTCAAACTGGAACGCACTACATACGTCCGGCGTCACTTCCGGTTCCGGTTTAACAATGAAAATCTTCTATGCGTTCCATACTGGAACGCAAAGGCGAGAAAAGCTCCCAAAACCAAAGAACACAAAAAGACCACTACAGAATTACATTGAAATTACATTGAAATGTCCCATAGTGAGAGGGCATAAGACTACTATGTAATAATAATGAAAAGTAAAAAAGTACAAAAATTATCTATAGAACAGAAAATAAAAAAATATATGTATACACCCTATAATCATGGGACACCTCTTCCATAGATGTTACATATGGATCTATACTCCAAACAATATATTAAACATCATAATCAATAATCATATACTGTTGTTAGACATAGTTATAGATGTATATAATATACATGATATATTGATACTCCAAATATATAAAATATATTAAATCTATTAGCACTCCAATAAATGTATAACATTTAAAAATTAAATATAAAAAATGTGTGATAATTCTTGCTCCAAAACATTTCTGAAACTAAGAAACAAAAATTACAAATCAGGAATAAACACAATATAATAAAGACAAAGGTAGGTGATAAAGAAAAAACCAGGGGAAATGAAGAGGGTGGAGAAAACCTATAGGTCTATCTGCCAGAAAAATCCGATTAATCCTTTAAGATCTATGTCCATATTTAGGCCCTGTTTTAGGGTACCCAAATTATAGATCCATTGTGCTTCTTTTTTATTCAATAATATAGATCTATTACCTCCTCTCCAATTTTTATCCGCTCTATCTATCCCAATCGCCATGAAATTCTCCCACGAAAAAGACGGACATGTGTTGCAGTGTTTAGGAACACTGTGTTCCGTTTTATTTGTGCGGATATTATAAAAGTGTTCCGCCAGTCTAGTGTGTAATTTTCGTGTTGTTCGCCCCACATATTGTGCACCACAACCACATTGTAAAAGATAAATAACGAACGTGGTGGAACATTGAATGAACTTTTTTATCTCACACTTTTTGTTGGTGTAGGTGCCAGTAAAATCATGTGTGATTCTTTTTTGGAATTTACAGGTGGAACACTTTCCTCAACTATAAAAGCCTTTTAAGTTAAATAAATGGGTATCCACTTTTTTTGTGCGTAGTAGACTAGGTGCTAACTGTTTTTTTAGATTTTCCGCCTTTTTATATATCACCATTGGTTTTTCTGGAATCACTTTTCCTAATATATCATCCTTCCTTAAAGGACCACTCTAGTGCCAGGAAAACATACTCGTTTTCCTGGCACTAGAGTGCCCTGAGGGTGCCCCCACCCTCAGGGACCCCCTCCCGCCCGGCTCTGGAAAGGGGAAAGGGGTAAAAACTTACCTTTTTCCAGCGCTGGGCGGGGAGCTCTCCTCCTCCTCTCCGCCTCCGTTCCTCCCCGTCGGCTGAATGCGCACGCGCGGCAAGAGCTGCGCGCGCATTCAGCCGGTCACATAGGAAAGCATTCATAATGCTTTCCTATGGACGCTTGCGTGCTCTCACTGTGATTTTCACAGTGAGAATCACGCAAGCGCCTCTAGCGGCTGTCAGTGAGACAGCCACTAGAGGAAATAGGGGAAGGCTTAACTAATTGATAAACATAGCAGTTTCTCTGAAACTGCTATGTTTATAAAAAAATTAGTTAACCCTAGAAGGACCTGGCACCCAGACCACTTCATTAAGCTGAAGTGGTCTGGGTGCCTAGAGTGGTCCTTTAATATATGCCAGTGTTTTTTCCATTTTTTTTCCATTTTTTTGGCCTGGGAATTAAACCTGGTAATAAAGGCATATTCAAATCTATTGTTAGTTTTATTTTTTTGAGTACCGCCTTGGTTTCTCAATAGAGATTGTCTTTCTAGACTTTTTATTTGTTCCTTATCCTGATTCATTTTTACCAAATCATAAGTCTTTTCATAATATCTTTTTTTAATAATCTGATTTTGTTCCTCAAATATTGACAGATCTGTACAGTTACGTCTTAGGCGCATCATTTGACCCTTAGGGACATTCGTGAGCTACGGACTATGATGTAAGCTAGATTTATTGATTGCTGTGTTACAGTCTGTGCTTTTGAAAAAGGTTTTACTTTTTAGTTGTTCTCCCTCGACATAAAGGGTAAGATCCAAAAAGTCAATATGTGTAGAATGTATAACCGATGTAAAATGTAAATTATAATCATTATCATTGATATTATTTATGAAGGTTACAAGTCCCTCTGTCTGACCTTCCCATATAATTAGAACATCGTCTATGTAGCGTCGCCATAGGACCAGACCGCCCCCGGCCCTTTTTGTAAGTGCATTGTAAAATAAATTATTTGAAGTTTTATTTCCATCTGCACTATCATTTGGTTTCTTTTACCTTGCAAGTATGAAAGAAGATTTTGTCCCATACACTCTGAAGACCTCTTCTGACTAAGGATGATGGGCCTGACATTCACTGTTATCTTGTGAGTTTTATATAGTCATCCTGCGTGTCTTGATATTTTATTCTGTATCACACTATGTGCGATTTATTTCTCTGTAGATATCGCCCACTACGCTATGATAAGGTTGTATATATTTTTGTATCTACACCTTAGAAGTGTCTCTCTTTTTGCATTCCTACCTACCTTATTTGTTGTATTATTGTTTTGGTGTTTTCAGAGGGCACACTAGTAGGTTTGCTGCTTTCTGTATTTTAGTGGTTGGGTACCTTTATTGCTTTATTCTCATCAGATGTTCTCAGGTAGCTAAGTGTCAAGGAATGTTTGTCATGCGTCTCTTTCTCGCTCTGACTCTGCTTTTCTTTCTTAGCCTGCTTCCGACTCTTTGACTTTTTCCCCCAACTGCTCACTCCTTTGCTTCCTCTCCCTCTTCCCTTTGTCTTAACTTTTAAAGGGAAAAATTCTCTGTTCGTCACTAGGTGATAGACCAATAGAAAACTGGAGGTGTGGTTACCTTCCAGATAGCAATTTAAGTATTTGGTCTATAGAGGGCAGTCTCGTCCCACTAAACATACCTATCCAGGAAAGAGTTAACTTTTCCTGGTGGCTATTTTGACGTCATTTAGCTTATCTTTATGGTTATCTATAACTTAAGTTTACTGTCAATTCAAAGAGTTTCTTTGGGCTTTCTTCAGACTATGTGTCTGGCAAATTCTGCTATAATTTCTAATATGACAGTTATAACTAAATATGACCTCTAAATTACATTGGGACCTTATACAATATCGAAAGTAAAATTAAATTATTTAATCTTCTCTGTCACAATAGTCTGGGTTTAGAATTTATTCTATTCAATTAGCATTTAGACAGTCTGTCCATCCCCCGTTCTCATGTCTTATCACTTGATTTGTATATACAAACATTCCTAAGCTCTGGCAAAGTGGTTAGTTTTACAGAAGGGATAGAAATCTTGTGTCTTTTGTTAGCTTGAAAATAACAAAATTGAGTCTGCTCTGTTCAGAGTGACTCTGACAATATACATTTTAATTTCTATCATAGCACAAAATGTCTGCCGATATAAATACCCTGACATGATTTTTGCTTGTAATAAGCTGGGCAGCTTCAATAACTGTGGGAGATGATTTCACCCCATAAACCCCCATAAATAATCATGGGTATGCTCAGTGAAGTGAGGTTGGCACATCGCAGAGGCTTAGCTCACGGTTTTGCAGTGCACATACTGAGTAGAAGTGGGTCCCTGGGACATATCTGCCAAGTATCCTCTTGGATGTCTGCTCAGCCGATACCCTCCATGGGCTTAGTGTAGTCCTGCTGTATGCTGTGTCCGTTGCGGTTTCATTGCGGCTGACCGGGTGGCACTGTATGGCACACCAGGGAGAGGATGCAGTGTCTGGCATTGGGAACCAGCTCCTTGGACTGACTTGAGGGTAGGTTTCCGTGGGTGTGTTTCCAATGTCAGCCACTGTGCTGTGAGCGCTGGCTTGATGTGCTTCCAGCTCCACTACCCGTCCAAGGCCTGCTCCCGAGCCATAGACGAAGCCCTGTCCTGGGTTTCCAGATGCAAGCATCGTGCTGGGGCACTATGTGCTGTGCACACAGCAGGCTGCTGTATATGTCGGGCCAGCTTGTGCCAATGAGCTGCGCTGAGTGCGGTGAATGCAGGGGTAGTGTTGGTGGTCCCTCTGGCAGCGGCACTTGCACACATGGCCTCCACCATTTTAGGTAAGGACCCTGGGCTGCCTGTCGGGATGGCATTATCGCTGGGTCTTGGATGTATTGTGGTGAGTGGGGCCACAGGGTGAGGACTGGGATCACCCCCACCAGTCCAGAGGGGGGGGCAACAGGGTCAGTTCCACCTAGATTCTGACTACTTGAAGGACTGATAAAACCACCTCTTCAGGCTGAGAATTCCACATCCTTCCACATCCTTAAAGATCATACTGTAAAAAAAAAAACCTTTTCTTTGCCTTAGATTAAATCTCCTTTCTTCCAGTCTAAATGTGTGACCTCATGTCTTATGTATAGCCCTGTTTAAGAATAGATTTCCAGATAATGGATTGTACTCACCCCGAATATATTTGTATAATGTAATCATATCCCCTCTGAGGCACCGTTTTTCCAAACTAAAAAGATTTAAATTTTTTAACCTTTTTTCGTAACTAAAATGCTCTGTTCAGCCCATATTATACATGTTGTGGTGATAAGTGCACTTCCAACTGCTGCAGAGGATGGCAGATTATGTAACCTCTTAGAGACTTGTCAAAATTTGGCAGGCACGAACACCACAGCGTTAAGGCTAGTCAAAAGTTGTACAAGAACACCAATACTGAAGCAGAATAAAGATCCAACTCAGGTGGAAAGTTATAGACCTATTTCCCTCATAAATACTGATGTTAAGATCATTGCCGCAATAATAGCAAATAGGATGAAAACCATACTACCTGATATAATAGACCCTGATCAAATAGGTTTTGTACCAGGTAGAGTCTCATCTGATAACACCAGATGTATTATTGACATCATAGGTTTGGCTAATAGAACAAAAAAAAACTTGCTATAATAACGGTGGACGGTGAGAAAGCGTTTGACAGAGTGGATTGGGTTTTTATGAGCAAAACCCTGAAAGAATTTGGATTCCAGGGTTGGATCCATCGAGCCATAATGTCTCTATATAGCGGTCCTTCTGCGAGGACCGTGGGCTCTAACATCTGCGCTGACTGGTTCAATTTGTATAATGGAACAAGACAGGGCTGTCCACTATCCCCTATTCTCTACATAATTACTATGGAAATCTTGGCCAATAAAATAAGATCTAACCAATATATAAGTAGGGTAACTATCAAACAAAGAGAGCTGAAACTGAAACTCTACGCCGACGATCTAATTTTGACCCTTACCGATCCTATTAAATCCATCAGGGCTTTTATGGAGATAGTAAAGGAATATAGCGACATTTCAAACTACAAATTAAATGAAGATAAAACAATCATATTCGATATTAATTTAAATACAGCCACCAGGACCCATCTACAAGATTCCTATAACTTTAAATGGGCTAAAAACAGTATCCCATATTTAGGGATATTTTTGACAAGCAATCCCTCAGAATTAATTCAGTCTAACTTTCTGAGTAACTTTAGAGATATGTCTAAAGCTTTGAACAGATGGAAAAAAATAGAAATTTCTTGGTGGGGCAGAATGAATTTAATAAAGGCATATCTTTTTCCTAAATGGGCATATATGTTCCGAATGCTTCCCATAAAAATACCTAGACCATGGCTCGATATGATTCAAAATTCGGTCACTAATTTTATTTGGAAAAACAAGAGACCTAGAATAAACAAATTACTCTTGGCAAAAAATTAAAGAAGGAGGCTTTGGTTTTCCGACCATCAATGATATATATCTGGCAAACGAGTTCTTCCATATTTACCGAACCCAGTTGGAAACTGTTAAGAACGAGGGGTGGTATATTCTAGAAAGAGAGATATGTCAGGTCCAAGACCCAAGTTCTCTACTCTGGTATAGTTCTGCTGATCCTAAAGTTCGACTTTAAGAAAATCTAATATATGTATAGATTCAATACTAGAAATTTGGCAGATTATAAAAAGGAAGTGCAACATAGAAACCAAAATCCCCTCAACCCTTAAATTTAAATTAATACCATATTACGTAACAGACCTGAACTTAAAGAGTTGGATTTCTAGTGGTATTGTCCAGACTGACCAGATGTTTGTAAAAGATACAATTAAACCATTCCCACAACTGAAGCAGGAATTCTGGTTACCTAATAAGGAACTATTCACATATTTGAGATTCAAAAATTTCTTAAACCAAAAGATTGACCATAATCTACAAGTCGGGGCTAAGCTGATATGTTTAATATTAAATAATAAGACAGTAAACTGAGTATCCGCTTCAGCAATGAATGCTATCCTAAAACTAGATGCACCTCCTGTCATTACTTCCTTGCAAAAATGGGAGAAAGAATTAAAAATAAGAATTAACAGGGAAGATTGGTGTACGGTTATATCCAGAACAGCCAAAAACATTAATTGTTTGAATTTACTGGAAACATTATATAAAGTAATAAATAGATGGTACCTTGTCCCTACCAGACTAGCCAATATGTATAGCTCGACTTCACCTCTATGTTGGAGATGTAAGCAACAGGTTGGGCTCTTTCATACACATTTGGTGGGAATGTGAGATTGTCAGAAACTTCTGTCAGGAAAGCTTTGTTACTCTTGAAAAATAGATTTCTAAGCCTATTCCTAAATGTCCAGAAAATGCTATTTTACATTTAAATATTGACTCCTTATCTCAGAAGGATTCTACTGTTTATATTCATTTTATGATAGCGGCAAAGATAATAATAGCTTTAGACAAACTCCTATCTCAAGTTAAGTTTCAATTGGGAATGGAATCCCAACTAGACAAGCTATATGGTAAAGATCTGAAAGCCAAAGATTATAGCACCTTTTGGATAGAAAAGTTATAAAGTGAATATGGTGATTATGGTTGTCCCTGAGTGACAGAATGTCCAGGTCACACTTAAAGACTAAAGGCTGGGAAATTAGCATAAGAATCTAATGTGACTCTGGAACTCTGTAACCAATTGGTAGATCTCCCTCTGCTCTCCATTCAGCATGAAAGTTGATGTATTGTATTTGTATGTATACCGTATTATGACCTTTTGTTTGATTTCGATTGAACTCTGAATATCATGTTTTATGTAAGCAAGTAAGATTAATGTCTATTTTTGTATGAAAAAAAATAAAAACTATAAATCATAAAAAAAAGTTGTACAAGAACAAGCAGGTTTGCCAAGATATTATTGAGACACAATAAAACACTGTCACAATACCCGTAGTTTGTAGTGCTGTGTTATCACGGGCATTATGTATTTTATGAGTTTTGATGCACACCTACTCATCCTTAGTTTCCTGGTGCTTCATTATGACACCACTTGTTGATGATGTATACACACTTGTGACATCCATGGACTCTGTGACAAATTACAACCATGTATAGCAAACTCACAGCTCACAATGAATATCTTTGCGGGCTAGCGAGCCGCAAGTTTGCCATGCTTACAGTTAAGGCAGAGTAGGCACATGCTCTCCCTACATTGCAGGTGCCTACTCTGCTTAAATTTACACAGATGGGGGAGAGAGGACACTGGCGGAAGTCTGTTCTTACTGCTCCTCACTGCTCCCTCGTGCGCGCCCTCTGTAGTGAATCCGGGTGACTGAATAAACTACACACGAGGAAGCAGTGAGGAGCAGGAAGGGAGACCTCCAGATAGAAAATCCCCACTGGACCCCAGGTAGAGGCCTCACACCAGCTCTCAAAGGTAGGGAGCTATAAATAAAATATGTGAGTGTGTGCAAGAATGTGTAATTGTATGTCTGTCGGTGTATGTGTCTGTCTGTGTGTATGTGTGTGTGTTAGTCAGTGTTGCAATGGCTGCGGCTGGACAGTGGACGAATGCAACACCACGTCACATTCGGACGTGACGTCAACATGCTCCACCTTCACATGGTTTCAAGGAGTAGTGGGAGGATCCGCTTTGGCACAGGGTGCAGACATCGCTACTGGGGCTATACCAGAGGCCAGACTCCGGAGTCGCATACTGGCAGCGGCAATGTGAGTGGAGTCTGCTTGTTGGATATTTTTTTTTTTTTAAACCGGGGGTGTGGTCTAGTAGAGGGTGGTGCTGGGATTTAGCATAGAGGGGGTAGACTGGGATTTAATATAGGGGGGTGAGTCTGATTTAGTATAGAGAGGGGGAGACTGGAATTTAGTATAAAGGGGAGTACTGGGGTTTATAATAGGGAGATGCTATTTTTTTTTTTATATATACTGTACTTTTCAAAATAAACCTACGTTTCTATGAAAATTTAAGGGTTTGTTTGTTTTTGTGTCCCACATAAACTTAACCCCTTAAGGACAGAGCTTCAGAAGCTTGACTTACGCTTAATGACACAAGCAATTTTTGCATTTTCTTGCTGTTTGCGTTCAACTGCAATTTGCATCTCTCTTATTTATTGCACCGACACATATTATATACTGTTTTTTAAAGGACAGAAAGGGCTTTAATTTGATATAACATATATATATATATATATATATATAAATGCTTACTTATTATAAAAAAAATACAGAAAAATGCAAAAAAAAGAAAAATATTGTTTTTTTTTTACAGTTTTTGCAATCATAATGTGTGCATAATTAGTGCAGGTTAAGGAAAGTAATTAAAAATAAATTCATTTATTTGTTCTGATTTACAGAATATATAATGTGTCTAGGATTTTAAGTTTTTTTTGATAGTTACAGGTCACAAAGCACAAGGAGTAAAATAAAATTTTAATGTGGAGCGATTTTAGAATTTGGTATGTTTGTCTTGTAAGCCTAATAGCCATAAAATAAAACAAAATTGCCACACAAAAGTATATATTTATATAAAGTAGACATCACAGGCTATTTACCTAAGGTTGTTTTGACACTTTCTACGTAGCCATTTTACCGCCAACCTCTGCTAAATATTGGAGTAAAATTTTGTTTTTTGGGGGTTTTCGCACACAAATGTATAACAAAGAACTTCTCATGTGTATTTTGTAAAGTTGGTGTGTGCTATTCCTGTACAAAGTTTTATTATGTGTTCAGTTACTTCTGCTGAGTACAACGGTACCCCCATTGTATGTCTTTGGCACTATTTCGTGAAGCTACAGTGCCATATAGGAGACCTGTCCTTTTCAGTATTCACAGTAGAATTTTGAGAGACGGATTTAATGAGCCTATGCTTCCATTTGGGGTATTATAACAGTTTGACTGTTCAAAAACCCCCACAAAGGCCTACCATTTGTAAAAGTAGACACTCCAGGGTATCTCATAAGGTGCATATTGTGCCTTAACATGCCCCCATTTTTTTACCATTACATGCCAAAGTATGTGGTAAAAAATAATTTTGTGCATTTTTTACATACGGATTGCATTTTTGCTGGGCATTTTGTATATTTCATATGTGCCACTAAGTTCAAACCCCCCAAATTATGCTCAGCTAAGTCTTCTGAGTAAAAGGACACCCCCATTGTATGTCTATGGCACTATTTCGGGAAGCTACAGTGCCATACAGGAGACCTGTCCTTTTCAGTATTCACAGTAGAATTTTGAGAGACGGATTTAATGAGCCTATGCTTCCATTTGGGGTATTATAACAGTTTGACTGTTCAAAAACCCCCACAAAGGCCTACCATTTGTAAAAGTAGACACTCCAGGGTATCTCATAAGGTGCATATTGTGCCTTAACATGCCCCCATTTTTTTACCATTACATGCCAAAGTATGTGGTAAAAAATAATTTTGTGCATTTTTTACATACGGATTGCATTTTTGCTGGGCATTTTGTATATTTCATATGTGCCACTAAGTTCAAACCCCCCAAATTATGCTCAGCTAAGTCTTCTGAGTAAAAGGACACCCCCATTGTATGTCTATGGCACTATTTCGGGAAGCTACAGTGCCATACAGGAGACCTGTCCTTTTCAGTATTCACAGTAGAATTTTGAGAGACGGATTTAATGAGCCTATGCTTCCATTTGGGGTATTATAACAGTTTGACTGTTCAAAAAAAAACCCACAAAGGCCTACCATTTGTAAAAGTAGACACTCCAGGGTATATCATAAGGTGCATATTGTGCCTTAGCATGCCCCCATTTTTTCACCAATATATGCCAAAGTATGTGGTAAAAAATAATTTTGTGCATTTTTTGACATACGGATTGCATTTTTGCTGGGCATTTTGTATATGTCATATGTGCCACTAAGTTCAAAACCTCCAAATTATGCTCAGCTAAGTCTTCTGAGTAAAAAGACATCCCCAATGAATGTCTTTTGCACTATTTTGTGAAGCTACAGTGGCATATTGGAGACCAAGCCATATCAGTTTTTACAGAACTTTGAATTTTGACGCTGGGCCTATGTGCAATTTCCAAGCATCTTCGTAAGTTTTAAATTCAAACTACCCCACAAAGGCCTACCATTTCTTAAAGTAGACACCCCAGGGTATTTCAAAAGGCATATTTTGAACCTTAGCGTGGGATAATTTTTCCGCTAGCTTGTACCAGGTGTAGTGGTAATAAGCATTTTTTCTGCCTTTTTGACACACAAAGTGAGTTTGCACAGTATATTTTGCAAACCTTATGTGTACCACCACTCTATAATACTTTTTATGTTGCTCAGCTATGTTGGCTGAGTACAAAAATACCCCCATATGTACTTTTGCCAGGTATATGTGGACATCGGAGGGGCACATTTGGGACACAGCCATTCCATTTTTTTTCAAACTTTAAATTTTTACGCTGTGCCCATGTCCCATTTTAGAGTATTTTACCAGGCTATATAATTCAAACTACCCCACAAAGGCATACCATTTCTTAAAGAAGACATCCCAGGGTATTTCAAAAGGCATATTTTGAACCTTAGTGTGGGATCATTTTTCCGCTAGCTTGTACCAGGTGTAGTGGTAATAAGCGTTTTTTCTGCCTTTTTGACACACAAAGTGAGTTTGCACAGTATATTTTGCAAACCTTATGTGTACCACCACTCTATAATACTTTTTATGTTGCTCAGCTATGTTGGCTGAGTACAAAAATACCCCCATATGTACTTTTGCCAGGTATATGTGGACATCGGAGGGGCACATTTGGGACACAGCCATTCCATTTTTTTTCAAACTTTAAATTTTTACGCTGTGCCCATGTCCCATTTTAGAGTATTTTACCAGGCTATATAATCCAAATACCCCATAAAGCCATACCATTTATTAAAGAAGACATCCCAGGGTATTTCAAAAGGCATATTTTGAACCTTAGCGTGGGATCATTTTTCCGCTAGCTTGTACCAGGTGTAGTGGTAATGAGCGTTATTAAATTAATTTTTTAACTTTTTAAAACTTTTTTACTTTGTAAAACTATTTTTTAAACTTTTGTTTTGCTTATTCATTTTTTTAAAGTTTCCTAAACTTTCGTAAAACTTTTTTTTACAGATTTAAAATTTTTCTAAGCTTTTTCTTTTACCGTTAACCCCTAACTAGCAGTAAGCAGCACTAACAGTAAATTCCCCATTTTCCCATAACTCCCACCCACCCCAGCTAGCAAAATATTTAATTATACAATATTTAAATTAGTTAATTAAATTAATTTAACCCCTGAGGGTTAAAAAATAAATAAAAGTTAATCGTCAGGGGTTAAAAAAAAATTAGATCACAGTATAATACTGTGATCTGTATTTTGATCACTGTAGGCAGTGATAGACTGGCAGGGAAGGGGTTAATTTTTATTTGGACTGGGTAAAGGGTTTATTTTTTTTTTATTTTTTACTTAAACGTTATTAAAACTTTTTTTTAACTTAATTTTTTAACTTTTTAAAGCTTGTTTTAAAACTTTTTTTAACGTTAACCCCTAGTTAGCCTAACACTAAATCCCCCAATTCCCCGCTAACTTCCACCCTCCCCAGCTAGCTAAATTTATCATTTTAAAATATTTAAATTAATTAATAAAATAAATTTAACCCCTGAGGGTTAAAAAAAACGAATTAACCCTCAGGGGTTAAAAAAAAAAATCAGATCATATTAAAATGTAATCCCTGCCAATTGATCACTGTAGTCAGTGATCAATTGGCAGGGAAGGGGTTAATTTTTTATTAAAATGGTAAAGGGGGGGTAAAGGGGGGTGGGATTTTAAATAAACTTTATTTTTTTTTCCACCAGGGGGCAGGATCAGCACTGATCCGTCTCCCTGCACTTCACACTGAACCCGGAAGTGCAGGGAGGCGGAAGGTAAGTATACAGAGCACATGTGCCCGCTCTGGCATGCTGTCAGAGCGGGCACATGTACTGGGACAGCCCGATCCGGTGCTCCCGGTCTGCCTCTAATGCAGAGGCAGACCGGAGCACCATTAACCCCACGATCGCCGCGATTGCGACGATCTGGGGTTAATTTTACCGCGTGACGGACGAGGGCCGTCATCCGTCGTTAAGGGTATCCCCTGGATGACGGACCTCGTCCGTCACCCGTCGTGAAGGGGTTAAACCTTGTTTATTTGGCCTGTGCTAGCCTTTGAGTTTGACATGCTTGCTGTATAGTGAATATATACTTCTTGATTGTCATTGTTTCTTTGCCCTGTCGTGGTTCTTGTTACCAGACAGTGTGTTTATACTGTGTCTTGGATTTCCTGTTTTCTGACCTCTGCTTGTTTGACTATTCTTGCGCTCTTTTATCCTAATCTTGGCCTGGCTATCACTTCTATGTATTTCTCTTATCCTGACCTCGGCCAGTCTCTTATTTATTCTCTATCTGCTTGCAGACATTTCATAGCTCTGTATTCGGCACTAACCCGGCCACTCTAAGGACCGGTACATGTACCTTTACTGTTTCCTTCAGGTTTGCATGTTAGGGTAACTCTATTCATGACAAACGCCACTTAGCAGATGATAGAATGTTTCTTTAAGCAGCAGAAAGCAATACATCTCTTATCAGAGATGAACATAGAAGTCATGTCCATTGAAGACCCTACAGCATGTCAATGAGGTCACAAACAATTTAATTCAAGTCACGGCAAGCCTTGGGCAGTTTATTCCATTATTCACACTCTAGTGTGGGTGGTATGATCCCCACCTCAGGATATACTTGGAGTCACACGAAGATAAAAGCAGGTAAAAGTAGGCCAGGCAAAAAATTCCAAATAAAAAAATTCTATTTCAAAAGATGATTAGCACAATCTTGTAACCAAAAAAACTTTTATTAAGAAAACGATACAATTAAAATAACCATAATGCGTTTCGCCATTAGGGCTTTTTCAAATGGGATAAAAAAATGTATGCCATTTGAAAAAGCCCTTGTGGCGAAACGCGTTATGGTTATTTTAATTTTCTTAATACAACATTTTTGGTTACAAGTTTGTGCCAATCATCTTTTGAATTACACATTTTATATTTGGAATTTTTAGCCTGGCCTACTTTTACTTGCTTTTATCTTCGTGTGACTCCAAGTATATCCTAAGGTGGGGATTATACCACCAACGCTGATACCATAGTGCAGTTTGCAAGCACTCCACTTGTGAGTACAATTTTACTTATGTTTATTGCATTTTTATTTTACTTAGAGCACTACTAGTTGTCTTTCATTTTTTTTCCTCTCCTGAGTGTTGGACATCACCCGTCTGGAGGACTCCTATCATACATCCTTTAAGCGGGGATTATACCGCTGTACGCTCTTCACACCAGAGCTGGGTATAGCTCTTTTAAATGTGAGTTGAACTTACTTATCCATTTGTTTTATCTTCACTTGTCAGTACATATTGCACCATTGGCTTTTTCCCATTCTTGTTTTACATACGAGCAAGGAGACTGAACAACTTAAGCAATTGAGTACACTACACCCAAAAACCAGCACTCCATAAAGACATGTACCTCTGTGGGAGACTTTGTTTTTGACTTTTATTTTTTATTTTTTGGTTCTCATCTTTTGGTGGTTTTATTAGAACTTTAGTCCCACTGAGTTAGTGAGACCATACTAATTATATTGACTTAGGACTATTGTATATACTATTATTACAACTTTTATTACTAATACCTACCTCTTGGCGCAGTCCTTCTTCTGTTTTTTTTGTGTCACATGTTTTATCTTCAGAGGGTTTTAGGGTTACCCTTTGTTGGGCCGCTGCCTACATTCTATTTATATTAGCGCTGACCCTTCTCCCACTCTTTTTATTAAATAAAAGGCTGCCAACAACAGCTCTATAATAAAAACAACAAAATAAAATGCAGGCGTTTCGCCAACGGCTTTTTAAAAAAATCTGGGTGATGCAAGTAGGATATTATCCTCCCTTTATACTTATTACCTGCACATACTACACCATTGTGTTTTCTATTTTTCTCCATATATATCTATTTCATTTTGGAAATGTTCTAAAGACCCTCCACTTATATCCATAGACGGGAATTATTCCATCCAGGCCTCCATAATAGAGCTGAGACAACTCTAAAAAGTGTGAGTGTGCACTTTGTTCATTTGTACCCTTTCATTAATACCAACTGTACTGCACCATTATCTGTTTTTGCTCTGTACTTATAGATTCATGTACTAAGATCAACACCTGCATCGTATGTATATACAATTTTGAGCGCTGATCACCTCTTTTTTATATTTCTCACAATCCTATAGATCTGCCTATCTTCCTCGCTTTGTTTTTTGTTTTTTTATTATAATTACTAAATACTAACTTTCAGTTTTTTACTAATTTGGCCACTTCTGCGGAGTCCCACAGTGGTTTCTTCACTTTTTTTGCTCTTACTGACAAGCCTTATGCAATTTTCTAAAAGACACAAAGCTGACCAATAGATAGAGCAGTGCTAAACAAACTAAATACAATAGGGTGAGAGGCAGCACACCTGACAATAGGGGGGGAATCCCTTCAACCCCAAAGGAAACTAGAACAAGTAAAACAAAGAATGCAGGTAGCGCCGAGAATAAAATGCAAAAAAGATTTAAAAAGAGTCCAAAAATAAAACATAAAAGAATGAAAATACCAAATGGTAAGGCACAGTGTCAAAGGTTGCAGTAGATTTTCTAATCGTACTATGGAACATGAGAAAGCCGTAAGGGGAGAAACGGATTGTGCTTTTTATCTCTGTTCTTAAATAAAGTATTTTTGGCTTATTACCTGTTTCTAGCCATATACTTTTTAAAATTTATATTTACTTTTTATATTTTACCTGACATATGAACTCATCACCTTCTGCGGACAACAGACTAAAGAATCCTTGGTGGGTATTTTACCACCCATGCGTGAATCATAGAGCGGTCAGTCTGCTCACTTTTTTGTATGCATATTTCCATTTTTTTTTCTCATTACTTATATGTAGAGCACTATTGGCTGCTTCTTTTGTCATTCCACATGATCTACCTCATCGCTATCCAGTTGTGATTTGCTACCATTCTACTGTGTACCAACATCGGAGGAATATCCTGCAAGTGGGTATTACATACCACACTGCATGCTGTTTTACCTAGAGCTGTTTATAGCTCTACCATATGTGAGTTGACATTTATTTTTAGTGTTGTTTGTCGAATTGCATCCTACCATATTGCACTATTGGTTCGCCTTTGATTTTTGCTTTCTTTTCATATGCGGTTACTAAGCGAAGCTACCCAAAAAGTTCCATACTACAATTAGAAGATCTACTGCTACCTTTGAGACTGTGCCTTACCTTTTTATATATATATTTTTTTATTATTTTAGGTTTTATTTGTGGACTCTTTTTTTTATATCTTTTTTTTTTGCATTTTATTGTTGCTATTATTGTATACCCTTGTATTTGTAGTATTTTATTCTTGGCGCTACCTGCATTCTTTATTTTACTTTTGCAATTTTCTGTTGCCTTAGTGCAACTTTTAAATAATCTAATTTCTCCTGGACTCCATTTAAACTGCTTCATTATAATGACTCCCTTATGCATATTCTAAGTGTAGAAAAGTCTGGTTTTCTAAAATCTTAAACTTTTGTTTTGGTCTGTGTCACTATACCCCTTTTGGGGTTGGTGTAAGTAGGGCTGCATTACCATGTAAAGCATTGCATTTTATATGCCTTTTTTCTTTGCAGGGATATAATATTAGAGAAGTGACTTTCACCTCTTTCATTGGACTCGCGTCCAAAGACTGCTGTGGCTGTTTTGAATGAACTCACTTAATTCCAGTCTGCCACCTTTTTCTGTGGGCTCACTTTTTTATATGGCTGTCAATGTGTGCATGTAATTGCATATACATAAATTACAAAGCCTTTCTTAAAAATATGTATTTATTCAGAGAGAAACTGCAGTGTTTACATTGCAGTGCAAAGACTACCTCTAGTGGCTATCTACTAGACAGCCACTAGAGGCACTTCCTGCTGTTTTACAGAGTTTAAGTCCATTAAACAATGCTGAATGTTCTCATGCTTTACATTAGGACAACCAATGTCAAGCAACACTCCATAGGAAGGTATTCAATACATTCTTATGGGGAAGGCCAAATGCATGCAGGAGGTCCCTCCATCAGCTGACATCAGCAGTGGAGGAGCATGACCTAGCACCAAGGAAGGATGGGGAGATGCAATGACAAAGGGATATATTAGTTTTAGAAATACATCTATTTATTCCTTACACTAAAGTGTTTCTTTAATGTAAAGAAAATATCCTTTAAAATAGGAGAAATATTCTCATTTCCAAAATGGATTGTTTTTTCTTTTTGTACTGTCCTGTTAATGTACAGGTCAGAAAGCTATTTAACTGGGCTTATATATATATATTTTTTTTATGCATGCTGAGTGTAACATACAGGCTTGTGGTGCCCCAATAACAGTCCTTGAGCGCATTATAATAACTAACAATAGGAGCATTAGATAAACAGGCACATTTTTTAGGATATATGTAGGTTCACAGAAGCATGTTTACCAGCTATAAATGCATGAATGTAGGGTCTCTTAGGAGTCAATTGGGTTTCATATTTGGGCTAAAAGCTTGGGCTGCTACGGGCACCAACACTTAGTGTGGGGAACTATGCGTTAACGGTCAACTATTGCTCCCCAAGACAGGCCTGGGATCAAGTGTGACAGTTGTAGGGGTATCTGTCAGAGCCTATGTGCACTTGTGCCGGGTATATGTTGTGGCATACGTCTGTCAGGTGCTGTCTCGAGTCGGTTGGATTAAATGGAGTGCAGGGTTGTCAGGTCGGTCAGATAGTGTGTGCTGGCTGTTATGTCAGTGTTTACGGCGGTAGTCCAACGCTTCAGATTTGAGGTGCAAAGTCCAGAATTAGCCGATGCCCCGGCTTGGTGGTGAGCTTGGGGAGCAGCAAGAGATCAGGAGACAGAGTTCAAGTAAGTCCTCCTCAAAGCCCTGGGCCGTCTTGGAGACCTGCGTCTGTGGACCGCGAACTCGGGTACTCTCAGAGGAGGCCGCATTCTTCCCTGACCGGGGGCTGCCGTGGATTCTGGTGGAGGGTCGCCATCTGTGGCGTCAGATCCTCCGCGCCGGTGGCCGATGATCCGGGGATTATCCCCTAGTGGTCTTCAGCTCAAGTGTATTAATATTATAGCCCAGGCACTAGAGCTCAGAAGAGGCACGTCTGATCCGTTCAGCGGTGAGGCTCCGCCCCCCTTGTATATATTTTTATAATGTTAACTTATCAAATGAGACACTGTTTTTAAAGTAAACAAATTATATTAATTTAATTCATAATTAAAATATTTTATTTGGAATTTTATCCTGATACATACTATCTAGTACCCAGAATTGCACTGCCATTTTAAGGAAAGTTTTAGCATTACTTTATAAAGATGCACAATTATATATTTATTTTTATTTTTGCTGTGCATGAAGTACAAAGATGCCAACAATGCACAGCAGCATGGATAGGCACAGTGATAGGCACAGTGATATAGAAACATAGGTATGACATTAGAAATAATAGCACAATTTTGTTATCTTATCAAGCTAGTCACTTATGTAGAGCTTACGGGGCAAGATTTAGGTGATGATCGGCATGAAGTTTAGAAATATTCATCTAGGCGGAGCAGGATGCTTGCTGCAGGGTTATGGTGATGCACCCGAGGTTGACTCGGCATTGTCCGGCCGATAGAAGGGAGGCTGCCATCATATAAGCAGATTCCTGCAGTGTGCTGCAAGGGAGTACAGGATGGAGGGTACCAAAGAGCCCAGTGCGGACTGGAACAACCCCTGCCGGTTCAAATGGGGTAGGTGAGCAGCCTCGACAGGTTTCAAGACAGGAGTCCAGGGAGATTGGCCGCCTCTCCCCAGTTCCGTCTATAGTAGGCCGTAGCAGGGCACTTCTGGTCTCCGGTAAGATGCTAATTTGAGTGAGGAGTCTATGTACAAAGAGGTGTACCCCCAGCTTGTGAGGTAGCTGGGGTGAGGTGTAGCTCGGGTACATGGTCCAAAATCGGCCCAGGATTCGAGAGCTCAGGCACCATACATCTGCTCTGCTCTTTGGCTGGACTCCGCCCCCACACAATTATATTTTATATGATGTGAGTTAATAAAAATTTGTAAGCATTATAGTACTTTGCTGACCTTTGCAACTGCTACTGACATGACATAGCCTAATGTTGCCTACCTATAATGATTCCATCTAAAAAGAAGCCTAGATATCTGTTCTCAACATTTCTGAATCAGGAAGAAGGTTCACTTAAATGTATAATGGAAGAGCCATTATCTTTAATCAAGCGATTCTTCAAAGCCAGGATACTTTTGATATGAAGCAAATATTCCAATTTAGTTTGATTGTCAGATTCTGACAAGATAATGTTTCTATATAATCAACAGAGTTTATTCAAAATGTGCGCTTTTTGCCTTCAACTGTAAACAAATAGATTCTCAACAACTAATTGATTTGTTCAAAACAAAAAGCTTTCAATTCATTTGTCGTTTTTCTGATTTTGAGTTAGTTCTCAACAATTTACCTGCTGAGTGACAGCTTTTCCAAAATAGATCGATTTTTGTTTAAAACAAGATTTTTAAAATTAATTTTTTCCACTTCAGCTGAATCTGTTATTTAGCAAATTAAGCTAACTCCATAAGGACAAAGACAATTGTCCAAGTTCTGAACCAAAACAAAACATAGAATTGCATTTGTTCCACTGTTCATAATGGTTTATCTTTAAGTGCCCTCTATATATTGCTTTTTAGAGGACAGAATGGCTTTATGGATACTATAGTGCTAGGAATACAAAGTCTCCTTCCCCCTTACCCCCCGCTGCGGTGAATAAAGGATTAAAAAACATTTATTTTATTACCTGATGCCAGCGCTGATGTCCCTCTGTGCTGTCATGGCTCCACCTCCTCTGACATCACTCAAAGAGGGGGTGCTGATGTGCATGCACGGTGAGTCATTGCTTTTCTATGGAATCAATGCTTTCCTATGTGGATTTAAAGGGACACTCTAGGCACCCAGACCACTTCTGCCCATTGGAGTGGTCTGGGTGCCAACTCCCACTACCCTTAACCCTGCAAGTGTAATTATTGCAATTTTTTTATAAACTGCAATAATTACCTTGCAGGGTTAACTCCACCTCTAGTGGCTGTCTACTAGACAGCTACTAGAGGGCACTTCCTGCTCTATAGCACAGAAAACCTGTACTAGAGCATCGCTGGACGTCCTCACGCTGTTTGAGGATCTCCAGCGTCGCTCTATTCCCCATAGGAAAGCATTGAAAAGCATTTTCAATGCTTTCCTATGGGGAGCTCTAATGCGCATGCATGGCATTGCCGCGCATGCACATTAGGTCTCCCCGGCTGGTGGGCGGGATCAGTCTCGCCCACCGGCCGATGTAATGACTGGGAGGAGAGGCGGCGAGCAGAAACCACCATGAGGGACATCGGCGGGGTCTCAGGTAAGTGACCTAAAGGGGTTTTCACCCCTTCAGCAACCGGGGATGGGGGGTGGGAGGGAGAGGGGACCTGCAGGATTGTTTTCCTGGCACTGGAGTTTCCTTTTAATGGACGTTGGATGTCCTCCTGCAAAGCGTGAGTAAGTCCAGTGTCAGCGGACCAAAAGTCTGCTAATTCCACTAGAGGCTGTTTTAGTTCCTCTACAACTGCACTGTTTAACATTTCAGCACTAAGTGCAATAGGAACACTGTACCCAGATCACTTCAGTGAGCTGAAGTTGTCTGGGTGCCTATAGTGGCCCTGTAAGAAAATCAAAGTATATCATATTCACTGCAACATACCGTATATACTCGAGTATAAGCCGACCCGAATATAAGCCGAGGCCCCTAATTTTACCCCAAAAAACTGGGAAAACTTATTGACTCGAGTATAAGACTAGGGTGGGAAATGCAGCAGCTACTGGTAAATTTCTAAATAAAATTAGATCCTAAAAAAATTATATTAATTGAATATTTATTTACAGTGTGTGTATATAATGAATGCAGTGTGTGCGTATGAGTGCAGTGCGTTTATGAGTGCAGTGCGTGTGTGCAGTGCGTGTATGAGTGCAGTGTGTGTGTGCGTATATATTAATTGAATATTTATTTCCAGTGTGTGTATATAATGAATGCAGTGTGTGTGTCTGTGAGTGCAGTGTCTGTGAGTGCAGTGTCTGTGAGTGCAGTGTCTGTGAGTGCAGTGTCTGTGAGTGCAGTGTCTGTGAGTGCAGTGTCTGTGAGTGCAGTGTCTGTGAGTGCAGTGTCTGTGAGTGCAGTGTCTGTGAGTGCAGTGTCTGTGAGTGCAGTGTCTGTATATGAATGAAGTGTGAGTGTGTGTGATGCAGTGTGTGTGATGCAGTGTGTGTTTGTGTATGTGTTGGTGGGGGTGGGCATTTAATATATTATTAATTATTATTTTTTTTTATATTATTATTTTTTTTTGTATTATTATTTAATTATTATTATTTTTTTTTCGTCCCCCCTCCCTGCTTGATACATAGCAGGGAGGGGGGCTCCTTCCCTGGTGGTCCAGTGTCATTGGTAGTTCAGTGGGGGGGAGAGGGGGGCTGGCAGAGCTGTACTTACCTGTCCTGCAGCTCCTGTCAGCTCCCTCCTCCTCCGCGCGGTCTGTGCAGCTCCCTCTGTCAGCTCCCAGTGTAAGTCTCGCGAGAGCCGCGGCTCTCGCGAGACTTACACTGGGAGCTGACCGAGGTGCTGAACGGACGGCGCGGAGGAGGAGAGAGCTGACAGGAGCTGCAGGAAAGGTAAGTACAGCTCTGCCAGCCCCCCTCTCCCCCCCAGTCTGTATTATGGCAATGCAAATTGCCATAATACAGACTATGACTCGAGTATAAGCCGAGTTGGGGTTTTTCAGCACAAAAAATGTGCTGAAAAACTCGGCTTATACTCGAGTATATACGGTACTTATCTATGCTTTTACTGACTTTTTCATAAGAATCAGTTAAGTTAGTCTGATATGGTCTGCTGGAATAAAAAGAATGGCACTGTCCAAAGTGAGTTCCTGAATATTAATCAATGCATTAATAATCCTTAAAATAATTTTTTAGCAGCAAATGTTAAGCTCATAGTTTTGCAATTTCCGAGGTTAGAATTTGAACTTCTTGTAATTATGGACAAAACATCTGATTTTGCAAATCCATTGATTCAATTCCTGAACAAAAAGAATTCTACAAGATTAGAATGTTATATTTCTTTAAAAAAAAAAAATGATATACTACAGTTCATAAGTATCTTTGGGTGTAGACCCACTGGCTCATGAAATCTGCACTTTTTGCAAAATGAAAATAGAGGACACATACATAAAGCACTTCAGCTAATGCTTTAGGTGTCTGGAGTCCCCACATCTTCACATATGATAATCAGCTTATACTTTGAATGTGATTATTGTAGGTCATGTTTTATGGCAGTGCACACTAGTGTTTTCCTCTCCATCCTAGTATTCGGTAATAATCTGCTACAGCATCCAATGCTTTAATCATTGTCATTTTCCAGTCATATTTTCTTAAAGGTTTTTATCATAAACTACAGCTTTTTTACTTTGGTCTTTCTGAGTTTTGAATTTAAGAATAATTGTGTATATTGTAAGTTTGATTTCTAATTATTTTTTTTTGTTTTGTTTTGTACATTATAGAGTGTGTTATAGCTCAGTTATATTTTTTTAATATTTTATCAGTAATTGACAATTGCACCCATATTCCTCTCTGAGCAAAGCGTTATAGCTCGGGTATATTTTTTATATTTTATCGGTAATTGACAAATGCACCCATATTCCTCTCTGAGCAAAGCGTTATAGCTCGGGTATATTTTTTATATTTTATCGGTAATTGACAAATGCACCCATATTCCTCTCTGAGCAAAGCGTTATAGCTCGGGTATATTTTTTATATTTTATCGGTAATTGACAAATGCACCCATATTCCTCTCTGATCAAAGCTTTTTACTTTGTTGTATCATTTTGTGGTAACCATTTAATTTCACTGAATTGGTTGTAGTGTATAGAGTCTACTGGCACCCATCCATTCATTCAATGTTAAACTATATTTATATGGTTTAAAAATTAGGATCCCTGGCCATCCTCAGTCCAGCCCTCGCTCGGCAGAGATTATACTCTTGCATAACCATACCAAATCTTACCAGCAATAGCTAGCTGTAATAGGCTGAGAGTGGGCAGCTGGCGCTCTCTTGATGCTCAGGCTAATGCTTAAGATGAGATGAAGCAGTTCCATAGAGCAGGGGTAGGCAATCCTTGGCACTGTAGTCAAATTTATGGACTACATCTCCCAGAATGCTCTCACAGCCATAATGCTGACAAAGCATCAGGAAAGAGGTAGTCCTTAACATCTGTAGTGCCAAAGGTTGCCTACCCCTAGCCTAGTGTGTTATTTTAAATTCCAACATTTCTGTCTATTGATTGTTCCAACCTATTATGTAGCTCCATCTGTGTGTGAGTTCTTGAGTTCTCTTTTTTTGTATCTTTTTCTTTTTGTGGATATACAAACGTTATGCATTGTGTTGATTATTTTATTGTATTTGTCTTTATAACTTGTTTCTTTCTCTTCCTTTTTCAGGTTATGCTGATGCTTACCTGTGTGGCTCAAGTAACCAAGGCAAAGATAACCCTCCATTTGTAATAGATTCAAGAACACGACTCGCAACTCTGAGATCACAGTACTGTGTAGTTGTATTATATAAATAGTAGGCTCCAGGACCACAGTATACAGAGACCAGATTACCTTAGCTCAAGCTCCAACCCATAATGCACCCTATCTTGGAAGACTTTCCCTGTTTTATGAATAAGTATCTAAAAGATACGAAATGTGTAAAGTAACTAACTTTTTTTTTTTTTTTGCATTGCGGTAAACATACAAAAAAGTAATAAATAATTCTAAAAGATTGAACTGAATTTGTCTTTTTCATACATCAATTTCTAAATGCCCCTGTCGAATTATTGTGGGAATTTACAATACAGAGCGCTAATGGTCAGTGTGACACTGATAAGTCTTCTATCATAAGCATATATATTCCAGACTTAGGCCTCGATTTAATATTGTTGAATAAACTTTCCAATTTTTTTAGTATTATGAAAACTATTTTATTTTTTTAATTTTATATTTTTGCTATATTGAAATAGTTTTTGATATATTTTTTTTATATTTTAATATTTTGAAATCATTTTAAAACTTCAAAAATATCCAAATCCAAGAATATTAAATCATTTGAAAAGCTTATCCAACAATATTAAATTCCTTGGTTTTCATCATAAATAGGACTAAATATGCAGTTTTATTTATCCTACAAACTACATACATGTGATAAAAAATCTGTCCCATGACGGTCTTGGCTGTAACTCTAAATCTCATATTGCAGTTTAACATGAGTGGGATTTTGCCAGGAACAATTTCCTACGGGTCTCTGTTTGGAAACAAAATCTGAAGGCAGTGTATTTTTAAAAAAATATTTTGCCCCCTTTTTTGGTATCACCATATAGTTGTGGTGATGTTAAAGTGGCATTCCAAACTCCTGTTGACCATTTCTTCAATGCATTTTAAAATATTTTGAAAAAGAAGAAGAAATAAAAAATGAAGAAAAATCCTTTTTGAAGTTATACATTAGCTGTAAATTTGCAAGATTTAGAACTTTTGCAGTGAGCTCTTGACAAATCATAAAGGACATCTGGAGTGTCCTTTAACCAGTGGTTTGGGACATGAATGTTTACCTATGTGTTCCCCAGTGTTCTTCAACAACTGGTTAAGAAGTGGAAGAGAGAATGTGTGTAAACTAGGGTTGATGTTAGCTCACTATATTCCTCTTTTCCCATCTGAAAGCTATTGAGTAGGCATCATGAAAACTTAATTACATATTGATATATTAATTAGGCATAAACAATATGGTAGAGGCAATACAGATGCCTACATACGTTTCCTGTAGAAAATTAATTTTTACAGCAGTGCTGCAGCAATTTCACACTGAAGTTCCAACAGTGTATAATAGATATAAATAGAAAAAATGGAGTCATGCACAGCCTTTATTAAAGTGCATACTCTGGTGCTACTGCATTTGATTTGAAGGACAGTCTACAGAAAGCAAACATTCCGTCCAGTAGCCCTGTATCAAAGCTTATGGACATTAGCATTGATCAAGGGCTCCTGCCCAAAACATTTGCTATCTCTACACTTCCCTTCAAATAAAACGAGGTAGCACTTTAATACAGGTTCTGCATGACTCCATTTTTTTTTCTATTTATGATATATTAATTCATTTGGATGTAATTGCTTTTATTGAGAGCTATATATAGATGATCTCATTCTTTTATGTAGTTACCAACTTTGGACAGAATGTAAGACAAATTGAACTTAGGTCTTTCTATGAAAATGGTAATGCTAATTTCAGTGAAGTTACTAAAACTGTCCCTAAATGTGTACCAGTATAAGTTATGGATGAATTTTATGGAAAGAAAATGCAACTAAATAGAGGTCACTGTCATGTGCTATAGTTGCTGTGAGAGAGAGAAGGAGAACTTGCCAGTAGGACGATTCTCCTGCTCTCTCCTATAACTTCCCTGTCAGCGTGGAAATATATGCCTTTTCCATGTGTATATCTTCCTGTGGCCCTGATTTATATTCCCAGCTGGTCTAATAATATCTGATTGCAGATCTAACTTTTTTGAAGCCCACATTATAGCTATTTATCACCTATCCTGTATACTAAGAAAGAAACAAGTTAAAACTGGACACTAAGCAATCTGTGCCATTGCGGCTCCTAATTCCTAATTCAAGTATGCCAAAGGCTGTCCAGTTATGTCTGCTTAATATGGTAAACTACGCACATTCTAATAAGTGTAAACCAAAGTTAGTACTGGCAATATTATATGTTTCATACTTATGTGATTTTCTTATATCTTTATATTTCATAACAATATGGTTAGTTGCTACATATACATTTGCCATTAATATTTCTACATATCCAAATTATATTGTTTTATGCTTTGACATTATTTTACATCAGCACATTATGTAGCCAATCCATATTAGAGGAACACTATAGTCAAAACTACAGCTTAATGTAATTGTTCTGGGGGCCTATAGCCTGTCTCTAAAGGTATGTCATGTGAACACTGCCTTTTCAGAAAAAAAACTGTGTTCACATTGCTGCCTAGGGACACCTCCAGTGGCAGTCACTTAGATGGCAACTAGAGATGTTTTCTGAGTCAGTGCTGCAGAACATGCAGCACTGATGTTCAGCGCCTTCACGCTCTGCATGGAGACACTGAAATTTCCCAATAGAGATGCACTGATTCAGTGTATCTCTATGAGAAGATACTGATTGGCTAGTGTAGCATTTGTTTCCACCCTACTCTGCCTCCACGGCTAGATTCAGCAGAATTGATAATCTCAGCCAATCTAATGCTTTCCTATGGGGGGCTGGATCAGCGTCGGCAGACCCGTGCAGCGCTGGAATAATGAAAAGTTTTCTACTTATTTAAGGGTGGCTGGCAGGCTAACGTGTTAACACTTTAAGGTCAGGAATATACATTAGCGTTCCTTTAAAAAATGTTTTGCAAATTCACATTAATATATTTATATACAAATATAGAATCATTATATGTTACATATTTTAGCATTATTATGTGTTACATATTAGTTTTATTCATGCAATGCCAAAACAGGCTTCACTGTTTTATTGTGGGTACATATCTATATTTTTTACATTTTCCCAAAACTCTATTTTCAACCATCTCTAAATATGTGTTACTATTGGATGTTTATCTAAAGATTGCTCTGCACCCTCTTGTTTTAAAATATTGCTCCATTTTTCTTTCTAAAATCTTCAACTATACAGACCTTAAATTCTAAAGAATAGCCACCTAATTGGCAAAACCAAACCTGTGATTGGATACACAATCTAAGGGGAATGTTTGTGCCTCCCAAAGGACAGCACACATTGCAGACCTAGATGGTGTTAAATAATTATTTTTCTAGGGTTGAAGCAAGGGAAGAGTCAATGGGAAGGTGGGCAGACAGGAAAGGGTAAAGCTGTACTGCTTAGGTGGTGTTGATTATTATTGGAAAGAATGTAGTCAAGGCAGAGATGACAACAATGTGAACAAAAATGTGAAAATGAATCTTAACTTCAAAATATCCCAAATATATTGTAATACAACCTCATATAAGTCAAAATAAAAATATAAAGGAAAAAACTATATATAGTGTAATATAGTAATAACAAAATATATATGGGAAAAGAGTAGGTAGAGAACTCACAAACTGAATATTGTTATCAGGCTCATCACCCCTGAGGGGTAGAATGTAGAACAAATCTTAGTTTGCAGAGAGATCTTCGATATAGGAAGGAAAAACAGAAGAACAGTCAAACTAGTGTGATAAAGTTTGAAACCAATACATTGTAATAAAGTAATGGACTTACAAACACAAGTATGAGTTAGGCATATCTCCACTGGAAGAGAAATATAAGGAGAAAGCAGATCACCCACTTGGAGATGGAAAAGTCAAGAGGAACAGCAACAAAACTCCCAAAAGCAAAGGTAGGTAAAAACCAGATACACTATATATCATAATATATAAAAAATATATTTGAAAAAGTAATAAATAACATCCAACGCGTTTCACCCAGAACCAGACTTCTTCAGGGTAACCCTCCATATATTGAAGATCTCTCTGCAAGCAAATATTTGTTCTACATTCTACCACTTGGGGAGATGAGCATATTGCCAATATTTAGCTTGTGAGTTATCTACCTACCCCCTCCCCATATATATTTTGCTATTAGTATATTACACTATGTATAGATTTTTTCCTTTATAGACTTATTTGGACCTATATATGTATTTTTTGTCACATTCCTTCCAGTGTATTTCACTATATTGTTAATTTTGTTGTTTTGTGTGGGTTTTTTTTGTGAGGTATCACTTTGAGAGGTATCACTCGATGTTTATCACTTATTTTCTCTTTTCATTTTAATGATTTTTTTGTATACAGGACAGGGATAATGTTTGGGTGCAGGTAATATTGTTTTCAGATTAGATAGGGAAATATTATTGTTGTCTAACTAGGTAAGGGTTTATGTGCAGCTAGACAATCAGTGCTGGCCAAGTGTTATTAATTGATGCTAGAAAAGGGCTAAGCCAGGGAATAGTTCATGTTTGGGTGGAGCAGTCAACAAAGGGTTGATGATTGGCAGGTGCAGTCAGGAAAGGGTTAATGTACTACTGGACAACAAGGTTGCCCATGTGATATTAATTGGTCATTAGAAGGGACGGGATCAGGAGGGTCTTCGTGTTTGGGCAGAGCCATCAGGAAGTGGGTAATGATTGGGTGGAGCTTCCAACAAAGGGTCAAAGGCCAACAGAGGGTTAATGATTGGGTGGGGAAGGCAGGAACCAGTTGATTGGGTGGGGCAGGCAGGGAAGGGTTAATGATTGGGTGGGGCAGGCAGGAAAGGGTTAATGATTGGGTGGGGCAGGCAGGAAAGGGTTAATGATTGGGTGGGGCAGGCAGGGAAGGGTTAATGATTGGGTGGGGCAGGCAGGAAAGGGTTAATGATTGGGTGGGGCAGGCAGGGAAGGGTTAATGATTGGGTGGGGCAGGCAGGAAAGGGTTAAGGAGTTGCTTGCCCAGGTGTTAATGATTTCAGAATTGAAGGGGGTGGAGACCAGATCTATAAATTAAATGCACCCTGGGGTGGGTGGGTATGCGGTGTTGAGGAGGAGGAGGACAACATTTTCACTCTTGTCATCATTTTTATCTGTGTGTTTCAGGAGAGAGGTTTCCCCTAGTGTGTCTGTGTGTTTCAGGTAAGAAACTTTCCTTTATTTTTGTTAAAGTAGATACATGGTCTTGACAGTAGTAATTTAACCGTTTGTGTGCCAAAAGGGGAGATACTAGGTTATTAACTGTTTGTGTGCCAGAGACATGACAGATTAACCATTTGTGTGCCACAGCCATTAATTATAGCCGTTTGTGTGCCAGAGGAGAAGAAAAATACTAGATTAACCATTTGTGTGCCACAGCCATTAAATATAACCATTTGTGTGCCAGAGGAGAAGAAAAATACTAGATTAACCATTTGTGTGCCACAGCCATTAAATATAGTTTGTGTGCCACACGGGAAGATACTAGGTTATTAACCGTTTGTAAACTAGAGAGGTTCAATTTTAACTGTTTGTGCACTGGATGTGTGTTAGAATAACTATGTGCCACACCAGAACAATGTTAAATATGTGTGCCAGAGAGATATTAACTGTGTGCTTGACTGTATGTGTGCTGGGAATCTATAGTAACCATTTGTGTGCCAAAAACATACAATGGTAACTGTTTAAGCTCCTAAATGGTGTTACATTCTGTGTGCTGGAATGGAAGACACATGTGTCTGCCATGTTAAAGGGACACTACAGTCACCAGAACAATTACAGCTTATTGAATTTGTTCTGGTGATTAGAATTGTGACCTTCAGGCTTTTTGCTGTAAACACTGTATTTTCAGAGAAAATTTACATTACAGCCTAAGTGATAACTTTACTGGCCCTCCTCAGCTGTTAGAGATCCTTCCTGGGTCATGGCTGCCCAAAATGCATCCAAACATTCAGTGTCTCCACCCTCTGCATGCAGACACTGAACTTTCCTCATAGAGATTCATTGATTCAATTAATCTCTATGAGGAGATGCTGATTGGCCAGGGCTCTGCCCCTGATCTGCCTCCTTGACAGTCTCAGCCAATCCTATGGGCAAGCATTGTGATTAGATCAGGCTACCACTTCTGCTGATGTCAACAGGCATTTCTAAAGGAAACAGGCACAAAGCACACAGCTGCAGACTTGAATACAAGTAAGATTTACTATATTTTGGGGGGACCAGGGTGGCTAGATAGGTGTTTTAACCCTATAGGGTCATGGATACATGTTTGTGTTCCTGATGCTATAGTGCCCCTTTAAGCTGGAAGGGTGTTACATTAACTCATAGTTATTTACTAAAGTGAGAATTTAAAGTGTATTGCGAATTTAAGGTCAAAATAACTAAACTTGAAAAACTATTTAAATTGGCTATGCTTTCAATTTGGCAACTTTGGCCTACATTTGGAATTCACTTACATTTTTCACTACATGAACCTGTGTGTGTCCACGCTGGGAAGGAATTCTTTCCAAGAAAACAATTTTTTCATCAAAACCAACTGATTTCAGTTTTCCTAGTAACCTCTTGTGTGGAGCCGGTTTAAACGCCAAAAGTAAAATTCAAGTAGATTATTTCTACTGAATCACTCTGATCAATATTTCTAACTAAGAACATAATTTAAGTTAGCTTGACATCAACTGTCTTTTATAAAGCCATGTTGATTCCTGCTAATTGGGTTTTTGTTCAAAATGAATTCTTGAATATTCTCTCTTAGCCCTTAAAATAATTTTCCAACTGCAGATGTTGAGCTCAATGGTCTGTAGTCACCGGGTTGGACTTTTGAACACTTTGTCGATATAAACACATGTTTTTTTTTTTGTTTTACAGTTCTCTGGTACAATCCCTGAAAGAAAAGAATACTGAACAATTAAAAACATTGGTATAGATATTTCTACAATAAGCACATGTGTGAATACCATGTGGCCCTTAGCCTTCTGTTTACATTAACTTTATTTAATTCCTGATACACATTATCCTGTGTTCAATCACCTGTGTGCTGTAAGGCTTTTGTCATAGTGACTTGCAAATCCACAGCTATATATTATTATTATTCCCTATATAAGGAAGAAAAATTATTTACAATTTCTGCCATGTCCTGATCGTCCCATGTCACTTTCCAACGGACCAGCACCTTTTTGGCATTAACATATTTTACCTTTTTAGGTTGATCTTGCTCTCTTTGGCCCTGAGCTTTTCATTTTAAAGTTTAGTCCATCTGATTGCCCTTTTACAAACCTTTTTAGCATGTTTATTTGTTCTAGGATGCAATCAACCACTCTCATTTAAATGCCCTTCTCTTTATTATTTGACTTATCCTTTTACTAAGCCAAATTAAGTTTATTTTGCTTATTTTATATTTTTTTTTTTTTTTTTTTAGTGGTACAGAATATACATTTGTCCTATATTAGACCTTCAATTTATCCTTTGGGCTTTTCCCAGTGAAAACTTCCTGCCAATTCATTTAATCAGTTGTAAAGATGCCCTTATCCAATGTATTTTAGCCTTTTTAAAAAAAATAAAAATATTTTTATATATGTCATCTATATTTTGTGTTCAAATTGTAACTGTATAGCTTTTTTTCTCACACTAGCATTTTACATCATCTAACATGGATAGTCTCACATACAACATATATTTTTATACGTTTTTAAATAATAATAATACTGAAACTGCCAGATATTGTATGCATTTAATAAAAGCAGCATTGGGCACCCCCAGGATACCTCAGGAATGTGTATAAAATAGGAATATTGCTAATTTTAAATGCCTGGTGTTTCTTAGCCTCCCTATGAATGTACAACGTTCTAGACAGATTTTAAAGATTTTGTGAAGCTGGTCTTGTACATCTGTCATAAAAAATAAAAGTGCAACCAATGCATTTAATCTGAGTTTTTTTTTTTTTTTTTTTATTGAAGCCTATCAGAGTTTACAGTGAACGAAGCTTACAAGGCTACTTTTTTAGTGCAACAAGACTCGAACCTATGACAGTTAAAGCTTTTGTCTGAAATAATTATGCAGTATAGTTAACATCACATAGACTGTCAGCAAGGTGTGTTGCATGTTATACAGAAAAGTGCAAATATATTGTACTGTTTCAAATGCTAAGGTGTGGTGGGGCATTAAGATATCCTGGATTAACAGTGTCAAGGAGTAGTCAAATCATAGCAAAACATTTTTTTATTTTTTTTTTCATTAGCAAACTAACTAAAGTCCCTGGTGCAACTGTAGTTTCGCCGGCCATAACCAAGAGACACAGTGAACTTTCAAATTAGGAGGATCTAATCTCTGTGACTTGCTCAGGTGATCTGTAGGGTCGGTTTCAATAAGCCAGAGGTCCAGTTCTGTTTTGGGTAGAAAGGCTAGATTTTCTTGACATACGAGGTGTGTGTCAGGGTTCTTACCTGAGATGGGAGTCTGTAGTGCAGATCTGTTTGCTTACCCTTGCAGATACACAGTCCAACGTGCTCAGATAAGAAGCTACCTGGACTGTGAATCTGTGCAGGAAAGGTGATTCCAATGCAGTACCGACAAGGATACAAACAGCAGGATAGTAGAGGGAAAGCCAAAGGATGCCAGAGGTCAGGATAACGAAGTGTAGCCGAAGTCAAGGGATGCCAGAGATCAGGATAAAAAAAGTCAGAAGTCTGGGTCAATAATGGAGTTTGATACTGGAACACAGGAACTGAACACATATACAACAGGATCAAAGACCTAAATATAAAGGCATAAATCTCCCTTTTTTATCCTTTAAAAAAAATAAAGTGTATATCAATTTCAATGATTAGCCCAATCACGTGTTAATCCCAACTGTCATAACGTTCCTTGTATGCCACTATCTCAAGCTCTCCCATTTCCCTACACAAGCTTTTTGCAGTAGCAGACATTTATCATATAATTTTCTTTTTTTTTCTTACCTTTTAAGAGCAATGATTGATTGTGATAAATGGTATTATAATATAGTGTATTTTGTTTTGTTTTGTTTTTTTATATATTATACTAATATATGGTATGCAGTGGAACTTTTTGCCATTAGTACTAAAAGCTTTTGTAGTAACTTGTGGATTCCACACCCTTTTTTTTTTTCATTTCCGTCCTTAGTTGTGTGCTCTTAAAAACACATCATGATATACACTTAACAAAATAGTTTATGTTTCATGCTATGTATTTTAATATCTAATGTAATGTCTCAATATGTTAAATATTTCAGGTGCAGGTCAAGGAGCAAGTAGTCATAAAAATTGTCATTGATACAAAGAAATAATGACTCTGTAACTTCAATGTCTTGTAAAATTTATTTTTCCATTAATGACTCAAATTTCCTCTCAACAACTATCAGCACTTGCACTCCCGTTGGATGGCACCGTTCAATGATGACCAAATCTGTGACAAATCAAATTGGAATTAATCCTGTATAGTTCAGTGCTAAAACATTCAGTGCATATATGGCATGAACTACTTTTCCCCCTGAAGATAAAATGGCAAGCGACTGAAATTATTCATGGGTGGTCTCGTTGGCTGAGATAGAAGTGTGGCAAGGATGTAATTTTCAATGTGCACCATGCAGAGTAGAAATGGCATGCGAGATATCTTCAAATTCATGAAAGTGTCACAAAGCACCAAAGATCATGCAACTATGGTTGCACTGGTTATATCTCTGCTGTTTAGTAGTAAAGCCACACTTCTCTTGGCTGAGACTCACACAGCCTCCCTTGATTTCTCTGCTCCATGCAGCCATCACATTAAAAAGTTAGAATTGGCTTGGGCATCTGTGACACTTCCTGAAAAGAAGTCTACATTTTTGCACGGTGTGCTTAATTTCGAGTTTCCAATCTCATCTGCCAAGAGCCAGTTAGAGCCTTCAATTGCCTTGTGTGTGATTAGTAGTTTCATAAAATTTGCTCTGTCAAACTTTAAAATAAACACACTTTGCTGTAAGATCTGAAAATTTTTCACAACCTCCATGAAATTTTTTTTCATGGGGTTGTGTGGGTCACGGAAAGGGGAAGTGGGACTATAGCTGCACAAACAGAAACAAATGTGATTTTATCTGAGCAATGAGGCTGCAAGGAGATAATCTACACACCAAAACAGATTTATTAAACTAAAAGTTGTCTTGGTGTTAGAATGTCCTTTTGACAAAGTCACAAATGTAACTAATACAATAGTAATAAGAAGAAACACAGTGGATTATGATAAAGGACATTTTTTTTTGTAATGGGAAATATAGTGATTTTTGGACCAATTCACAATGTAATGTAAGATAAGCACTGGTAGAAAAAAAAGGAATATTAAAAATATAAAGAATGCAAGTGTAATAGCACAGGTAGTTTGAGAAATTTTAAAGAAAGGGAGCGGGGGGTGATGGTAATGTGAGAGGGAGCGGGGGGTGATGGTAATGTGAGAGGGAGCGGGGGGTGATGGTAATGTGAGAGGGAGCGGGGGGAGGGGGTAATGTGAGAGTGAGAGGGGGTATTGTGAGAGTGAGAGGGGCTAATGTGAGAGGGGCTAATGTGAGAGTGGGGGGGCTAATGTGAGAGTGGGGGGGGCTAATGTGAGAGTGGGGGGGCTAATGTGATATTGTGAGAGGAGGGTGATGTGAGAAGGAGGGGGTGATGGTGAGTGGGGGAGGCTGAAGGTGGTGACGGAGGGTTATGCTGAGGGGGGTGATGCTGAGGGGGGTGGGGGAGTGATGTTGAGGGTGGTGGTGGGTGGTGAAGCTGAGGATGGTGAGGGGTGATGCTGAGGGTGGTGGGAGGTGAGGCTGAGGGTGGTTATGGGGGATGGTGAGGCTGAAGGGGTAATGGTGAGGGTGGTGGGGGTGAGGCTGAGGGTGGGGAGGGGTGATGGTGGTGAGGCTGACGGTGGGGAGGGGAGGGGTGATGGGGAGGGTGGTGGGGGTGATGGTGACGGTGGTAGGGGTGATGGTGACGGTGGTGGGGGGTGATGGTGAGTGGGGGAGGCTGAGGGTGGTGACGGAGGGTTATGCTGAGGGTGGTGGGGGGTAATGCTGAGGGTGGTGATGCTGAGGGTGGTGGGGGGTAATGCTGAGGGTGGTGATGCTGAGGGTGGTGGGGGGTAATGCTGAGGGTGGTGATGCTGAGGGTGGTGGGGGGTAATGCTGAGGGTGGTGATGCTGAGGGTGGTGGGGGGTAATGCTGAGGGTGGTGGGGGGTAATGCTGAGGGTGGTGATGCTGAGGGTGGTGGTGGGAGGTGAGGTTGAGGGTGGTGGTGGGAGGTGAGGTTGAGGGTGGTGGTGGGAGGTGAGGTTGAGGGTGGTGGTGGGAGGTGAGGTTGAGGGTGGTGGTGGGAGGTGAGGTTGAGGGTGGTGGTGGGAGGTGAGGTTGAGGGTGGTGGTGGGAGGTGAGGTTGAGGGTGGTGGTGGGAGGTGAGGTTGAGGGTGGTGGTGGGAGGTGAGGTTGAGGGTGGTGGTGGGAGGTGAGGTTGAGGGTGGTGGTGGGAGGTGAGGTTGAGGGTGGTGGTGGGAGGTGAGGCTGAGGGTGGTGGTGGGAGGTGAGGCTGAGGGTGGTGGGAGGTGAGGCTGAGGGTGGTGGGAGGTGAGGCTGAGGGTGGTGGGAGGTGAGGCTGAGGGTGGTTATGGGAGATGGTGAGGCTGAGGGTGAAGGGGTGATGGTGACGGTGGTGGGGGGTGTAGCTGAGGGTGGTGGGGGGTGTAGCTGAGGGTGGTGGGGGGTGTAGCTGAGGGTGGTGGGGGGTGAGGCTGAGGGTGGTGGGGGGTGATGGTGGTGGGGGTTAAGACTGAGGGTGGTGGAGGGTGAAGTTGATGGTGGGTGTAGCTGAGGGTGGTGGGGGTGGTGATAATGGTGGGTGGTGAGGCTGAGGGTGGTGATGGTGGGTGAGGCTGAGGGTGGTGGGGGTAATGGTGAGGGTGGGGCGGGGTGGTGGTGGGGGTGAGGCTGAGGGTGGTTGGGGGTAATGGTGAGGGTGGGGTGGTGGTGGGGGTGAGGCTGAGGGTGGTTGGGGTAATGGTGGTGGGGGTGAGGCTGAGGGTGGTGGGGGGTAATGGTGAGGGTGGGGAGGGGTGATGGTGAGGGTGGGGAGGGGTGATGGTGGTGGGGGGTGAGGCTGAGGGTGGTGGGGGGTAATTTGAGGGTGGGTGATGGTGGTGGGGGTGAGGGTGGGTAGGGGTGATGGTGGGGAGGGTGGTGGGGGTGATGGTGGTGGTGGTGATGGTGGTGGGGTGATGTGGTGGGGGTGATGTGGTGGGGGGTGAAGCTGAGTGTGGTGGGGGGTGAAGCTGAGGGTGGTGGGTGGTGGGGGGTGATGGTGGTCGGGGGTGAGGCTGAGGGTGGTGAAGCTGGGGGTGAGCCTGAGTGTAGTGAGGGGTGATGGGGAGGGAGAGCCTACCTTTCCCTGGTGGTCCAGTGGGCTCCCTGGTGGACCGGTGGCCACTGCTCCCGGTCTGCAGCTCCGCAGAGCTGCAGACCGCGTAATCTTGCGAGATTTCAGAGTGTTGCCGTGGTAACCCGCGGCAATGCTCTGATTGGCCAATTCTCGCGAGTCACATGGTCTGCAGCTCTGCACACTGCGGAGCTGCAGATTAGTGTCTGCGGTGGCTGGCGGGCAGCCAGGAGGGGCCTCACACCCGGCGGCATACCGGGCAAGCCGCCGGGCCCCCTCCTGGTGTCAGGTCCTCGGTCACTGACCGAGGACCTGACACACTCTGCCAACAGGCGGTTTAGGCGGCCGCGAGGCCCCAGCCAGCGCGAGGCCTTAGGCGGCCGCCTAAACCGCCTAATTAGAGAGCCGCCTCTGCTTACCTCTCCTGCAGCTCCTGTCAGCTCCCTCCTCCTCCGCGCCAGTCCGGTCAGCTCCCAGTGTAAGTCTTGCGAGAGCCGCGGGGTCATAGCGCAGCCGCGAGACTTACACTGTGAGCTGGCAGAGGGAGCTGACCAGACCGTCGCGGAGGAGGAGGGAGCTGCAGGAGAGGTAAGTGCTTCCTGCCAGCCCCCCTCCACTGAACTGCCAATGCCACTGGACCACCAGGGAGTGAGATCCCCCCTCCCTGGACAGCTAACAAGCAGGGAGGGGGGACGAAAAAAAAAATATAAATAATAAAATAAAATATTTTAAAATAATAATAATAAAAAAAAATAATAAAAAAGCCCACCCCCACCAAGGCTCTGCAACATACACACACACTGCATTCATTATATACACACACTGTAAATATTCAATTAATATAAATTTTTTTTAGGATCTAATTTTATTTAGAAATTTACCAGTAGCTGCGGCTTTTCCCACCCTAGTCTTATACTCGAGTCAATAAGTTTGCCCAGTTTTTTGGGGTAAAATTAGGGGCCTCGGCTTATATTCGGGTCGGCTTATACTCTAGTATATACGGTATTTGTTTAAGTTGTAACATCTAATGTGATGCTCCTCTTTATGCTCTAGGCTGGATAGACAGTAGCCCAAATGGATATAATTATAGATATTGGAAGGAATCTTATGTATAGACACCGCTTGTCTAGATCAACCCTTTAAAGGGACACTCCAGGAACCCAGACCACTTCTGCCCATTGTAGTGGTCTGGGTGCAAACTCCCACTACCCTTAACCTTGCAAGTGTAATTATTGCAGTTTTTTATAAAAAAGACAGCCACTAGAGGGCACTTCCTGCTCTATAGCACAGAAAACCTGTGCTAGAGCGTCGCTGGACGTTCTCACGCTGTGTGAGGACCTTCAGCATCGCTCTATTCCTCATAGGAAAGCATTGAAAAGCATTTTCAATGCTTTCCTATGGGGAACTCTAATGCGCATGCACGACATTGCCGTGCATGCGCATTAGGTCTCCCCCACCGGCCGACGTAATGACTGGGAGGAGCGGCGACTAGCAGAAACCACCGCCGAGGGACATCAGCCGGGTCTCAGGTAAGTGTGACCTGAAGGGGTTTTCACCTCTTCAGCAACCGGGGATTGGGGTGTGGGAGGGAGAGGGGACCTGCAGTGCCAGGAAAACAAATTGTTTGCCTGGCACTGGAGTTTCCCTTTAACCCCTTAAGAACACATAACATGTGTGACATGTCATGATTCCCTTTTATTCCATAAATTTGGTCCTTAAGGGGTTAATAGACGTTTGATGTCCTCCTGCAAAGCATGAGTAAGTCCAGTACCCACTACCCTTAACCCTGCAAGTGTAATTATTGCAGTTTTTTATAAACTGCGATAATTACCTGGCAGGGTTAACTCCACCTCTAGTGGCTGTCTACAGCCACTAGAGGGCACTGTGGGGATATTTATGGGGTGATAAATATTCAAATATTTTTTTGAAAATTATCAAAAATGTATTTAATTTGTATTATATCAAAATTTATATCTTGAGCATTACCCACTATTTTAATTCTCTTAGATCCTAGAGAACGTCATCATTTTAGAGGATTTTTACTCCATACAAATAAATCACAATTTGATTATAAAAATATAATTTATTGTGACATAATAAAATAATATGTAACATGCGTGATAATAATCAGTGAATACAGTCATAATATCAGTGAATCAGTATAACATAGGTATACTAAATATGGCAATATGGTTTAAACAAATTCAGCGTCTACAGCATCAACTGTCAAGACTTACAACATTTATGAGGATCCTTCACACGGAACACAGAAAGCAAAACGTCACAGAGAGCACAGAATTCCTCAGAGTGTAGCTAGAAGTCGTAAAATCCCGGCTATCAGTTAGATCCTGATTAACTCTTTCAATACTGGCTAGAATCCTCTTAGGCATATAATATCCTATTCTATTGCTATTTTCAATTAAAATAACGTTCAAACCAGCTCATTAATCATTTCCTTAAACCCATCCTGTAACGGATCGACAGGCACCCCGACTGGGTACCTCCGTTGACTGATGCTCCTAGCGCTTCCTGAGGGCTCCAAGCACTCCAGCCGACACCATAACCACCGTAGACTCGTTCAGAGAGCAAAACCAGGAACAAGCTCTTACAAGAGCTTAGTAGTGATATAGCAAGGGAGTATGACTAGCATAGCAATCCCTTGTAGCAGTTTTCCCCACTAAGAGACAGAACTCCAAATTGAGGATGAAGTAGAACTGAAGCTTTTAACCCCTTAAGGACCAAACTTCTGGAATAAAAGGGAATCATGACATGTCACACATGTCATTATTCCCTTTTATTCCCTGAAGTTTGGTCCTTAAGGGGTTAAGGGGTTAATCAAACACTCAGCTTTTATGCACATTTTGCACACATAGTACTGCCCACAGGGTTTTGCAAAACAACCAATCAATACGTACAATACAATCAGACTCTCCCAGCAATTACACACAAAATTCTCCCCTATGCCTGTGATACAATTATCTCAACACAATAGACTAACTTAATTATCACAGGCAGAAAATACAAAGTTTTTACAAAATATTAATAACTTCCAAAATATAAATGCCATTCACATAAAACAAATTTTCAGAATCAGCATACTATAAACATACTCAAAAATCATACAAACCCCTCCAGTATTTAAAAAGTTAGCTGTGAGTCCTTTATGACCGACTGCAAGCACATTTTCATGCCCAAAACAGTTCCATGGATTTGGGCTGTGCGGTCAGTCTATTTCACACTGAGAAAATGACTAAGTCCCATTCGAACGAGCGTTCGAATCTTCGAACGGGCCTTAGTCTCCAGCCGCAGTGTCGAATTAGAGAAGGTAAGGGTCAGCTGTGTTCGTCTAAACGTGTAGCCAATTTGAGTTCCATAGATTTAGGGGCACACACCGTTGACCGCGGTCGAATGAACAAAGATGGCCGCCGCCACGTGTTCGTTTGTACGAACGGCGGCCACCCAGCGGTCGGCAATTTACCTACAGCAGGCTTCCGGCCTGGGAGGTAAATTGCCTGCACACTTCCACTTCAGGGTGGTCCGCCTGTGTGGTACTTGGTTCAGTAAGCCCCATTTACTAAACCAAGTGGGAGACAGCCACAAACAAAGTATTTTAATATGTCCCCAGACAGTTCTGAAAGGGCCAGAAACAGCATTATAAAAAATCCATTATGCCCAAATCAGTTCCTTAACCCCTTAAGGACACATGACATGTGCGACATGTCATGATTCCCTTTTATTCCAGAAGTTTGGTCCTTAAGGGGTTAAAGGGCAATACATCCCAGGGGCCATAGTCACATGGCAGGAGGCTGGCAATCCGTCTTCTCCAATGCCCAGTGGCGAGGTCGGTTTCGCCGCACATCCAATTCGAATAATCTCCCAGATTTTACAAAAGCCGAATTTAACTCTACATAAGATACACTATCTTATTTCAGAGCAAATCAATACATCTGGATAAAACCAGTGGTATGCTAACACATGATAAATATCACATTAATATATAATTATCTTGATTCCACCTGCAGAATGAAATGTTTATAACTATATATTCTTTAGTTAACTAAGATTTCTAAATATTGAAATCTGACCGTGATTTATCCATGCATACATCCTGCTATTAGTACATTTTTAATTAATTGAAATTAATTAAATAAAACCAGCATAATTACCATCTATGTAGATGTTCTCATTAGATGATTAGATAGTTACAAGAATTGAATGGAACTGTGGTTAATGTTTGTAAGGAGGTGTATAGGATTCTATGTAATAGGAAAGTGGGATTGGTTATGAAAGTGTTGGTAAAATTCTAAGTGTCAAGGAAGTGTTTCTTGAGTTGTATCCAAGAAAGTTTGAGAGTTGAGTGTTAGTCCCAGAGTGTCCTGGATCACTCTGAATGTCCGAATCTTAATCTCTCTCTTCCCTTTGTCTTTACTTTTTAAAGGGCCAGATTCTCTGTATCTCATTAGTTGATCAGGCCTGTAGGGCGATGAAGGTGTGGCTAACTCACAGACCACCATCTAGATTTTGGTCAAGTTCTTGTCCCTGAAAGAGTTAACTAATTTTGATGACGATTCTGACGTAATTTGGCTTATCTGTAATGACTGCTATCATTCGCCAGACGTGTCAGTTCAAAGCATTTTCTTTGGTTTTTCCTAGTCTTGTCTCAGACATCATGGCGGCAATATACCTTTAAATCTATTTTCTGACACGTCTAATCCTTAATTTCACCCCTTGCTTAGTCTTATCTGTAACTGATAAGTCTTATCTGTAACTGTGGTATGGCTTTCTTGTGTGAAGCTAACATTAAGAATAATATTCCATCCCCCCTTCTCTGTTAGACTCATTGCCTTGTTTACATAACGCATTCCTTAGCTTAATGACTGAAGTTAGACTCAACTCACATTGATGAGAGCCTCTAGGGGACAGGCTCAAATCACATCAGCGATAGTGTCGTTGATGACACTGCACCCTTTTGCCTGGGTATGTTCCCTCAAAGGACTAGATAAAGGGGAGAAAAAGCTCTAGTCCATTACGTTTTCAGTGTGTGTATATATATATATATATATATATATATATATATATATATATATATATATATATATATATATATACTGTACCTTGCACTCAAGCTATCACTGTTTGCAAAAACCGGGTGCATTACCTGGGCCAAAGCATCATACATTCAGATAGTGTGGCTGCACTCACGGAAGTTTCCTTTAAAATTTCACTTTTATTGAGTTTCCATAAAAAAAAAATCGACGTTTCAGTCCAGCATGTGGACTTTCATCAGGATTACTAAACATTTGAAAATGTTACATATAAAGGGATGCAATAATTGTGATAAACTCACCCCAGGTGCTGTTCGTGCGGTTACCGGCGTCCTATCTGGCGGAATGCGCATGTGCAGTGGTGTGCCCGCCCATTCATGTGACGTAGCCGTCGTTACTATAGAATTGCACAAATTTGGAAGGACCATGAGACTTAAAGATTTTTTTGCCAGCCCACGTGAAATTGAGAGGAGCAATATTGGAAATACGGGAGAGTCTTTTCAGGTGAAATCCACCTTTGACCCAACATCACATAAAGCTTCCATTAAGTCATTCTTGTCGGTTATGAATCGGGATGCAGTGGGATACATGCAGCAGGATTATAGAAGAAAACAGAACGTGACAAAGCAGCAAAGGAAAATCATCAAAGATTTGGCAGAGGACCCCACAATTTTAATACGCTCAGCAGACAAGGGTAGAGGCATAGTGGTAATGGACTATAGCTATTATGCTACAGAATTAAAATCACAATTGTCCGACCGAAACACCTATAAGCCACTGGAGGAGGACCCCATGAGAAGTATCCAAAATAATATAGATGAAATTCTAACTATGGGCCTGACAGCAGGCTACATAGATTTAAAGCTGCAACAATTCCTGGCTAAACAACACCCACGCACTCCCATAATATACACAATTCCAAAAATTCATAAAGATGTTAACCGACCACCAGGACGCCCTATAGTCTCGGCAATAGGAGGTGTCTTAGAACCCATCACCAAATGGTTGGACCACCTCTTTCAAGAACCAGTAAGACAATTACATACCTGCATTAAAGATACACCGACACTCATCTCCAGCATCAAAGAGATACAGTATGATGAACATAAACCAGTCCTCATTACCATGGATGTACAAAGCTTGTATACGATAATTCTGCATGAAGATGGCGTTGAAGCCATGCGACAGGTGTTGGTAAGATCTACTGTATACAGTGGCCCACCCATAGAGTTCGTGTTAGAACTCCTCACCTTGGTTCTTCAAAATAACTATTTTAGGTTTGAGGATACGTGGTACCTCCAAATAGCAGGTACGTCTATGGGGTCAGCTATGTCGCCTATGTACGCCAATGCGTACATGTTCATCTATGAAGAAAAACAAATATTGGACCTATACACTAACAGTATTACATCATACTATAGATTTATAGATGACCTGCTCATCATATGGAATAAATCAATTGAGGAAGCAGAAGAGATGATTCGAGATCTTAACCAATTGCCACTACCGGTTAGATTCACGGCAGAGATAAGCACTGAAAGAGTACATTATCTGGACCTCCAGATAGAGGTGGGTGACACAAGTCTTCAGTATTCTCTTTACACTAAGCCCACAGACAGGAATACAACGTTACATTACCAAAGCGCACACCCCAAGGCACTCAAAGACTCATTACCAAAAGCACAGTTTTTGAGAGTCATTAGGAATAACTTGGATGTCCAAACTATGGAGAAACAGATTTTAGAGATGAAAACTAAATTTCTACAAAGTGGCTATGATAGCCGAAATCTTGATAAAGCGCTTCAAGAAGCACTAAGTGCACGCGCCGAAGAGAAAGAGAAAAATAAGTCTTCAGAACTTGTTTTCCCCGTGCTATATCAACCAGCATCTCCACAGGTAGCAGCCTCTGTTAAGAGGAACTGGAAGATACTAGCTAGTGATGAGACACTCCCAAGAGAATTCAAGCAAGCACCATTGGTTTGTTATAAAAGGAACAAGAATTTAAAAGACCTTTTAGTACATACGGACCCCGTAGCAAGTTACCAAAGGACATCTAAAGATCAAATAAGAGGATCGGTTAGATGCCTTGGATGCATCACGTGTAGCCACATGATCCCGGCAAAGAAGTTCAATAATCCACATAACAACAAGGTTTACCCTATTAGGTTTACAATAACGTGTAAAACTACACACGTAATCTATAAATTGAACTGTCCATGTGGTCTTTGCTATATAGGGAAAACTGAAAGAGCCATATGTGAACGCATTAGGGGACATAGGTCCAGTATACGACTGGCCTATAGGGACAGCCAATCGGACAAACCAGTGGCAAAACATTTCTTGGAACTTGGACATCCTCTAGCCGCATTGAAGTTTGTGGCGATCGACCACATCCCACTATCAAGAAGAGGTGGGGACCAGGGAAAGACACTTTTAAACAAAGAGGCGTTTTGGATATACAAACTTGATACTGTCTCCCCTAGGGGGCTCAATGAAGCTTTGTCATTACATTTGTTTCTGTAAAACATAACTAATCATTTGCCCTAGCTAGTCCAAGAACATAAAGAAAGCATAGATAATATATACAATGTTTTTTAAAATTATTCATTTTGTTGATATACAAATGGTGACGCATAATAGAGGTATAGGACGAAATAGATATATAATACTAAAGGCTAACAATTTAGGCTATAATTATATTATGAACGGCACATATACTATTATGTATACATGTAACCATTTTTGCATATATACACCTCTATAGTTGTTCGAGCCATCCATTAGTAATATCAATATTTTAATATTAATTAAGACTTTGTGTTTGAGAATATACATTTATATATAGAGTTTTGTATTGTTTTTGCACTATTAGCACTTTAATTGATTGCACTATTTGCCACTTTAATCACAGCACTGTATAAATTTATAATTCTATTAAGCACTTTGACACATTTTTAGTCACATCATACTTTTAATAGCAACTTTTGTTAGTTGCCCTCAACACTATGATAATTTGGGGAATAATTGATCCCTTATGTACATAATAGCACTTTATCCTATTACTTATACAGCACTTGCTGCATTCTGCACTTTATCTTTCGAATCCAACACTTGTAAATAACGATCACTAGGTCCGGGTGCATTGTAAACATCACTATGGTGACGGAACTTTGTTGTCCCACGTTTCTATAGTAACGACGGCAACGTAACGCGACTACGTCACATGAATGGGCGGGCACACCACTGCACATGCGCATTCCGCCGGTAACCGCACGAACAGCACCTGGGGTTAGTTTATCACAATTATTGCATCCCTTTATATGTAACATTTTCAAATGTTTAGTAATCCTGATGAAAGTCCACATGCTGGACTGAAACGTCGATTTTTTTTTTTATGCAAACTCAATAAAAGTTAAATTTTAAAGGAAACTTCCGTGAGTGCAGCCACACTATCTGAATATATATATATATATATATATATATATATACACGAAAGCAGTGAAGTGAGCACTCCAGAGGACTTATTAAGGCAATTTATTCAGTGTGAAAAAAAATTGACGTTTCGACCCGCAGGTCTTTATCAAGATACAAAACAGTGTAAAACAGTGGCATTTATAGCATACATAATTAAGGAGTAATCACTTACCCTAGAATAGCTGTGCACCCCAAAGCCATGTGTGAACGCTGACCCGTGATTAAAATGTGCCGTGCAGGTTCCGTAAGTGGGTGATGACGTCAAAAAAAGTGCGACCGGAATAGGAACATGAATCGATAGTCCACAGAGAAATAAGATATGCAAAGGGTGGAATGTGTATAAAGTGATCAAAAGACGTAACTCTCAGATAGAAGAAAATATGCAAACATATAAAAATGTGAAAATGTGTAGAAAAAGTATTAAATAGTAAAACAAAAAAGTATATATGTGAAAAAATATATGAAATAAAATAAAATAAAGTAGAAAATATAAAAAAATATGAAAATATAGAAATAAAAATAATAATAAAAAAATAAAAAAGTGAAAAAAGAACCAGACCAGCAAAGAGAAAAACAAAAGAAGAGGAGAAAAGAAGAAGAAGAAAAAAATGGAGGGAGAGCTAAAGAGGGAAGAAACCATAGTGAATAAAAAAATGATGCAAAACGATGCAAAATGGTGCAAAATATATAATATAGTGACACTTGAACGTTCGCTAGATAGAGCTTGGGAGATCCATAATAAGCCTCGCATTCAAACTACTATGTCTTTGAATAAACCAAAGATCATCACATTACCCCTTTTATACCATACAGCAAGTGATCAAATTGCTAAGGCTATTCGCAAAAGATGGGACCTTTTGGCTTCTGATTCTACACTGCACTCTGCCTTTTCGCATCCTCCTCGCATTGCCTTTAGACGGAACCGGAATCTTAGGGATATTTTAGTCAAAAATGACTACCCTGACCAATACGAGATGCAAAAAGCTCATACCAAACTAGGTTGCTTTAAATGTACCAATTGTGTCACTTGTGGCCATATGCTTACAGGCCCCTCGTTTGCTCATCCACACTCAGGGAAACGCTACCTCATTAAACATCACATCACTTGTCTTACCAACCATGTGGTCTATTTAATATCTTGTCCATGTGGACTACATTACGTGGGGAAAACTGACCTTACACTTCGGGATAGAATGCGAGGTCATCGGTCAGGGATTATGACTGCTTTTAGGGATGGCAAGACTGACAAACCAGTGGGCAAACATTTCTTAGAGATGAACCACCGGCTTCCTACTCTCAAATTTATAGCCATCGACCACATCCCTCCGCTCTCTAGAGGGGGCGACCGATCCAAGATCCTACTTCAGCGTGAAGCATATTGGATCAAGACATTGGACACTTTACACCCAAGGGGCCTCAACGAATATGTCTCCCTCCATGCATTTTTGGATACTCGCTTATTGCATTTTTACAGTTTACCTTCAGAGCCTAGGTCTATCTCTTGTCTCTGTCTTCTACCACTTTGCCCTTGGTCTACTAGGTTAATCCTGTCATATATTTGTTTGGGCTCTACATCGTTGTTATTTTTACTAATATTTTGTTGGTGCATCTAACACATACACCAACGATTGATACAATGCTGTATATACATATATACTTTCTGCACTGAGTTGCATATATTTAATTATCTATAGTCCATAAGTTTTCACTTTGCCTTTTCTCTCACGTCCTTTTCGTTCTCTAGAGGGTTTTGCACTTTGGGTATTTTATTTTTTGCATCATTTTTTTATTCACTATGGTTTCTTCCCTCTTTCCCTCTCCCTCCATTTTTTATTCTTGTTCTTCTTTTCTCCTCTTCTTTTGTTTTTCTCTTTGCTGGTCTTGTTCTTTTTTCACTTTTTCACTTTTTTATTTTTTTATTATTATTTTTTTTATTATTTTTATATCATTATCTTTATATTTCTATATTTTCATATTTATTTTTTTCTACTTTATTTTATTTTTTCATATATTTTTTCACATATATACTTTTTTGTTTTACTATTTAATACTTTTTCTACACATTTTCAAATTTTTATATATGTTTCCATATTTTCTTCTATCTGAGAGTTACGTCTTTTGATCACTTTATACACATTCCACCCTTTGCATATCTTATTTCTCTGTGGACTATCGATTCATGTAACATTACATGCTTACATTAATACATATTTCCATCACCATTCCTAATTTATATACTCTTTTGACTTGTTATTTTATACACATCACGCATGACCATTCACTTCAGGTTTCCTTGGTAACAAGACGCTTGTTCACAACCTATTCCGGTCGCACTTTTTTTGACGTCATCACCCACTTACGGAACCTGCACGGCACATTTTAATCACGGGTCAGCGTTCACACATGGCTTTGGGGTGCACAGCTATTCTAGGGTAAGTGATTACTCCTTAATTATGTATGCTATAAATGCCACTGTTTTACACTGTTTTGTATCTTGATAAAGACCTGCGGGTCGAAACGTCGATTTTTTTTCACACTGAATAAATTGCCTTAATAAGTCCTCTGGAGTGCTCACTTCACTGCTTTCGTGTTTATCTACGCTCTGCAGCACCGAGGCTTTCTTCTGGATTAATGCAAAGGTAGAGTGCCAGACTTTGTATATATTTTTATATATTTATATATATATATATATATATATATACACACAGCATAAAGTGATGATGGTTTTGCTCCCCTTTTTTAGAGCCAATAAGACCTGGCTCTGGATTGTAAGCCTTGCGGTCTCTAAAGGGGGCACCTTTCCTTCTTTTGCAGCAAGAGATGGATAAAGCCAATACAATATAATAAATTTATTTAAACTTCAAATATAAAAATGAAAATAAATAATAGACAATATTGAAGTGCAAGAGTACAAAATGTCCAAATAGTAGCTTGAAATCCGAGACTCCTTTCGCCCATGTGCAGTGGGCTTTTCCAATCAGTGTTTTTATTTCCTTCACTGTTGCTGCTTAAAGGGACACTCCAGGCACCCAGACCACTTCTGCCCATTGGAGTGGCCTGGGTGCCAACTCCCACTACCCTTAAACCTGCAACTGTAAATATTGCAGTTTTCATAAACTGCAATATTTACATTGCAGGGTTAACTCCTCCTCTAGTGGCTGTCTAGAGGGCACTTCCTGGTTTATAGCACAGGTTTTCTGTGCTATCGCGTCGCTGGACGTCCTCACGCTATGTGAGGACCTCCAGCGTCGCTATAATTCCCATAGGAAAGCATTTTTCAATGCTTTCCTATGTGGAGGTCTAATGCGCGTGTGCGGCATTTCCGCAATAGGTCTCTCACCGCCGGCAGCCACGCATGCGCAATCGGTCTCCCCTGCCGGATGACGTTGGCGGGGGAGGAGCGTGGGCGGACCCACAACCAGCGCAGAGGGACATCTGCGCTGGACTCCGGTAAGTCACTGAGGGGGTTTAAATCCCCTCAGCACCCTGGGATGGGGGGTGGGAGGGAGAGGGGACCTGCAGTGCCAGAAAAACGGTTTGTTTTCCTGGCACTGGAGTGTCCTTTTAAATATGCCAGGTTTGGGTCCTATAGGTCCTTCCCCAGGCCGGTCCTCTAATCAAGGTCCAGGATGATGGGAGGTCAGGTCACACACCTCCAGTTGATTAAGGTGATCGGGAGCAACGTGACATCTTCATTCACATGACTTGTAAACAAATATAAACCGGAAGTGACATGACACAATGTTTTCGACCGTCACTTCCTATTTTGTTCACGGTTTCCATTTTAGATATAGGAATCAGTAGGAATATGATTGCAGTTTTGCCCTTACATAAACACTCTATGGCTGAAATTCTCACCACAAAAGTAGTAAGGAAAAAAGGGAAACAAAGTACAGGGAGTGCAGAATTATTAGGCAAATTAGTATTTTGAACACATCATCCTCTTTATGCATGTTGTCTCACTCCAAGCTGTATAGGCTTGAAAGCCTACTACCAATTAAGCATATTAGGTGATGTGCATCTCTGTAATGAGAAGGGGTGTGGTCTAATGACAACACCCTATATCAGGTGTGCATAATTATTAGGCAACTTCCTTTCCTTTGGCAAAATGGGTCAAAAGAAGGACTTGACAGGCTCAGAAAAGTCAAAAATAGTGAGATATCTTGCAGAGGGATGCAGCACTCTTAAAATTGAAAAGCTTCTGAAGTGTGATCATCGAACAATCAAGCGTTTCATTCAAAATAGTCAACAGGGTCGCAAGAAGCGTGTGGAGAAACCAAGGCGCAAAATAACTGCCCATGAACTGAGAAAAGTCAAGCATGCAGCTGCCTAGATGCCACTTGCCACCAGTTTGGCCATATTTCAGAGCTGCAACATCACTGGAGTGCCCAAAAGCACAAGGTGTGCAATACTCAGAGACATGGCCAAGGTAAGAAAGGCTGAAAGACGACCACCACTGAACAAGACACACAAGCTGAAACGTCAAGACTGGGCCAAGAAATACTCAAGACTGGGCTCAAGACTGATTTTTCTAAGGTTTTATGGACTGATGAAATGAGAGTGAGTCTTGATGGGCCAGATGGATGGGCCCGTGGCTGGATTGGTAAAGGGCAGAGAGCTCCAGTCCAACTCAGACGCCAGCAAGGTGGAGGTGGAGTACTGGTTTGGGCTGGTATCATCAAAGATGAGCTTGTGGGGCCTTTTCGGGTTGAGGATGGAGTCAAGCTCAACTCCCAGTCCTACTGCCAGTTTCTGGAAGACAGTTTCTGGAAGACTTCTTCAAGCAGTGGTACAGGAAGAAGTCTGCATCCTTCAAGAAAAACATGATTTTCATGCAGGACAATGCTCCATCACCCGCGTCCAAGTACTCCACAGCGTGGCTGGCAAGAAAGGGTATAAAAGAAGAAAATCTAATGATATGGCCTCCTTGTTCACCTGATTTGAACCCCATTGAGAACCTGTGGTCCATCATCAAATGTGAGATTTACAAGGAGGGAAAACAGTACACCTCTCTGAACAGTGTCTGGGAGGCTGTGGTTGCTTCTGCACGCAATGTTGATGGTGAACAGATCAAAACACTGACAGAATCCATGGATGGCAGGCTTTTGAGTGTCCTTGCAAAGAAAGGTGGCTATATTGGTCACTGATTTGTTTTTGTTTTGTTTTTGAATGTCAGAAATGTATATTTGTGAATGTTGAGATGTTATATTGGTTTCACTGGTAAAAATAAATAATTGAAATGGGTATATATTTGTTTTTTGTTAAATTGCCTAATAATTATGCACAGTAATAGTCACCTGCACACGCCTCTCTTGGAAAACTTATTGCCTCTTTTGGATTCAACTACCACCTGTACGCTGATGACACTCAGATATACCTCTCCTCACCGGACCTCTCCCCGGCCGTCCTGCAACGTGTCACTGCTTGCCTCTCTTCCATCTCTGACTGGATGTCGTCACGCTTTCTCAAACTTAACCTCTCTAAAACTGAACTCCTTGTCTTTCCTCCTCCTAATACTGATCCTCCTCTCTCACTCTCCCTTCAAGTCAGTGATATCCACATAAGTCCATCCCTACAAGCGCGCTGTCTTGGCGTCATACTTGACTCTGGTCTCACCTTTGAGTCTCACATCCAGTTTGTTGCCAAGTCCTGTAGGTTCCAACTCAAAAACATAGCCCGCATCCGCCCCTTTCTTACGCAAGATGCTACCAAGGAGTTTGTCCATGCTCTAGTAATTTCCCGCATGGATTACTGTAACTCTCTCCTGATTGGTCTCCCCAAAAGCCGTACTGCCCCGCTACAGTCTGTAATGAATGCTGCAGCTAGACTGATTTTCCTATCCAGTCGGTCCTCTCACACCTCGCCCCTCTGCCAGTCCTTACATTGGCTCCCTGTATCCTATCGGAGTCAATTCAAAGTGCTAACCCATACATTTAAAGCACTGAACAATTCCAGCCCCTCTTATATCTCTTCACTGATCCAGAGGTATGCCCCTCCTCGTACCCTCCGCTCTGCCCGCGACCACCTCCTGACCGCTGCTCGCACCCGTACGGCCAACTCGCGCTTGCAGGACCTCTCACGGGCGGCTCCTCTCCTTTGGAATAACTTGCCTACTGCCATCAGACTCTCCCCTAGTCTTCAATCATTTAAGAAGGGCCTTAAAACCCATCTCTTCAGGAAAGCGTATGGCCTCCCAGAGTAATCTCTCCCTTACATACCTGTCTCTTGCTCTCTCCTATGGGATAGTGCTTTGCTCTCTTCTCCAGCTCTGCTTCACTCCTACCTGATATTTCCTATCCTAATGTTTCTAATACCCCACCTCCTATAGACTGTAAGCTCATTTGAGCAGGGTTCTCTTCAACCTATTGTTCCTGTAAGTTTTCTTGTAATTGTCTTATTTATTGTTACATCCCCCCTCTCAAAATATTGTAAAGCGCTACGGAATCTGTTGGCGCTATATAAATGGCAATAATAATAATAATAATATCCCCCTAAAATAGCTAAAACTAAAAAACTAAAAACTACTTCTAAAAATATTCAGCTTTGATATTAATGAGTTTTTTTGTGTTCATTGAGAACATTGTTGTTGTTCAATAATAAAATTAATCCTCAAAAATACAACTTGCCTAATAATTCTGCACTCCCTGTATATTGATAGCAGGTTTTTTTATGCATAATAGTGTATCTTTCAAATCTAAAATCAACAAAGTCTCCAGTAAATCAAGTAGTCATTTAGGATAGTCGGTTTTGCTCAATTTGTAGACTAATTATTGAAGAAAAATAAATAAATAATTGTTTGCATTTAAATTTTTGGAATAAAAATCCAATTTAAAAAAATACTATATTATTGGTGAAATTTTCAATTTCAATATTATTAAAATGTGTTGTATGTAAAGCGCTGCGGAATTTGACGGCACTCAATAAAAATCATAATAATAATAATAATAAATGTGCAAAATATTGATGATCAATCCTCATTCCCTTGATTTTAAAACTATCTTTGGTAATTCATACGGGGTATACTAGGTAAGGGTATAAAATTATTTTTAAAATATGATATATTTAGAAAAAATTGCATATTTCAAAATCGCTATTTAGATCGCCAGGAAGTAAAGTGTCTAAATTAAAAATCCACTTCATCTCAATCTGCCCCATTTTTTAAATTCAATTTTCCCCTTTACAATATGTATTTACTAACTGACTGCCATTAAATTGTAGCTTTGTAGTTCTTTGGCCTTCACATTAAAAAACTCTCTTCAAAACTTTATCCAATGTACAGTGGCACATCCTGCCTTAGCCCTACAGAAAGGAAACAGTGCAAAAAATGCGAATGCCTGACATTGAATATGGATATGTAGTATGTATGCACCTGCACTGCAAATCCACCTTTATAAAAGTGATACAACTGATATAACTCGTTCTGCCACTTTGTACTACTATGTAATTACATGACCTACCGTTGTGACATGATAAAAGATCTAAACTGCATATCGCTGGAATCCTGATGCACCTTTCATCTTTTCAGTATTGAGCTTTTCTGTGAAGCTTTCACCCTACCTAAGTAGAATGTTCTCCCAAGTTGTTTCCACCTCCTATAACCTCAGATCCAATACCAGCAATTTATTTCGCATACCGCAACACAAAAATAAAGTGGTTTGGTCCTCATTTTCCTACTGAGCACCGCAAATCTGGAATAACCTCAAGGACACAGTCAAAAGTCCATTCAATCTAAAATATTTTAAGAGATCTATGGCGACATACCTCAATATTTCGAGAAAATAAAACTTCCACAACCAAAGGATCTGTCTACTAATATCTGTTTGTCATTGTACTAATGGTAATATTCTACCATGTTGAGTGTAAAAGTACACAAACCTTAGAAGGGAACTGCACCTGATGCTTTAGTGTTATTTGTTTTAAATGCTTGTTAATAAACCACAGAGTTCGAACCCAAAATTATGAATCTTGGTATACAATAACTGAATATGGTTAGATTTGCCACAATAAATTCCAGGGGATTGAATTCACTTCATAATATGTCTATAATGCTAGAATTATTAAAAAAAAAAAAAAAAAATTAGATGTTTGTATTATCCAAGATGCTCAGTGGAGATCCTTCTGATAGTTTTTACTTTTGTAAAAAAAATTATACCAGGATCTGTAAGGCCTCTTTGGATATAAAGAAGAAAATCTCTTAAGATTTGGATTTTAACCTCTTAAGGATAGCTGTGTTCTATAGGCGCCAGTCCTAAATGCCGGCGGGTAGCAAAGAATGTCCCCACCATCCTCAATACTTACCCAATTCCCGTTTATTTCCTGACAGCGGTTGTAATCCTGGGGTCGGCCTGAAAGCCCAGGCAGTCTCCCTCTGGCAGATTCTGCCCTCCCGGGCCATGTTATCGCTGAGGCCTCGTGATCACATGGCTGGAGTGGCTGTCTGCAGCTCTGCCTGCATTGGATGTCAGGCATTGGATGTCGGGCAGTCCCTGCTCGGTTATGATTAGTCTAATGGATGAAGGAGAACAGTCCATTTGTTAATGCCTTAGGATATTGTTGTAATGGGATATGAGAAAAGAAAGGGGGTGTGATTGGGAAATTAAGTGAGGTTGTTATGCAGTATTCCATAAGGATTAATGGTGTTATGTGCTATTTTTGATGTAAATGGTAGAAAGGCCCAAACTTCACCATGTACTCGATGCAAAAATTCCCAGCGTGGGGACTCTAAAACAAACCTACAAAAATCTGTTAATGCCCTGATGTAAGTTGTTTTGGGATTTACGGAACGAGTATGATGTGATCGTGACCATGCGAGTAACATAAATCCATAACGAGCTTTTGGAAATGCAGGAATTTGGGTCGGATGTATGTTAATGGTGAGTATAAGTTGAAAATTGGTGAAATTGAGATCGGGATAGTGAGTCTGCTGTGATGTTATCCCCCTCCTGGAGCAGCACCTGAACCTAACGGCTGGTTCTCTATCCCCGGACAGAGGCTTGATATCTTATTTGAACGCAATGGTTAACGTACATATCGTGGTAGACAAGATAGTCTCTAAGAGAGAACCTGGAAAGTACACACCTGCAGAAATAAGACAACCAAGACATTGAAACGTGAATAGATAATAGGGAAAGTGAAAAGAAAGACTTAACTCCACTTACCTTTAGTAATAGATGGTGCGTGTATTTTGATTGTAAAGGAAGAGCCTGACTGTAAACTATGAGCAATATCTTATATGTGTAACTATGTAAAATCCGATACCTATACACAGAGGAACAACGTACGTGAATACAGTTTACCTGTGGAGAACAAGTGAAATACTTATATACAGATTAGAAAAGGAATGAAAACAATATCCAAGGTGTTCACTCCAAATGGAAGTGAATGTCTAGGAATAGGTACAACTTACTCCAAAAAAAGAAAAAAAAAAAAGGTGCTACCTAACAAGTGCATATTAAAATAATAAATTGAGCCCTGGTAGCACTTTTTTTTGGGGGGGGAGTTACCATATATATATATATATAGGTCTTTGGTTCAGGTAGGCACTAGCTTTGTGCGGTGCTGAGGTATTGGGGACAGATGCTAATTTACTGGCTGTGCGGTATGGTGTTTATGGTGGGAATGGAATAGTGGTCGCTACATTGGCCTGGATATACCTCCCTTCTGCTTTGATCCCGATTAATCTTCAATTAGTAGACATCTAGTGGTTTTTTTTTTTCTTCTCCTCTCTGTGTAGGAATTTAGACCACTTTCCCCTTTCCTTCTCTCCACTTATTGATTCTGCTTAATAGCAAGATATCCCTCTATAGTGGAATGCCTGTCTGCACCCTATGGTGTTTCCCGATACCTAATATATATGTACTCTGTTCCTATTTGGGACCCTTTCACTGTGAACAGTAGCTCTATACCTTATGGATTAATAAAGGTTTTTACTATATTTCTTGGCACGTAAGCTACTTATTTAACCTAAATAGCGAACATAACATTTTCCGTTCGCAAACGCGAACTTCCGCAAATGTTCGCGAACGGGCGAACCCGGCGAACCGCCATAGAATAGGCAGGCACATTTTAAAACCCACAGGGACTCTTTCTGGCCACAAGAGTGATGGAAAAGTTGTTTCAAGGGGATTAACATCTGGACTGTGGAATGCCGGAGGGAGATCCATGGCAAAACTCCCATGGAAAATTACATATTTGATGCAGAGTCTGGTTTTAATCCATAAAGGGCATAAATAACCTAACATTCCTAAATTGTTTGGAATAACGTGCTTTAAAACATCAGGTATGATGTTGTATCGATCAGGTAGTGTAAGGGTTACCCCCGCTTCACAGTGACAGACCAAACTCCCCGTTTAACGCACCGCAAACAACCGCAAACAGTCCATTTGCACAACCGCAAACTCCCCATTTGCACAACCGCAAACTCCCCATTTGCACAAGGTTGGATACCAAGCTAGCCATGTCCCGTTCCTTGTCCTCACTGATGTCATTGAAGGTCTATTCCTCCACCCAGCCACGTACAACACCAAGGGTCCCCGAAAGGTGACAACAAGCCCCCTGTATTTTTTATTTTTTTTTAAATGTACACTACTGTTACACCAGATATGAGTTGCACTGGTGTGACACTGTGCCCTGGCAGGCCCTGAAACGCACACGTGTGAAGGAAACTGACTGCTATTATATTACAGTCAAAAAAGTGTTTTTTTTAAATGCAAGCTATTGTGCCCCCAAAACGTTCGTGTGTGGGGGTGCTGGAATGATGTGGGCCAATGGGAGCCTGAAATAAACTTTTGGCTCCCACTTCCCCTTTAAGAGCGAGCTTGTGACTCGAGCCGTGCTCCTAGTGCCAGGTGGGCCACGTGACCGATCACTGCGGTCATTGCACACGGCTAAGTCAGAAGAGGAGATCAAGCCGCATGCGGCTCGTGTGGAGGCAGGAGTGATCCAGCCACGCGCGGCTCAAGCTTAGGAGCCAGGTCGGTCCCAGAATAAGGTAAATACAGCCACAACCACTTATCCCAAACACCTTTCCTAACGTCCTATCCCATTAAAAGCATATTACCGCGTTGGATATCGCTAAAAATCATGATCACTCGATACTTTCTCTACAAACCTCTAAAACGAACCAAACTACTCATCCATCCGCTATACCACTTTATCCCACCTAGAACTAGTGCCCAGTTAAAATACTTGACTCTTACTTACCCACACTCAGTCATGCCACACACATTTCACCACTACTCTCACTGAATCCCTCTGACTACGGCTAAATTCATCTTCTACATCAGAACACTACTCCTAAGACTGGGTTGTATCCATGTCTTGGGTCTTTCATTTAGAATAGGGGCAGCTTCGGTCTCCTTCAATACTGACACTCCAGTGCATATTATTAAAAGATTGGGCAGATGGAAATCCTCAGTCTACAACCAATATATTCCTCATCCCGAGAAAGAAATGAGGAAAGCTTTTAAAAAATTGGCTTTGTAAATTTGATGCAATAAGTGTGTTTTTCTTTAATACCTTTTCACCCTCTTTGCATGAACCCGATTTACATATATTACTAATATGTTTCTGAACATATTGTGATCCTTGTTAGTAGATAGCACGGTCCTCTAGGGCAAAAACATGCACAGTCCTTTTATTTTCTTATAATCCCGGCAACTTTATTTGTAAATTTACACATCAGGCAGCAGCAAACGAAACATAAATGCAATGATGTAACACAAATCCCTACAACAAAAAGCCTAGCTCGTCTGAGCACTAACTCACATCAGATTCCCTATCTATCAGGGGTTAAACTATAACAAAATTTGTGGGTTTCACCAACCTAGTGTATTTGTCCGCTCTCAGCACTCCAGTGCTCCAAGCCAGCCTTGACTGCTTCCTCTCAGCACTCCTAGTGCTCCAAGCCAGCACTCCCAGTGCCTCAAGCCAGCACTCCCAGTGCATAGTCTCCTTGACTCTCTTACTGGAGAGAACACCCTCTCTCCTACCTGCTTCCTGAGAGGAAGCCAGCAATCCCCCTGTATCTGCCTAGCAGGGAGTGGTTTATTCCCACTGCTACAGCTGATCATCTGCAGCTGAGCAGTGGGTTGGAGACAGTCCAAAAACCCTGGCCTGGATCTTTGTCTCCCAAGAAAACCACTAAACTGTGGAGTGGAGCATTGGCCCACCCTTCTCTCCAAATACTCCACCCCAGGGGCCCATAACTAAACAAAGCTTTGTGTTGTGCAACATAAAAACTACACGTACTTCCCCTGGGGTTAGAAGGCCTCTCTGCCTTCACTTTATCACAATATATATTATATTATTCACTCACTCACTAAGACATCATGCTGCCTAGGTCCAACGAAAAATGACTATGGGGGATAATGTATAATAAACACAGGTTACTGGCTATGGTAGGGATAATGTATAATAAACACAGGTTACTGGCTATGGGAGGGATAATGTATAATAAACACAGGTTACTGGCTATGGGGGGGGATAATGTATAATAAACACAGGTAACTGGCTATGGGAGGGATAATGTATAATAAACACAGGTTACTGGCTATGGGAGGGATAATGTATAATAAACACAGGTTACTGGCTATGGGGGGGGGGATAATGTATAATAAACACAGGTAACTGGCTATGGGAGGGGGATAATGTATAATAAACACAGGTTACTGGCTATGGGAGGGATAATGTATAATAAACACAGGTTACTGGCAATGGGAGGGATAATGTATAATAAACACAGGTTACTGGCTATGGGAGGATAATGTATAATAAACACATGTTACTGGCTATGGGGGGATAATGTATAATAAACAAAGGTTACTGGCTATGGGAGGATAATTTATAATAAACACAGGTTACTGGCTATGGGGGGATAATGTATAATAAACACAGGTAACTGGCTATGGGAGGGATACTGTATAATAAACACAGGTTACTGGCAATGGGGGGGATAATGTATAATAAACACAGGTTACTGGCTATGGGGGGGATAATGTATAATAAACACAGGTTACTGGCTATGGGAGGATAATGTATAATAAACACAGGTTACTGGCTATGGGGGGATAATGTATAATAAACACAGGTTACTGGCAATGGGGGGATAATGTATAATAAACACAGGTTACTGGCTATGGGGGATAATGTATAATAAACACAGGTTACTGGCTATGGGAGGATAATGTATAATAAACACAGGTTACTGGCTATGGGAGGATAATGTATAATAAACACAGGTTACTGGCTATGGGGGGATAATGTATAATAAACACAGGTTACTGGCAATGGGGGGGATAATGTATAATAAACACAGGTTACTGGCTATGGGGGATAATGTATAATAAACACAGGTTACTGGCTATGGGAGGATAATGTATAATAAACACAGGTTACTGGCTATGGGGGGATAATGTATAATAAACACAGGTTACTGGCTATGGGAGGATAATTTATAATAAACACAGGTTACTGGCTATGGGGGATAATGTATAATAAACACAGGTTACTGGCTATGGGAGGATAATGTATAATAAACACAGGTTACTGGCTATGGGGGGATAATGTATAATAAACACAGGTTACTGGCTATGGAGGATAATGTATAATAAACATAAAAAAATATATATAAACAAATGCAGCTTCAGAATTAATCTAAATTGTATGCGGTCTAGGAGGTGGGAGGGTCTGGGAGGGAGGGTCTGCTGCTGATTGGCTCGAATGTGTCTGCTGACTGTGAGGTACAGGGTCAAAGTTTACTCAATGATGACTAATAGGGGGCGGACCGAACATTGCATATGTTCGCCATCCGAGGCGAACGCGAACAAGCTATGTTTCGCCAGGAACTATTCGCCAGCGAACCGTTCGGGACATCACTAAACCTAAATATACCTATTTCTAGACATTCACTTCCATTTGGAGTGAACGCCTTGGATATTGTTTTAATTCCTTTTCTAATTTTAGTAATTAGGGTTATCCCCTGTTTATCTAGTACAACTAGGTGACCTCTTTTTTGACTAGGAGATATAGTCATAGGCCTTCCCCCAACTTATGGTTTTAGTTGTTAAGAGACACTCTGACCTGTCCCTTGGTCAATATCTTTACTAAATACTTATACACAGACGTAACAGACAACGTGAGAGAAGTCAATTCCCCTTAGACAGAAAACGGAGGCAAAGAGCATAAATAAGCATGAATGTATCCTAATATGCCTATTAATGTAAAGGAACATAGTAAAACTTATTTAATATCGAATGCGTATGGATGATCTAGCAAGGGTCAGGTGATCTAGCCTGTGTTAATGTAAGCAATTCTAATTGTATTCGGTAGTCATAAAAAGGCAGAGTGAGGCCTTGAAATATGATGTGAACGTAATGTTGAATACCTGGCAAAGAAAACCGTAAAAACTCAGTAACACTTGTTTATGCTATCCTTTAGTAGACATGCTACTGGCCTTTACCTGAATCGTATTTGTAATGATTGATGTAGACATGTTTGATCGGTGGCCAATGTATCTGAATGTACCTAATGTTAGTTTAACATCACATGACGTTTGCAATACAGTATTGCACTATAGTACTGTAACGAGAGGATTAACAGTACTACAACCTAATGTATTGGTAATGAAATGAATGAAAGAATTTTAAGAAAGATATCCCCTGGACTGCAAGGAAGGGGAGGCATGACTGCTGCCCTGCAGTAAGGGGGTGGGAATAATAAAGATACATTGTTGCCTATATGGGGGGATATAAGAAGGTGAGCAGAGGGGTGGGACTCACCAGTGCAGAAGGAGCAGTCTGGAACAGTTTCAGAGTTTCAGAGCCCTTAGCTTCTAGCCTTCTGCTGTCAAAAAAAACAAAAAAAAAAAACATTTAGTTACTACAATCCAGTGGTTTTTAGTAACTGCAAGCTAGGCCTTCCCTGCAAGATGGCAGATTTGTCAAGGGAGGCTTTGCTGGGGGTGCTGCAGGCCTACCTGGCTTCCCATGGATCCGGTTCTCTGGCAGAGCTGATGGCCGACCTTCACCAGGCTCGGATGGAGGTGGAGCAGCAGGTGGCAGAGACTCCTTCTCTGGCTCGCGGGAGGAGGCCGAGGCGTTCTAGGCCTCCTTCCCGCCTTTCCCCCAGTCCGGTGCGCAGAGGAGGCGGATCGGAGGCTGAGACCAGCGGGCAGCAGCCGGCGGCGGAACATGGAGGCGGTGATGGCGTATCCCGGGCTGCCAGGAGGCAGCCGCGGGTAGTGAAAGCTGCAGTGAGGCGGGCCCAAGATGGCGGAGCGCGGGAAGAGCGCTCGCGCAGTCCTCCTTCTCTTTCGGTCCGGCAGGAAGTGACGTATCGACGTCGGACGTCCGGGCGGTGCGTGGAGACGCCGGACGTCGCAAGGGGCACGTACGTGACGGACGCACGGCGCACAGTGCTGAAGTCACAGGCCCCACCGGAGAACCCGGAAGTGAGTGAAAAAACGGTGCCGGAGCCCCAGGGGAGCCGTGGGGGCGCCCAAGATCGGGAGCGGAGGGCTGTACAGCCCAGGAGAAGGCTGGGGGCGGATGCCCTGCAGCCCAGTGAGCCCAGGAATCGGGGACTGCCGGACAGGAGTCAAATATGGCAGGACAGCACCCAGAGGAGGCAGGAGGACTCGGAATCCGGATAGGAGGAGGAAGATTTGGACCGGAGGACAGTTCCCAGACCTCGCCAACCTGAGCAGGCTACTGTGGCAGCTCCACTAAGCGGTGAGTTGGCTTGCGCTAGCGCTTGGGGTAGCATCGCTGGGGGGCAGGGTGCGCTAGGGCAGGAGCAGGCTGCAGCTAGGGAATTGTTGCGCTTGCTCAGGGCAGTGGTAGATAGGTTGCCAGCTGCGCATAGCCAATCAGGGGACGTGCGCAGGGTGCTGGAGGAGGCTCCAGCCGATGGGGCTCAGGCATGGGTGGGGGTTCCGTCCCTCTCTACCGGGTTGTGAACTATCCCCCTTGGGCATGCATGTCCCAGGGGAGACACGGGATAAGATTGTTAAAGGGGAATTTGTGGACTTTTTGTCCCTGGTTTCCCCGGACAGGGATTCTGTGGATCGGCCACGTCGTGGCGAGCCACAGGACCCTGAGAAGGGTAAGCAAATCCCACGAAAGTTTGGGAATTGGTTACAGGGTTTTGCGGTTTTCGCAAGTATTCTGACCAGTCGGTTCCCGGATAGGGCGCCGGCGCTGTTCGGGTACTTGGATCTGATTTGGGGTGCGTATAAGGTGTATGGCGGGCAGTGCTGGTTCCGGTACGACCAGCAGTTCCGTCAGAAGATGGCGGCGTGTCCTGGGTTGGACTTTGGCACGCAGGACGGCAGCCTGTGGCTGTTACTCATGACGCCTAGTCGTCCGGCGTCCTTTCCAGGGGCAGCCGGCGCCGGAGCTTCCTCCGGTGCGCCGGCTGGGCAGAAAAAAGGAGTGTGCTGGCTCTTCAATGAGAGCCACTGCAAGTGGTACTCCTCCTGTAGGTTCAAGCACGAGTGCTCGCATTGCGGAGGGGCTCACCCCGCCATGCGATGCTTCAAGAAGGCGAAGCAGTCCATTCCCAAGGCGGGGTCCCGAGAGGATGGTTCCAGTGAGCGTGGCAAGGATGTTGCCATGGCTCGGGGCCTACCCTAAACGCTGCGATGCCGCGGTGTTGGAGGAAGGGTTTTCAGTCGGATTCTGGATCCCTTTTGTCTTCTCGGCGGAGCCACGGTTGGCAGATAATCTTCGGTCGGTCCAGGGTAAGGAGGGAGTTTTGGGTGCCAAATTGGGAAAAGAGTTGTCGTTGGGGCACATGGCATGGCCGTTTTTTTTACCCCCCATTTCCCAACTTGCGGGTATCGCCCCTTGGGCTGGTACCTAAAAAGGAGCCCGGCTCCTTTCGGTTGATTCATCACCTGTCCTACCCGGCTGGGAGGTCGGTGAACGATGATATCGATAAGGAATTCAGCAGGGTGCGTTATTCCTCGTTTGACAGGGCCCTATCATTGGTTCGGGAAGCGGGGTTGGGGGCACTCCTGGCTAAATCAGACATTGAATCGGCCTTTCGGTTGTTGCCGGTTCACCCAAAATGTTATCAACTGCTGGGTTGTCAATTCCAGGGGTCGTTTTTCTACGAAATGTGCCTCCCCATGGGTTGTTCGATATCGTGTTCTTATTTTGAAATGTTTTCCTCGTTTTTGGAATGGTCTGTGGTTCAGTATTCGGGTTTAGATTCGGTTAAGCACTATCTCGACGACTTCCTGTTTGTGAGTCCTCGGGAGGGTGACGGATGTGCTCGGCTGTTGTCGGCCTTCCGCGCGGTGGCCGCGTGGTTTGGCGTGCCAGTGGCGGAGCAGAAGACGGAGGGGCCAGCCACTAGGCTGTCATTTTTGGGCATCGAGATTGACACCGTGGACATGGTTTTTCGCTTACCGGACGAGAAGCTAATGGTCCTGCTCAAGCAGATTGACTTGGTAAAATCGTCGCGGAAGGTTCAGTTGCGCACAATGCAAGTTTTGCTGGGTCATCTAGCCTTTTCTTGCAGAGTCTTGCCCATGGGTCGGGCTTTTTGACGGTGCTTGTCATTGGCGACGGTGGGTATCAGGGAGGCTCACCATTTTATTCGGGTGACGGCCAAGCTTGGGGCTGACTTGCAGGTATGGAGCGTCTTCCTGGGTCGGCTGTTTCAGGTGAGTTTTGCGCTGTGTTTCTTCGGTGCCTTGCGGGTGGGGGAGCTTGTCGCCCCCAATCGCCGTTCGGTTTCCCCACCCCTGCTGTCGGATGTGCGTTGGGCAGATGGGTTTGTGGATCTGCATATCTGCAGATCCAAGACAGATCAAGCTGGTGCTGGTGTGTGGCTCAGGGTGGGGAGCTATGGGGGTGAGTATTGCCCGGTTCGGCTCTTCCAGCAGTATATGGCGAGTCGGCCGGCGGCGGCCTCGTTGTTGGTGCATGCGGATGGGTCCCCGCTTACGCGTTTTCAGTTCTCGTCAGTGTTGGGGAGAGCTCTGGTGGACTGCGGTCAAGATCCATCTGGGTTCTCGCCTCATTCCTTCAGGATCGGGGCCGCTACTCAGGCTAGCGGTATGGGTTTGGCGGGTTCAGTGGTGCAGCGATTAGGCAGATGGTCTTCCAGGAGGTTTCAGCTGTATGTTCGACCACATCTGTTATAATTTGTTTCAGGTTGCATCCCCCGTTATGTATGGATCTTGGGGCACTCGTTTATATATTGGGCAGCTCGTCGGGCTCAGTCTCGCCCCTATGGACGGAACCTAGGGATCCCCATGGACATAGCAAGGGTACGCTGGAGGGGTGTACGGGGTCTGTCCTGGAGGCAAGTCTATCCGGAGTGCGTGGCCCTGAGCAGGTTCATGTCGGGGGCTGTTACAATTGTGATCCATGCGGGAGGTAATGATTTAGGGAGGGTTAGATCGGTGGATCTGATGCACTCTGTCAAGCACGACTTGGCCCGGTGTTTAGCGCTATTCTCAGACTGTACCCTGATTTGGTCGGAGATTGTTCCCCGTCCTGGCTGGCAGGTCTTGCCGCATGCCGAAGGCCTGGAGCGGAGCAGGCGCAAGCTCAATATGACGATCTCTCGGTTTGTGCGGCGGCTTGGTGGTGTGGCGGTTCGGCATGTGGAGCTGGAGTGGGACAATAAAAATTTGATGAGGGCGGACGGAGTGCACCTGAACCAAATAGGATTGGACATTTTTAATGCGGGGCTGCAGTCAAGTATAGAAAAGGCGCTGGCTGCGAGGGGCGCGATGCCGGAGGAGGAGAGAGAGGGCCGGCATCGCGGTGGCGGAGTTCCTGGCCAGCGCACGTAATGCACGGAAAGGATTTGGGGAGTCGCAGCCTGCTAGAGCTGATGGCCGAAGGCAGGCTGAACGAACTCTGGATAAAGACTTGGAGTATCTGTCTGTTGGGTAGTCACCCCGACAGCTGACAGGTGGAAATGCTGGCTGTGTTAAAAGTTTAATAAAGCTGTGGCCGTTGCCCTTACCCAACAATCAGGTGTCATGTCGTTATTGGGGGCAACGTTTTTGGGGTATTTGGGTCAGCAGTCAAGATATCCCCTGGACTGCTGCCCTGCAGTAAGGGGGTGGGAATAATAAAGATACATTGTTGCCTATATGGGGGATATAAGAAGGTGAGCAGAGGGGTGGGACTCACCAGTGCAGAAGGAGCAGTCTGGAACAGTTTCCCGCCCGCCCTCCCCAATTTTTCCCATGCTATGTGGTGGTTTTTGTTTTGCGGTGTTGTTTGTTTCTGTTCTTGTTTTGTCACAGCTATGGCGGAGTTCCTGGCCAGCGCACGTAATGCACAGAAAGCATTTGGGGAGTCGCAGCCTGCTAGGGCTGATGGCCGAAGGCAGGCTGAACGAACTCTGGATAAAGACTTGGAGTATCTGTCTGTTGGGTAGTCACCCCAACAGCTGACAGGTGGAAATGCTGGCTGTGTTAAAAGTTTAATAAAGCTGTGGCCGTTGCCCTTACCCAACAATCAGGTGTCATGTCGTTATTGGGGGTAAAGTTTTTTTGGTATTTGGGTCAGCAGTCAAGGGAATTGACCACCGCATGGTATAATTAGAGACTGGAACAGTAAAACCAAGTTGCCAAAGTAATGAACAGCAAACCCATTAATAAATTAACAGTGGGATTAGCAATGTGTAAGTGAACACTTAAATTAACCTAATAATACCTGCCACATAACTGGCTTGTAAGCAAAAGTATTTCTAAGTTTAATTGTATGCATTTCTGATTACATACAAAACTGCTTTTTAAACAACACAATAAGGTGGATTTCCAATTTCTAGACACAATTCCAATTTTAAGTATTTGCTTTACTTCTGTAATCATGTTTCAAAAAGAGAATCCACGAACGGTAAACCCCATGAAATATATTACAGAGTAATTGAGAATTGAGCGTTTGTTGATTTAATACAGTTTGTGGCTCTAATAGAACATGTGGATGGTACATGAAATACAGTGGGACCTCAGTTTACAAATTTAATTTGTTCTCTGGGACATTTCTTATTATGAATAATTTGTAAACCAAAACGCGGTTTCCCATAGGAATGCATTGAAAACCAATTAATCCGTTTTGGAGGTCAGAAAAAAGTCAAAATGAGCTGGCATGGAAACCAACCCACAATGCAGAACACACAATAAAAGGCATGCAAACGGTGAAGTTCAGCTCCCTACCTTTCAACAGCTTGAGAAATGCACAAAAAAGTCCCAAAACAACTACAAACAATTTCCAGAATGGCACCAGAACTCGATGCAAAAGCCGCTCCAACACCTCCACACTCGATGCCATGTGCTACCCACAGGCTCCAGCATGCAGAGGGTGGTGCTATAAACCTCCCAGGTGCAATGCATCCTGGGGATACTTGCTTTGTATTGCGAAAATAATTTGTAATCCGAGGCATTATTTTCAATGGATTTTCATTTGTAAACTGAAAATTATGTTAACCGAGGCGTTTGTAAACCAAGGTCCCACTGTACTAGCATCCGTGAGTTAGTGTAGCAGATTTTGATTGGTTTGTGAACTTATAGTTTAACATGGTAAGGGAGGTTCATGAGTTTAGCATTCATATGTTTGTAAGAAAGTTTGAAGAGTCTATTTAAAGTTTGTGTGTTTAACGGAGAACCCACAAATGAGTTGATAGGTTAAGCAAATGGTTAAACCCACGAAATGGCCAACGTGCTTAAGATATTAAAGCAATGTGCCGAACTGGCACAAAACCCTCAAAGAGTAAAAAGGAAAGTATATCAAATATGAGAGCCCACTGGAGCTCAACAGAGACAAACGATAGCAACTAAAGTGGCGTATATGCAATTAAGAGAACTAAGCGAAAAAACGAACAAACATACACGTATAATGTAACGAATGAATGAATGCAAAAAGAAAAGGAGCCAATCCTGGTTGTTTTTAGGCCTGAATGTGGGTGTGGCGAACAGCCTGGTACCCCGGCTGGGTACCTCCACCAAGCTCACTCCCTAGCTATCGCCGGACACCATCAGCACTTTATCCCCTAGCTGCCACAGCTTGGCTATGGTCTCGTTGTTGCTTTCCACACTGGATCCAGCTCCCAGTGATCAAAGCTCTCCTGCAGAGAGCATAGCTGTGAAGTGATTATAGCTGTTATAGCTTTCCCCCACAGACATTAACCGAGACGTAATGCTGGGCATGGTACAGGCAATTTATACACAGACCCCCAGCAGGGGGTCTCCATATAATTCAACACAGACTCCTCTTCGGAGTCTCTGTGTCTGGGACATAATTTAGTGTATTTTGGGCACAATGCAAAAAATATTAAACACCCCAAAACACGCACAATATTACAAGGCACCCCCACAAGTCCTATATCCCTGGATAGCCTGGATCTGAGTGCCCAACATATCTGAAAAGTGTTCAAATCCCACGAAGACAGCCAAATCGCCAATGGAGTAAAGTTTTGACGGACCGCATACGTGGCTTCTGCCCAAAATAGTTCCATAAGAAAAGTGGTAGTGCTCATTCACTTTCGGGAGTCCCAAAACGACAAATACCAAACCAATACTCTGGTTTCCAGGTAGCGATTGTTCAACTAGTTCGTGCGAACAATCCTACCAAACAACACTCTCCTGAGGTGGTTAGAAAAGAAGGCGTTCGTGCCACTCTGCCAAATACTTGGGATAACAAAGTGTTAAAAAATGAAGGAGGGGGCGGGGCCTGAAAGCCAAGATGGCCGGACGGGTTCTCTGAGGGCTCCTGCACTAAAGGGCACACAAACGCTTGATTTAACCGACACAATAACGCCCAAAGCACAAACCTCTCAGATATCAAACCGGGACCCCACACGGAGCAGAATGGTACCAATCCTGCACCGGAGAGCCCCGGGAACACCCGAATCGGCCACGCGGCCTAAACCTGAGCGGGGTCTGGAGCATGGAGGAGGCGGCCGATCCTCCAGCACGGTATCCGCTCACGCACGAGAGAAAAACAAAGCCCTGCTACCCCCCCCTCAGGACCGGCGGGGGTTATCCCGGTCCACACTGGGGACAACAACCCCAGGAACCCAACGAGACCAAACTATAACCAAACGGGACCAACGAGGCCCCAACAAGATGGCGGCGACAAAGCGCACATTACACAAGCCCCCCAAGAATGTAGCAGAGTTCTTCGACAGCCTCCTTGCTCACCTCTGTGCAAAGTTCTACATCCAGGGACGGGCCTTCGGACGGGCGAGGAGGGAAGCGGCGGCTTGGATCCGCCCGACTACTAGACGACAGATAAGCTGCAGCCACCCTCGAACCTCCAGAGGGACGCATGGAGGGCACCGCCGGTACCCCATAAGGCGGGAATCGGCACCAAGCCCCTTGGACGCCGGCACTTGCACCCGCTTAAACCAGGGCAAGAGCCGCAACCAAAACCAGCCTGAAGGCAACCCGGAGGCCCCAGAACCTCTGGGTCCACAGCGGGCTACTCCACACAATGGGACACATACTGCCTGCAACAGCAGGCTCCAAGCTGCAACGTGGAATGGCACTACAGAGCAAAACGGGAGGAGAGCACCACCACGACCCGCCGGGGGGAGACTCTCTCTGGGACACCAACCTCGATCCCCAGAGCAAAGCAGGACACCCCGGAGAGAGCTCACTTCCAGGGAAGCTTCAAAGGGCCCCCCCCCCAGCGACAGTCTTTACCTACCAACCCTCAGCACACAGAGACAACCTGCAACACCCAGCCTGGATACGGGACTCTGTAAGCCTACGGATAGGCGTCGGGTAAGCTACCCTTAGCAGGATGCGGGGGCTGGAAGACCGAGGCTGCCTGCGGGCGCATTGCAGTGCTGACTCTGGCACAGATGACTTACATGCCCGACACGGAGCTACCAAGGACTCACTTATAGCGACCCTGCAGCAAATCTTCAGTGAGCTAAACATGATTTCTACCACTGTCACCCTGCTTAGAATACCACCTATCTGCCTAGCATGTAACCTAACATAACTAGCTGGTTTCCACCGTGTCTTGCTTGCCTTTTATGTATCATCTCTCCAGTAAATTAGACACGTCTATATAACGGTACTAAGGGTTTAATGCATGTCACTTAACCCGAATCGACTCAAAACAGTGTGCAGATTACTTATCAAATCAAAGAACCGAGCATGCATGCCTGACACTAAAAATGTCTATCTAATCTGACACTCTTGTACATAAAGGGCATAACATACCCACTTATCTCACCACACATAGGCTGTCTACCACTGACGCATATACATATTGCGCCTATCCTATACATACCTAGCGCCGGTGGTGCCCTCCCCAGCTATCCAACTCAGCTGTTTTATAAAGAAATGCTTACACTACACCAGAATAACGTAGATCGGTTTGCCATGTTAACGCCAGTAAAGCGAAGTTTTTCCTTGTTTAACCTGTTTTATGCCAGCAATTACTTTCACTTATGTGACCTATAGATCTTTATAAGTCTGACAGTAGCAGCGACAAAAACATCCCCTCAAGCGAGCTACACTACCTTAGTTAAAACCATATTGATCAAAGCTTGTTTTTGTTATATCATCAGTTTTCTTGTCTTCCTATATATATAAAAATGTATGCATACCTACCATGCCACATGATTGTTCTACTATGACTAAGTAAAACGAGCCTGCTGACGCTATTGTGGCGATACAGGCACTGCTGTACCTTTTTGCATACCAAAAATAAAGAATAAAAAAAAAAAAAATGAAGGAGTTGTCAGGAGAGGTTAAAAGGGGTTAACAAGCCCAGAGGAGGTCCGCAATTCGTGGGTTTGTTTGGTAACCGAACTGAAGAAGGAACAACGTACGAACAGAGTATTTTAGTCCCATTCGGGAGTTCCATGCGACCAAAATACCGATCCTAATCCAAAAGTATAACATGGAGTTAGTTCACCTCATTCAGATGAACGATTCCATCGAACGGCGCTCTTCCAGGATGTAAAGTACCGAACACAGGCGGGATGGAAGTTCAGCGGTGTTCGCAAGCTCGAGCGTCCGATTTTAGTTCCATGCACTCAATGACCAAACACCGCTGCCTGCGTTCACAAAAACAAGATATCTGCCACCACGTGTTCGGAAATACGAATGGCGGTCACCCAAATGAACACTTAGAACACTGCTGACAGATTCGTTGCAAGGTGTCAATAATGTTTAACAAGCTCCCAGGTGGTCTTTAGTTCGGGAGTTGATTCGGTTCCCGAACCTAAATGAAAATCCCACGAACCTCTTCACATGGTTTTTACAAGGCCCATAGTCTATAAGCAGGAGGCTGGCAAGCAGGCTCCTCCTGGAGCCCGTGGCGAGGTTACATTCGCCACAATAGATATTCCATTTAACCTCAGTGTTCTTTTCACTAAAGAGTTTATGCCAGTCAATATATTGTAAAGTTGCCCTTAACTTATTGAAATTGGCCTTTTTAAACGTATATGTTTTAGTATACCCTATCTGCTTTTGTTTTTTTTTGTTTGTTTTTTATATATTTCAAAGCACACTATATTGTGATCATTATTTCCTAATTGCTCACCTACTTGAATGTTGGTCAAAAGATCAACGTTGTTTGTTAGAACCAGTGTCCTTTCTAGTAGGTGCTTGTACAAGTTGTGACATGAAGGTGTCCTTTAACAAGTACAAAAACCTAATTTCCTTTGCTGAACTACTAGTCCCTCTGTCCCAATTTATCTCCAGGTATTTAAAATCTCCAATAATGAATGTGTTACCCAGATTTGCAGCTTTCTTAATTTGCTCAAACAGCGGTTGTTCCTCACATTAGGTGTTTTATAACATATCCCAACCAATAATTGATTTATTTCCATCCTGCCCCAAGCAGATATTTACCCATAAAGCTTCCACATTTTCCTCATTACATTCCACTTGCTTGAGATTTGGCTTTAACTCATGGTTGACATACAAACATACCTCACCACCTTTCCTGTTTTTTCTATTCTTTCTAAATAGTGTGTACCCATTTATGTTAATTGCCCAGTCATGTGTCTCATCCCACCATGTTTTAGTTATGCCTATTATGTCATATTGGTTAGTGTATGCTATTGCCTCTAGTTCCACCATTTTGTTATTTAGGCTCCTTGCATTAGTAAGCATACATTTATTATTATCATGAGTCACTTGCACTTTTTGTGAATTTTTATCAATTGCCCCTCGCCCCGTCTCCACCCCCCCTTATACTGAGCTAAAGCCCATCTACTTTCTATCCTATCTCCATTTTGTAGATTGCTATGACCCTCCCCCTTCTACTAGTTTAAAATCTTCTCCAACCTTTTAGCCATCTAGGTTGAGACAGAGTGATTGTGAAAGAGTTGGAGATGAGTATGGCAGTGCAAGGGGAGGTAGGTGTGACAGGATTAAAGGGGGGTTAATATAACAGGGTGAGTGTGGCATTATTGGGGTGTGACAGTATTGGAGAGGTTAGTGTGATAGGATGAGTGACAGAGTAATGGAGGATAAGTGGAACAGGGTTGGGGGTTATTGTGATAGGATGAGTGTGGCAGAATGAAGGGAGGTGAGTGTACCATGGGTGAGTGTGACAGGATCAGGAGGGTTTAGAGTTGGATTATTGTGAGTGTGACAGGGTGAAGGGGAAGTGACAATGTGTAGGGATGCTGTTTTCAGTGAACAGCCTCTTTAACTTTATTATGCAGCAATCAATTCCCTGTTGTACCAGCGGTCTCCGTTCTGGTGGTTCAGAGGCCTTGCAATCTGGACCACCATGATATCTAATCTTGCTATCCGGTAATCAGCTCTGTCTGGTGCAGAGTTGCAGACCATGTGATTGTTGTCTTGCAAGATCTGGCACTTGAAGTGTCATAGCATTACCTGGGTAACCCGCTCATTGACAATTACTCCATTGTCTTCAGTTGTGCACCCGGCGGAGCTATAGACCTGAGGCTGTGAGTGGAGCAGAATGAGTGGAGGGGCCCTGCATCTGGGCGCAAACAGGGCAAGCTGCTGGGCCCTCTCTCTGTTGGGACAAAATCAATCTGCCCTAAGGTGAGCTAGGCGGTTGCGAGGCTTTAGTCACAGTAACCCCCTTGATCATGCCACACTCACCCTGTCACATTAACAGCCCTAATTCTGTTACACTCCCTCCAGGCCGACTGTGTCTGGCTGTGGCTCGTTGCTACAGCCCTTGGCCCAATATGTTGATGCTTACCTTCAAGTGTTGGTGGTACAGATGAGATCCTATATACGGGATACCAGTGACTTTCTTAGCAAACTGGATAGTGTGGGATCCTCGTGCAGAGACACAATTCTGTGCACGATGGATGTATGCAGTTTGTATACATCCATTCCGCACAGTGGTGGTATGGATGCCACGGCTCAGGCTTTGGATAGATTGGGGTTGGATGCCCACTTGTATATATTCATTTTGCAGCTACTTGATGTGGTACTGTCATGTATTATTTCACCTTTGGAAATGATTTCTTTCTACAGATACAGGGTACGGCAATGGGGGCCAATATGGCTCCATCATACGCCAACCTGTACATGGCCAAATTTGAGGAGGATTTCGTTTATACACATCCTTTGTTTAAATTTGCATCGGTGTGGTTTCGATACATCGATGATGTTTTCTTTCTGTGGAATGGCTCAGAAGCACAGCTTCTATCATTCAAAATGGATCTGGATCAATGTGTGCCAAGCATTAAATTCACTATGGAACACGACACCAATACTATACATTTTTTGGATGTTCGGGTGAGTAAAATCAATGATGGTTTATGCTTTGCTTTATTTCGTAAGCCTACTGATAAAGTTGCATTTCTACAGGCAAACTCGTTTCATCCTACCAGTATGATCCGAAGTCTTCCTTTTAGTCAACTACTACGCGTGCGACGGATTGTTTCACAAGATGCTGATTTTGATACCCAGGCAAGGAGAATGTTGGAAGACTTTCGTTCACGTGGTTATGAGGAAACCTCCTTACAAGAAGCATTGGTCAAAGTGAAAGACAGGGATAGGGCCTCATTGTTGAGAACTCAGGGTAAGAGCAAGAGAAAAAGGTCTAATCGCATTCCGTGTGTCACTACCTATTCTACTAAGTCAAGACATGTTAAACATGTTATTAATAAACATTGGCATGTTTTACAGAGTGATCCAGCGGTTGCTGGCCTCTTTAGAGAGAGACCATTGATGGCCTATAAGAGATCTAGAAACATCAAAAACTTGCTTTCATCATCTAGAACAAAGATGGTTTCTAAACCATCTATGACTTGGTTGGCACCCATCAAGGGAATGCACCGATGTGGGCATTGTGCTAATTGCAACAATGTTACCACTGGCCCAGAGTTCACACACCAAAGAACAGGTAAAGGGTTTGCCATCAATGATTTCTTCAATTGTCAAACTGACCGTGTAGTTTACTACAAATGCCCTTGTGGTCTTGGCTATGTGGGGCAAACCTCAAGACCCCTAACTGTGCGGATTGGTGAGCATAAAAGCACCATCCGTACCAGGAAACAACACATATCACTTGCTAAACATTTTATCGATTTAGGCCACTCTGTAGCACAATTACGGTTCCAGGCCATTGAACGCATCAAGACACCTTTGTCTGGCTATTCCCTTGCAGACTCACTTAAACGTGCAGAATTACGTTGGATCTACCGCTTGAACACACTATTCCCTTATGGGCTAAACGAAGATTGTGATTTCAATCCATTTAGGTAAAACAGTTACTTGTTACTTCAGAATGTGGTATGCAACTTGGATTGCATTTGGTGCGATTTTTCTCTTTGGATCACAATGGGATGTTTGGTATTACTTTCTTTAGTCTATTGCTTCTGCCTGTGACTTGCCAGATTTATGATTCATTACTAATGATTTTATTTTATTTCTGTCTCCAGTTCAATCTTGTGCTGGGTTTTTCATGTCTGGGTGGCCCCTATTGATTGGATACCTCTTATGAAGATCTATGGACTTTGACTACTTTGGCCTACTTCTCGCTTGAAGAATTCTTTCGACATTATCAGCATACATTTATATATATTTCCTATTGTGCCTGTTCCCAGGATTTGTATGTGTATTGATTTTTGTCTTTAATTACATATGGTGAATATGCTGTAATATCTTACATCTACTGCCTCTTATTGGATGTGTTTACATAGTCGTGATTTCTCCATATGACTTGAGATGCATTGACTATATATGCATGCATCCTTGTTTCTTCAATAATTTTGGACATCCACTATTATATGGATATTGACACCTATTATGCTTACTTGGGATCTCGGGATATATTATTAGATGACTTTATTAATACTATGACAATCAGATCGTTACCATACCAGCCACTGGCTAATAGTTTCTTCAAGTACTGACTTTCAGTACTTTGTGATATATCTTGTTTCTGTTGCTTTAGTCTGTATCCATTATTTAATTTATCTTTATTTATTTATTCCTCTACTTATTATTATTTTTCTGCTTTATATAGCAGCTCTTATAGTCTTCTGGGACATTTCCAGCTCCTTGCAGCTTTATTTGTTTTCTCTCATTATTCCTATGTGATATAGCCTATTCAGGGCTGTAATTTGCTTTACGCATGCGCTAGATAGAGACTGGCTTTTCTTGTTGGAATGCATGCATATATTGGAACGCACGCGTTCCATTTCATTCTATCTACTTCTGGGTTAGTCTTTTTGAAACGCATGCTGCTGCTCGCGCCTCGGTTTCGCTCAGGACGGACTGAGAGTACACTCTGATCGGCTGGAAATTGATCAGTGCAATTTTTCTTATGTGTATGTAGTACATGCTTTATTATTTATCTATGCTAAGACCTCTTTGGTATGGCTAATGTAAGATGCTGGTATTCTAAATGGGATTTATTCCTAACATTATTACTTATGATCTGATAAAGTTCTGTCATACACTGCATGTCTAGGATATTAGTTATTTATGCATACACATTTAGTTTTTTCTAAATTGATTTATATCATTATTTATAATCCATTCTGATGCTATTTATGTATGATTGATGTGTATATATTACCAAAGATTGTATCCTTGGCAACCATAAACAGGTGTTTGATGGTTGTGAGGATTTCAATCATTATGGGTGGCCACCCATCACTCTCAGGTGTTTTTAATCTTGGTATTTCTGGTGGGTATATAAGGGGAGAACTTAGTTTCTCAACATGCTCCCTTGACAAAGGCTTTTCAGCCGAAACGTTGGTTTTTTTTTTTGATTGACTCTGTCCCTGCTTCTCACTGATCTTGGTATGTTTTTTTGCATTTTTTATATGTTTGGGTTTTGTTTATACTTTATATATTGGTCTGTTTGTATGATATTTCTGTCATTTATATACCACGCATTGCGTGTTCATATGTGTTTGTATACATATGTTGTTTTGGTAAATGCTTTTTTATGGCATGACTCTGTATTTCTGTGGATACTATTTAAAGAGACAGACCCAGAGTATATACCCATGTAAATAAAGTTTGTTCATTTCATATATATAAAGATTTTTATATTCACACTCCCTCCTCTAGACATGCCACACTAACCCTGTCACATGAACCCTCCTAATAATGCTACATTCACCCCTAGAGTTGAGCGGACATCTGAATGTTCGGGTCCGGCCGAACTTTGAAAAAAAGTCCGGGTTCGTGATCGAACTTGACCCCGAACCCCATTGAAGTCAATGAGGACCCAAACTTTTGGCCACACAAATGCCTCTAAAAAAGTTCTGGAAAGGGCTAGAGGGCTGCAAAAAGAAGTAAAATGGGGGTAAGAGTAGGACAAGTGCCCTGCAAACAAATGAGGATAGGGAAATCACTTAAAATAAAATAAAAATACAGCTGAGCCATAAAATAACACTAGATGGAATCTTTGATTTTAGCTTTGGATGAACATAAATCAAAATCTAAAGCATGGCTGTCAAGAGGATCACCAGAATTATCCATTTAAGAGAGGGTTGGAGTATAGGGTATTCTCTTTCAATGTTTAACCCCTTAAGGACCAAACTTCTGGAATAAATGGTAATCATGACATGTCAAATGTCATGTGTCCTTAAGGGGTTAAACTGAGCTCAACTCAACTGATGCATAGAGAAAAGGCCTCTCTGCTATTGTGTACATAGTTTATACTAAGTGACCTATAGGTTGAGGAGACGGTGACTGTGGCGGTGTAGGTGGAAGCAGCGGTGGAGGTGGAGGAGGTATCCAACACTTTTTTTATATACCCGTATATACTCGAGTATAAGTCGACCCGAATATAAGTCGAGACCCCTAATTTTACCCCAAAAAACTGGGAAAACGTATTGACTCAAGTATAAGACTAGGGTGGGAAATACAGCAGCTACCGGTACATTTCTAAATAAAATTAGATCCCCCAAAAATTACATGAATTGAATATTTATTTTGTGTATATAATGGATGCAGTGTGTGTGTGTATAATGCAGAGTGTGTGTATATAATGCAGAGTGTGTGTGTGTATATATAATGCAGAGTGTGTGTGTGTATATATAATGCAGAGTGTGTGTGTGTGTGTATATAATGCAGAGTGTGTGTGTATATATAATGCAGAGTGTGTGTGTGTATATATAATGCAGAGTGTATGTGTGTATATATAATGCAGAGTGTGTGTGTGTGTATATATAATGCAGAGTGTGTGTGTGTGTGTGTGTGTGTATATAATGCAGAGTGTGTGTGTGTATATATAATGCAGAGTGTGTGTGTGTATATATAATGCAGAGTGTGTGTGTGTGTATATATAATGCAGAGTGTGTGTGTAAATAATGCAGAGTGTGTGTGTAAATAAAGCAGAGTGTGTGTGTAAATAATGCAGAGTGTGTGCATGTATGAATGCAGTGTGTGTATGTATGAATGCAGTGTGTGTATGTATGAATGCAGTGTGTGTGTGTGTGTATATGATGCAGAGTGTGTAACGTTGGTGGGGGGTGGGCATTTTTATAATTTTTTAATCATTATAATTTTAATATTAATTTTTTTAAATATTTGTATTTTATTTTAATATAATTTTTATTTTTATTTTATTATAATATTTAATTTGTCTCCCCTCCCTGCTTGTTAGCTGGCCAGGGAGGGGGGGCCATCATTCCCTGGTGGTTCAGTGGCATTGGCTGTGTAGGAGGGGGGCTGGCAGCGAGCTGTAACTTACTTTTCCTGCAGCTCCTGTCAGCTCCCTCCTCCTGCGTTCCGGTCAGCTCCCCTGTCAGCTACCACTGTAAGTCTCGCGGTGTGACTGCCGGGTGGAGCGTTGCCACGGTAACCCAATGAAGAAAAAAAAAAAAGAACACACTACATGAAGGTCCTGTTCACTAGAGTGTGTAGTCATGAATGTAACCAGTAAAACTTTGTTTTTACAGCCACTGGTTGGACCATACATATTTTAAAACTTGCTTAATTTTGTTATAGCATGACCTGTAGTCTTGTTTTTAACTTGTCTATAATACATATTTTTGTATGACACTTAGTGTGTTTTTTTCTTTGATTATTGAATTTTAATGGTCTAAGATAATTAACATGTCAACTGGCAAACGTAACCCGAATGATTTGTCTCGGTCTTGCCATCTCTACTACCTGCACCATAGGCAACATTTATTTGTCTTTAGACTTTCTTGAGAAGCAGTAAATAGCCAGTGTTGCAGACAATGAAGTGCACACCCCAAATGTACTATTTAGCTCAAAATGAATAAGAATTTTTAAAACTGCGATGTAACCACAGTTTTTGACGCTTCTATTTGACTGACTGACAGATATGAAGAGCAGGCCCCAAAATTTACTATTTAGCAGATTAGCAGCAAAACAATTAGAATGTTTACAACTGCGCTGTAAGCGTACTGTTAGACGCTTCTATTTGACTCTCAGACATGAAGAGCAGGCCCCGAAATGTACTATTTAGCAGTTTAGCACCCAGAAAATACGAATTTTTACAACTGCACTGTAAGCGTACTATTAGACGCTTCTATTTGACTCTCAGATATGAAGAGCAGTCCGTAAATGTACTATTTAGCAGTTTAGCAAACAAAAAATACGATTTTTTACAACTGCGCTGTAAGCACACTATTAGACGCTTCCATTTGACTCTCAGATATGAAGAGCAGGCCCCAAAATGTACTATTTAGCAGATTAGCAGCAAAACAATTAGAATGTTTACATCTGCGCTGTAAGCGCACTATTTGATGCTTGGATTTGACTCTCAGATATGAAGAGCACGCCCAAAATGTACTATTTTAGTGCACCCCACTAATGTACTTTTTAGCACCCCAAAAATTTTAAAACTGCAATGTGACAGCAGTATTTGACGCTTCTATTTGACTCTCAGATATGAAGTGCACTCACTAATGTACTAGATTGCAAAATGATTTCCTAAGCTGTCCCTCACAGCGGCAGCATCCTCTTCCTACACTAAGAAGACCTCATGTGCGCGTGTGGCGCTACGCGACTCCAGCTTATATGTAGAGGCTGGGTCACATGCTGCACTGGCCAATCACAGCCATGCCATTAGTAGGCATGGCTGTGATGGCTTCTAAGGACACACGAGTCAAACGCTTGTTGATTGGCTGACATTAAATCGCCGAACATCGGACTCCAACCCGAACATACAGTGTGTATATGTCCGTGTTCGGGTCTGGGGTCCAAAAAACGTTATGTTCGGTACGAACCCAAACGTAACAGTCCGCGTTTGCTCAACTCTATTCACCCCTGATCCTGCCACACTCAACTTCCATCACACTGTAACACTCGACCCCCCAACCCAGTCTCTTTAACCCTGTTACACGTACCCTCCCACAGTTACCCCATTACTCATCCTGTAACACTCCCTGAAGACCCCTGTGTTGTTTTACATACATTTTCTGCATTGAAAGAAACCATTAACATTAGATAGAGAAGAGAATTTAGTGGTCTTATTTCTTGTAAAATGTTTAGTGAGAAGGGATTTAAAATTCGGAGCACCTCTAAATATCATATTTGGTTGTCAGGGATCATCTTATTAAGGACATCATCTTGCTGTAAGACATCTCAATATCTTTTAACTATTATTTTAATATCTCTTATTTTGTTGTTAAAATCCAATAAAATTGGAATGGAAGGAGCAGCCTTTTTTTTTATCTATAAATGTTAAAAGGCTGCCTCTTTCATTAGTTTTAACTCTACCAATAATAGTGCCTAACTCATACTCCGAATAATTTTTTTGTAAAAACATTTTTTTTTAAATGGATGCTTAGTGCTCAAAGTCTTCAAGTGATACAAATCTGGAGGTCTAAAACATTAACCTCTTCTTTGCTGTATTCAGTGGTTTATACAATGCCCTGATCATTGGAGTTCAGATCTAAAAACATGCTAAGAGAACTCTGTGGTCCATTCCAAATAAACAAATCTTCACTATAACAGAAATGAGACTAGGTCAGTCACCAGGCTATCTGATCTTGCTTGCCTGGTGCAGAGTTGCAGACCATGAGAGTGTTGTCTTGTGAGCTCCTGCATTTAAAGTGTCAGAGCATTGCTGGGGTAAGCCGCTCATTGACAATTACTCTGCAACTCTGCACTCAGTGGAGCTGTAGACCAGAGGCTGAGCTACGCCCTACACCCAGCCACACACAGGGCAAGCCGCCGGGCCCTCTGTGTTGGGCCCTTGGTCACGGACAAATCAGTGTGCCCTAAGGCGAGTTAGGTGGCTGTGAGGCCCTAGTGAGTGTGAGGCCTTACTAACCCTCTTAATCTTGTTACACTTACACCCCTTCAACCATGCCACATTAACACCCCTAATCCTGTCACACTCCCTCCCCTAACCATGCCACACTAACCCTGTCACTTTAACCCCCCCTAACACATTTACATTCACAATTAATCCTGCCACATTCAATGTTCATCACTCTGTAACACTCACTCACTCACCCCCCAATCCTGTCTCTTTCACCCCCTTTCATCTGGTCACACTTACCCTCCCACAGTTACTCCATTACATACCCTGTAACACCCCCTGAAAACAGTAATCATACACACAGTCATGAAACACAGCTTCTACATAAACACAATGCACAAAGACCACAAGCACTCCCCATGCACACAACAAGCAGCTCCCACACACATATGGACTCAGACACAAACATACACATGCTCACACATAAGGATACTCACTATCAGTGATACACTCACAGGCACTTACATGGGTAGACAATGTCAGGCACACTCAGAAATTCACACAACCAGATATATCTGTATGTCTCTATGCATCAGTGTGTTTGTGTTAGTATGCATATATCAGAGTGTGTATGTGTGTGTGATGTGGAATTATTAAAAATTACTATTGTACTTGTATTGAATTATTGTACTAACTCCATTTTAACCTTATACTGTGACTTCCTCCTCCATTTTGTCTCCCTAACCTGACTTCTTCAATCCTCCATTTTGTCCTCATGACTTAACTTGTTCATTTTAAAACTACATTACGTGACTGAACTTCTCAACCCAATTAGTACAGTAGACAAAGACTGTGTTTTCCTACAAGGACAAATACCAGGAGGTGCTGGTTACTCCTTAAGACTTGCCGGCTACTCCTTAGAATTTGTAAGATAGTATAGTTTGAAGGCCACAGAACACAGTAGTAATGAAATGTTCTATTCATAAGAGACCTTGCACCTGGACATGAAGCCTGATATCATTGACCGTGTAAAATGACGTTTAGGACCCCCTTATCCCCACCCGTGTCCAGAATAATCCCACCTCTGATGGGTGGGCACGGGACTAACCTTTTTTTATTTTTGAACCAATAGGTAAGACACTAACACCGACACTTAACAATTAATCCAATTGATGGTGTTTATTTGCTGATATTCTAATAATCAATGATGACGCAAAATGCCTCTTAAAAGGGCCTGCGCGCCCGCTTTTTCTGCACTTGCCAATAAACTTTCTCGAAGTTATTTTAACCTGAACCTCGTGTGTCAGACTTAATTACTTCAGCGTATATACGCAATTTAATTTTATTGATTTGGACAGGAACAGATAGACTTTGAACATTTTGGTTTACTCTCAAAAAGTACCATAACAACTTGGCGCCCAACGTGGGGCATCGGGCTATGTCCGGCCGGTGAGCCGTCCTAAGGAAGACAAGGGTGGACGGAGGAATCCGGGGGGAAGGAAAGGAGACTGATCACCTCCAGGTACACGGTAGAGACTTCTGCAGAGCCACCGGTATGTTCCGGCCCCTTTGATTGACCCGTCCACGTGTCTGTGACTGCTTCCCGGGAGGACATCAAAGACAGGTAATATCTTGCCCGGTGCCTCGTTACCCACTTGTTTACCTGCATTTTAGTCTATCTGTTGCCTGGGTGTGTTTGAATTGTGTTTGAATTATTTGCTTGTTTCCCCATTTTGAGATAAAGGGGGGGTGGACCTGCAGGGGATTTGCCTGGGGTTCTGTCTTGCTTGTTTTCCCCTTTTTGGGATAAAGGGGGGTGGACCTGAGGGGATTTGCCTGGGTCTTCAGTGTGTCTGTCTATCTGTTTGTATTTTACCCCTTTTGGGACAAAGGGGGGTGGACCTGTGGATTCGTTCCTGGGGGTCTTCTGTTGCCTGTTTTACCTCTTTTAGGAACCACGGTGCTGTGGTTGTAAGGAAAAAGGGGGGTTGACCCGTGGATGTGTTCCTGGGGGGTCTTCTTTGCCTGTTTACTTCTTTTAGGAGCCTCGTGGCTGTGGCTGTAAGGAAAAAGAAGTTTGTGGAACTGTGGGATCTATGTAGAATCATAGTTTCCTGTGATCCAATTTTGTGTCACTTTGATAGCCTAGCTAGCTTCACTGTGCGCGTTCGGACTATCCAGCTCTAGCTGAGTTGGGGACGTCCTGACCCGGACCATCCTCCTCTAGTTGAGTTGGGGACGTCCTGACCCGGACCCTTCGGCTCTAGTTGAGCTGAAGGTCCACTGATTATTTAATTGTGGTAGGAGACTTAGCCTTGTGGCAGGGGACTTTGTTTCCTGGGGGAATTCAGGCAGGTATTGCTTGTTTTTCGCATCACGTGGTAGTGAGACCTATAAAGTGGGTTTTATAGGGGCACTACGGGAGTGAGGATAGACGTGGCCACATTCTTGTGGACTGCAGAGTAGAGAGAGGCTGACGGAACTCGGACCGGTGTCAGTTGTTTTCCGTGGCCGCTGGTAGTGAGACTTATGAAAGTCGTTCTCCGAGCGGGGACACTACGAGGTTGAGAAAGGTGACTTTGGAGTAAGCACATGTAGAAGGAAAGGGATTATTGTTGATTTTATTTGAACTGTAATGCATGCACTGTATTTCAATTGTATTGTTGTCTTGTCTGTTTTATTAGGAGTCTCATGAACTCCTGTGTCTGTCTCTAAGGATTTTTCCTTGCCTTTCATCTTTTCTAAACTTCCTATATTATTATACTATCCACTCCCATTTCTCTTGAAAGAGAAGTGATTGGTCACACACTTCTCACCTCGCTCCAATCCGTGTCTACCACCCCGGGTAGGCGGATTCAGTGACTAGTCTACGTTTTGGGAAGACGCACCTGAGAAAGTCTTACGATTCTCGGGTGGCAGTCGAGCATTGTAGACGTTCTTGTTCAGTTTTCCTTCTCTCTCCCTATATCTAGGACGCTGGTATAGGGGTAAAGGGATTATGGGACAGGATTTAAGCAAGCCCAGTAAGGGCTGGTTAGCATGTGATTTAGTCGAAGACAGAGAGGGTGAGGAAATGGTTAAAGGTGTTGAAAAGATTGCGAAAGTATGTAGAATTGCTGTACCGACATGTGGAAGATTGCAACCAGAAAGTTGGCGTAGGTTACTGACAGAAAAGAAAGGCAAACTTACAGATAATGGTTTATTAAAGACTGCTGAAGCATGGTATAGAGTAGCGAAGGCTATTCAGCTAGAAGGTTGGGTTGAGGAAGAGATAAATCACAAAGGTGTGAAATTGTTTGTGTATCATAATAATTGTGTTGCTGGGGTCTACCCTCAGCCAGCGCCCAAAACCGGCGCCCAGGGAATGTCTATCCCCAAGGTTCAGTCAGCCATAAGTGATAGCCAGCTGACTATGTTCCCCACTCCCAATCCTCCTAACACCCATCCCATTACCTCCCCTGTCTGCCCGGTCCTGAATTCTGATGGATCTTTCTTTTCCCCTTCCCCATCTTTGACATTCCCATCATCCTCATCCATCCCTACGCTACCTGCTATACCTTCCCCTAACATTTCATCTGCCATTCCTTCCCTACAATCCCTCTCCATTAATGATCCCCTCCCCTCTGCATCCGCCCAGCTAACCACCTCTTCCACCCTCACCCCGGCTCCTCCCTCTACACCCACCCCTACCAATCCCTCTCCGTCCCCTCCCATCTCCGCCCCAGTCCAATACCCCACCTCCTTTCCCTCCCCAGCCTGGCCCTACCCCTTCCCATATCCCATGGCCCTGCCCTATCCCGGATATCCACTACCCCTTCCCCAGGCCACTCCCCAGGTTCCGGTTATGCCCAGTCCGGCACAGGTTGCTCCAGGTGTGCCCACATCTAACATGGCCGCCACTCCTTCCCTTAACCCTAATGTAACACCTTTTCCGGCCACCAATATGGCGGCCCCCAGTTCGGCCCTGATGCCGGTAATTCCCGGTGACTACCTATCCCCAGGTTATGACTCGCTAGCCACCCCTGCATCTGGGGCTCGTTCCCAACCACCGATCCTTTCACCTCATGCGGGCCCTGCACCGCGCAAAAGAGCCAATATCATAGAATTCGATGATGACGAGATGGACAGGGTGTCCCATGTCTCATCGGAGCTTGCCGCGGGAGCCCCAACTCATCGTTCTATCGATGACCCCTTTGGCCACAAGGGTCGGGGAGAACAGGCCCCTCCTAAATATCTTGCTTTCAATCCCACTCAAGCTAGTGCTCTAATGAAATCACTCCCTGACCCAGAAAAACAGCCTATGCCCTTCTACCGAGGGATAGTTCAAATTCAAAAGACTTATTCCGCTGCATGGCGTGATCTACTGAGCATTTGTGCTATAAAAGCAGGGGATGCATATTGGCCAAGTATGGCCCGACACCTCAGTACAGATCTGCTCAGCAGTGATGTTGATTACCCCTCTGGAGTAACTTTTTGCACCCAATTAAGAGAATGGGCTAAGGACAAACTTGCGGATCAGGCTGCTGGCCTTACTGATGTTATCCAAGATAAAGGAGAATCAGTGGAGAGGTTTCATGCAAGACTGTATCAAATGTTCACAGATTTGGGGTTTGATCTTACAGACAAGATTCATTCACAAATGCTGTCAGGTGCGTTTGTCCAAGGTGTTAAAGACTCTATACGCAAGGGAATCATTGCTGCACGTCCTGAATACAAGGTTGTTCCCTTGGATACCCTGCTTTTAGTTGCTAGAGGTCTGGAATCTGTTCAGACCCCAAGAAGACCCAATCCAGCTCCACTCATGGTGGCCCGCGCTACCCCCATCACCTCTGGCACCAAGGGTGTCAAGTTAGAGGATGTAACTTGTTTTAATTGTGGGGCTCAGGGACACTACAGAAGTGACTGTCCGGAACCTAAAAAGGAACCTGGGGCACCCAGAAAGTTCTCTAAGCCTGCCCCAGGCCCCAAGACCGAGAAAAAGATTCCAATTATTGAAGAACCAGATGATTAGGAAACTGGCAAGCCTGTGTCTGTAACCCCTGTAATGGCAGCGTCTACAGGGGATAAGGGAGGGCCACTTGCCACAGTGACTTTGCCCATTGAAGACCATCCTACTACATTTCTAGTTGACACAGGTGCAGCCCGTAGTGTTCTACGAGAACAAGACCTGCCAGACCCATCCTTCCTGTCCAGTATTGATGTTTCTTGTGTTGGAGTGGATGGCCAGCCAAGACGTAGCCCTTTAACAACTCCACTACGAGTTGGCTCTAGCCTGCTTGCTCGCTTTGTAGTATCCTCCACATGCCCCATTAACCTGTTAGGTGCTGATGTTCTCTCACGCCTGCAAGCATCCATCACCTTTACCCCGGATGGGCAGGTAGAAATGTTTACACCTCTATCTGTATCAGACACTTCAGCCCTGTGCTCCTTGCCTCTGATGCTACATTTAGAAAAGCCCCATGAAAAAGCAGCAGAATTAAGGTCTAACTTCCCAGAGGAGTTAAAAACACAAGTGCCCGCCAAGTTATGGTCCTCAGGCCCAGAGGACATAGGTCACCTAAATGTTCCCCCTGTGGTGGTAAAACTTGTTTCAGGAGCTAAACTACCAAGAAAACCACAATATCCATTAAAACCAGCACAGTCTGCTGCAATTTCTGTCCACATCAAGGCACTCTTGGAGAAGGGTGCCCTTGTCAAATGTAAATCTGAATGCAACACCCCGTTATTTCCTGTGAAAAAGAAAACTCCAAAGGGTGAGCCAGAAAAGTACAGGATGGTTCAGGATCTCCGTGCTGTTAATGAAGCTACCGTCCTGGACACCCCTCTTGTACCAAATCCTCATACTCTGCTCTCTGGAGTCCCACCATCTGCAAAATTCTTCAGTTATTGACCTGGCCAATGCCTTTTTCAGTGTCCCACTGGACCCATCCTGTCAATACCTGTTTGCTTTCACTCATGAGATGCAACAGTATACCTGGACTGTCATGCCCCAAGGGGCACAAAATTCTCCAAGTCAATTTGCAAAGGCCATGGGCACCATCCTCGACCCATGGCAAGCTGACCACCCAGAAGTTGTCCTGCTTCAGTATGTGGATGATCTACTGCTGTGTGGAGATGATATGCCCACTACTGAAAGGTGTTCACTTAGTCTTCTTTCCTATTTGGCAGAACAGGGATGTAAAGCTTCACTCATTAAGCTACAATTCTGTCAATCTTCAGTGATCTTCCTTGGACATTGTCTATCTCAAGGTACCAGACATCTTACTCGGGACCGGGTAAGAGCTGTGCTAGACATTCCGTCTCCAAGGACTTCTAAGTCTCTTCATGCCTTCCTAGGCCTCATTTCCTACTGCAGAGCATGGATCCCAGAAGCCTCTCTGCTTATGCAACCTCTCTATGATGCTCTTAAGTCTGACCCCTTCGGTCTGACCAATGAAGCCCTGGACAATTTTAATGCCCTCAAACGTGCCATTGCTTCTGCTCCTGCCTTAGGCCTACCTGATTACTCCAAACCTTTCAAATTATTTGTCTCGGAAAGACAAGGCCATGCAACAGGAGTTCTCACCCAAACTAATTACCTAAGAGGCCGCCAGAGACCTATTGGATATTTCTCGTGTCAACTGGACATTGTGGCCAGAGGGACTCCTTCCTGTCTCAGGGCTGTTTTTGCCGCGAGAGAGCTCATTGAAAGAACCTCAGACCTGGTCCTTGGCCACCCTCTGGTTGTTTTGGCCCCTCATGACATTTCTGCTATTATCAACCAAGTCCAGCTCAAGCACGTGTCTCCAGCCAGACACCTGCGCCTACAGTGTCATCTTCTTTTGCCTGACAACATTTCCATCCAAAGGTGTCAAGTGCTTAATCCGTCCACTCTTCTTCCACTCCCTGAGGGGGGTATCTATTATGGATTTATCACAGATGAAACCTACATCTACCTGCTCTGTGGATGTATCAAGAAAGTCATGCATCCACATTTGTCATTTCATGAAGATGAGACACCTCTCTGTGAAGGCCCGGATTACGCCTTCTGTACCATGTGGTACAAGCCAAATATTACTCCCGAACCTTGCTATGAAGATGAGCTTTACCACTGGACCGATGTAAAGCTCACTGCACAAGACTTTTATTGTGACTCTGAAGGTAATAGCATGGTCTTGGTCCAGCTACCTCAACAACTTAACTACCTCTACCGCCATTGGGATACCGCTATCCCACATATTCCTGTTACCAAGTTGAAGACAAGGTCATGGAATGATCTTGGGCCCATGGCAAAACTATGGGCCACCATGAATGAAGAACAGCTACAGGAAAATGGTATTGCCAAATACCCAACAACTGACCTTCTGGAAGCATGGCCACGCCATTTCCTGGAAAAGGAATTTCAAGACCTGGTCATAAAGAATGATTATGACCCAGAAACACCTCATGACTGTTTTGAACAGATGAAAATGGAAACAGTGCACTTACCAACTGTGCATGAGAATCCATTACCAGATCCGGATTTTACCCTGTTTGTGGATGGATCAAGATATGCCGATGAAGGAGGAACATATCACACAGGATATGCCGTAACCACAACAGACGAAGTCATCAAATCATCATCCTTACCGCCAGCAATGTCTGCGCAAGAAGCTGAATTACAGGCTCTGACTTCAGCATGCAAAATTTCCGAAGGAAAACGTGCCAACATCTATACAGATTCAAGATATGCTCTGGGTGTGGCACATGACTTCGGCCTAATCTGGAAGACAAGAGGATTTCTTACCACCGCCGGTACACCAGTCAAACACAGCACTGCAATTAAGGAGCTAATGGATGCCCTCCTACTTCCCGAAGAAGTGGCCGTTTTGAAAGTTAAGGCCCATGGGAAATTGGATACAGATGAAGCAAAGGGCAACCATTTGGCTGATCAGGCTGCTAAGTTAGCGGCCAGGGATCTGCAGGAAGTGGATGAAGAAGTGTCCGGACAAGAACAAGAAGAAGTCCCTATTTTTGCTCTGCAAACTCTTCCTACTGATTTGCGAATTTTACAAGAACAGCAAGCTGCAGTCACTCCTGAAGAAATCCAGAAATGGAAAAAGAAAGGAGCTGTCCAAAAGGACGGAATATATTACAACAACTTCAAATTTTGTCTTCCCAGAAATTTGTATCCAGCAGTTGTCCAATGGGCACATGGGCCTGCACACCTGTCAAAAGAATTGATGGCCGCCCTCATACAGAAGTATTATGAAGCACCTGGAATCACAACATTGATCAATAGCTTCTGCAAGGCCTGTGTCATTTGTGCAAAATGCAATCCAGGAAGACCAGTTAAAGTACCTGCGAAACACCTGGCAAAGCCCATGTACCCCTTCCAGCGGATTCAAATTGACCACATCCAAATGCCCAAGAGTGGGCCCCATGAATATGCACTAGTAATAGTGGACATGTTCTCAGGCTGGCCAGAAGCCTACCCAGTGGCCAATATCACTGCAAAAACAACCGCAAGACGCCTACTTACAGATATTGTATGTAGATTCGGACTCCCAGAAGTCATTGAGAGTGATCAAGGCCCAGCCTTTACAGCAACTGTGACTAAAGAAATTTGGACTGCCCTAGGGGTGACTCTAGCCTTCCATACCCCTTACCACCCACAAAGTAGTGGTAAAGTGGAGCGCATGAATGGCACTCTAAAAACCAGAATGTTAAAAATGTCACAAGAAACAAAGATGCCCTGGCCAGAAAGCCTGCCAATAGCTTTATTTAGTGTTAGGCACACACCTAGAGGGAAGCATTCACTGTCCCCATATGAGGTCCTATTTGGGACAGCACCCAGGCTAGGTTGTTATTATCCGCAGCAGTTGCAACTCCAATCAGATGTTTTAGTAGACTATGTAACTGAACTTGCAAGTGTCCTAAACAAAATACATGCCCAAGTTTTCTCTTCAATTCCAGATCCCGAATTGGATACAGGTTCCCATAACCTACTTCCCGGAGATTGGGTCCTGGTCAAGAAGTTTGTGCGGAAAAATACCCTAGAACCAAGATTTGACGGTCCATTCCAAGTTCTCCTGATTACCGCAACCTCCGTCAAATTGGCCGGTAGGCCAAATTGGGTCCACGCTTCCCACTGCAAGAAATCTCCTGCCCCAGAGGAAGCGAATATCGCACAAACATGTATCTCTGGTACATCTTCTCCTTAATTAGCCTTATGAAGGCCCAGCAAGTAGCCATTACCAAAGACACTAGTGGGTACACTTTCTGGTATAATTCATCGTGCACCCAGGTGGCTACTTATACCTTTGACTACTGTGATATTGTAGAATGCCCATTTCCCACACCACAAATCCAGAGCATCTATAGAGATATCCCTCATTCGAAAGACCCATATGTTTGTGTAGTTGACAGGCAATGGGGGCACAATTGTGACCATTGGGGGGCGGCGGGATGGAATGCCGGGCCTGCCTGGGGTTACAAACCAAAAAGTGCCGTATCTAAAATAGATGATCATGGTAGATCCCTCCTCCAGAGGATGACTTTGAGAAAACCTGGGGGGAGTACACCAATGAAATTAATTCTTAACATTGAGCATCCAAGCCCAACAGATGCAGACCAGTATGTGATGGGAATGTATTGGAAAAAGGGTTCCTATAAAAAGTTAGGGCATTTCTACCTCAAAGATATGTGCAACTCTTCTGAGTGGCAAGGGGCCACCCATATGGTCCCTAACCCATTAAAACCTCATATCCAGACCTTTCAAGACATGATGGCCATTGCTAACCCCACTTTTGAAGATACCATGGCCGCTGAAACAGGTTTTAATGATGTAAATTTATGGTTAGAATGGATGAAATATAATGCTAATAAGCATAATAGAACTGCATGTTATGTGTGTGGCGGTGCCCGGCCTCACCTGGGTACCGTGCCTTTAATCCTACCAGTAGATATAGAAGAATGTGTTTTAAGCCTTTTTGCCTATCACTATAATTTTAACAGGTCCATATGTATTGCATGGACAAAGGAGTATCCTCTCCTAACCCAGGATGTCAAACCCCCAGATGGTATTACCGTGTATAAAGGTAATTACACTTGTTATGCTAATTACGATGGAATAGGTAAATTCTTGGGTAACTTTTCCAAGGGGTATTGTGCTATCTACAGAAATGTCTCTATGGACTTGTTGCAGTTTCACACCAGGTCATTAGGGGATATTTACTGGTTGTGTGGGGATTTACAGCTAAGATCCAGAATGGACAAACAGTGGTGGGGGGAGTGTACTTTGGCTAAAGCTATTATGCCTATACATATCATCTCTGACACACACCTCGTCACCCATGGGTCCAAACACACTAAGGTTAAGCGTGACGCCCCAGTGAAAGGAAGTTTTGATCCTCATGTGTATATTGATGCCATTGGAGTGCCTAGGGGGGTGCCCAATGAGTTTAAAGCAAGGGATGAAGTTGCCGCAGGATTTGAATCAATTTTTACCATAGTTACCGCAAACAAGAATTTAAATTGGATAAATTACATTTATTATAATCAACAGCGTTTTGTTAATTACACCAGAGACGCCCTCCAGGGGTTGGCCGAACAGCTGCAGGCCACATCCCAAATGGCTTTCCAGAATAGAATGGCCCTAGATATGATCTTAGCCGAAAAAGGAGGGGTTTGTAAAATTTTGCCCGACACCATGACATGTTGTACATATATCCCAGAAAACACAGGCCCTAATGGTAAAGTTACATTAGCCATAGAAAAATTAAATGACCTGTCTGAAGAGTTAAAAAGGAATTCTGGGATAAAAGATCCCTGGGAAAGATGGTTTGGTTGGATGACAGGATGGCAAAAGGCTTTAATGCAGATTGGTATGGCTATACTAATTTTTCTTTTTATCTTTGCTCTTCTCTTTTGTTGTATCCTCCCATGTCTGAGAAAATCCCTCATGAAGACTGTTGACCAAGCGGCACCCACTCTCACCCATCTCGAAGTTGATGACCAAGAATTCCAAGACATCAATTCACCCTGTCTGCCGCTGCAAACATTCCCCTTTGTTGATAAAGTGCAGGAATTCTAGGAAGGGACTAGCTTAGGGACAGCATCTGTCAGTGAATGGTGAAGACCCCGTGTTGGAGAAGTGGTGGATTAGCTGCCATGGGATACCCATGGGTGTGAAGTGTTCGAGAGCCATACTGACGGATGAGTTAGCCTATCAGGGTCAGATCTAGGGACAGACTTGCACTTTGCATTAACACCTAGCTAGCGGCCATGGGGTTTCTGTGCCTTTGGGTTAACACGTCTTCTGATACTAACATAATAAAGTTTTTATCTCTTAGAATCTAACATTTCATAGGGGGGACTGATGTGGAATTATTAAAAATTACTATTGTACTTGTATTGAATTATTGTACTAACTCCATTTTAACCTTATACTGTGACTTCCTCCTCCATTTTGTCTCCCTAACCTGACTTCTTCAATCCTCCATTTTGTCCTCATGACTTAACTTGTTCATTTTAAAACTACATTACGTGACTGAACTTCTCAACCCAATTAGTACAGTAGACAAAGACTGTGTTTTCCTACAAGGACAAATACCAGGAGGTGCTGGTTACTCCTTAAGACTTGCCGGCTACTCCTTAGAATTTGTAAGATAGTATAGTTTGAAGGCCACAGAACACAGTAGTAATGAAATGTTCTATTCATAAGAGACCTTGCACCTGGACATGAAGCCTGATATCATTGACCGTGTAAAATGACGTTTAGGACCCCCTTATCCCCACCCGTGTCCAGAATAATCCCACCTCTGATGGGTGGGCACGGGACTAACCTTTTTTTATTTTTGAACCAATAGGTAAGACACTAACACCGACACTTAACAATTAATCCAATTGATGGTGTTTATTTGCTGATATTCTAATAATCAATGATGACGCAAAATGCCTCTTAAAAGGGCCTGCGCGCCCGCTTTTTCTGCACTTGCCAATAAACTTTCTCGAAGTTATTTTAACCTGAACCTCGTGTGTCAGACTTAATTACTTCAGCGTATATACGCAATTTAATTTTATTGATTTGGACAGGAACAGATAGACTTTGAACATTTTGGTTTACTCTCAAAAAGTACCATAACATGTGCACATTGGTGGCTGCAATTCCAGTCTTGTATTGTATGTACAATGCAAAGGTAAAGTTGCAACATATATATATATATATCTCAGACATACATATGCGATACATGCAGCAACATAAGAAAATAAACAAATAGAATAAATTGTAAGGATTGTATAATATGTGGAGAAAATGTCTTTAAGTCTTTTTTCATATCTGTACCTTATTCTTTCGTAAATTATTAAAACTCAAATTTCATTTTTATTTCCAATTATTCCTCCACACTGTTAACTAGCATACATGACTGCCAGATAATTTAACCATACTTTTTAATCCTGTATACAGGATTAGCATAATTGCAGATTAATTTGGTTTTCAAATGATGCCATTATTGCAGTCAGAGAGCTCACAATGCAGTGTTACAGGGAACTGTGATGCTGCAAGCCTCTGAACGTTGAATACAGAGACTAACTCCCTGTATCCAGTGCTGCAAGCCTATCCTTCAAAAGAATTACAGCTCCTAATACACACACTATGCAAACCCTATTTTTTTCCACTATGGGTGTTAGTGGGGCCTCATATTTGAGTTTCACCTAAGGCCTCACAAAGTCTAGAGCCAGCACGGTGGGATATATACATGTATTGAATGTAATTCCACAATGTGATCTGTGTACACTGCTCAGTGGGTAACATTACATGTTAATGTGAGCTGCAGACAATTTATGTGTCCATATATGCCTCTTACATAGCACAGTTCAATCAGTAACTTACTGTGATCCATGCTGGACCCATCCACTTCCTGTCGGCTCATGTGATCACATTGAGATCACATGACAAATAAAACCAGCTGACTCTGTGGGAAGGACATATTAAGAGACTAGACCTGTGCTTTCAGGTCATGTAATCGCTAAATGGCCTGCTACGGAGTATCACAATGATATAGTTATTTTGTTGAAATGCGAATTGTCTGAATTTTGAATAATAGGCCAAAATAGCCAAGCTAAATACGAAGCTGATTTGGAGGCTTTTTTTTCCCTAATCAACTACTTTGGACTAAAATTTGAAATTTCATTTGAATTCACGCTTTCTTGAATAAATCTCATACTATTGAATTGAAAGTCATACTATAGTAGCTGAGGACAAATTAAAGGGTTACTATAGCTAATATTTTAAAGGACAACTCCATACTATTTTCTTAGTTAAAAAAACAACAACAAATCACTGCTTAGTAAATTACTGCTCAGTAGACATACCCACAATGAATACATGCATGCATTTTTAATGCATGTATTTACTGGGTGTGTATATACAAAATAACTTGCAAATGCTTTCCCCTTTTGGTACTCTGGGGTGGAGACCCGCCAACTCCAGGTAATAGTATTTAGTATAAAGTCCACAGGTTCAACAGGAAGGATGCATATTGAAGTTTTAATGAAGAAACGCAAAGAATACTTTATGTGCGTATTGATTTCTTAATTAAAACCTAAATATGTATCCTTCCTGTTGAACCTGGGGACTTTATACTGAATACTATTACCTGGACTTGGTGGGCGTCCACCACAGAGTACCAATAGGTACATCGGCTCCCATACACATCCCTAGGAGTGCCACCCCACTTTGTTTATTTAATACTAACAGTCTCTTCATTTCCAACAAATCTGTCATTTTTTCTTCAAGAATCCTCTGAATCTGTGCGCGTGAGTGTGTGTGTGCAAATGCACATGCACCAGTTCATGTGCGCAGGCATCTGATTTGAAGTCTGTTGATAAACTGAAGACACTGGTCCATGGTCTGTGTGGGAGAAGGCAAGCTTGCTCAAGTAGAGCGCCCCTAACACTTCCTTAAGCTTAGGGGAGTTAACATATAAGTAAGCAAACCTCCCTTGCTGTCTGATAGACAGCCAAGGTTGCATTAAATAATGCAATTCTAAAAGCATTTATAATTTGGGGTTGACAAAAGATACTCTTCATGCATAAAGCATTTTATCAAGCTGAAATGCTAAAGCACTGAGTGTGGTGTGGTCCTTCAAAGGGACACTTTAGTCAGTCAGACCACTTCATCTAAATGAAGTGGTCTGGGTGCAGCGGCCCTGTTCTTTTAACCCTGCAATGTACAACTTTGCAGTTTTATTTACATTGCAGGGTTAAGTCCACCTCTAGTGGTTGTCATAGTGGCAGCCAAAAGAGGCATTTCCGCAAAAGTGACCAAGTAAAATGTGCTCAGATGACATGGAAGCACCCATAGAATGCATAGATTTAGTGGCGTCGCTAGGGGGGGCCAGAGGGGGCCATGGCCACCCCTACATCATGCTGTGCCCCCCCACATGCCGTCAACTTGCTGGCCATGTGCTTAAATTATATTCCCTCGGACTGTAACAGTCTGTTACAGCCCAAGGGAATGTAGGATAGAGGAGCTGGAGCGGTGCTGGGTGTTTTCTGTGGAGAAATGCTGGGGCCGGAGGGAGCACTGACAGACTCCCTGGCACAGGCCCCGCCCCCAAATTAAGCCCCACCTCCTGCATATAAGCAGCAGACCTTGCTGCTGTTGGAAAGGACAGAAGATGGCTGTCTGATCCCCCAGCAACAGCCTCCAGTGACAGGTAGGGTGTGTGTGTGTGTACTCAGCAGTCAGTGGCGTCACTAGGGGGGGGGCATGGTCCCCCCCTACATCATGCTGTGCCCCTCCCCCCCCATGCCTGCAACTTGCTGGCTATGTTCCTAAATTATATTCCCTTGGACTGTAACAGTCTGTTACTGCCCGAGGAAATGCAGGAAAGAGGATCTGGAATGCTGCTGGGTGTTGTCTGTCTGTGTATGTGTGTGTATGGACTCAACAGTCTGTTTGTGTGTGTGTGTGTGTGTATGGACTCAGCAGTCTGTGTGTGTGTGAACTGAGCAGTCTGTCTCTGTGTGTGTGGACTCAGCATTCTGTTTGTGTGTGTGTGTATGGACTCAGCAGTCTCTGTGTGTATGGACTCAGCAGTCTGTGTGTGTGTGTGTATATAGATTCAGCAGTCTGTGTGTGTGTGTGTGTGTGTGTGCATGGACTCAGCAGTCTCTGTGTGTGTGTGTGTATAGATTCAGCAGTCTGTGTGTGTGTGTATATAGATTCAGCAGTCTGTGTGTGTGTGTATGGATTCAGCAGTCTGTGTGTGTGTATGGATTCAGCAGTCTGTGTGTGTGTATGGACTCAGCAAACTGTCTGTGTATGGACTCAGCAGTCTTTGTGTGTGTGTGTGTGTGTGTGGACACAGCTGTCTGTGTGTATGGACTCAGCAGTCTGTGTGTTTGTGCGTATGGACTCAGTCTGTGTGTGTGCGTATGGACTCAGTCTGTGTTTTTTGTGTGTATGGACTCAGCAGTCTTTGTGCGTGTGTGTGTATGTGTATGGACTCAGCAGTGTGTGTGTATGGACTCAGCAGTCTGTGTGCGCGTGCGTGTGTGTGTGTATGGATTCAGCAGTCTGTGTGTGTGTGTGTGTGTATGGATTCAGCAGTCTGTGTGTGTATGGACTCAGCAGTCTGTGTGTGTGTGTGTATATAGATTCAGCAGTCTGTGTGTGTGTGTGTGTGTGTGCATGGACTCAGCAGTCTGTGTGTGTGTGTGTGTATAGATTCAGCAGTCTGTGTGTGTGTGTGTATAGATTCAGCAGTCTGTGTGTGTGTGTATGGATTCAGCAGTCTGTGTGTGTGTATGGATTCAGCAGTCTTTGTGTGTGTGTGTGTGTGTGTGTGGACACAGCAGTCTGTGTGTATGGACTCAGCAGTCTGTGTGTTTGTGCATATGGACTCAGTCTGTGTGTGTGCATATGGACTCAGTCTGTGTGTTTTTTGTGTGTATGGACTCAGCAGTCTTTGTGCGTGTGTGTGTATGTGTATGGACTCAGCAGTGTGTGTGTATGGACTCAGCAGTCTCTGTGCGCGTGCGTGTGTGTATGGATTCAGCAGTCTGTGTGTGTGTGTGTGTGTGTGTGTATGGATTCAGCAGTCTGTGTGTGTGTGTGTGTGTGTGTGTATGGATTCAGCAGTCTGTGTGTGTATGGATTCAGCAGTCTGTGTGTGTATGGACTCAGCAGTCTGTGTGTGTATGGACTCAGCAGTCTGTGTGTGTGTGGACTCAGCAGTATGTGTGTGTATGGACTCAGCAGTCTGTGTGTGTGTGCGTATGGACTGTCTGTGTGTGTGCGTATGGACTCAGCAGTCAGTGTGTGCATGGACTCAGCAGTCTGTGTGTGTGTGTATAGATTCAGCAGTCTGTGTTTGTGTGTGTCTGTATGTGTGTGTATAGATTCAGCAGTCTGTGTGTTTGTGTATGGATTCAGCAGTCTGTGTGTGTGTATGGATTCAGCAGTCTGTGTGTGTGTATGGATTCAGCAGTCTGTGTGTGTGTATGGACTCAGCAGTCTGTGTGTGTATGGACTCAGCAGTCTTTGTGTGTGTGTGGACACAGCAGTCTGTGTGTGTGCGGATGGACTCAGTCTGTGTGTGTGCGTATGGACTCAGTCTGTGTGTGTGCGTATGGACTCAGTCTGTGTGTTTGTGTGTGTGTGTGTGTGTGTATGGACTCAGCAGTGTGTGTGTATGGACTAAGCAGTGTGTGTGTGTGTGTGTGTGTGTGTATGGATTCAGCAGTCTGTGTGTGTGTGTATGGACTCAGCAATCTGTGTGTGTGTGTGTATGGACTCAGCAGTGTGTGTGTATGGACTAAGCAGTGTGTGTGTGTGTATGGATTCAGCAGTCTGTGTGTGTGTATGGATTCAGCAGTCTGCGTGTGTGTGTGTATGGATTCGGCAGTCTGTGTGTGTGTGGACTCAGCAGTCTTTGTGTGTGTGTGTGTGTGTGGACACAGCAGTCTGTGTGTGTGTGTGTGTGTGTGTGCGTATGGACTCAGCAGTGTGTGTGTGTATGGACTATGCAGTGTGTGTGTGTGTATGGATTCAGCAGTCTGTGTGTGTGTGTGTATGGATTCAGCAGTCTGTGTGTGTGTATGGACCCAGCAGTCTGTGTGTGTATGGATTCAGCAGTCTGTGTGTGTATGGACTCAGCAGTATGTGTGTGTGTATGGATTCAGCAGTCTGTGTGTGTGTGTGTGTGTATGGATTCAGCAGTCTGTGTGTGTGTATGTATGGACTAAGCAGTCTGTGTGTGTGTATGGACTCAGCAGTGTGTGTGTGTGTGGACTCAGCAGTGTGTGTGTGTTTATGAACTAAGCAGTCTGTGTGTGTATGGACTCAGCAGTGTGTGTGTGTGTGTGTGGACACAGCAGTCTGTGTGTGTGTGTGTGTGCGTATGGACTCAGTCTGTGTGTGCGTATGGACTCAGTCTGTGTGTGTGCGTATGGACTCAGTCTGTGTGTGTGTGTATGGACTCAGCAGTCTGTGTGTGTATGGACTCATCAGTGTGTGTGTGTATGGAATAAGCAGTGTGTGTGTGTGTGTGTATGGATTCAGCAGTCTGTGTGTGTGTGTGTGTGTGTGTATGGACTCAGCAGTCTGTGTGTGTGTATGGACTCAGCAGTCTGTGTGTGTGTGTATGGACTCAGCAGTGTGTGTGAATGGACTAAGCAGTCTGTGTGTGTGTGTGTGTGTGTGTGTATGGATTCAGCAGTATGTGTGTTTGAATGGATTCAGCAGTCTGTGTGTGTGTGTGTATTGATTCATCAGTCTGTGTGTGTGTGTGTGTGTGTGTATGGATTCAGCAGTCTGTGTGTGTATGGATTCAGCAGTCTGTGTGTGTGTGTGTATGGATTCAGCAGTCTGTGTGTGTATGGACTCAGCAGTCTGTGTGTGTATGGACTCAGCAGTCTGTGTGTGTGTGCGTATGGACTCAGTCTGTGTGTGTGCATATGGACTCAGTCTGTGTGTTTTTGTGTGTATGGACTCAGCAGTCTGTGGGCGTGTGTGTGTGTGTGTGTATGTGTATGGACTCAGCAGCGTGTGTGTATGGACTAAGCAGTCTGTGTGCATGTGTGTGTGTAGGGACTCAGCAGTGTGTGTGTATGGACTAAGCAGTCTGTGTGTGTGTAAGGACTCAGCAGTGTGTGTGTGTGTGTGTGTGTGTGTGGACTCAGCAGTGTGTGTGTTTATGAACTAAGCAGTCTGCATGTGTATGGACTCAGCAGTCTGTGTGTGTGTGTGTGTGTGTGTGTGGACACAGCAGTCTGTGTGTGTGTGTGTGTGTGTGTGTGCGTATGGACTCAGTCTGTGTTTGTGTTTATGGACTCAGTCTGTGTGTGTGTATGGAATAAGCAGTGTGTGTGTATGGATTCAGCAGTCTGTGTGTGTGTGTATGGACTCAGCAGTCTGTGTGTGTGTATGGACTCAGCAGTCTGTGTGTGTGTATGGACTCAGCAGTCTGTGTGTGTGTGTGTATGGACTCAGCAATGTGTGTGAATGGACTAAGCAGTCTGTGTGTGTGTGTGTGTGTGTGTGTGTGTGTATGGATTCAGCAGTGTGTGTGTGTGTATGGATTCAGCAGTCTGTGTGTGTGTGTGTGTGTGTGTATTGATTCAGCAGTCTGTGTGTGTGTGTGTGTGTGTGTATGGATTCAGCAGTCTGTGTGTGTGTGTGTGTGTATGGATTCAGCAGTCTGTGTGTGTATGGACTCAGCAGTCTGTGTGTGTGTGGACTCAGCAGTCTGTGTGTATGGACTCAGCAGTCTGTGTGTGTGTGTGTGTGTGCGTATGGACTCAGTCTGTGTGTGTGCGTATGGACTCAGTCTGCGTGTTTTTTGTGTGTATGGACTCAGCAGTCTTTGTGCGCGTGTGTGTGTATGGACTCAGCAGTGTGTGTGTATGGACTAAGCAGTCTGTGTGCGCGTGCGTGTGTGTGTGTATGGATTCAACAGACTGTGTGTGTGTGTAAGGACTCAGCAGTCTGTGTGTGTGTATGGACTAAGCAGTCTGTGTGCGCGTGGGTGTGTGTGTGTATGGACTCAGCAGTTTGTGTGTGTGTATGGACTCAGCAGTGTGTGTGTGTATGGATTCAGCAGTCTGTGTGTGTATGGACTCAGCAGTCTGTGTGTGTGTGTGTGGACTCAGCAGTCTGTGTGCGTATGGACTCAGCAGTCTGTGTGTGTGTGCGTATGGACTCAGTCTGTGTGTGTGCGTATGGACTCAGTCTGTGTGTTTTTGTGTGTATGGACTCAGCAGTCTGTGTGCGTGTGTGTGTGTGTATGGACTCAGCAGTGTGTGTGTATGGACTAAGCAGTCTTTGTGCGTGTGTGTGTGTGTGTATGGACTAAGCAGTCTTTGTGCGTGTGTGTGTGTGTATGGACTCAGCAGTGTGTGTATGGACTAAGCAGTCTGTGTGTGTGTATGGACTCAGCTGTGTGTGTGTGTGTGTGTGTATGTGTGTGTGTGTGGACTCAGCAGTGTGTGTGTTTATGGACTCAGCAGTCTGTGTGTGTGTGTGTGGACACATCAGTCTGTGTGTGTGTGTGTGTGTGTGCGTATGGACTCAGTCTGTGTGTGTGTGTATGGACTCAGCAGTCTGTGTGTGTGTATGGATTCAGCAGTCTGTGTGTGTGTGTGCGTATGGACTCAGTCTGTGTGTGTGCGTATGGACTCAGTCTGTGTTTTTTTTGTGTGTATGGATTCAGCAGTCTGTGTGTGTGTGTGTGTGTGTGTGTGTGTGTATGGACTCAGCAGTCTGTGTGTGTGTATGGACTCAGCAGTCTGTGTGTGTGTGTATGGACTCAGCAGTGTGTGTGAATGGACTAAGCAGTCTGTGTGTGTGTGTGTGTATGGATTCAGCAGTATGTGTGTTTGAATGGATTCAGCAGTCTGTGTGTGTGTGTGTATTGATTCATCAGTCTGTGTGTGTGTGTGTGTGTGTGTGTATGGATTCAGCAGTCTGTGTGTGTATGGACTCAGCAGTCTGTGTGTGTGTGTATGGATTCAGCAGTCTGTGTGTGTATGGACTCAGCAGTCTGTGTGTGTATGGACTCAGCAGTCTGTGTGTGTGTGCGTATGGACTCAGTCTGTGTGTGTGCGTATGGACTCAGTCTGTGTGTTTTTGTGTGTATGGACTCAGCAGTCTGTGGGCGTGTGTGTGTGTGTGTGTGTATGTGTATGGACTCAGCAGCGTGTGTGTATGGACTAAGCAGTCTGTGTGCATGTGTGTGTGTAGGGACTCAGCAGTGTGTGTGTATGGACTAAGCAGTCTGTGTGTGTGTATGGACTCAGCAGTGTGTGTGTGTGTGTGTGTGGACTCAGCAGTGTGTGTGTTTATGAACTAAGCAGTCTGCGTGTGTATGGACTCAGCAGTCTGTGTGTGTGTGTGTGTGTGTGTGTGTGTGTGGACACAGCAGTCTGTGTGTGTGTGTGTGTGTGTGTGCGTATGGACTCAGTCTGTGTTTGTGTTTATGGACTCAGTCTGTGTGTGTGTATGGAATAAGCAGTGTGTGTGTATGGATTCAGCAGTCTGTGTGTGTGTGTGTATGGACTCAGCAGTCTGCGTGTGTGTATGGACTCAGCAGTCTGTGTGTGTGTGTGTGTGTGTGTGTATGGACTCAGCAATGTGTGTGAATGGACTAAGCAGTCTGTGTGTGTGTGTGTGTGTGTGTGTATGGATTCAGCAGTATGTGTGTGTGTGTGTATGGATTCAGCAGTCTGTGTGTGTGTGTGTGTGTGTGTGTGTATTGATTCAGCAGTCTGTGTGTGTGTGTGTGTGTGTATGGATTCAGCAGTCTGTGTGTGTGTGTGTGTGTATGGATTCAGCAGTCTGTGTGTGTATGGACTCAGCAGTCTGTGTGTGTGTGGACTCAGCAGTCTGTGTGTATGGACTCAGCAGTCTGTGTGTGTGTGTGTGTGTGTGCGTATGGACTCAGTCTGTGTGTGTGCGTATGGACTCAGTCTGCATGTTTTTTGTGTGTATGGACTCAGCAGTCTTTGTGCGCGTGTGTGTGTGTGTATGGACTCAGCAGTGTGTGTGTATGGACTAAGCAGTCTGTGTGCGCGTGCGTGTGTGTGTGTGTATGGATTCAACAGACTGTGTGTGTGTGTGTAAGGACTCAGCAGTCTGTGTGTGTGTATGGACTAAGCAGTCTGTGTGCGCGTGGGTGTGTGTGTGTATGGACTCAGCAGTTTGTGTGTGTGTATGGACTCAGCAGTGTGTGTGTGTATGGATTCAGCAGTCTGTGTGTGTATGGACTCAGCAGTCTGTGTGTGTGTGTGTGGACTCAGCAGTCTGTGTGCGTATGGACTCAGCAGTCTGTGTGTGTGTGCGTATGGACTCAGTCTGTGTGTGTGCGTATGGACTCAGTCTGTGTGTTTTTGTGTGTATGGACTCAGCAGTCTGTGTGCGTGTGTGTGTGTGTGTGTATGGACTCAGCAGTGTGTGTGTATGGACTAAGCAGTCTTTGTGCGTGTGTGTGTGTATGGACTAAGCAGTCTTTGTGCGTGTGTGTGTGTATGGACTCAGCAGTGTGTGTATGGACTAAGCAGTCTTTGTGCGTGTGTGTGTGTATGGACTAAGCAGTCTTTGTGCGTGTGTGTGTGTATGGACTCAGCAGTGTGTGTATGGACTAAGCAGTCTGTGTGTGTGTATGGACTCAGCAGTGTGTGTGTGTGTGTGTGTGTGTGTGTGTGGACTCAGCAGTGTGTGTGTTTATGGACTCAGCAGTCTGTGTGTGTATGGACTCAGCAGTCTGTGTGTGTGTGTGTGGACACAGCAGTCTGTGTGTGTGTGTGTGTGTGTGTGCGTATGGACTCAGTCTGTGTGTGTGTGTATGGACTCAGCAGTCTGTGTGTGTGTATGGATTCAGCAGTCTGTGTGTGTGTGTGCGTATGGACTCAGTCTGTGTGTGTGCGTATGGACTCAGTCTGTGTTTTTTTTTTGTGTATGGACTCAGCAGTCTTTGTGCGTGTGTGTGTGTATGTGTATGGACTCAGCAGTGTGTGTGTATGGACTAAGCAGTCTGTGTGCGCGTGGGTGTGTGTGTGTATGGACTCAGCAGTCTGTGTGTGTGTATGGACTCAGCAGTGTGTGTGTGTGTGTGTGTATGGATTCAGCAGTCTGTGTGTGTATGGACTCAGCAGTCTGTGTGTTTGTGTGGACTCAGCAGTCTGTGTGTGTATGGACTCAGCAGTCTGTGTGTGTGTGCGTATGGACTCAGTCTGTGTGTGTGCGTATGGACTCAGTCTGTGTGTTTGTGTGTATGGACTCAGCAGTCTGTGGGTGTGTGTGTGTGTATGTGTATGGACTCAGCAGTGTGTGTGTATGGACTAAGCAGTCTGTGTGCGTGTGTGTGTGTAGGGACTCAGCAGTGTGTGTGTATGGACTAAGCAGTGTGTGTGTGTGTGTGTGTGTGGACTCAGCAGTGTGTGTGTTTATGAACTAAGCAGTCTGTGTGTGTATGGACTCAGCAGTGTGTGTGTGTGTGTGTGTGTGGACACAGCAATCTGTCTGTGTGTGTGTGTGTGTGCGTATGGACTCAGTCTATGTGTGTGCGTATGGACTCAGTCTGTGTGTGTGCGTATGGACTCAGTCTGTGTGTGTGCGTATGGAATAAGCAGTGTGTGTGTGTGTATGGATTCAGCAGTCTGTGTGTGTGTGTGTGTATGGACTCAGCAGTGTGTGTGAATGGACTAAGCAGTCTGTGTGTGTGTGTGTATGGATTCAGCAGTATGAGTGTTTGAATGGATTCAGCAGTCTGTGTGTGTGTGTGTGTGTATTGATTCATCAGTCTGTGTGTGTGTGTGTGTGTGTGTGTGTGTATGGACTCAGCAGTCTGTGTGTGTGTGGACTCAGCAGTCTGTGTGTATGGACTCAGCAGTCTGTGTGTGTGTGCGTATGGACTCAGTCTGTGTGTTTTTTGTGTGTATGGACTCAGCAGTCTTTGTGCGTGTGTGTGTATGTGTATGGACTCAGCAGTGTGTGTGTATGGACTAAGCAGTCTGTGTGCGCGTGCGTGTGTGTGTATGGATTCAGCAGTCTGTGTGTGTGTGTGTGTGTGTGTGTGTGTATGGATCCAGCAGTCTGTGTGTGTGTGTGTGTGTATGGATTCAGCAGTCTGTGTGTGTATGGACTCAGCAGTCTGTGTGTGTGCGTATGGACTCAGTCTGTGTGTTTTGTGTGTATGGACTCAGCAGTCTGTGGGTGTGTGTGTGTGTGTGTATGTGTATGGACTCAGCAGTGTGTGTGTATGGACTAAGCAGTCTGTGTGCATGTGTGTGTGTAGGGACTCAGCAGTGTGTGTGTATGGACTAAGCAGTCTGTGTGTGTGTATGGACTCAGCAGTGTGTGTGTGTGTGTGTGTGTGTGTGGACTCAGCAGTGTGTGTGTTTATGAACTAAGCAGTCTGTGTGTGTATGGACTCAGCAGTCTGTGTGTGTGTGTGTGTGTGTGTGTGTGTGGACACAGCAGTCTGTGTGTGTGTGTGTGTGTGTGTGTGTGTGTGTGCGCGTATGGACTCAGTCTGTGTGTGTGCGTATGGACTCAGTCTGTGTGTGTGTGTATGGACTTAACAGTCTGTGTGTGTATGGACTCAGCAGTGTGTGTGTATGGAATAAGCAGTGTGTGTGTATGGATTCAGCAGTCTGTGTGTGTGTATGGACTCAGCAGTCTGTGTGTGTGTGTGTATGGACTCAGCAGTGTGTGTGAATGGACTAAGCAGTCTGTGTGTGTGTGTGTATGGATTCAGCAGTATGTGTGTGTGTATGGATTCAGCAGTCTGTGTGTGTGTGTGTGTATTGATTCAGCAGTCTTTGTGTGTGTGTGTGTGTGTGTGTGTGTATGGATTCAGCAGTCTGTGTGTTTTTGTGTGTATGGACTCAGTAGTCTGTGGGTGTGTGTGTGTGTGTGTATGTGTATGGACTCAGCAGTGTGTGTGTATGGACTAAGCAGTCTGTGTGCGTGTGTGTGTGTAGGGACTCAGCAGTGTGTGTGTATGGACTAAGCAGTCTGTGTGTGTATGGACTCAGCAGTGTGTGTGTGTGTGTGTGGACTCAGCAGTGTGTGTGTTTATGAACTAAGCAGTCTGTGTGTGTATGGACTCAGCAGTCTGTGTGTGTGTGTGTGTGTGTGTGGACACAGCAGTCTGTCTTTGTGTGTGTGTGCGCGTATGGACTCAGTCTATGTGTGTGCGTATGGACTCAGTCTGTGTGTGTGTGTATGGACTCAGCAGTCTGTGTGTGTATGGACTCATCAGTGTGTGTGTATGGAATAAGCAGTGTGTGTGTGTGTGTGTATGGATTCAGCAGTCTGTGTGTGTGTGTGTATGGACTCAGCAGTCTGTGTGTGTGTATTTACTCAGCAGTCTGTGTGTGTGTGTATGGACTCAGCAGTGTGTGTGAATGGACTAAGCAGTCTGTGTGTGTGTGTGTATGGATTCAGCAGTATGTGTGTTTGAATGGATTCAGCAGTCTGTGTGTGTGTGTGTATTGATTCATCAGTCTGTGTGTGTGTGTGTGTGTATGGATTCAGCAGTCTGTGTGTGTATGGACTCAGCAGTCTGTGTGTGTATGGACTAAGCAGTCTGTGTGCGCGTGCGTGTGTGTGTATGGATTCAGCAGTCTGTGTGTGTGTGTGTGTGTGTATGGATCCAGCAGTCTGTGTGTGTGTGTGTGTGTATGGACTCAGCAGTCTGTGTGTGTATGGACTCAGCAGTCTGTGTGTGTGTGGACTCAGCAGTCTGTGTGTGTATGGACTCAGCAGTCTGTGTGTGTATGGACTCAGCAGTCTGTGTGTGTGTGTGTGTGTGTGTGTGTGTGCGCGTATGGACTCAGTCTGTGTGTGTGCGTATGGACTCAGTCTGTGTGTGTGTGTATGGACTTAACAGTCTGTGTGTGTATGGACTCAGCAGTGTGTGTGTATGGAATAAGCAGTGTGTGTGTATGGATTCAGCAGTCTGTGTGTGTGTATGGACTCAGCAGTCTGTGTGTGTGTGTGTGTATGGACTCAGCAGTGTGTGTGAATGGACTAAGCAGTCTGTGTGTGTGTGTGTATGGATTCAGCAGTATGTGTGTGTGTATGGATTCAGCAGTCTGTGTGTGTGTGTGTGTATTGATTCAGCAGTCTTTGTGTGTGTGTGTGTGTGTGTGTATGGATTCAGCAGTCTGTGTGTTTTTGTGTGTATGGACTCAGTAGTCTGTGGGTGTGTGTGTGTGTGTGTATGTGTATGGACTCAGCAGTGTGTGTGTATGGACTAAGCAGTCTGTGTGCGTGTGTGTGTGTAGGGACTCAGCAGTGTGTGTGTATGGACTAAGCAGTCTGTGTGTGTATGGACTCAGCAGTGTGTGTGTGTGTGTGGACTCAGCAGTGTGTGTGTTTATGAACTAAGCAGTCTGTGTGTGTATGGACTCAGCAGTCTGTGTGTGTGTGTGTGTGTGTGTGTGTGGACACAGCAGTCTGTCTTTGTGTGTGTGTGCGCGTATGGACTCAGTCTATGTGTGTGCGTATGGACTCAGTCTGTGTGTGTGTGTGTATGGACTCAGCAGTCTGTGTGTGTGTGGACTCATCAGTGTGTGTGTATGGAATAAGCAGTGTGTGTGTGTGTGTGTGTATGGATTCAGCAGTCTGTGTGTGTGTGTGTATGGACTCAGCAGTCTGTGTGTGTGTATTTACTCAGCAGTCTGTGTGTGTGTGTATGGACTCAGCAGTGTGTGTGAATGGACTAAGCAGTCTGTGTGTGTGTGTGTATGGATTCAGCAGTATGTGTGTTTGAATGGATTCAGCAGTCTGTGTGTGTGTGTGTATTGATTCATCAGTCTGTGTGTGTGTGTGTGTGTATGGATTCAGCAGTCTGTGTGTGTATGGACTCAGCAGTCTGTGTGTGTATGGACTAAGCAGTCTGTGTGCGCGTGCGTGTGTGTGTATGGATTCAGCAGTCTGTGTGTGTGTGTGTGTGTGTGTGTATGGATCCAGCAGTCTGTGTGTGTGTGTGTGTGTGTGTATGGACTCAGCAGTCTGTGTGTGTATGGACTCAGCAGTCTGTGTGTGTGTGGACTCAGCAGTCTGTGTGTGTGTGGACTCAGCAGTCTGTGTGTGTATGGACTCAGCAGTCTGTGTGTGTATGGACTCAGCAGTCTGTGTGTGTGCGTATGGACTCAGTCTGTGTGTTTTTGTGTGTATGGACTCAGCAGTCTGTGGGCGTGTGTGTGTGTGTGTGTGTATGGACTCAGCAGTGTGTGTGTATGGACTAAGCAGTCTGTGTGCATGTGTGTGTGTAGGGACTCAGCAGTGTGTGTATGGACTAAGCAGTCTGTGTGTGTGTGTATGGACTCAGCAGTGTGTGTGTGTGTGTGTGTGTGTGGACTCAGCAGTGTGTGTGTTTATGAACTAAGCAGTCTGTGTGTGTATGGACTCAGCAGTCTGTGTGTGTGTGTGTGTGTGTGTGTGTGGACACAGCAGTGTGTGTGTGTGTGTGTGTGTGTGTGTGTGTGTGTGTGTGTGTGTGTGCGTATGGACTCAGTCTGTGTGTGTGCGTATGGACTCAGTCTGTGTGTGTGCGTATGGACTCAGTCTGTGTGTGTGCGTATGGACTCAGTCTGTGTGTGTGTGTATGGACTTAACAGTCTGTGTGTGTATGGACTCAGCAGTGTGTGTGTATGGAATAAGCAGTGTGTGTATGGATTCAGCAGTCTGTGTGTGTGTATGGACTGAGCAGTCTGTGTGTGTGTGTGTGTATGGACTCAGCAGTGTGTGTGAATGGACTAAGCAGTCTGTGTGTGTGTGTGTGTATGGATTCAGCAGTATGTGTGTGTGTGTATGGATTCAGCAGTCTGTGTGTGTGTGTGTGTGTGTGTGTGTTGATTCAGCAGTCTGTGTGTGTGTGTGTGTGTGTGTGTGTATGGATTCAGCAGTCTGTGTGTGTATGGACTCAGCAGTCTGTGTGTGTGTGGACTCAGCAGTCTGTGTGTATGGACTCAGCAGTCTGTGTGTGTGTGTGTGTGTGTGTGTGTGTATGGACTCAGCAGTGTGTGTGTATGGACTAAGCAGTCTGTGTGCGCGTGCGTGTGTATGTGTATGGATTCAACAGACTGTGTGTGTGTGTAAGGACTCAGCAGTCTGTGTGTGTATGGACTCAGCAGTCTGTGTGTGTGTGGACTCAGCAGTCTGTGTGTGTGTGTGTATGGACTCAGCAGTGTGTGTATGGACTAAGCAGTCTGTGTGTGTGTATGGACTCAGCAGTGTGTGTGTGTGTGTGTGTGTATGGACTCAGCAGTGTGTGTGTTTATGTACTCAGCAGTCTGTGTGTGTATGGACTCAACAGTCTGTGTGTGTGTGTGTGTGTGTGTGTGTGGACACAGCAGTATGTGTGTGTGTGTGTGTGTGTGTGTGCGTATGGACTCAGTCTGCGTGTTTTTTGTGTGTATGGACTCAGCAGTCTTTGTGCATGTGTGTGTGTGTATGGACTCAGCAGTGTGTGTGTATGGACTAAGCAGTCTGTGTGCGCGTGCGTGTGTGTGTATGGATTCAACAGACTGTGTGTGTGTGTGTAAGGACTCAGCAGTCTGTGTGTGTATGGATTCAGCAGTCTGTGTGTGTGTGGACTCAGCAGTCTGTGTGTGTGTGGACTCAGCAGTCTGTGTGTGTATGGACTCAGCAGTCTGTGTGTGTGTGCGTATGGACTCAGTCTGTGTGTGTGCGTATGGACTCAGTCTGTGTGTTTTTGTGTGTATGGACTCAGCAGTCTGTGTGCGTGTGTGTGTGTATGTGTATGGACTCAGCAGTGTGTGTGTATGGACTAAGCAGTCTGTGTGCGTGTGTGTGTGTATGGACTAAGCAGTCTGTGTGTGTGTATGGACTCAGCAGTGTGTGTGTTTATGTACTCAGCAGTTTGTGTGTGTATGGACTCAACAGTCTGTGTGTGTGTGTGTGTGTGTGTGTGTGGACACAGCAGTCTGTGTGTGTGTGTGTGTGTGTGTGGACTCAGCAGTGTGTGTGTTTATGTACTCAGCAGTCTGTGTGTGTATGGACTCAACAGTCTGTGTGTGTGTATGGACTCAGCAGTCTGTGTGTGTGTATGGACTCACCAGACTGTGTGTGTGTGCGTATGGACTCAGTCTGTGTGTGTGCGTATGGACTCAGTCTGTGTGTTTTTTGTGTGTATGGACTCAGCAGTCTTTGTGCGTGTGTGTGTATGTGTATGGACTCAGCAGTGTGTGTGTATGGACTAAGCAGTCTGTGTGCACGTGGGTGTGTGTGTATGGACTCAGCAGTCTGTGTGCGTGTGTGTGTGTATGGACTCAGCAGTGTGTGTATGGACTAAGCAGTCTGTGTGTGTGTATGGACTCAGCAGTGTGTGTGTTTATGTACTCAGCAGTCTGTGTGTGTATGGACTCAACAGTCTGTGTGTGTGTGTGTGTGTGTGTGTGTGTGTGGACACAGCAGTCTGTGTGTGTGTGTGTGTGTGTGCGTATGGACTCAGTCTGTGTGTGTGCGTATGGACTCAGTCTGTGTGTGTGTGTGTATGGACTCAGCAGTCTGTGTGTGTGTATGGACTCAGCAGTCTGTGTGTGTGTATGTACTCAGCAGACTGTGTGTGTGTGCGTATGGACTCAGTATGTGTGTGTGCGTATGGACTCAGTCTGTGTGTTTTTTGTGTGTATGGACTCAGCAGTCTTTGTGCGTGTGTGTGTATGTGTATGGACTCAGCAGTGTGTGTGTATGGACTAAGCAGTCTGTGTGCACGTGGGTGTGTGTGTGTGTGTATGGACTCAGCAGTCTGTGTGTGTGTGTGTGTGTGTGGACTCAGCAGTCTGTGTGTGTATGAAATCAGCAGTCTGTGTGTCTGTGTGTGTGTGTGTGTGTGTATGGATTCAACAGACTGTGTGTGTGTGTGTGTGTGTGTGTGTAAGGACTCAGCAGTCTGTGTGTGTATGGACTCAGCAGTCTGTGTGTGTGTGCGTATGGACTCAGTCTGTGTGTGTGCGTATGGACTCAGTCTATGTTTTTTTGTGTGTATGGACTCAGCAGTCTGTGTGCGTGTGTGTGTATGTGTATGGACTCAGCAGTGTGAGTGTATGGACTAAGCAGTCTGTGTGCGTGTGCGTGTGTGTGTGTATGGACTCAGCAGTCTGTGTGTGTATGGACTCAGCAGTGTGTGTGTGTGTGTGTGTGTGTGCGTATGGACTCAGTCTGTGTGTGTGCGTATGGACTCAGTCTGCGTGTTTTTTGTGTGTATGGACTCAGCAGTCTTTGTGCGTGTGTGTGTGTGTATGGACTCAGCAGTGTGTGTGTATGGACTAAGCAGTCTGTGTGCGTGTGTGTGTGTGTGTATGGATTCAACAGACTGTGTGTGTGTGTGTGTAAGGACTCAGCAGTCTGTGTGTGTATGGATTCAGCAGTCTGTGTGTGTGTGGACTCAGCAGTCTGTGTGTGTGTGGACTCAGCAGTCTGTGTGTGTATGGACTCAGCAGTCTGTGTGTGTGTGCGTATGGACTCAGTCTGTGTGTGTGCGTATGGACTCAGTCTGTGTGTTTTTGTGTGTATGGACTCAGCAGTCTGTGTGCGTGTGTGTGTGTATGTGTATGGACTCAGCAGTGTGTGTGTATGGACTAAGCAGTCTGTGTGCGTGTGTGTGTGTATGGACTCAGCAGTGTGTGTATGGACTAAGCAGTCTGTGTGTGTGTATGGACTCAGCAGTGTGTGTGTTTATGTACTCAGCAGTCTGTGTGTGTATGGACTCAACAGTCTGTGTGTGTGTGTGTGTGTGTGTGTGGACACAGCAGTCTGTGTGTGTGTGTGTGTGTGTGTGGACTCAGCAGTGTGTGTGTTTATGTACTCAGCAGTCTGTGTGTGTATGGACTCAACAGTCTGTGTGTGTGTGTGTGTGTGTGTGTGTGTGTGGACACAGCAGTGTGTGTGTGTGTGTGTGTGTTTGTGTGTGTGTGTGTGCGTATGGACTCAGTCTGTGTGTGTGCGTATGGACTCAGTCTGTGTGTGTGTGTATGGACTCAGCAGTCTGTGTGTGTGTATGGACTCAGCAGTCTGTGTGTGTGTATGGACTCAGCAGACTGTGTGTGTGTGCGTATGGACTCAGTCTGTGTGTGTGCGTATGGACTCAGTCTGTGTGTTTTTTGTGTGTATGGACTCAGCAGTCTTTGTGCGTGTGTGTGTATGTGTATGGACTCAGCAGTGTGTGTGTATGGACTAAGCAGTCTGTGTGCACGTGGTTGTGTGTGTGTGTATGGACTCAGCAGTCTGTGTGTGTGTATGGACTCAGCACTGTGTGTGTGTGTGTGTGTGTGGACTCAGCAGTCTGTGTGTGTATGGAGTCAGCAGTCTGTGTGTCTGTGTGTGTGTGTGTATGGATTCAACAGACTGTGTGTGTGTGTGTAAGGACTCAGCAGTCTGTGTGTGTGTATGGACTCAGCAGTCTGTGTGTGTATGGACTCAGCAGTCTGTGTGTGTATGGACTCAGCAGTCTGTGTGTGTGTGCGTATGGACTCAGTCTGTGTGTGTGCGTATGGACTCAGTCTATGTGTTTTTGTGTGTATGGACTCAGCAGTCTGTGTGCGTGTGTGTGTATGTGTATGGACTCAGCAGTGTGTGTGTATGGACTAAGCAGTCTGTGTGCGTGTTTGTGTGTATGGACTCAGCAGTGTGTGTGTATGGATTAAGCAGTCTGTGTGTGTGTATGGACTCAGTAGTGTGTGTGTGTGTGTGTGGACTCAGCAGTGTGTGTGTTTATGAACTCAGCAGTCTGTGTGTGTATGGACTCAGCAGTCTGTGTGTGTGTGTGTGTGTGTGTGTGTGTACTCAGCAGTCTGTGTGTGTGTGCGTATGGACTCAGTCTGTGTGTGTGCGTATGGACTCAGTCTATGTGTGTTTGTGTGTATGGACTCAGCAGTCTGTGTGCGTGTGTGTGTATGTGTATGGACTCAGCAGTGTGTGTGTATGGACTAAGCAGTCTGTGTGCGTGTTTGTGTGTATGGACTCAGCAGTGTGTGTGTATGGATTAAGCAGTCTGTGTGTGTGTATGGACTCAGTAGTGTGTGTGTGTGTGTGTGTGGACTCAGCAGTGTGTGTGTTTATGAACTCAGCAGTCTGTGTGTGTATGGACTCAGCAGTCTGTGTGTGTGTGTGTGTGTTTTTTTTGTGTGTATGGACTCAGCAGTCTTTGTGCGTGTGTGTGTATGTGTATGGACTCAGCAGTGTGTGTGTATAGACTAAGCAGTCTGTGTGCGTGTTTGTGTGTATGGACTCAGCAGTGTGTGTGTATGGATTAAGCAGTCTGTGTGTGTGTGTATGGACTCAGCAGTGTGTGTGTGTGTGTGTGTGGACTCAGCAGTCTGTGTGTGTATGGACTCAGCAGTCTGTGTGTGGACTCAGCAGTGTGTGTGTATGGATTAAGCAGTGTGTGTGTGTATGGACTCAGCAGTGTGTGTGTGTGTGGACTCAGCAGTGTGTGTTTATGAACTCAGCAGTCTGTGTGTGTATGGACTCAGCAGTCTGTGTGTGTGTGTGTGTGTGTGGACACAGCAGTCTGTGTGTGTGTGTGCATATGAACTCAGTCTGTGTGTGTGCGCATGGACTCAGTCTGTGTGTTTTTTGTGTGTATGGACTCAGCAGTCTTTGTGCGTGTGTGTGTATGTGTATGGACTCAGCAGTGTGTGTGTATGGACTAAGCAGTCTGTGTGCGCGTGCGTGTGTGTGTGTATGGACTCAGCAGTCTGTGTGTGTATGGACTCAGCAGTGTGTGTGTGTGTGTGTGTGGACTCAGCAGTCTGTGTGTGTATGGAGTCAGCAGTCTGTGTGTCTGTGTGTGTATCGATTCAACAGACCGTGTGTGTGTGTATGGACTCAGCAGTCTGTGTGTGTATGGACTCAGCAGTCTGTGTGTGTGTGTGGACTCAGCAGTCTGTGTGTGTGGACTCAGCAGTCTGTGTGTGTGTGGACTCAGCAGTCTGTGTGTGTGTGGACTCAGCAGTATGTGTGTGTATGGACTCAGCAGTCTGTGTGTGTGTGTGCGTATGGACTCAGTCTGTGTGTGTGTGCGTATGGACTCAGCAGTGTGTGTGTATGGACTAAGCAGTCTGTGTGCGTGTGTGTGTGTATGGACTCAGCAGTGTGTGTATGGACTAAGCAGTCTGTGTGTGTATGGACTCAGCAGTGTGTGTGTGTGTGTGTGTGTGTGGACTCAGCAGTGTGTGTGTGTTTATGAACTCAGCAGTCTGTGTGTGTATGGACACAGCAGTGAGTGTGTGTGTGTGTGCGTATGGACTCAGCAGTGTGTGTATGGACTAAGCAGTCTGTGTGTGTGTATGGACTCAGCAGTGTGTGTGTGTGTGTGTGTGTGTGGACTCAGCAGTGTGTGTGTGTGTTTATGGACTCAGCAGTCTGTGTGTGTGTGTGGACTCAGCAGTCTGTGTGTGTGTGGACTCAGCAGTCTGTGTGTGTGTGGACTCTGCAGTCTGTGTGTGTATGGACTCAGCAGTCTCTGTGTGTGTGGACTCAGCAGTCTGTGTGTGTGTGGACTCAGCAGTCTGTGTGTGTGTGGACTCAGCAGTCTGTGTGTGTGTGGACTCAGCAGTCTGTGTGTGTTTATGAACTCAGCAGTCTGTGTGTGTATGGACACAGCAGTGAGTGTGTGTGTGTGTGCGTATGGACTCAGCAGTGTGTGTATGGACTAAGCAGTCTGTGTGTGTGTATGGACTCAGCAGTGTGTGTGTGTGTGTGTGGACTCAGCAGTGTGTGTGTGTTTATGGACTCAGCAGTCTGTGTGTGTGTGGACTCAGCAGTCTGTGTGTGTGTGGACTCAGCAGTCTGTGTGTGTGTGGACTCTGCAGTCTGTGTGTGTATGGACTCAGCAGTCTGTGTGTGTATGGACTCAGCAGTCTCTGTGTGTGTGGACTCAGCAGTCTGTGTGTGTGTGGACTCAGCAGTCTGTGTGTGTGTGGACTCAGCAGTCTGTGTGTGTGTGGACTCAGCAGTCTGTGTGTGTGTGGACTCAGCAGTCTGTGTGTGTATGGACTCAGCAGTCTGTGTGTGTGTGTGTGTGTTTTTTGTGTGTATGGACTCAGCAGTCTTTGTGCGTGTGTGTGTATGTGTATGGACTCAGCAGTGTGTGTGTATAGACTAAGCAGTCTGTGTGCGTGTTTGTGTGTATGGACTCAGCAGTGTGTGTGTATGGATTAAGCAGTCTGTGTGTGTGTGTATGGACTCAGCAGTGTGTGTGTGTGTGTGTGTGTGTGTGTGTGGACTCAGCAGTCTGTGTGTGTATGGACTCAGCAGTCTGTGTGTGGACTCAGCAGTGTGTGTGTATGGATTAAGCAGTCTGTGTGTGTGTATGGACTCAGCAGTGTGTGTGTGTGTGGACTCAGCAGTGTGTGTTTATGAACTCAGCAGTCTGTGTGTGTATGGACTCAGCAGTCGGTGTGTGTGTGTGTGTGTGGACACAGCAGTCTGTCTGTGTGTGTGCGCATGGACTCAGTCTGTGTGTTTTTTGTGTGTATGGACTCAGCAGTCTTTGTGCGTGTGTGTGTATGTGTATGGACTCAGCAGTGTGTGTGTATGGACTAAGCAGTCTGTGTGCGCGTGCGTGTGTGTGTGTATGGACTCAGCAGTCTGTGTGTGTATGGACTCAGCAGTCTGTGTGTGTATGGACACAGCAGTGAGTGTGTGTGTGTGCGTATGGACTCAGCAGTGTGTGTATGGACTAAGCAGTCTGTGTGTGTGTATGGACTCAGCAGTGTGTGTGTGTGTGTGTGTGTGGACTCAGCAGTGTGTGTGTGTTTATGGACTCAGCAGTCTGTGTGTGTGTGGACTCAGCAGTCTGTGTGTGTGTGGACTCAGCAGTCTGTGTGTATGTGGACTCTGCAGTCTGTGTGTGTATGGACTCAGCAGTCTCTGTGTGTGTGGACTCAGCAGTCTGTGTGTGTGTGGACTCAGCAGTCTGTGTGTGTGTGGACTCAGCAGTCTGTGTGTGTGTGGACTCAGCAGTCTGTGTGTGTGTGGACTCAGCAGTCTGTGTGTGTGTGTGTGTGTGTTTTTTGTGTGTATGGACTCAGCAGTCTTTGTGCGTGTGTGTGTATGTGTATGGACTCAGCAGTGTGTGTGTATAGACTAAGCAGTCTGTGTGCGTGTTTGTGTGTATGGACTCAGCAGTGTGTGTGTATGGATTAAGCAGTCTGTGTGTGTGTGTATGGACTCAGCAGTGTGTGTGTGTGTGTGTGTGTGTGGACTCAGCAGTCTGTGTGTGTATGGACTCAGCAGTCTGTGTGTGGACTCAGCAGTGTGTGTGTATGGATTAAGCAGTCTGTGTGTGGACTCAGCAGTGTGTGTGTATGGATTAAGCAGTCTGTGTGTGTGTATGGACTCAGCAGTGTGTGTGTGGACTCAGCAGTGTGTGTTTATGAACTCAGCAGTCTGTGTGTGTATGGACTCAGCAGTCTGTGTGTGTGTGTGGACACAGCAGTCTGTGTGTGTGTGTGCATATGAACTCAGTCTGTGTGTGTGCGCATGGACTCAGTCTGTGTGTTTTTTGTGTGTATGGACTCAGCAGTCTTTGTGCGTGTGTGTGTATGTGTATGGACTCAGCAGTGTGTGTGTATGGACTAAGCAGTCTGTGTGCGCGTGCGTGTGTGTGTGTGTGTATGGACTCAGCAGTCTGTGTGTGTATGGACTCAGCAGTGTGTGTGTGTGTGTGTGTGGACTCAGCAGTCTGTGTGTGTATGGAGTCAGCAGTCTGTGTGTCTGTGTGTGTATCGATTCAACAGACCGTGTGTGTGTGTATGGACTCAGCAGTCTGTGTGTGTATGGACTCAGCAGTCTGTGTGTGTGTGGACTCAGCAGTCTGTGTGTGTGTGGACTCAGCAGTCTGTGTGTGTATGGACTCAGCAGTCTGTGTGTGTGTGTGCGTATGGACTCAGTCTGTGTGTGTGTGCGTATGGACTCAGTCTGTGTGTTTTGTGTGTATGGACTCAGCAGTGTGTGTATGGACTAAGCAGTCTGTGTGTGTATGGACTCAGCAGTGTGTGTGTGTGTGTGTGTGTGTGGACTCAGCAGTGTGTGTGTGTTTATGAACTCAGCAGTCTGTGTGTGTATGGACACAGCAGTGAGTGTGTGTGTGTGTGCGTATGGACTCAGCAGTGTGTGTATGGACTAAGCAGTCTGTGTGTGTGTATGGACTCAGCAGTGTGTGTGTGTGTGTGTGTGTGGACTCAGCAGTGTGTGTGTGTTTATGGACTCAGCAGTCTGTGTGTGTGTGGACTCAGCAGTCTGTGTGTGTGTGGACTCAGCAGTCTGTGTGTGTGTGGACTCTGCAGTCTGTGTGTGTATGGACTCAGCAGTCTCTGTGTGTGTGGACTCAGCAGTCTGTGTGTGTGTGGACTCAGCAGTCTGTGTGTGTGTGGACTCAGCAGTCTGTGTGTGTGTGGACTCAGCAGTCTGTGTGTGTGTGGACTCAGCAGTCTGTGTGTGTGTGCGTATGGACTCAGTCTGTGTGTGTGCGTATGGACTCAGTCTGTGTGTTTTTGTGTGTATGGACTAAGCAGTCTGTGTGCGTGTGTGTGTGTATGGACTCAGCAGTGTGTGTATGGACTAAGCAGTCTGTGTGTGTGTATGGACTCAGCAGTGTGTGTGTTTGTGTGTGTGTGTGTGTACTCAGCAGTGTGTGTGTTTATGAACTCAGCAGTCTGTGTGTGTATGGACACAGCAGTGTGTGTGTGTGTGCGTATGGACTCAGTCTGTGTGTGTGCGTATGGACTCAGTCTGTGTGTGTGTGTGTATGGACTCAGCAGTCTGTGTGTGTGTATGGACTCAGCAGTCTGTGTGTGTGTGCGTATGGACTCAGTCTGTGTGTTTTTTGTGTGTATGGACTCAGCAGTCTTTGTGCGTGTATGTGTATGGACTCAGCAGTGTGTGTGTGTGTATGGACTAAGCAGTCTGTGTGCGCGTGGGTGTGTGTGTGTATGGACTCAGCAGTCTGTGTGTGTGTATGGACTCAGCAGTGTGTGTGTGTGTGTGTGGACTCAGCAGTCTGTGTGTGTATGGAGTCAGCAGTATGTGTGTCTGTGTGTGTGTGTGTATGGATTCAACAGACTGTGTGTTTGTAAGGACTCAGCAGTCTGTGTGTGTATGGACTCAGCAGTCTGTGTGTGTATGGGCTCAGTCTGTGTGTGTGCGTATGGTCTCAGTCTATGTGTTTTTGTGTGTATGGACTCAGCAGTCTGTGTGCGTGTGTGTGTGTATGTGTATGGACTCAGCAGTGTGTGTGCATGGACTAAGCAGTCTGTGTGCGTGTGTGTGTGTATGGACTCAGCAGTGTGTGTATGGACTAAGCAGTCTGTGTGTGTGTATGGACTCAGCAGTGTGTGTGTGTGTGTGTGGACTCAGCAGTGTGTGTGTTTATGAACTCAGCAGTCTGTGTGTGTATGGACACAGCAGTCTGTGTGTGTGTGTGTGTGTGTATGTGTGGACACAGCAGTCTGTGTGTGTGTGTGTGTGTGTGCATATGGACTCAGTCTGTGTGTGTGCGTATGGACTCAGCAGTGTTTGTGTATGGACTAAGCAGTGTGTGTGTGTGTGTGTGTGTGTGGATGTGGATTCAGTCTCTGTGTGTGTGTATGGACTCAGCAGTCTGTGTGTGTGTGTGTGTATGGACTCAGCAGTGTGTGTGAATGGACTAAGCAGTCTGTGTGTGTGTGTGTGTATGGATTCAGCAGTATGTGTGTGTGTATGGATTCAGCAGTCTGTGTGTGTATTGATTCAGCAGTATGTGTGTGTGTGTGTGTGTGTGTATGGATTCAGCAGTCTGTGTGTATGGACTCAGCAGTCTGTGTGTGTGTGCGTATGGACTCAGTCTGTGTGTGTGCGTATGGACTCAGTCTGTGTGTTTTTTGTGTGTATGGACTCAGCAGTCTTTGTGCGTGTGTGTGTATGTGTATGGACTCAGCAGTGTGTGTGTATGGACTCAGCAGTCTGTGTGTGCATGGACTCAGCAGTGTGTGTGTGTGTGTGTGGACTCAGCAGTCTGTGTGTGTATGGAGTCAGCAGTCTGTGTTTGTGTGTGTGTATGGATTCAACAGACTGTGTGTGTGTGTAAGGACTCAGCAATCTCTGTGTGTGTGTGTATGGATTCAGCAGTCTGTGTGTCTGTGTGTGTATGGACTCAGCAGTCTGTGTGTGTATGGACTCAGCAGTGTGCGTGTAAGGACTAAGCAGTGTGTGTGTGTGTGTGTGGATTCAGCAGTCTGTGTGTGTGTGTGTGTGTATGGATTCAGCAGTCTGTGTGTATGGGTGTGTGTGTATGGACTTAGCAGTCTGTGTGTGTGTGGACTCAGCAGGCTGTGTGTGTGTGGACTCAGCAGGCTGTGTGTGTATGGGCTCAGCAGTCTGTGTGTTTTTTGTGTGTATGGACTCAGCAGTGTGTGTGTGTGTGTGTGCGTGTGTGGACTCAGCAGTATGTGTGTGTGTTTATGAACTCAGCAGTCTGGGTGTGTATGGACTCAGCAGTGTGTGTGTTTGTGTGTGTGTGTATTGAATTAAGCAGTCTGTGTGTGTGTGCGTATGGACTCAGTCTGTGTGTGTGCATATGGACTCAGTCTGTGTGTTTTTGTGTGTATGGACTCAGCAGTCTTTGTGCGTGTGTGTGTATGTGTATGGACTCAGCAGTGTGTGTGTATGGACTAAGCAGTCTGTGTGCGCGTGCGTGTGTGTGTGTATGGACTCAGCAGTCTGTGTGTGTATGGACTCAGCAGTGTGTGTGTGTGTGTGTGTGTGTGTGGACTCAGCAGTCTGTGTGTGTATGGAGTCAGCAGTCTGTGTGTCTGTGTGTGTATCGATTCAACAGACCGTGTGTGTGTGTAAGGACTCAGCAGTCTGTGTGTGTATGGACTCAGCAGTCTGTGTGTGTGTGGACTCAGCAGTCTGTGTGTGTGTGGACTCAGCAGTCTGTGTGTGTGTGGACTCAGCAGTCTGTGTGTGTGTGGACTCAGCAGTCTGTGTGTGTGTGGACTCAGCAGTCTGTGTGTGTGTGGACTCAGCAGTCTGTGTGTGTATGGACTCAGCAGTCTGTGTGTGTGTGTGCGTATGGACTCAGTCTGTGTGTGTGCGCGTATGGACTCAGTCTGTGTGTTTTTGTGTGTATGGACTAAGCAGTCTGTGTGCGTGTGTGTGTGTATGGACTCAGCAGTGTGTGTATGGACTAAGCAGTCTGTGTGTGTATGGACTCAGCAGTGTGTGTGTGTGTGTGTGTGTGTGTGTGGACTCAGCAGTGTGTGTGTGTTTATGAACTCAGCAGTCTGTGTGTGTATGGACACAGCAGTGTGTGTGTGTGTGTGTGCGTATGGACTCAGCAGTGTGTGTATGGACTAAGCAGTCTGTGTGTGTGTATGGACTCAGCAGTGTGTGTGTGTGTGTGTGTGGACTCAGCAGTGTGTGTGTGTTTATGGACTCAGCAGTCTGTGTGTGTGTGGACTCAGCAGTCTGTGTGTGTGTGGACTCAGCAGTCTGTGTGTGTGTGTGGACTCAGCAGTCTGTGTGTGTGGACTCTGCAGTCTGTGTGTGTATGGACTCAGCAGTCTCTGTGTGTGTGGACTCAGCAGACTGTGTGTGTGTGGACTCAGCAGTCTGTGTGTGTGTGGACTCAGCAGTCTGTGTGTGTGTGGACTCAGCAGTCTGTGTGTGTGTGGACTCAGCAGTCTGTGTGTGTATGGACTCAGCAGTCTGTGTGTGTGTGCGTATGGACTCAGTCTGTGTGTTTTTGTGTGTATGGACTAAGCAGTCTGTGTGCGTGTGTGTGTGTATGGACTCAGCAGTGTGTGTATGGACTAAGCAGTCTGTGTGTGTGTATGGACTCAGCAGTGTGTGTGTGTGTGTGTGTACTCAGCAGTGTGTGTGTTTATGAACTCAGCAGTCTGTGTGTGTATGGACACAGCAGTGTGTGTGTGTGTGCGTATGGACTCAGTCTGTGTGTGTGCGTATGGACTCAGTCTGTGTGTGTGTGTGTATGGACTCAGCAGTCTGTGTGTGTGTATGGACTCAGCAGTCTGTGTGTGTGTATGGACTCAGCAGTCTGTGTGTGTGTGCGTATGGACTCAGTCTGTGTGTTTTTTGTGTGTATGGACTCAGCAGTCTTTGTGCGTGTGTGTGTATGTGTATGGACTCAGCAGTGTGTGTGTGTGTATGGACTAAGCAGTGTGTGTGTGTGTATGGACTAAGCAGTCTGTGTGTGTGTATGGACTCAGCAGTGTGTGTGTGTGTGTGTGTGTGTGGACTCAGCAGTCTGTGTGTGTATGGAGTCAGCAGTATGTGTGTCTGTGTGTGTGTGTGTATGGATTCAACAGACTGTGTGTGTGTAAGGACTCAGCAGTCTGTGTGTGTATGGACTCAGCAGTCTGTGTGTGTATGGGCTCAGTCTGTGTGTGTGCGTATGGTCTCAGTCTATGTGTTTTTGTGTGTATGGACTCAGCAGTCTGTGTGCGTGTGTGTGTGTATGTGTATGGACTCAGCAGTGTGTGTGCATGGACTAAGCAGTCTGTGTGCGTGTGTGTGTGTATGGACTCAGCAGTGTGTGTGTATGGACTAAGCAGTCTGTGTGTGTGTATGGACTCAGCAGTGTGTGTGTGTGTGTTTGTGGACTCAGCAGTGTGTGTGTTTATGAACTCAGCAGTCTGTGTGTGTATGGACTCAGCAGTCTGTGTGTGTGTGTGTGTGTGTATGTGTGGACACAGCAGTCTGTGTGTGTGTGTGTGTGTGTGCATATGGACTCAGTCTGTGTGTGTGCGTATGGACTCAGCAGTGTTTGTGTATGGACTAAGCAGTGTGTGTGTGTGTGTGTGTGTGTGTGTGTGGATGTGGATTCAGTCTGTGTGTGTGTGTGTATTGTCAGGATCGGGTCAGGGATCCAACACGCAGAGTACAAAGAGTAGCAGATACGTATACCGGTCCTTAGAATGGCCGGACTTAACGTATAACTACAATAGAATGGTCAGAGACAAGCCGAGGTCGAGGGAACGAGACGACAGGTAAGCGAGAGACAAGCCGGGTCAAGGATAACAGAAAGACAGGAGAGTAAATACCAAAGCCGGGTCAGAACCAAAAGGCAAGAGAATAACAAAGCACTGTGTGACTAGGCGGACTAGAACCACGACAGGGCAATGAGTAAATGAGAGAGCCACTGTTAAGTATCCTGGCTAGGGAGAGAAGACACGCCTCCGGCGAGTCCTGATTCGTCTCCCGAGATTTGAGTGACAGGACGTTCCGGGTTGGCGTCATGACGTCGACCTCCGGTCCTCCTGCTATAAAAGGAAGTGACTCCCTCGCGGCCGGCGTTAGCAAGACCGAGTGAACCGCGAGGGGCCGAGGAGACATGCCGTCCGGACGGATAAACTTCTAAGTCTCTACCTCTCTCAGAGGTAGAGGCTTCAGGTACCCTGACATGTATGGACTCAGCAGTCTGTGTGTGTGTAAGTGTATGGACTCAGCAGTGTGTGTGAATGGACTAAGCAGTCTGTGTGTGTGTGTGTATGGATTCAGCAGTATGTGTGTGTGTATGGATTCAGCAGTCTGTGTGTGTATTGATTCAGCAGTATGTGTGTGTGTGTGTGTGTGTGTGTATGGATTCAGCAGTCTGTGTGTATGGACTCAGCAGTCTGTGTGTGTGTGCGTATGGACTCAGTCTGTGTGTGTGCGTATGGACTCAGTCTATGTGTGTGCGTATGGACTCAGTCTGTGTGTTTTTTGTGTGTATGGACTCAGCAGTCTTTGTGCGTGTGTGTGTATGTGTATGGACTCAGCAGTGTGTGTGTATGGACTCAGCAGTCTGTGTGTGCATGGACTCAGCAGTGTGTGTGTGTGTGTGTGGACTCAGCAGTCTGTGTGTGTATGGAGTCAACAGTCTGTGTTTGTGTGTGTGTATGGATTCAACAGACTGTGTGTGTGTGTAAGGACTCAGCAATCTCTGTGTGTGTGTGTATGGATTCAGCAGTCTGTGTGTCTGTGTGTGTATGGACTCAGCAGTCTGTGTGTGTATGGACTCAGCAGTGTGTGTGTAAGGACTAAGCAGTTTGTGTGTGTGTGTGTGTGTGTGTGTGTGTGTGTGTGTGGATTCAGCAGTCTGTGTGTGTGTGTGTATGGATTCAGCAGTCTGTGTGTATGGGTGTGTGTGTATGGACTTAGCAGTCTGTGTGTGTGTGGACTCAGCAGGCTGTGTGTGTGTGGACTCAGCAGGCTGTGTGTGTATGGGCTCAGCAGTCTGTGTGTTTTTTGTGTGTATGGACTAAGCAGTCTGTTTGTGTGTATGGACTCAGCAGTGTGTGTGTGTGTGTGTGTGTGTGTGTGTGCGTGTGTGGACTCAGCAGTATGTGTGTGTGTTTATGAACTCAGCAGTCTGGGTGTGTATGGACTCAGCAGTGTGTGTGTTTGTGTGTGTGTGTGTATTGAATTAAGCAGTCTGTGTGTGTGTGCGTATGGACTCAGTCTGTGTGTGTGCATATGGACTCAGTCTGTGTGTTTTTGTGTGTATGGACTCAGCAGTCTTTGTGCGTGTGTGTGTATGTGTATGGACTCAGCAGTGTGTGTGTATGGACTAAGCAGTCTGTGTGCGCGTGGGTGTGTGTGTGTATGGACTCAGCAGTCTGTGTGTGTGTATGGACTCAACAGTGTGTGTGTGTGTGTGTGGACTCAGCAGTCTGTGTGTATGGAGTCAGCAGTCTGTGTGTGTGTGTGTGTGTGTGTGTGTGTGTGTGTGTGTGTGTGTATGTATGTATGGATTCAACAAACTGTGTGTGTGTGTGTAAGGACTCAGCAGTCTGTGTGTGTAAGGACTCAGCAGTCTGTGTGTGTATGGACTCAGCAGTCTGTGTGTGTGTGTATGGACTCAGCAGTGTGTGTGTGTATGGACTAAGCAGTCTGTGTGTGTGTGTGTATGGATTCAGCAGTCTGTGTGTATGGATTCAGCAGTCTGTGTGTGTGTGTGTGTGTATGGACTCAGCAGTCTGTGTGTGTGTGTGCGTATGGACTCAGTCTGTGTGTTTTTTGTGTGTATGGACTCAGCAGTCTTTGTGCGTGTGTGTGTGTATGTGTATGGACTCAACAGTGTGTGTGTATGGACTAAGCAGTCTGTGTGCGCGTGTGTGTGTGTGTGTATGGACTCAGTGTGTGTGTGTGTGTGTGGACTTAGCAGTCTGTGTGTGTGTATGGAGTCAGCAGTGTGTGTGTGTGTGTGTGTGTGTGGACTCAGCAGTCTGTGTGTGTGTGTGTATGTGTATGGACTCAACAGTGTGTGTGTATGGACTAAGCAGTCTGTGTGCGCGTGTGTGTGTGTGTGTGTGTATGGACTCAGCAGTGTGTGTGTGTGTGTGGGTGGACTCAGCAGTCTGTGTGTGTATGGAGTCAGCAGTCTGTGTGTCTGTGTGTGTGTGTGTGTATGGATTCAACAGACTGTGTGTGTGTGTAAGGACTCAGCAGTCTGTGTGTGTATGGACTCAGCAGTCTGTGTGTATGGACTAAGCAGTCTGTGTGTGTGTATGGACTCAGCAGTGTGTGTGCGCGTGTGTGTGTGTGTATGGACTCAGTGTGTGTGTGTGTGTGTGTGGACTCAGCAGTCTGTGTGTGTATGGAGTCAGCAGTCTGTGTGTGTGTGTGTATGGATTCAACAGACTGTGTGTGTGTGTGTGTAAGGACTCAGCAGTCTGTGTGTGTGTATGGATTCAGCAGTCTGTGTGTCTGTGTGTGTATGGACTCAGCAGTCTGTGTGTGTGTGTGTATGGACTCAGCAGTGTGTGTGTATGGACTAAGCAGTCTGTGTGTGTGTATGGATTCAGCAGTCTGTGTGTGTATGGACTCAGCAGTGTGTGTGTGTGTGTGTGTGTATGGATTCAGCAGTCTGTGTGTGTGTATGGATTCAGCAGTCTGTGTGTATGTGTGTGTGTGTGTATGGACTTAGCAGTCTGTGTGTGTGTGGACTCAGCAGTGTGTGTGTGTATGGACTCAGCAGTCTGTGTGTGTATGGACTCAGCAGTGTGTGTGTAAGGATTAAGCAGTCTGTGTGTGTGTGTGTGTGTGTGGATTCAGCAATCTGTGTGTGTGTGTGTGTGTGTGTATGGATTCACCAGTCTGTGTGTATGTGTGTGTGTGTATGGACTTAGCAGTCTGTGTGTGTGTGGACTCAGCAGTCTGTGTGTGTGTGGACTCAGCAGGCTGTGTGTGTATGGACTCAGCAGTCTGTGTGTGTGTGCATATGGACTCAGTCTGTGTGTGTGCGTATGGACTCAGTCTGTGTGTTTTTTGTGTGTATGGACTAAGCAGTCTGTGTGAGTTTGTGTGTGTGTGTGTATGGACTCAGCAGTGTGTGTGTATGGACAAAGCAGTCTGTTTGTGTGTATGGACTCAGCAGTGTGTGTGTGTGTGTGTGTGTGTGGACTCAGCAGTATGTGTGTGTGTTTATGAACTCAGCAGTCTGGGTGTGTATGGACTCAGCAGTGTGTGTGTGTGTGTATGTATGGACTCAGCAGTCTGTGTGTGTGTGCGGATGGACTCAGTCTGTGTGTGTGCGTATGGACTCAGTCTGTGTGTTTTTGTGTGTATGGACTCAGCAGTCTTTGTGCGTGTGTGTGTATGTGTATGGACTCAGCAGTGTGTGTGTATGGACTCAGCAGTCTGTGTGTGTGTATGGACTCAACAGTGTGTGTGTGTGTGTGTGTGTGTGGACTCAGCAGTATGCGTGTGTGTTTATGAACTCAGCAGTCTGTGTGTGTATGGAGTCAGCAGTCTGTGTGTCTGTGTGTGTGTGTGTATGGATTCAACAAACTGTGTGTGTGTGTAAGGACTCAGCAGTATGTGTGTGTATGGATTCAGCAGTCTGTGTGTCTGTGTGTGTATGGACTCAGCAGTGTGTGTGTGTGTGTGTGTGTATGGACTCAGCAGTCTGTGTGTGTGTGCGGATGGACTCAGTCTGTGTGTGTGCGTATGGACTCAGTCTGTGTGTTTTTGTGTGTATGGACTCAGCAGTCTTTGTGCGTGTGTGTGTATGTGTATGGACTCAGCAGTGTGTGTGTATGGACTCAGCAGTCTGTGTGTGTGTATGGACTCAACAGTGTGTGTGTGTGTGTGTGTGTGGACTCAGCAGTATGCGTGTGTGTTTATGAACTCAGCAGTCTGTGTGTGTATGGAGTCAGCAGTCTGTGTGTCTGTGTGTGTGTGTGTGTATGGATTCAACAAACTGTGTGTGTGTGTGTAAGGACTCAGCAGTCTGTGTGTGTATGGATTCAGCAGTCTGTGTGTCTGTGTGTATGGACTCAGCAGTCTGTGTGTGTGTGTGTATGGACTCAGCAGTGTGTGTGTATGGACTAAGCAGTCTGTGTGTGTGTGTGTGTGTGTGTGTGTATGGATTCAGCAGTCTGTGTGTGTGTGTATGGATTCAGCAGTCTGTGTGTGTGTGTGTGTGTGTGTGTGTGTGTGTGTGTGTGTGTGTGTGTGTGTAAGGACTTAGCAGTCTGTGTGTGTGTGGACTCAGCAGTCTGTGTGTGTATGAACTCAGCAGTCTGTGTGTGTGTGTATGGACTCAGCAGTGTGTGTGTATGGACTAAGCAGTCTGTGTGTGTATGGACTAAGCAGTCTGTGTGTGTGTGTGTGTGTGTATGGATTCAGCAGTCTGTGTGTGTGTGTATGGATTCAGCAGTCTCTGTGTGTGTGTGTGTATGGACTTAGCAGTCTGTGTGTGTATGGACTTAGCAGTCTGTGTGTGTGTGGACTCAGCAGTCTGTGTGTGTATGGACTCAGCAGTCTGTGTGTGTGTGCGTATGGACTCAGTCTGTGTGTGTGCGTATGGACTCAGTCTGTGTGTGTGCGTATGGACTCAGTCTGTGTGGTTGGAATCAGCAGTCTTTGTGTGTGTGTGTGTGTGTGTATGGATTCAGCAGTGTGTGTGTATGGACTAAGCAGTCTGTGTGTGTGTATGGACTCAGCAGTGTGTGTGTGTGTGTGTGGACTCAGCAGTATGTGTGTGTGTTTATGAACTCAGCAGTCTGGGTGTGTATGGACTCAGCAGTGTGTGTGTGTGTGTGTATGGACTCAGCAGTCTGTGTGTGCGTATGGACTCAGTCTGTGTGTTTTTGTGTGTATGGACTCAGCAGTCTTTGTGCGTGTGTGTGTATGTGTATGGACTCAGCAGTGTGTGTGTATGGACTCAGCAGTCTGTGTGTGTGTATGGACTCAACAGTGTGTGTGTGTGTGTGTGTGTGGACTCAGCAGTATGCGTGTGTGTTTATGAACTCAGCAGTCTGTGTGTGTATGGAGTCAGCAGTCTGTGTGTCTGTGTGTGTGTATGGATTCAACAAACTGTGTGTGTAAGGACTCAGCAGTCTGTGTGTGTATGGATTCAGCAGTCTGTGTGTGTGTGTGTGTGTGTGTGTGTGTGTGTGTGTGTGTAAGGACTTAACAGTCTGTGTGTGTGTGGACTCAGCAGTCTGTGTGTGTATGAACTCAGCAGTCTGTGTGTGTGTGTGTATGGACTAAGCAGTCTGTGTGTGTGTGTGTGTGTGTGTATGGACTAAGCAGTCTGTGTGTGTGTGTATGGATTCAGCAGTCTCTGTGTGTGTGTGTGTGTGTATGGACTTAGCAGTCTGTGTGTGTATGGACTTAGCAGTCTGTGTGTGTGTGGACTCAGCAGTCTGTGTGTGTATGGACTCAGCAGTCTGTGTGTGTATGGACTCAGCAGTCTGTGTGTGTGTGCGTATTGACTCAGTCTGTGTGTGTGCGTATGGACTCAGTCTGTGTGTGTGCGTATGGACTCAGTCTGTGTGGTTTTTGTGTGTATGGACTCAGCAGTCTTTGTGCGTGTGTGTGTAGGTGTATGGACTCAGCAGTGTGTGTGTATGGACTAAGCAGTCTGTGTGCGCGTGTGTGTGTGTGTGTATGGATTCAGCAGTGTGTGTGTATGGACTAAGCAGTCTGTGTGTGTGTATGGACTCAGCAGTGTGTGTGTGTGTGTGTGTGTGTGTGTGTGTGGACTCAGCAGTATGTGTGTGTGTTTATGAACTCGGCAGTCTGTGTGTATGGACTCAGCAGTCTGTGTGTCTGTTTGTGTTTGGAGTCAGCAGTCTGTGTGTCTGTGTGTGTGTGTATGGATTCAACAGACTCAGCAGTCTGTGTGTTTGTAAGGACTCAGCAGTCTGTGTGTCTGTGTGTGTATGGACTCAGCAGTTTGTGTGTCCCTGTGTGTGTATGGATTCAGCAGTCTGTGTGTGTGGACTCAGCAGTCTGTGTGTGTGTAAGGACTCAGCAGTTTGTTTGTGTGTGTGTGTGTGTGTGTATGGACTCAGCAGTCTGTGTGTGTGTGTGTGTATGGACTCAGCAGTCTGTGTGTGTGTGTGTGTGTGGACTCAGCAGTGTGTGTGTGTGTGTGTATGGACTCAGCAGTCTGTGTCTGTGTGTGTATGTGTATTTATTCACTCAGCAGTGTGTGTGTACGTGTATAAATCAGCCTGTGTGCATGTGTATATATCAGCCCGTGTGCATTCAGCAACGCCTGTGTGTAGTCTCTGTGTGTGTATGGACTCAGCAGTCTGCATGTGTGTGTATGGACTCAGCAGTCTGTGTGAGTGTATGGACTCAGCAGTCTCTGTGTGTGTCTGTGTGTGTATGGACTTAGCAGCCTGTGTGTCTGTGTGTGTGTGTGTGTATGGACTCAGCAGTGTGTGTACGTGTATAAATCAGCCTGTGTGCATGTGTATATGTCAGCCTGTGTGCATTCGGAAATCTGTGTGTGTGTATTCAGCAGTCTCTCTGTGTTTGTATTCAGTGTACTGTGTGTATGTACTCAGCAGTCTATGAATAATTACCATTTGTATTACTGTGAGTTGTTGCGTAGGAAGGGCCCCAGTGCACTGCTTTGCCAGGGGGCCCATAATGCTGTTAAGATGGTATTGCTTGTGTGTGTCAGTGAGTTTCTATTTAGTGAGCATGTGTGTGTCAGTGAACTTTTCTTTAGTGAGCTTGTGTGTGTCACTGAACTACTTTGTAGTGAGCCTTGTGTTTATACAAGTGAGTTTGTCTGTAGTGAGCTTGTGTGTGAGTCAGAGAGTTTTGTCTGTCAGTGAGCCTATTTGCGCATGTCAGTGAGCTTGTGTGCTTATTGTACAATAAATATATATATATATATATATATATATATATATATATATATATATATATATATATATATATATATATATACACACACAAATATATATATATACACAAATATATAATGGCATACCTTTTTTTCCAGGGCTGCTTTGGATTCCCAGTTTGGCTCTGCCAGCGAGTGCGCTTTACCTCTGAATCATCTGTGTGAGTGCCGAATACTTTAGTCCTGTTACACGCGTCTGGGAGCTGCTGTTGACAAGTTCTAGTAGTCTAGAGATTGGGACATGGGGTATATGCTCAGCTTTCTGTATAATACTATAGTGCTGTTCTCTGTATAATACAGGTTTGTGTGTCTATAATATCCCTGGATAGTCAGTGCTCCCTGTATAGTGTTGCTCTCTGTATAATACAGGCCTGTATAATATCCCGGGACAGTCAGTTTTCCTTGTATAGTGCTGCTTTCTGTCTTGGGATATTATACACAAACAGACCTGTATTTTACAAAGAGCAGCACTATACAGGGAGCACTGACTGTCCTGGGATATAATACACAAACATGCCTGTATTATACAGAGTGCCGCACTATACAGGGAACACTGACTGCCCCAGTATATTATACACACAGCCCTGTATTATACAGAGAGCAGCACTATACAGGGAGCACTGACTGTCCCAATTTATTATACAAACAGCCCTGTATTATACAGAGAGCACTGACTATCCAGGGATATTATACACAGACCTGTATTATACAGAGCGCAGCACTATACAGGGAGCACTGACTGTCTTGGGTTATTATACACAAACAGACCTATATTATACAGTCAGTGCTCCCTTTATATTGCTGCTCTCTGTATAATACAGGTGCTTGTGTATAATATCCCAAGACAGTCAGAGCTCCCTGTATAGTGCTGCTCTCTGTATAATACATGTATAATACCCACAGATTCCAGGAACTAGAGGAATCAGAAGCAGTGAAGTGGTGACTGAAGTCTCAATCTGAGGCATTTAACATGTTGAATTTGTGGCATAAAAAGGGGCTAATGGAATCTATGCATATGTTTTCCTTTTGCTCCCATTTCTCTCTTTATCCCCTTAATGCCGTTACGGCGCCCGTTTAAATTGGCTTTAAAGCCGTTGCAGCAGAATAGAACGCCGTAATGGCTTGCAGCCCCAGGAGCTCTGCGGTTTTCACCTCCGCCACGATCCTCTTCGGGAGGACTGCTCGATAGCCCAGGCAGCCCTTCCATGGCAAATCAGGCCCCCGGGGGCCATGTGATCATTCTCAAAGAGCGATCACATGGCCCCCTATAGCTGGCTGTGGATCTGCCAGCATGGGGACTGTCTGCAATGTCAGACAGTTCCCCTGCTGGTGGAAAGTATAAAAAAAAGTAATTAAACATGTTTAAAATAAATTACAAGTATTTATATATATAGTGCACGAGTGCAGGGCCGGTGCAAGGATTTTTGGCGCCCTAGGCAAAATAAAAATTGCCGCCCCCCCCACCCCCGTATACCCGGCCCACGATGTGACATCACAAACCTTAAATTTAGAATTAACTTTAAATTCTCATTTTAGTGAATAACCCTTCAGCTTTTGGTTCAAGACACTGACAAATTGCACAAAAGGCCACAATGTAAAATAAAGTGCGAATTTAAATAGTTTAATACATTAACATTCTGAAAGTGCAATACAACATACAGTTGTTAAGAGAAAAACACATGCCCACATTTATATTAAAGTGGCATACTTGCATAATATAAGTGCAACAATAGAAATGGTATGGTCATTCAAAGAACCCCAAACACATAGCAAAATAAATACATAAATGCAGCATACAATTTAAGTGCTAAACAACTTTGTAAACAGCTTCAACAACTTCGTAAACAGCTTAAATACTTTCTAACAGTTATTCTATCTAAATAAATTTAACTTTTCTTGCTTTGGCATTCGCAAAGTCCTTCAGTAATGTTTCAAAGTCAATCTCCTGTGCCGTCCGATTCTCTATTGATATCATGGCAAGTCCCACAAGCCGTTCTTGGGACATTGAAGAACGAAGATAATTTTTTATAATTTTCAGCTTCGAAAAGCTTCGCTCACCTGTGGCAACAGTGATTGGTAAGGTCAACATAATTCTTAGTGCAATTGCCACATTTGGAGCAAATCCATTCCTCACTGCGTAGGCCAAAATATCAACAGGTGTCATTGTAGGTTTTATAACAGGAGCCAACACAGCAAGTTCTTCACACAGTTGCCTTCCATCGACATCAGACTCCTTTGATTTTGCATCAGTTAAGACATTCTGCAATTCCATGCAGAACTGCAGGAGTTCTTCTTTTTGCACATCTTTTAGCTTGTGGATGTCATACAAAAAATGAAAATGCGTGGAATGAAATTGCAGCTGTTCATATCTTTCATGTACAGATTTTATTGTTGTGTCTAATATTGCGAAGAAACATTCCACTTTAAATTTATTTTTAGGATCTAAGATGGGTTCATCTGGAGCCTCATACAAAAACAACCTTTTTTTTTTCCTCGTCTGATGCACTTGAGGTGGGAACACTGGGTCTATTTCCATTTCCACTGCTAGCTCTCCTGCTTCTTTAAGTAAATCCTCAAAACCATTATCTGTCCGATAAGATTGAAAAATTGTCTTGATGGATTCCAAAAGTTCCACAACATCTGGCAAGTAAATTGACGGGCTTTGAAGAACTTTGCTGACAGAATTAATTCGACTTAGTATGTTAAACCAAAGGATGATAAAACACAAGAATTTAAACTTGTTTAACTCCTTTGCCAAGGATGAAGCCTCGATTCTTGCAAGAGCAGCAAACTTCATATCACCTCCGATTTCAATTAAGGTGTCATACACTTCTCCAACATGGAACCTAAATGGCCGAATAGCATCAATTCTGCTTGACCATCTAGTATCGGATAGCGGCTTAACTGTCAGCTTACTCACATGCTTTTTTAGAACATCCCATCGATTTGTTGAACCTGATAAAAACACATATATTTTCTGAAGAATGCCAAAAAATGTACTGGCATCCCTACAGCACATAGCAGCATCATTTACTACAAGATTTAAGGAATGAGCACTGCAGGGGACATAGAAAGCACGTGAGTTCAGGTCCATGATTCTTTTTTGTACTCCTGAGTGCTTTCCCTTCATGTTGGAGCCATTATCATACCCTTGACCTCTCATATCACTGAGAGGTATCTTCAGCATTTCAAGCTCATTCAAAATTGCCTCTGTTAATCCTTCTCCAGATGAGTTGTGAACTGGCAGGAAACCAAGAAATCTTTCCTCAATGTGTATTTCTGGATTTGCAGTTGGCGAGTCTCCTTGCTTAACAGATACAAACCTGAAAACCATAGTCATCTGTTCAACAAGAGTGATGTCAGGGGTGCAGTCAAGTATAATGGAATAGTACTTGGCATCCTTAAGCAACCGTAGAATGCGTCTCCGTATTTCTTTTGAAATTAAACCAATTAGTTCATTTTGGATGTCTTTTCCTAAATAATGCTGGTGAATTTCTGAATTCTGTATCTTTTTTAAGTGGCTTTGCATCACAGTATCAAATGTTGCCAACATTTCTACAAGTTTCAAGTAATTTCCATTATTTTCAGAGTACGACGTGTCACTGCTGCCCCTGAAGGCCAAGCACTGCTTCCCAAGGTATTGAACAATGGCTACAAGCCGCTGTAGAACATTCTGCCAGTGCTGCGTTTCAGTTGCCAATAATCTTTGGTATGAATGGTCAATAGTACTTCCTGACCCAAGCCTTGTTAACAGTTCTGTCCAGTCTCCCATAGCAGTGAGGTGAGATGGAGACACTTCATGTGTAGCCAGACACTGGGACAAATTTTTCCAATCATTGTAGCCTCCCGTTGTTAGGCTCATTTTCGTAGTTGTAAAGAGTTTACAACAAAAGCAAAATATTTTGTCCAGTCTAGGAGAATAACTAAGCCACTTTCTAACATGCACTTCACCATTTCCAAGGCGCCGTCTATAGTGGGTTGATGTAAACCGTCTCTTGGATGCATCTTTAGGAAATGCAAAGTGCTCTTTTGGCTTTGCTGGACCCTTCATAACGATGGTTTCTTTTAGTGAGCTAGTAAGCGTATCAGGCCAGTCAGCTGGATCAAAGAAGTCTACCAGCGTGCTTTTTCCATTTTCATCTTCTGATGATGATGCTGATTTCTGTGAACTCTCTTCTTCGGTGTTTGTATCACTTTCTATGCACAAAGATTGTTCGCCCACAGTTGAAGTAGAAGGGTGTGGTTCAACATCTACAGCTTCACGATGCTCTTTAGTTTTGCACTCCATCTCGCTTACAGCTTTTAGTACTGGATCAGGTTTAAAGAACCTATTTAATGATCCAGCCATCTTAGAAGTGTCTTCTTCTTGGAGCCTTCTTTTCTTTCGAAAAGCAGCACCAGACAATTTCTTTCGTGGTGCAGACATCTTGTTCAATTATCAAAATAACTATTGTAGAATAAATGTACATCAAAAATTATTAATATTCAATTAATATTCTCTTTGATGATCATTAAACCACAATAATACCTGAAAATCATTTAGAAACCTAATGTACATATGTGCGCACGTGTGTGTGTGAGTGTGAAAGGCGCAAAAATATATGTGTATGTAAGACTATGGCTAAGTTTTGCATGTACGAGAGCAGTTGATGTAAACATGAAGAATTAAAAATGGAGAGGGCAAGTGAGAGCGAGCACCCCCCATGCACAGACACACAATCATACAGCGTCACAACATAATTACACAATTACACACAGTCACAAACATTCACCTACAGTCATACATGGTCAGTCACATTACAAAGTCACATACAAAATAATTCAATCTTCTATCTGAGTACATGCAACAAAATGTAATGGGGAGTTACTCTGTGTACCCCCTCCTTCTCATCACGCAGGTTGAACTATTCCTATCGCCCCTTGTTGGCACGCTACTGAAGTGACAATGTTTCAGCCTCAAAATACAGATTAGGGAACAGTGCACAAAATAAATCCAGTTTTAAATTGTATGAAGCTACTTAAAATCACCTCTACTAGCAAAAAAAAAAATTGGGATTCAGTTACACAATATGGCGATATCCACTATGTTACAGTTCCCCAATATCCCCATTTCTCCTCTCCTGCCCTCCCCCCTTCATTTGGCTACTGTTACGTTCACCTTGATTCCCAAAAATTCACACTTTTATAAATGAACCTGATAAAACATAGTTCAAATTGTACATTTCATTAAAGAGACATTTTTTATGAACCATTAACACTACATAGCATAGTGGTCTGACACCGCCCCCCATGCAAGTAGTCAAACCGTATTAGAGCAGTTTGACTTCTTACCTTACACTTTTCGTGTTATAAGAACATGGAAGTCCCTCTAGTGGCTGTCTGACAGACAGCCACTAGAGGATGACTTAAAGGGAATCTCCAGTGCCAGGAAAACAATCCGTTTTCCTGGCCCTGCAGGATTCCTCTCCCTCCCACCCCCCAATCCCCAGTTGCTGAAGGGGTGAAAACCCCTTCAGTGACTTACCAGAGGCAGCGACATGTCCCAGGTCGCGGCCTGCTCCTCCCCCGCCGCTCCACCTTCTGCCTCCGTCGGCTGGTGGGCGAGACTGATCCAGCCTGCCGCCCGAGGAGACCTAATGCGCATGCGCATTAGCGCACCCCATAGGAAAGCATTGAAAACGATTTTCAATGCTTTCCTATGGGGATTTGAGCGACGCTGGATTTCCTCACACAGCGTGAGGACGTCCAGCGACGCTCTAACACAGATAATCTGTGTTATAGAGCAGGAAGTGCCCTCTAATAGACAGCCACTAGGGGAGGACTTAACCCTGCAATGTAATTATTGCAGTTTATAAAAAACTGCAATAACTACAGTTGCAGGGTTAAGGGTAGTGGGAGTTGGCACCCAGACCACTCAAATGGGCAGATGTGGTCTGGGTGCCTGGAGTGTCCCTTTAACCCTGCAAGGTAATTATTGCAGTTTATGAAAACTGCAATAATTACACTTGCAGGGTTAAGGGTAGTTGGCACAAGTGGTCTGGGTGCCTGGAGTGTCCCTTTAAGCTCCTCCATGCAGGGCGTGGAGACGCTTAAAGGGACACTATAGTCACCGAGTCTACTTAAGCTCAATTAAGTGGTCTGGTTGCCAGGTCCCTCAGATTTTAACCCTTCAGATTATTGGGGTTAAAGGACCACTCTAGGCACCCAGACCACTTCAGCTTAATGAAGTGGTCTGCGTGCCAGGTCCAGCTAGGGTTAACCCATTTTTTTTTATAAACATACCAGTTTCAGAGAAACTTCCCCCAAAACCTCAATGAGACAGCCGCTAGAGGCGCTTGCGTGATTCTGTGAAAAATCACAGTGAGAGCACGCAAGCGTCCATAGGAAAGCATTGATAATGCTTTCCTATGCGACCGGCTGAATGTGCGCGCAGCTCTTGCCGCGCGTGCGCATTCAGCCGACGGGGCGGAACGGAGGAGGATCGGAGGCAGAGAGCTCCCCACCCAGCGCTGGAAAAAGGTAAGTTTTACCCCTTTTCCCCTTTCCAGAGCCGGGCGGGAGGGGGACCCTGAGGGTGGGGGCACCCTCAGGGCACTATAGTGCCAGGAAAACAAGTGTTTTCCTGGCACTATAGTGGTCCTTTAAGTCTTCCGGACAGCCATACTAGAAGTGCATCTGCGACACTGGAGGCATATAATGTCCATAGGAAAGCATTGAGAAATGCTTTCCTATGGACACATTGAACGCCTGCGCGGCACTTGCTGCGCATGTGCATTCGGCTCCGCTGTTGGACAGGGGAGCTGACGCCAGCAGGAGAAGAGCTGGAATAATCCCTTCAACGCCACGGGAGGGGGACCCTGAGGGTGGGGGCACCCTCAGGGCACTATAGTGTCAGGAAAACCGCTTTCGTTTCCTGACACTATAGTGAACCTTTAAACACCAGTACTGCACAGTATCTTTACTCTGTTTACCTTTTAAAAGCCTGCAACGACAGGCTATAGACACCAGAACCACTACAGTAAATTGTAGTGGTTCTGGTACTATAGTGTCATTTTAATGTGAATTAAAATATAAAAATGTGAAATAAATTAGTACTTATGTAATAACATGACTATTCACTAAATAATAAAAAAATATTGTTTTTGCTACTTACCACACCAGATGATGATGGTCTCTGGCTGCAGGGGAAGCAGGATCCAGCTACAATCAATACAGGAGGAGGCCTGGCCACTGCAAGCATACACCTCCTTCCTTCTTGAAAATCCCCCTCGCTGTGCTCAAGGCAAGGCCGCAAGGGGGGTCAGGTAAAGGTCACTTCCTGTTCCGGGACTTCCGGCCGCCCTCCACTGCCTCCAGGCTCCAGCAGCAGTCCAGCTCCGCCTCCAGGCTCCATATGGAATAGTGAGTGGACTTGGAGTGCCGCCCGTGCCCGTGCGCGCCCACCCACCTTCACTGTTGCGGCGTGGGTGGGCGGTCTCATGGGGGCGGCACTCTCTGCGGCCGCCCTCCAGCCATGTTCCAGCAGCGAGCTCAGACAAGTCAGAGCGGAGCGAGCGGGTGGGCGGTCGCGTCTCTCTGCGGCCGCCCTCCAGCAGCTCCGAGCGGAGCCCTCCAATCATGATCACTCGGAAGTGCCGCCGGCGGGCGGCCAATTGCCGGTTCCTTCCGGGTGCAGGACGCCGGCGCCCCCTGGTAAGTTGCGCCCTAGGCGGCCGCCTAGGTCGCCTTACTGGTGGCGCCGGCCCTGCACGAGTGACTTTGTGGTCTACAAACTAGTATGTCCGTGCGGGCTTACTTACATCGGAAAGACCGATCTACCCTTGAGAGAAAGAGTACGGAATCATAGGTCAAGCATTAGGACGGCATACAGGGACAATAAATCCGAGCTACCGGTTGCCAAACACTTCCTCGAATTAGGACATACTCTCCCATCTATGAAATTGATGGCCATCGATCATGTTCCCATGCCCAGAAGGGGAGGCGACCGCAAAAAGATGCTCTTACAGAGGGAGCTATACTGGATCAGGACATTACAAACTGTCCACCCCAATGGCTTGAATGAGAAATATTCACTGTATGCTTTTCTATGAGATGCTCACTCTAACACTAGCTGTGGTGGGAGTTTGGTACCCATCCAATGGGTCTAGGTACCATCTCTATGGCTCAGCGTGTTGTGATATAGAGGTCTTCTGTAAGGCCCGTTACACCGTTGTGTACTATCTGAGGTCATTATGATACCTTAGTGTCATTGCCTACTAGGGCTGTGCCCTGGATATTTAAGAGCTCGGTATAGTTCAAATACACTGCTGTAGGACTGAGATTACTAGTCAGTTACGTTGTTGGGTATATTTGTATGGTACCTATTTTTCTTTATTTATATGTACATCTATGTACCCTACGGAGGCAGAATGGGGGAAGTGATGCCCACCCTGGGGGATAGGCATACACCCTAGCTTCCCTGCTAACTAGGGTACTGCTCGTTCCCCTGGTACTTCTGTACAGATTATTGTGTTGTATATATTTGGAGAGAGACATCCTCCCACTATACAATTTTTTATTTGCTCTAATTTCCACTTGGTGGATATCCCTAGCTTTGCAGTGGCTCTTTCTTTGATTTATGGGTTGTAATATAGTTGGATATGGATACATAGGGGTTTGATGTATGACAGCCCGTGTCATTAACTACCCTGCAATGCTTAGATGTAGTGCATGTGACACATTTCTCTTGAGCTCATGCAAGTTATCATTATTATTGTGTATTTTTACTTTTATCTTTCTTGGCTTCCAGTTCCTCTCTGGTTTGATTCACATGCCTGCTTTGCTTGGCCGTTAAAATTATTGATAAGCCTGTTCTGCCTTTACATTTAGTACTTTATGTACATACTTTATCAAGGGCTAGATATATATCACATATTTTGATAATGTATTAGATTGGGCAGATTGTTGGGGTTATAACCTATATACATATTATGCAAATGTTCCTCGAGCAGTGTTTATGTTTATTTTAGTTGCTATGGACACTTTGGTCGCATAGCAACAGTCTCCCAATGAAGCTGTATTCCGGCCGATCACGTGACGCGGTAATGACGCCGACGCCACGTGATGACGTCACGCACGCACACGTGACCGACGGCGGAACCTGCGCGTTTTTCGGACCGGACAGACAGGGAGTGGGAGTGTATTCCGGTGGTGGGTAAGTTAATTGCTGGTTTTTATTTCTGTATATATGTGTGTACCAGTCTTGTATGTGTTAGTCCTGATGAAAGTCTGCAAATGGCAGACTGAAACGTCGATTTTTTTATTTTACTAATGATTAAAAGTTAAATCTTAAATTGGAGTCCTGGGAGTGCTATCATTTTCTACCTTTCTACATTTTGGCTTGACAAGCACCGGGCAAGTATTTCCACTATATGGAGTGCAAGATTATTTTCCATATTTATATATATATATATATATATATATATATATATATATACACATCTTAAATATATGTAACGTCATACATAGTGCATTTTAATGTTAATATAAGCACATATATTAGTATTAAAATACACTTAGAATGACGTTACATATATATAAGATATATATATTATATATTTGTGTTCGGGGCATTCTCATATGATATGGAATACTCTGGTGGAGAGAAATACAATAAAAGGAAATAGTCGGTTGAGGTGTGCCGAAACCGATGTATGCTGTAGGCCGGTAAATAAAGTGGGGGAAAGGGGGGAGTCCCTTAAGTAGGTCTATAGCCCCACCCACAACTTCAGGCCATGCCTTCCAATATATAATACATATATATATATATATATATATATTTATATATTATATATTTATATATACACGTATAATTACAATTTTAAATAAATATAATAATAAAATAAAAAAATTAAAGGGGGGTGGCCTGACTGCTCAAGGAGACGGACGTGTGAGCGATCAGCTCCCTGATAGAGCCCATTTATCACAGCAAATAGACGAGCATTAATTGAAAATAATTGAAATTTACTTTACCAAAACCATCAGGTGACCCCGCAGTAAGGATGACACAACGCCCTGCTAAGAAATCTAAACTGAAACCGCCACGCCGCACACAAGATGGCGCAGGTAGGCCCACATCACCGGCCTCGAGTTCTGGGAGGAGCGATGAAACCTCCATTTCAGTCAAAGCTGCACGAGCTACAGACTCCTCGATCCAGAAGATGCTCAATGAGCTACAAACCTCTTTGCAATCAGATTTTGCCAAACTGGCTAAAGAAATAAGAGCAGATTTAAACATTTTGGGCGAACGCACAGACTACCTCGAATCAAAGACGGAAGAAATCATTACCGCTCACAATAATGTGGCCTCTGCTTACGAAGCGATGGACACTAAGTTAACCACAATACTTGCCAAATTAGCAGACCATGAAGACAGACAAAATAACATCCGCGGCATATCTGAAGATGTCAGCCCTGCGGATCTGGGGACTTATGCAAAGGCGCTATTCCAGGAATTGCTTCCAGATACACCGACACCTGCACTTTTACTAGACAGGATCCATCGACTCCCCAGACCTAAACATCTCCCAGCAACTGTACCGCGAGACACCATCACAAGACTGCATTACTATACCACAAAAGAAGCAATCATGCAAGCAGCCAAGAAATTACAGACACTCCCAGGTGAAAACAGCAAAATTCAACTATACACCGACCTCTCGGCGGCCACCTTAGCGACACAGAGGGCCTTCACCCCACAGCAGATATCCCATACAAATGGGGATTCCCGACAAGGCTTATAGTAAGGCGAAATGGCACGGAACACCACCTACTCACCCCAACAGATGGAGACAAGCTCTTGGCGGAATGAAACGTATCCATAGAGGCGAATGTCGTTGGGTCCTCTTCCCAGCGATACACCTCCAAATCCCCGATGAAGCTGACCCACAATTGGCAAACCACTGCCACAGCTAAGTGACTGTACTGAGAGACTGCATTTTGATAGTTTTTTACAGGCTCCCCTTAGCCCTGTTGTAGTCAAGGGCATGATGCACTCAACGGGTCATCAGTTCTTAAGCTAAGTGTTTATTGTTAATGTTATCAGATTTGCTGGGATTTGTTTGTGCGGGCGCGCTGGCTTGGTGCTGGGACTCCTAAATCTGGGCCCCACTGCCAAGTCGGGGCTCACATATGTATTAGATCACAAACTCAGCAGTAACACATAACAGGAACTAAAAATCCATGCCTAAATTACAATGTGAGAGAAAAATAACACACAAAAAAACGACTACCCAAAAATTGTGACAAAGACTGGTGGTAGAATTAGTGCATGAAAAGTGTTAAAATATCACCATTTGAATATAGATACTCATCTTGACGTTTTTATAGTTTAGAAATAAGCGCAGAAAATCTACTGAACTAAGCTGGGAACATATACTACTTAGATCCTTATCGACATGTTTAAACGTGTTTTCCATAAATGATAAAAATGTGCAGGTAACTTTTAATACGTCTTTGTTTAAAAATTTATGTTATAATACGACAATCACTCGCCTGTTACTGCTAAAAACATATGTTATTACGCCATGTTTAACACACTGAATGTCCATCATCTTGACCTTTTTACTTTACTATACACTCTTTCAGTTAAGCTTGTTTATAAAATATAAAATGAGGCCGTTAATCTGCGGAGATATTGCAATTTACCGTGATATGTACAACCTGTATGACCCTTACATGTCTCCCTCTCTTTATTCTGTACCACCATAATCACTTGCCTCAATAAAATAAAGATTGACAAAAAAAAAAAAAAAAAATATCACCATTTGAAATACCCTAGGGTGTCTACTTTTCAGAAATATTTAGTTTGATGGGGGTAAATTACATTGGCCAGCTTAAAAAATGTCCCAAATATGACATGGGGGCACGATGACCAGCTAAGAAAATTTCAAGTTGGAAAACTGGAATGTGCCCCCTCCAAATAAGGTCTTTTAGCCCCCAGAGAACCCAACACACCTATACATGGGTGGTATCACTGTACTCGGGAGATGTTGCTGAACACATATTGGGTTGTTCTTTGGCCGTAACTCTTAAAGTTCTCCGTACATGTATTCTTAAATTGCTATATGTGTAAAAAAAAATCACCAATTTATTTTGTTTTGTTTACATTTGGCATAGATTGGTGGTAAAATGGTTGCATGAAAATAGTCAAAATACCCCAAGTTTAATACCTTAGGTTGTCTTCTTTTATAAAATATATACATGTGAAGGGTTATTCTGGCATTCCTGACAGATATCAGCGTTACAATGTAATTTTGAAAAAAATAAAATGGTTTGGAAATAGCAAAGTGCTACTTGTACTTATAGTCCTATAACCTTTAAAAAAAAAAAAAAAAAAGCTAGGAACATGCTCACATTGGGCATTTTAAAACTCAGGACACAATTTAGAAACTGTTTAGCATGGGTGTTTTTTGGCGGTTGTAGATGCGTAACAGATTTTGGGGGTCAAAGTTCGAAAAAGTGTTTTTTTTTTTCCAATTTTCTCATCATATTTTATAATAAATTATACAATATGATGAAAATAATGGTATCTTTAGAAAGACCATTTAATGGCGAGAAAAACTCTATATAATATGTGTGGATATAGTAAATGAGTAAGAGGAAAATTACAGCTAAACACAAACACCGCAGAAATGTAAAAACAGCCCTGGTCCCAAACGGTAAGAAAATTTAAAAGTGGTCTGGTCACTAAGCGGTTAAGGTTGAAGATGCATGGCAGCTTATTTAATTCTGTACTAACCCATTCAGATATTAGTTGGAGGAGTTTGCTACAGTTGTGTTTAAAAAACACCCAAAACACCACAGCTGAAAGTGAAGCACTTTATTAGAGATTAAAGAAACATACATTTTTCATTCTATTTAGTCACGATCCATCATATTCTACAGTTTTCTTAGAATTTTAGATGTATAATTCAGGTAGAGTTTCTCTGAATATCAACTTTGTCTTTTTATATAGGATTACATATAGGATACAATATATCAGGCAAACAAATTAAAATTGAAACATACAAATATGTTTTAAAGATACAAATAAATTATTTGGATACAAAGTAAAAGACCAGGGGGAGTTTAGTTTTCTATGTAATATATGTATCTGGAGCCTTGTGGGCAGTTAACACCACTTAAAAAGTACTATGTAATAACAGTAGATGATAAATATTAACTTATAAAGAACAGAACAAGAAAATGATGATATATAGGATGATATACATGATACAATATTACAAAAATATATATATTTGGAACAAACAATGAGGATATGCTTTGCTGGAATGTTATGAGAGGGTAAACTAATTGCTATAGTTTTCTATGCAGAATATGTACCTACCGCCCCATGGGCAGCCGACTCCATTAAAATAATATATCCACTAGTGGATGTATTATTTTCAGCTTATTTTTTTATGTGTTTCATGTGCCACAAAATAACTTGTTTTCCTCAAAATGACCTACTACCTTCAGAAAAATCAGATTGAAGGAAAAGGTTTATATAAACGTATCTGTTTTAAGAAACATACAAATCATACACATTTGAAAAGAATAATAATAAACACAGGTAAATTGTGTAGAAGGTCAAACATCCACGGATCAATTTGAAAATGAGATTAAGATTATAAAGCGGCAATATGCCATGAACTGGAGAACAATGCCCAGGTTATTTACTGAAGTGAGAATTGACAGAATTTTAAAGTGAATTTAAAATTTAAGGTATTATTTCAGACTCTTTATTAAGGATATACATATGTTAAATTGTTGGGTTGATTTGTGGTTCAGTAAAACGGCAGAGCAAGAGCATGTCATCCATTTTCTTATCAAGTTTATTATTTCCTTTTATGAGAGTCAGAGAGCTTGAGATGTAAAAAATGGATGTTGTAATAGCTCCAAAGTGATCCAAATGAACATTTTTACCACCATAAGAAAGCATTATAGTGGCAGTGAAATAAATAACATTCTGAACAAGGAGGGAGGTCACAAATTTGGCTCCTCGGAGGTGAGGTCCTAAATTGGGTCTAAGACCTACATCTTTTCCTTTTATGTTCTTCATGTGTCTAAAGAGAGATGCAATGATTATCGAAGCTGAACTACAAAATAGTAAAAAGGCAAAAGTACAATATGCGTTAGTAATTTTATGAAATGTATTTACTGTCTCCAAAGGAACATCATTTGATACGAAATCAGTGTTGTTTGATAGTGAAGTTTCTGTTTCTTCCCATGCAGGAGGAAGAGAAATAAATAAAGCTGCAAGTACAGTTTGAAAACAAATAATCCGGTGAATCTTGCAGAAGTTATTTTGGAAATATATATAGATAGAATTATTGATGTTAACAATTTTCAGACAGAAGTGTACACTGAGCCAGGTATAGAACCAAATAGTGCAGGATACTGAAGCCACATACAAAACTGAAGTAATTACTTTTAATCCATTAGAAAGATTTGTGTCTAGGACTAGAGTAGCCGAATTATACATGATGTGAATTATTACACTTGAAAGGGTGGCTATGCTGATGCCAAATATAAGCTGGTCAGTTAAATTAAGTCTTTTCTTTTTTATCCATTCCAAGAGGTTCACAATAAGAATGAACAGAATCCATGGAGCTGAAGTTACACACAAAACCAGTTCAAGGTGTAGCAATATGATATCTTTGATTTGGAGCATCTTTCTATGTTCAGATATCTTTGGTAACTTATAAACGAATAAATGCTTAACACGATCTGCCACCAATCAAATACAGATTAAGTATGTTTTCTTCCAGCACTCTCAAATACAGTAATGTGAGTTTTTCTCCAATATGCAAAAACACTATCATTTTTTGGCTGCAATTTGATTTGATTTGGGTACCATGCAAATTGAAAATCTCTGCAGTAAGATATATGGGTAGAATCTGATGTTTTGTAAATATGTTGTTCATTTAGTATACAAATAAGATGAAATGGATAAAATAAGTGATACATACTCTTTATTCAGCTTTAAAAGGACACGAAGCACCAAAACAACTTTAGAAACTGCCAAGAATAGAGTGTTTTGCCATATCCTTCAGAATATTTCTCAGTAATAGCTTGTTTCCTAAAGACATCTTTTCATTTGGATCATGGGTTACGCTCTTTCAACAGATAAAGTTTGACTTCTATTTTTTTTTTAAATTTGAAAGTTTTATTAAGTTCCAAAATAAGGTGGGGACACAGAAAATAAGAGGGGGAAGTGGGGAGTGTAGCGAAACATGGGCATCCTGACTGGTTATCTCCTCTAATATCTCCAGCTGCTCAGGTACCAATTTAAAATATACAGAGACCCAGAGACTGAACTCTGTTTATTTTGTCACACATGGTTTTACATGCACAGACCCCTACATGGGGTCTCCAACACAAAACAACAGGGGTTTAAATCCCAAGAAGCTGATGGGGATGGAAGAGGGACAAAGACGCCCCAGTTCAAACTGGGCTGACAGTGTCCCTGTGGCAACAACCTGCTGTGACAGGAAAAGGAAGTGGGAGAGGCACATACAAGCTATACATTTCACTTAACTATACTTTACAGAGATGCACCCCCCTTCCCCTTTGTTGACCCACAGCTGTATATACAGGCACATGTAAAACAGTCCCAAAAATGGTGCCGCAAGCTTGTGGACCGCACCAAACAAGTCAGGCCACCCATCATATATCTCCCCCACAGAAAATGACAGTGGGCACATGGGTATATGGCACTCAGTGATGGCGTTCCGTCACAGGGAGTAAATAGCATATTCAAATAGATCTCATAACATCTCATGACATAAGAATCCACACAATCAATTGGTGACGATCGATCAGAGTAGTCTAAGATAGGCGCTAATGTTGCCTAGGTTCAAATGTAATTTCTAGGATGACTCCAGATTGGGCATGGATGGTGGTTGCATCACCTATAATATGTACTTCAGTTAGGAGATAGGTAGTGACCAGGGAAGTACTCCTTAAGCCTAGGTTTCTTAAATAATGGGATACTATAACAGTACTTTTGTGGCTGCAAAGGAAGTTTTACTATTGCTAGACTAAAATATTTAATATATGTATCTGGAGCCTTGTGGGCAGTTAACACCACTGAAAAAGTACTATGTAATAACAGTAGATGATAAATATTAACTTATAAAGTACAGAACAAGAAACTGATGATATATAGGATGATATACATGATCCAATATTACAGAAATATATATATATATATTTGGAACAAACAATGAGGATATGCTTTGCTGGAATGTTATGAGAGGGTAAACTACTTGCTATAGTTTTCTATGCAGAATATGTACCTACAGCCCCATGGGCAGCCGACTCCATTAAAATAATATATCCACTAGCGGATGTATTATTTTCAGCTTATTATTTTATGTGTTTTATGTGCCACAAAATAACTTGTTTTCCTCAAAATTACCTACTACCTTCTGAAAAATCAGATTGAAGGAAAGGGTTTATATAAACGTATCTGTTTTAAGAAACATACAAATCATACACATTTGAAAAGAATAATAATAAACACAGGTAAATTGTGTAGAAGGTCAAACATCCACGGATCAATTTGAAAATGAGATTAAGATTATAAAGCGGCAATATGCCATGAACTGGAGAACAATGCCCAGGTTATTTACTGAAGTGAGGATTGACAGAATTTCAAAGTGAATTTAAAATTTAAGGTATTATTTCAGACTCTTTATTAAGGCTATACATATGTTAAATTGTTGGGTTGATTTGTGGTTCAGTAAAACGGCAGAGCAAGAGCATGTCATCCATTTTCTTATCAAGTTTATTATTTCCTTTTATGAGAGTCAGAGAGCTTGAGATGTAAAAAATGGATGTTGTAATAGCTCCAAAGTGATCCAAATGAACATTTTTACCACCATAAGAAAGCATTATAGTGGCAGTGAAATAAATAACATTCTGAACAAGGAGGGAGGTCACAAATTTGGCTCCTCGGAGGTGAGGTCCTAAATTGGGTCTAAGACCTACATCTTTTCCTTTTATGTTCTTCATGTGTCTAAAGAGAGATGCAATGATTATCGAAGCTGAACTACAAAATAGTAAAAAGGCAACAGTACAATATGCGTTAGTAATTTTATGAAATGTATTTACTGTCTCCAAAGGAACATCATTTGACACGAAATCAGTGTTGTTTGATAGTGAAGTTTCTGTTTCTTCCCATGCAGGAGGAAGAGAAATAAATAAAGCTGCAAGTACAGTTTGAAAAAAAATAATCCGGTGAATCTTGCAGAAGTTATTTTGGAAATATATATAGATATAATTATTGATGTTAACAATTTTCAGACAGAAGTGTACACTAAGCCAGGTATAGAACCAAATAGTGCAGGATACTGAAGCCACATACAAAACTGAGCTAATTACTTTTAATCCATTAGAAAGATTTGTGTCTAGGACTAGAGTAGCCGAATTATACATGATGTGAATTATTACACTTGAAAGGGTGGCTATGCTGATGCCAAATATAAGCTGGTCAGTTAAATTAAGTCTTTTAATTTGTATCCATTCCAAGAGGTTCACAATAAGAATGAACAGAATCCATGGAGCTGAAGTTACAAACAAAACCAGTTCAAGGTGTAGCAATATGATATCTTTGATTTGGAGCATCTTTCTATGTTCAGATATCTTTGGTAACTTATAAACGAATAAATGCTTAACACGATCTGCCACCAATCAAATCCAGAATAAGTATGTTTTCTTCCAGCACTCTCAAATACATTAATGTGAGTTTTTCTCCAATATGCAAAAACACTATCATTTTTTGGCTGCAATTTGATTTGATTTGGGTACCATGCAAATTGAATATCTCTGCAGTAAGATATATGGGTAGAATCTGATGTTTTGTAAATATGTTGTTTATTTAGTATACAAATAAGATGAAATGGATAAAATAAGTGATACATACTCTTTATTCAGCTTTAAAAGGACACGAAGCACCAAAACAACTTTAGAAACTGCCAAGAATAGAGTGTTTTGCCATATCCTTCAGAATATCTCTCAGTAATAGCTTGTTTCCTAAATACATCTTTTCATTTGGATCATGGGTTACGCTCTTTCAACAGATAAAGTTTGACTTCTATTTTTTTTTTAAATTTGAAAGTTTTATTAAGTTCCAAAATAAGGTGGGGACACAGAAAATAAGAGGGGGAAGTGGGGAGTGTAGCGAAACACGGGCATCCTGACTGGTTATCTCCTCTAATATCTCCAGCTGCTCAGGTACCAATTTAAAATATACAGAGACCCAGAGACTGAACTCTGTTTATTTTGTCACACATGGTTTTACATGCACAGACCCCTACATGGGGTCTCCAACACAAAACAACAGGGGTTTAAATCCCAAGAAGTTGATGGGGATGGAAGAGGGACAAAGAAGCCCCAGTTCAAACTGGGCTGACAGTGTCCCTGTGGCAACAACCTGCTGTGACAGGAAAAGGAAGTGGGAGAGGCACATACAAGCTCTACATTTCACTTAACTATACTTTACAGAGATGCACCCCCCTTCCCCTTTGTTGACCCACAGCTGTATATACAGGCACATGTAAAACAGTCCCAAAAATGGTGCCGCAAGCTTGTGGACCGCACCAAACAAGTCAGGCCACCCATCATATATCTCCCCCACAGAAAATGACAGTGGGCACATGGGTATATGGCACTCAGTGATGGCGTTCCGTCACAGGGAGTAAATAGCATATTCAAATAGATCTCATAACATCTCATGACATAAGAATCCACACAATCAATTGGTGACGATCGATCAGAGTAGTCTAAGATAGGCGCTAATGTTGCCTAGGTTCAAATGTAATTTCTAGGATGACTCCAGATTGGGCATGGATGGTGGTTGCATCACCTATAATATGTACTTCAGTTAGGAGATAGGTAGTGACCAGGGAAGTACTCCTTAAGCCTAGGTTTCCTTAATAATGGGATACTATAACAGTACTTTTGTGGCTGCAAAGGAAGTTTTACTATTGCTAGACTAAAATATTTAATATACCGTATTTATCGGCGTATAACACGCACTTTTTCTCCCTGAAAATAGGGAGAAAATCATGATATCCCACATTTACTTACCTGTCTTGAAGCGTGGGCCGGCTTCACAGCGCGCACCGCGGAACTGGAACTTAAATTTCAGGTTCCGGTTTTCGGCGGGACTGAAAGGAAGTGTGCACACTATTGTGTGCACACTTCCTTTCAGTCCCGCCGGTACCGGAACTTAAATTTCAGGTTCCGGTTTCCGGCGGGACTGAAAGGAAGTGTGCACACTATTGTGTGCACACTTCCTTTCAGTCCCGCCGGTACTGGAACTTAAATTTCAGGTTCCGGTTTCCGGCGGGACTGAAAGGAAGTGTGCACACAATAGTGTGCACACTTCCTTTCAGTCCCGCCGGAAACCGGAACCTGAAATTTAAGTTCCAGTTCCGCGGTGCGCGCTGTGAAGCCGGCCCACGCTTCAAAACAGGTAAGTAAATATGGGACAGAGGGAAAGTGCACTAGGGGACACTATGGGAGGGGACACACTATGGGGGGTGGAGAATAGTATGGGAGGGGGGGAAGAATACTATGGAAAGGGGGTGGAGAATACTATGGGAGGGGGGGGGAAGAATACTATGGAAAGGGGGGGACACTATGGGAGTGGGTGGAGAATACTATGGGAGGGGGGAGAGAATACTATGGGAGGGGGGGGATTACTATGGAAAGGGGGGGGGGACACTATGGGATGAGGGGGGGGAATACTATGGGAGGGGTGGAAATTTCCTGGAATTTCCTTCTGGAAATGAGGTGCGTGTTATACGCCGGGGCGTGTTATACGCCGGGGCGTGTTATACGCCGATAAATACGGTATGTATCTGGAGCCTTGTGGGCAGTTAACACCACTGAAAAAGTACTATGTAATAACAGTAGATGATAAATATTAACTTATAAAGTACAGAACAAGCAACTGATGATATATAGGATGATATACATGATACAATATTACAGAAATATATATATATATTTGGAACAAACAATGAGGATATGCTTTGCTGGAATGTTATGAGAGGGTAAACTACTTGCTATAGTTTTCTATGCAGAATATGTACCTACAGCCCCATGGGCAGCCGACTCCATTAAAATAATATATCCACTAGCGGATGTATTATTTTCAGCTTATTATTTTATGTGTTTCATGTGCCACAAAATAACTTGTTTTCCTCAAAATGACCTACTACCTTCAGAAAAATCAGATTGAAGGAAAGGGTTTATATAAACGTATCTGTTTTAAGACACATACAAATCATACACATTTGAAAAGAATAATAATAAACACAGGTAAATTGTGTAGAAGGTCAAACATCCACGGATCAATTTGAAAATGAGATTAAGATTATAAAGCGGCAATATGCCATGAACTGGAGAACAATGCCCAGGTTATTTACTGAAGTGAGAATTGACAGAATTTCAAAGTGAATTTAAAATTTAAGGTATTATTTCAGACTCTTTATTAAGGATATACATATGTTAAATTATTGGGTTGATTTGTGGTTCAGTAAAACGGCAGAGCAAGAGCATGTCGTGCATTTTCTTATCAAGTTTATTATTTCCTTTTATGAGAGTCAGAGAGCTTGAGATGTAAAAAATGGATGTTGTAATAGCTCCAAAGTGATCCAAATGAACATTTTTACCACCATAAGAAAGCATTATAGTGGCAGTGAAATAAATAACATTCTGAACAAGGAGGGAGGTCACAAATTTGGCTCCTCGGAGGTGAGGTCCTAAATTGGGTCTAAGTCCTACATCTTTTCCTTTTATGTTCTTCATGTGTCTAAAGAGAGATGCAATGATTATCGAAGCTGAACTACAAAATAGTAAAAAGGCAACAGTACAATATGCGTTAGTAATTTTATGAAATGTATTTACTGTCTCCAAAGGAACATCATTTGATACGAAATCAGTGTTGTTTGATAGTGAAGTTTCTTTTTCTTCCCATGCAGGAGGAAGAGAAATAAATAAAGCTGCAAGTACAGTTTGAAAAAAAATAATCCGGTGAATCTTGCAGAAGTTATTTTGGAAATATATATAGATATAATTATTGATGTTAACAATTTTCAGACAGAAGTGTACACTGAGCCAGGTATAGAACCAAATAGTGCAGGATATTGAAGACACATACAAAACTAAAGAAATTACTTTTAATCCTTTAGAAAGATTTGTGTCTAGGACTAGAGTAGCCGAATTAAACATGATGTGAGCGATTACACTTGAAAGGGTGGCTATGCTGATGCCAAATATAAGCTGGTCAGTTAAATTAAGTCTTTTCTTTTTTATCCATTCCAAGAGGTTCACAATAAGAATGAACAGAATCCATGGAGCTGAAGTTACACACAAAACCAGTTCAAGGTGTAGCAATATGATATCTGTGATTTGGAGCATCTTTCTATGTTCAGATATCTTTGGCAACTTATAAAAGAATAAATGCTTAACACGATCTGCCACCAATCAAATCCAGATTAAATATGTTTTCTTCCAGCACTCTCAAATACATTAATTGAGTGAGTTTTTCTCCAATATGCAAAAACACAATATCATTTTTTGGCTGCAATTTGATTTGATTTGGGTACCATGCAAATTGAAAATCTCTGCAGTAAGATATATGGGTAGAATCTGATGTTTTATAAATATGTTGTTTATTTAGTATACACATAAGATGCAATGGACAAAATAAGTGATACATACTCTTTATTCAGCTTTAAAAGGACACTAAGCACCAAAACAACTTTAGAAACTGCCAAGAATAGAGTGTTTTGCCATATCCTTCAGAATATTTCTCAGTAATAGCTTGTTTCCTAAATACATCTTTTCATTTGGATCATGGGTTACGCTCTTTCAACAGATAAAGTTTGACTTCTATTTTTTTTTTAAATTTGAAAGTTTTATTAAGTTTCAAAATAAGGTGGGGACACAGAAAATAAGAGGGGGAAGTGGGGAGTGTAGCGAAACATGGGCATCCTGACTGGTTATCTCCTCTAATATCTCCAGCTGCTCAGGTACCAATTTAAAATATACAGAGACCCAGAGACTGAACTCTGTTTATTTTGTCACACATGGTTTTACATGCACAGACCCCTACATGGGGTCTCCAACACAAAACAACAGGGATTTAAATCCCAAGAAGCTGATGGGGATGGAAGAGGAACAAAGAAGCCCCAGTTCAAACTGGGCTGACAGTGTCCCTGTGGCAACAACCTGCTGTGACAGGAAAAGGAAGTGGGAGAGGCACATACAAGCTCTACATTTCACTTAACTATACTTTACAGAGATGCACCCCCCTTCCCCTTTGTTGACCCACAGCTGTATATACAGGCACATGCAAAACAGTCCCAAAAATGGTGCCGCAAGCTTGTGGACCGCACCAAACAAGTCAGGCCACCCATCATATATCTCCCCCACAGAAAATGACAGTGGGCACATGGGTATATGGCACTCAGTGATGGCGTTCCGTCACAGGGAGTAAATAGCATATTCAAATAGATCTCATAACATCTCATGACATAAGAATCCACACAATCAATTGGTGACGATCGATCAGAGTAGTCTAAGATAGGTGCTAATGTTGCCTAGGTTCAAATGTAATTTCTAGGATGACTCCAGATTGGGCATGGATGGTGGTTGCATCACCTATAATATGTACTTCAGTTAGGAGATAGGTAGTGACCAGGGAAGTACTCCTTAAGCCTAGGTTTCCTAAATAATGGGATACTATAACAGTTTTGTGGCTGCAAAGGAAGTTTCACTATTGCTAGACTAAAATTTATCTACAACAGAATTTAAACATAAACATATTTTAATATGGGCTTGATCACCATGTGTCCCATAACCTTCAAGCCTCTGAGATAACTTTCAAAGGGAGTAAATAGAGATGTAACGTGTCTCTTATAAGAGCTGTGTTTATACATTTCTATAAGCAAGGTGGAGAGCAATGTTGTCTCCAATTTCAAGGCTCTCAAAATCAGTTGTTGTGCTGTAAGTGCAATATGTAGGATCAGTTTCATTCCATGTCTTGGTAGTACCTTGAAAAGGTGTAGAAGGAGGTAAGTTTGGGGCGAAAGTGATAAAGAATAACTCAGTTTATCTGAGAGATATTGCTGAATGGTAAACCAGAAGGCTTGTAGGTTTATGCAATGTCACCACACATGTAGAGTAAAACCATATGCTGAGCGACAATGCCAGCAGGTGGACAAGGTGGAGGGAACATCCAATGTAACTTACTCGGTACCATGTTCCAATGATACAGTGTTTTATAATGTTTCACAAGTGTGGCTGATTTTAATAGTTGTTAGGGCAAATTTTAAATAAGTTCCAATTGTTTTTGACACATATCAGAGTTCAAATCAGAATTCTATTGTTTCGCCGGTTTGAGCCTGAGGAGGGGGTGTGGTTTGATATACATTTATAACATATGGAGATCGGTTTACATGAAGGAGGTAAGGTTTTATTAATGCATGTCAGGGTACCTGAAGTCTCTGCCTCCGAGAGAGGTAGAGACTTAAACGTTTATCCGTCCGGACGCCAGGTTTCTCCTGTTCCTCGTGGTCGACCCGGTCACATAAACGCCGGCCGCGAGGGAGTCACTTCCTTATGTAGCATGGCGCCCGGAGACCGACGTCATGACGCCAATCCGGAACGACCTGTCACTCAATCCATTGGAGACTAATCAGGACTCGTCGGAGGCGTGTCTATCCCCTCTAGCCAGGGTATTTAAACATACTTCGCCCTGTTGCTCATTGCCCTGTCGTGGTTCTAGCCTGTCTAGTCACACAGTGCTCTGGTGTTTTTCAGTTATCCTTTTGGTTCCGACCCGGCTCGTTTGTCTTACTCTGTTTACCTCTGTTATCCTTGACCCGGCTTGTTCCTCGCTTACCTGTCCTCTCGTTCCCTCGACCTCGGCTTGTCTCTGACCATTCTCTATACTCTCCGTACGTTAGTCCGGCCATTCTAAGGTCCGGTATACGTACCCTGTACCTGTTTGTACTTTGCGTGTTGGATCCCTGTCCCGATCCTGACATTACGACAGGGCCAATGGATCCTGCAGGTACAAACAGACAGGTTGGTTCCTCTGATTCCAGGTTTGACGCCATGGAACACAGAATGGACCAAATGGCCTTAGCACTACAGGCGTTATTATCTCGTGCTAATAACCCACCAGAGGAGACGCGTCCTACTCCAATTTCCTCTGTAAGTTCAGGCCTAGAGGTAGCCACTGTAGGTGCTTCTTCCCGTATTACCCCACCAGTACGCTATGGTGGTTCACCTGAGAAGTGTCGTGGTTTTTTAAACCAGATCAGTATTCACTTTGAATTGCAACCTCGATCCTATCCTACCGATAGGGCAAAGGTTGGATTTATTATCACCTTACTCATTGAGAAAGCTCTGAGATGGGCCAACCCATTATGGGAGAACGATAACCCGTTGGTATATAATTATAATGCCTTTGTAGCTGCCTTTAGAAGAACTTTTGACCCGCCTGGTAGAAAGGTCAATGCAGCCAGATTACTGTTGCGCCTGAGACAGGAGAACCGAACACTAGTGGATTATGCACTAGAGTTCAGGTCTCTGGCGGCAGAAGTCAAGTGGAATGAGCAGGCTTATATGGATGTATTCTTGAACGGGCTATCAGATGTTATCCTTGACGAGGTTGCTACTAGGGAGCTCCCTGAGAATTTAGAGGATTTAATTTCGTTCATTTCTCGTATTGATGAGCGTTTAAGAGAGAGACAGAACACTCGAGAGAGGAACCTGAGACCTGCCTTTAAATTAGCACCCGCATTTCTAAGTCCTGATTCCAATACCCCACTGTTTCCTGAACCTATGCAGATAGGCAATACTCGCCTCTCAGAAGAGGAGAGACAGTACAGGAGAAGGGAGGGATTATGTATGTATTGTGGAGTCAGAGGTCACTTGCGCCTGAATTGTCCCATTCGCTCGGGAAACGCCCGCACCTAAGTTTCTCTAGAGGACAGGCCTTGGGTGTTTCAATTTTGTCCTCTACGCATAATTATAAAGATCACAGGCTTCTGCTACCAGTTTCTTTAACGTGGGAGAAGGGAGTACTAAAGACTATGGCCTTGATAGATTCCGGAGCTGCTGAGAATTTTATCGACCAATCCTTTGCTACTAAAAACACTATCCCATCCCAGTTAACGGCCAGAGATACACCCTTGGCCGTTGAGGCCATAGATGGTAGACCGCTACTCGAGCCTGTTATCTCTCGTGAGACTATACCCATTAACCTAACGGTTGGTATCTTACACGAGGAGAACTTATCACTTATGCTCATTTCGTCTCCTTCTGTTCCCATAGTCCTGGGGTACCCATGGTTAAAGAGACATAACCCTAATATCGATTGGGAGAGAGGGGAAATACTCTCATGGGGCCAGGGTTGTCAGGAGAGGTGTTTACGCAGGGTATCACCTTTGGCTGTAATTAACACACCAGACAGTTCTAACCAGTCTACGGGGATACAGATACCTCCTCTGTACCTGGACTTAAAAGCAGTGTTCGACAAGAAGAACGCTGATACACTACCTCCACACAGGACATTTGATTGTAAAATTAATCTATTACCTGGTACCATGCCCCCCAGGGGCAATGTATACCCTCTATCTACTAAAGAGAATTCTGTTTTAGAGGAGTATATTCAGGAGAATTTAGACAAGGGATTCATTAGGAGATCTTCCTCTCCTGCCAGGGCTGGATTTTTTTTTGTAAAAAAGAAGGATGGTTCACTCAGACCTTGCATCGATTACCGAGGTCTGAATAAAATAACCATCAGAAATGCCTATCCTATCCCCTTGATTACCGAGCTCTTTGATCGGCTAAAGGGCTCTAAAATTTTCCCTGAGGTACCCCACTGGTGACAAGCCCAAGCTTCGAATATACTCCATTGACTACAACCCTCTGTTGCCTGTCACTCAGCCACTGCCTTACCCATTCAACAATATTGGAATCCAAACTCAAAGATTGTAGTTTGTTGATAAGCCTTCTATGTGCAACAGTGTCAAAAGCCTTACTGAAATCGGGGGCGTGTCCTGACTGGAGAGCTGAGCAGTCGCATGCACTAGCAGCTCCGTTCCCAATCAACCTCGGATGAGCCATTAAGCTGGAAAAAGCTATTGTTCATTATATATTTCATTTAAACCATGGGTATCCATTCCTCTGTCTCATACACTCAGTGCATTCGGTTATTAAGCCGCACGGTTGCACTATATCATTCATACGTTAGCTATACCATATGCCCATTAAAACCCTAGAATATATAAAGACTATCACTGTTATTGGTTTCCTACTATTTGTTGGAATTTTGCATAAGTCACAGGTTGATTCCCTGGATCCTAAGGGGCCAGTCACATTACTTCCCTCACCATCCCCTGCTACACGGTTATTTAACTTATATAATATATATAAAATAGTTTATTACATAATCAGTTAATGCAAGGGTCTGGGGTTTTACCTCACGGGATACTATCTCTGATACATCTGTCACTATATCTAACGTCAGTTAGATAGCTCATACGTAATTACATACTAATCTGTATATACGGAGTTCCTTTGCACGGTACTTATATTGTCCTCATATCGTACGTGTATCTTAAGTGCCTTTTTCTAGGATTAGAAAGTTTCCTGATTAAACTGGGACAGAGTTTTTCTTCCGGCCAATTGTGTTTCAGGTATTTTCATCTCCGGACGCTCATTTTCTTACGCTCATTTTCTGTCATAACCGGTACATCAAGGTCTCGTATTGCCTTGTGCGTTTACACGTTAATGCTCAGTTAAGGGGCTTGTCTTAATCATCCTACGTTCAAGAACCTCTATACACGATCTTACTAATCTCCTGTTCCGCTATCCGTTTCCAACCCTTGCTAGCAATACCATTGACAAACTTTAGACACATAGAATTACTACACACCAAATAAATAAAATAAAAAAAAATCTCTTATTTTTTTTCAGTTTACAATCATTCATTTTACTTATCACACATATCCCCAAATTTCTTTCAGGTGCATATAAGAGACTCCTATCCCGTGAGAGTTATCTCTTAGGCTCAGTTAAGGGTACGTTATATATATATATATATATATATATATATATATATATATATATATATATATATATATATATATATATATATATATTCACTGGGATTACCATTACTCCACTTATCATTAGTTAATTAATTTATATTTTTTCAAACTAGGCATCGTTTATCCTGCATCATCCCTCCAGCTTCCACTCAGGGTCTTTCTCATCTGGTTATTAGGTATGTACAGTTACGTTCACGCTGTTTTCCATAAAAACAAGCCCCAGCCAGGGATAGAGAACTGGCTGCAAGGGACAGGATCTTCCCCTAATACTTTAAATTCTAGTTCTTATGAGGCATCCCACCTCCCCTTACACAGAGTTATCGCCCACACAGCCCACGTTTAGTAAAGGTCCTCATATCCCTTTCTACAGGGGTTGGTTTAGAATGTCACAGGCCAAGGCCAAACGTTTTTCTCTATACTGTCACCGAGAGGCCAACACCCCGCCACATCGTTCGGTGGCCACAGTTCCCCACAGGCCAAATCAAAGGTAGAGCCTCTCCGCGCCACTTGGCAACTAGCAGGGATTCACCTATCATGGCTAGTTAAGTTCTTCGCCATTGGTACTAGCAAGCAAGCCAATTTTTTCATCTTAGAAATGTTCCTTTCCAAACCACAGCAAGGGAAGCAGAAGTCTAAGTTATTAACAGTCCAATCAACCAAGTTCTCATGAGCCTAATGTCAGCCATTCGGCACAATTTCAAGACACTTTGTCATCCATCTTGAACACCCTTCAGTCACTTGACGAGAGGATGACCAAGATACAAACCATAATCCTTACAGTTACCTGTGCACCTCATACTCCTAGCCCATTACCTGCACCTCCAAACACGCAATTTAGGGAAATTACTGTCACACCCTCCACTTTTCACAGTGTAAACCCTGTTAATTCCATTCCAACCCCCGTTAGAAAAGATATTCTAGATGGCAAGGATGTCAACCTTGGTTGCTTCATCTAAGTGTTGCTTCTAAGTGTGTGGTTGGAGATATTCTGGAGAGTTTTACAGAAGCTTCAACTGTCTAAGAGTTTGCTAAGAGTTTTCTTTTCTACTGTTACAGGTAAGATTCATCTGTAGGAAAAGGTTACTGATTGCACAAGGTTTGATTTTCTGTTGGTAATTATAAGGCATTTGATTTGACTAGTTAGCTACTTGCTATTGATTTCTGTTTAATTAGCTATTGTTTGCAAATAAGCAGAGGCCTACCCAGTTGTTAAACATTCCTAGTGGGTGGTGATTTTAGGAGTATATAAGGGTTGTTGTCATTAGCTTGGCTAATATAGCTTGGTTGCTTCATCTAAGTGTTACTTCTAAGTGTGTGGTTTGAGCTAAACTGGAGGTAATCTGAGGTATTCAGGAGGATAAATAAAAAGTTAAGATTTGTTTGATTTAAATTATTCACCTCATTGGAATGGCAGACTTAGTTCAGTGTAATAGTTGCTATGCATTTGTTTCACGTTCCACTTTTTGGAGGTTTGGTTGTTGTCTAATCTGTAGACAGTTCTCTGTCTTGTGGCAGGAGATTGTATTTTTGAAGTCTGAGATTTGTAAATTATCTGGTAAACAAACTCAGGCTGGAACTGCTGCAAAGCCACTGCCGCAGAGACATACTAGGAATGGCAGATGGATTACTGTAGGATCTGGTAGACTTAGAGTTGTAGATAAAAGTGGTGCTGTGGAGAGAGGCACTGAGGGTAGTGGTGTTGTGGAGAGAGGCACTGAGGGTAGTGGTGTTGTGGAGAGAGGCACTGAGGGTAGTGGTGTTGTGGAGAGAGGCACTGAGGGTAGTGGTGTTGTGGAGAGAGGCACTGAGGGTAGTGGTGTTGTGGAGAGAGGCACTGAGGGTAGTGGTGTTGTGGAGAGAGGCACTGAGGGTAGTGGTGTTGTGGAGAGAGGCATTGAGGCTAGTGCTGTTGTGGAGACAGGCTCAGGCACTGAGGCTAGTGCTGTTGTGGAGACAGGCTCAGGTACTGAAGCTAGTGCTGTTGTGGAGACAGGCTCAGGTACTGAGGCTAGTGCTGTTGTGGAGACAGGCTTGGAGACTATGGTGAGGCCTAATAGAAAGCAGTTGTTGTTGGGGGATTCCATCATAAGAAGTGTGGAGATGGACAATGGTGGTCTTGTGAGGTGTCTTCCCGGAGCTACAGCTCACAGAGACAGGAGACGTATCTGTAATATTGTTAAGCGAGCAAAGCAGGAAGGGGAATTGGATGTACTATCTAGGGACAAATGACTTGACTTGCAATGAGGTTTCAGAGGTTAATGAAGTTTTTAGTGTTTATGCCAATGATATACGACAGGTTGCTTCCACACTGTCATTCTCTGAAGTTCTGCCTCTGCATAACACTCAGAACGACAGGCATATGCGTATTAGGGACTTTAACTTGTGGCTTGGTGAATGGTGAATGGTGTCGGGAGTAAGGATTTGGCTTTATTTCTCATGGTAGCTCTGTTTGGAATGGGAATAAACTGTACAAAAAAGATGGTTTGCATCTTTCTCAAAAGGGAACAAATCTCAGTGAGAAGTTCAGAGGTTTTGCTAGGATGTATTTAAATTAGGAGGGGTGGGGGTGGGGTGCAAAAGGGTGATGAATCATCAATCCAGTTGTCCCCCAAAACAAGGACAGAAGGTGCCTGTAGCAAGTGTGTTAAAAAAGGATAAGCGTAGAGTCATGTCTACAAATGCTCGCAGTTTAGGGAATAAGATCCATGAACTTGTGGCAATAATGGCAACTGATAGTGTAGATTTAGTCGCTGTTACTGAGACATGGTATAATGAGAAAAACAACTGGGACATAGCAATACCAGGGTACTCTTTATATAGAAAAGACAGGGAACGCAAGAAAGGGGGAAGGGTGGCTCTGTATGTGAAGGGTAGCATAAAATCTATTCTAATAAACGTTAGTGAGGCAAACAGAGTCCGTTTGGGTTACGTTAGAATTTGGTAATCACACAGTAACTCATGTAGGTGTGATTTATAGGCCCCCAGGACAAATTGAAGAGTTAGATAATCTACTAGTTGAGGAAATAGTTAAAATGACAATGAAGGGGGAAGTTATCATCATGGGTGACTTTAATCTTCCTGATGTTAATTGGAAAACAAAAATAGCTGCTTGTGCCAGAAACACACATATTCTAAACTCTCTACTGGGATTGTCTCTAAAACAAGTCGTTGAGGAGCCAACTCGTAAAGATGCCATACTAGATTTAATGTTAACAAATAGAGATTTGGTATCAGATATTACTGTAGGTGAAAGTTTAGGATCCAGTGATCACCAGTCAGTGTGGTTTAATATAAGAACAGTGACTGAGTCACACCACACAAAAACAAAAGTATTATACTTTAGAAAAACAGACTTTTCTAAAATTAGAATATGTGTAAAGGAGTCATTATCAGACTGGAGAGCAATTTAAATGGAGTCCAAGAGAAATGGGATTATTTAAAAGTTGCACTACTGAAGGCAACAGAAAATTGCATTAGGCTTGTCAGTAAAAGCGAAAAATTCAAGAAACCACTGTGGTACTCCGCAGGTGTGGCCAAAATAGTAAAAAACTAAAAGTTAGCATTTAGTAATTATAAAAATACCAGAGTGAGGAAGACAGAATGATATAGAAATTAGGCAGAAAGAGGCTAAGCAAGTTATAAGAGCTTCCAAATCACACACAGAAGAGAAAATAGCACAGTCGGTAAAAAAGGGGGACAAAACTTTTTTTTAGATACATAAATGAGAAAAGAAAAGTAAAACAAGGATTAGTTAGATTAAAAACAAAAGCAGGAAGGTATGTAGAAGAGGATAAAGGTCTAGCTGATTGCCTCAATAAATATTTTTGTTCGGTATTTACAGATGAAAATGAAGGAAAGGGACCTCAGTTAAGAAAAATGATAAATGAGTCATTTATTACACATGAGTTTAAAGAGGAAGAGGTTCTATTTTAACTGTCAAAAGTAAAGACAAATAAGTCAATGGGACCTGATGGAATACACCCAAAGCTATTAGTGGTGTACTAGCAAAACCATTAACAGATTTATTTAACCAATCATTGTTTACAGGAGTAGTCCCAGAAGATTGGAAGTTAGCGAACGTTGTGCACATTCACAAGAAAGGTAATAGGGAGGAGTCGGGCAACTATAGGCCAGTAAGCCTTACTTCAGTAGTGGGGAAAGTGATGGAAACCATGTTAAAGGATAGGATTGTTGAACATCTAAAAACACATGGATTTCAAGATCAGAGACAACATGGGTTTACTTCAGGGAGATCATGCCAAACTAATCTTATTGATTTTTTTTGAAAGGGTAACTAAAATTATAGATCAGGGTGGTGCAGTAGACATTGCTTACCTAGATTTCAGTACGGCTTTTGACACTGTTGCACATAGAAGGCTTATCAATAAACTGCAATCTTTAAGTTTGGATTCCAATATTGTTGAATGGGTAAGGCAGTGGCTGAGTGACAGGCAACAGAGGATTGTAGTCAAATGAGTATATTCAAAGCTTGGGCTTGTCTGTACTTGGACCCATTTTCTTTAATATTTGTTTTAGTGATATTGCAGAAGGTCTTGATGGTAAGGTATGTCTTTTTGCTGATGATACTAAGATATGTAACAGGGTTGATGTTCCAGGAGGGATAAGCCAAATGGCAAATGATTTAGGTAAACTAGAAAAATGGTCAGAGTTGTGGCAACTGACATTTAATGTGGATAAGTGCAATTTAATGTATCTTGGACGTAAAAACCCAAGGGCAGAGTACAGAATATTTGATAACCTAACCTCAACATCTGAGGAAAGGGATTTAGGGGTGATTTATTTCAAATGAATTAAAGGTAGGCAGACAATGTAATAGAGCAGCTGGAAATGCTAGCAGAATGCTTGGTTGTAAAGGGAGAGGTATTAGCAGTAGAAAGAGGGAAGTGCTCATGCCATTGTACAGAACACTGGTGAGACCTCACTTGGAGTATTGTACGCAGTATTGGAGACCGTATCTTCAGATGGATATTGATACTTTAGAGAGAGTTTATTGTCAAGTTGCTGCAGAGAAAGACCACTTCAGACTTTATGCTTGGTCCTTTCCGCAACATCCTGTTTCCACATGGCACTCTAACTCTACGTGTAGGGTTTCCAGCAACACATCTAATACATACTTTGTATTATTGATTTGTCAGCCCCTCATTCTCCAGAATCGTTACATTTGCAGAAACCCTGCACTTGCTGCTTCTGAATACGGCCAGATACCCAGCGACCTTGAACAATTGGTCGAATTTACCGATCTAGGCAGGACCCCTCGCTCCAAGTAATATCTTTAACCATGATTTCAGCACTAGGTGCCCCATTTATCCCTTGTCATACAACAGGCCACAAGACTTTTGGTATTCCCGGGTATCTCACACGACCCATTGTCTAGTCAGGCACCCCCCCTCCCCCCGTTGTATAGATTGGTACGCATCTGCAAAAACCCAACCAGTTCCTCTAAAGGTACAGGTACCCCCCGATTTCTACTGGGATACCTAAGTTTGAAATGCGTATCATTTCACAAAGGAGATCCTGAATTTCCTAGCTACCTTCACTCCTACCCGGCAGGCCGAACAATGGCAAAATAGTCCTCATCACACCAGCATAACCAACTTTATCATGAGGATGATATGTGATAGTGAGTGGAGCAATTTTACCATATATGAGACAAAAAAGAGTATATATATATATATATATATATATATATATATATATATATATATATATATAAAATACTAAATAAAGGGAGCACTCTAGGTCTTCTCTTCAGTGAAAAAGGTATTTTCTGTATCAAAATAGAATACATTACATGTGCAAACAAATCTTTTGTTTGTACATGTAATGTATTCTATTTTGATACAGTAAATACCTTTTTCACTGAAGAGAAGACCTAGAGTGCTCCCTTTATTTAGTATTTTATATTTGGACGCGGGACTGCACCTAGGCATTTTTTGACCTATAGCAAAGTAGAGGAGGAGTGCCGTGCTTTCTTATTGTTGTATGTATGTATGTATGTATGTATGTATGTATGTATATATATATATATATATATATATATATATATATATATATATATATATACAAACTATTATTGATGTCTGTGTAGCTTCCAGCAATAATGATGTATATAAAAGGAAAAAGAGAGAAAACAGTAGTAGTGCAGATTGTCTACATGAAAAGCATAAGCATATGTATTAATAATAATTCACAGGTTGAAAAGTATCGCTTTAAGAAGTGCTATGATAGAATTCCCATAGGAAAAAATGACAAATGTATTATCTGCCACATGCAGAAAAAAATGGTACATAAGTACATAAAATAGAATGAAAGAAAAAAGTAGGGTGACAAGCCCCTTACTAGATTCATTGGTGAGTGTGACACATATATGTCAACTCACTATAAGAGCCTTATGTGTTGGGGTGGCAGGCTGCTTTGTCCGGCGTTCTCACTGTTCGGCTGCAAGAAGTTTTCCACATGTGTTGACGTATACCGGAACAAACGCTTCAGGACTCTGTGGTCTGCAAGCTCCTCCCCCTTTTTGTGACGTCAACGCGTTTCGACAATCAGCTTCCTCAGGACGTGCTCACAACCTCCATCTTGGTTGTGGGCTTAAAAAGGGCATTAGTCCCTCATGATTGGTCATTGGTAATTGGATTGAAAAACGTCAGGTTTTTCAATTAAATCGACCAAATATCTTAACATAATCCTCAATGAAACTTATATTCAAAGATACATCAATCTTTAAAGACTCGATACAAAATCATTCATAATGGAAAAATTCTTAACTTAAACAACAAAAAAACATTAATAAAATCACAGAAATTCACAGCATATCCGGTCATATTAAAATTAATCATGATTTAAAGCAATACTGACTGACTAAAAAAGGAAAAGGGGATAAAAAGAGAGAACTATTAGTTAGAATGTCATAATGCATATCTTTGTTTCAATTTAACAAGTGAATAAATAGAAAAATATAGTGATAATTAAAGATAATAGTTATATCAGAGAAATATCCCAGTGGGAAAAGGTGCATAATAAAGTGCAATCACAACAAACTTTACATCATTACAGATATAGATTATATAAAAAATATATAAAATATGTGGTTATAAAGCAAGATAGGAATTAAATTAAGAGCATGGAGGTATAGGGTGGGTATTATATGATCTTGTGAAAAATATGTACCTTGTTTAAAAAAATATATATACTTTATTAAAAAATAAAATATAAAGAATAAAAAATAAAGTTATTTTTAAGATTAGGGACTCCTTTATGTACAATTTTAGGTGTATCTGTTAGAATATCATTTAGAATAGGCTCATCCCTTGGCCAATATTTCTTAATAATATTACGCACTTTATAGTTATGTCCTCCCGAAAACTGACATATAAATGGGACATTAGACACCGTTTTATTTTCTTTCTTCTCCTTGTACTGTAAGATCTCATTTCTTTCTAGTTTGTCTACTTTTCTTTTAACTTCATTTTAAAAATCTTCCTTATATCCTCGTTCTTTAAAATCTTCTATAATCTTTTGACTTTGTTCTAGAAACATTGTTTCTTCTGTGCAGTTTCTTTTCAATTAGCAGACTACTCGGCACATTATTTAGCCATGGACTGAAGTGGCAGCTTGTATGTTGAATGTAGCTGTTCACTTCTACTTGCTTAAAAAAAGTTTTTTTGTTTTTATTTGGTTGTTCTCAATATATATTGTGAGGTCCAAAAAATTAATCTCTACTACTGACTTCCGAAGTTAGCCGTATACCCCATTGGTTGGAATTGAGTGTTTCTATAAATTTATGGAGTGATTCTTCTCCACCCTTCCAAATTATAATGAGATCATCTATATATCTTTTATATAGCACCAAGTTCGACCCCCAGCTACTGCCCTCCTCAATATGGGTATATTCCCAATAAGCCATGAAGAGATTGGCGTAGCTGGGGGCGAACTTGGTGCCCATAGCTGTCCCGCATAGTTGGAGATAAAAATCTCCCTGAAACCAAAAATAATTGTTCTCTAGAATAAGAGAGATAGACTTTAAAATAAATTCAATTCGTTGTAATGGATATAAAGAGGGAGATTTAAAAAAATACTCTACCGCCTGTACACCAAAATCGTGTTTTATATTAGTGTATAGGGAAGCCACATCTGCTGTGACTAATAAATAGTCATCTTCCCACGTGACTTCACTTAATATCTGGAGTATATTTGTGGTATCTTTTAAATACGAAGATGTCTTTTGAACCAGTGGTTGGAGCATGTGATCCACATCCTCAGATAATCTGCATGAAACCGAGTTAATGCCCGAAACTATCGGATGGCCTGGGTTTTTTTAAATATGTTTGTGAACCTTGGGTAGGAAATAAAATACCGGGATTTTTTCAAATTTTATATTTATATAGTCTTTTTTCGATTTACTTAGGATACCTGTTTCAAATCCTTGAGTAATTAGTAAATTAAATTTATTTTTTATATCATTTTTTGGGTATTTACACAATTTTGAATAAGTTACCTGATCACCCAACAAATTATAAGCTTCCTCAAGGTAATATTCCCTATCCATAACCACTATGCCCCCCCCCCCCCCTGTCCGCCGGCTTAATAACTATTTCTAATTGAAAAATAGGACGTTTTTCAATCCAATTACCAATGACCAATCATGAGGGACTAATGCCCTTTTTAAGCCCACAACCAAGATGGAGGTTGTGAGCACGTCCTGAGGAAGCCGATTGGCGAAACGCGTTGACGTCACAAAAAGGGGGAGGAGCTTGCAGACCACGGAGTCCTGAAGCGTTTGTTCCGGTATACGGCAACACATGTGGAAAACTTCTTGCAGCCGGACGAAGCAGCCTGCCACCCCAACACATAAGGCTCTTATAGTGAGTTGACATATGTGTCACACTCACCAACGAATCTAGTAAGGGGCTTGTCACCCTACTTTTTTCTTTCATTCTATTTTATGTACTTATGTACCATTTTTTTCTGCATGTGGCAGATAATACATTTATGTCATTTTTTTCTGTCATATGGTGGCAGTAACTTATGGGTTTTGCTCCTCCCTGTGGACAAGACTTTTAACAAGCTATTTTATAAAAAGGATCCTCCCCCTTTAGGTATAAATGCTGAGACCGCAAAACCTACCCCAGTCTTCTTTCTTGTCCCGATAGGGAAGGACAGGACTTTCATCGTCTGGTGAGGCACACGGGATGTTGTCTGGGGGATCCGGTCCGAGAGCTGCCCGGGTGGTAAGCTGAGTGGCCCATGCTCCTGTATCTTGCCGTTACGGAGCAAGCAGAGGTCTGTTGGTTTTTATGCCGAGAAGGGTTCCGGCAAAATGCTTCCGGGAGGCGGAGCTCGCTCTGAGCAAGCGCACAGCGGTGGAACGCACGCCCTGGTGGTGTTTGCATTCCACCTAAGCTTCCGGGTGCGCAAAGACGCATGCGCAAACGGAAGCTTAAAGAAATATACACAAAAAAAAAGACCGCGAAAATGTAAATTTAAAAGGCTGTGCTTGTACCCACTGACAGCATGGATGCAGGTCAGAAGAGGTACGCCGTGTCACCTGCCCCCCCACACAGCTCAGAGGTATTTTGAGATATGTCTAGTCCACCTGAGATGGATAAGGAGAAGCTAACCCCCACCCCTAGAAAGGCTACGGTGAAGTCCAAACATATTGTTTGCAGCGAATGTGCAACTCCTCTTCCAGACGGATCTAGGAAGAAAATATGCAGTCAGTGTACTGCAAACTCTTTGGAAAGAGATAAGCAAAAGGATATGCAATCTTTCCTATCCTGGTTCCAGGAGAATTTGTCCCAGACCTTGGACACGATTAAGGAATCTAAAAGGGTAGTAGCCCCCATTCCACAAAAGATCAATAAAAGAAAGAGAATTTCTACATCTGAATCATCTTCAGGAGAATGTTCTTCTTCTATCAAATCAGTGGATTCAGGTTCCTCGTCGAGTGAACCAGTGGGGCAATCCGTAAATTTATTAAAGAAGTGAATCTTACAATCCTACCTCAGGGATCAGAAAATCCTAAGAGGTTTTTCTGTGCAACAGAGCCTGGTTGATTTTATATTTAGGGAAGGGAAAAACCCGGAAAAGCGTGCCTTTATTTCCAGACACTTCAAGGATATCTTCAGGCTGGCTAGCGACGTTAGGTGGGAAGATCTCCCAAAAGTTGATGTTCAGGTGGCACAGATTGCTAAGAGAACCACTATCCCCATAGGGGAAACTGCAGCATTAAAGAATCCTATGGATAAGAGAGCCGAAAACTCGTGTAGGCGGGCTTATCAGACAGCCGGTTTCCAATGCAAAGCCTTACTGGCAGGGGCAGCAGTAGCCAGAGCAAATGAAGTTTGGCTAAATTTAGTACCGGAAAATTTATCGTCTGGCCATGTTGATAATCTTAGTCACATGTTTCAGAACATGCATTTGGCGAATGAATTCCTTTTGGATATGTCAGCAGAATTGCTGAAATTGGCCTCCAGGATCATGGGTTTGTCTTCTGTGGCAAGACGTGCCCTATGGTTGAGGCCTTGGTCGGCAGATACAGCGTCTAAGTCAGTCCTTTGTGAACTTCCTCTGGAAAAATCTAAATTATTTGGCGCTCCCTTAGAGGAAATCATAAGACAGATGTCAGAAACCAAGAAGGCACTTCCTCAAGATAGAAAATTCTCCTGGAGACCAGGGTACAGAAATGACCAATTCAAGGGTAAGAGATCCTTTCAGGAGAGACCACAATTTTTTCAAAGAAAGGATAAAAGCCGAAGATTCGAACAAAGTAATGAGGTCAAAAGAACCTTCAGAGACAAAGGGAGACGTTTTTGACGCCAGAGGTGTGGGAGGACGGCTCCAATATTTTTTTCCGGTATGGGAACAGACCACAAAGGATCCTTAGGTTCTAAAGATTATCCGAAAGGGACACAAGATTATTTTTCTGGAAAAACCAAGAACAAGGTTTCTACTATCAACTTACCAGTCCGCAAAAAAATCCCGAGCCCTAGATTATCAGACCAGGCTGCTTCTACACAAAGGGGTTATAGAAAGAGTTAAAAAAAAACAAGAATTTCGGGGAGTCTATTCAAGACTTTTTCTGGTTCCAAAACCGGACCACTCGTTTCGGCCCATTCTGGATTTGAAGAAGATAAATCAGTTTATCCCCTATCACAGATTCCGTATGGAATCAATCGCATCAATTTTTCCTCTATTACAAAGAGGCGACGTTATGGTAAAGATAGACTTAAAGGATGCGTATCTACATGTTCCGATAGCCACCGCTTCAAGGAAATATCTAAGATTTGCAATAAGAAGAAGTCACACCGTTCATTTCCAGTTCAGGTCCCTGCCATTCGGTCTGTCGTCCGCTCCAAGGATCTTTACAAAGATCCTGTCTCCTCTAACTGCTCATTTGAGGGAAAGGGGTATTTCAATTATCCCATATTTAGACGACTGGCTTCTAATGGCACATACCGTAGGTCAACTGCACGAGGATCTGCAGGTCACTATAAAGTTTCTTCAGGACCATGGCTGGATCTTGAATCTAAAAAAATCAGTTTGCGTTCCAACAAGAGTTATAGAGATTCTCGGTTTCGAGATCAATTCGGCCTCCATGTCAATATTTCTTCCCAAACGGAAGAGGAGAAAGATCCGAAAAACGATTTCCAACCTCCAAAGGATGAAAAGTTGTTCCTTCAGAGAGGCCATGAGTGTGTTGGGGCTTCTTACGGCCACCTTCCCGGCAGTCAAATGGACAAGATCAAAGGTCAGACCATTACAGTGAAACATCCTGACTTCCTGGTCAAAAAAGGAGGAAGATCTAGACAAAATATTCTTGCTGTCCCCTCAGGTGAAAACGCAGCTAGATTGGTGGAAAACCTCAGAGTGCCTTTTAAAAGGTTTATCCTTTCTACCAAAGGTCTGGCTGATAGTCACCACAGACGCTTCAAACTCAGGTTGGGGAGCCCACTTAGGCTCCACCATGTTCCAAGGAAAATGGTCTTCCAGGGAAGCAGAGGAATCTACAAATTTCAAAGAATTATTGGCTGTTCTGTATGCTCTTCATCACCTCAGACCTTGGTTACTTCAAAGAGCGGTCAAGATTCAGTCAGACAATCGCACGGTAGTCTCTTATATCAATCGACAGGGAGGAACCAGAGCAAGAAGGCTTTACAGTCTTTGTGCAGAAGTTATGGAATGGGCGCAGAAAAATCTGGAAGACATCGCGGCGGTTTACATAAGAGGCAGCGACAATGTAATAGCCGAAGATTTGAGCAGGGGGAAGTGGGACCAGAAGGAATGGTCTCTAAACCCAGACATATTCAGTATCTTGACTGGGAAATTCGGAGTACCAGAAGTAGATTTGATGGCGAGAAAATCAAACAAGAAGGTTTACCACTTCGCCTCCCTATTCAGAACGGATCAACCCAGTTGGATAGACGCTCTATCAATAAGGTGGGATTTTCAGCTGGCTTACATCTTTCCACCTCTGCCCCTGATCCCAAAGGTCCTCCTCAAGATACGAACGGACAAGGCGAGGATATTGGCGATAATCCCTTATTGGCCAAACAGAGTCTGGTTTGCGGCCCTAAAGAAGATGACTATCAACTATTGGGAGCTTCCCATTTCAGTTCATCTCATTGTGAACAGGAACCTACCCTTGAAAGTACTAGAAATGTTCAGGTTGACGGCTTGGCTACTGCAAGGCTGATCCTTCGAAACAAGGGCTTGCAAGATGAGAGAATTACAGTCTTACTCCACGCTACTAGAAGATCAACTTCTAGGATATACTTTAGAATTTGGTCCAAGTTTCTTCACTGGTGTAGGGATCACCGAGTCCCGATATTACAACCATCCATAGATAACATTCTCCAGTTTTTGCAAGAAGGCTTTGACGCTGGCCTGGGAGTCTCAACTCTCAAGGTTCAAATATCAGCTTTGAATTTTTTTCTTCTTAAGGATTTGGCAGCCAATGTTTTCGTCAGAAGATTTTTTAGGTCCATCAGCCTCGAGAGACCTCCTAAACGATCGGTGTTTCCAACTTGGGACTTAGCCCTAGTCCTTCAGGCCCTTAGTACTAACCCGTTTGAACCTTTGGAAGAAGTTCCTTTAAAATTTTTATCTCTTAAGGTATTATTTTTGGTAGCCATCACGTCAGCCAAAAGAGTGGGAGAACTTCACGTCCTATCCTCCTCTGATGAATTCACCATTTTTCATGAGGACAAGGTGGTTCTTTACCCAAGACCATCTTTTCTTCTTAAAGTTTTATCTTCAAAAAATATGAATCAACCTATTTTACCTTCCTTTTTTAGTGAGCCCTCATCCCTTCAAGAACACAGATGGCAAAAGTTGGACGTCAGAAGAGCGTTATGTATATATTTAAACAGAACAAAGGAATTCAGAGTTTCGGATCACCTGTTTGTAAATTTTCAGGGTCACCTAAAGGGCAAGGTAGCTTCCCGTGGTACCTTATCTCGTTGGCTTATTCAGGCTATCGATTTGGCGTATTCTTCCTCAGGTCTTCAGTCTCCTGCTACAATCAAGGCCCATTCTACTCGAGCCTTGGCTACCTCATGGACAGAAAGAGCACTTGCATCTCCAGAAGTCATTTGCAAGGCGGCATGCTGGTCGTCTTTCAACACCTTTATCAAGCACTACCGGCTAGACATATTCTCTGCCTCTGAAGCTGCTTTTGGGCGTAAGGTGTTACAAGCCGTCAAGGCATAGGTCCCGCCCAGAGGGATTCTTGCTATATCCCATAAGTTACTGCCACCATATGACAGAAAAAACAGAAATTTTTACTCACCGTAAATTCTTTTTTTCTTAATATGGTGGCAGTATTATTTCCCTCCCTCTTTATTAAATAATGTTTTGCATTGGATGATTGCTTGGTCTGATTTCTTTACTTGTTACGTACTGGGGTAGGTTTTGCGGTCTCAGCATTTATACCTAAAGGGGGAGGATCCTTTTTAGAAAATAGCTTGTTAAAAGTCTTGTCCACAGGGAGGAGCAAAACCCATAAGTTACTGCCACCATATTAAGAAAAAAAGAATTTACGGTGAGTAAAAATTTCTGTTTTTCCTATGGGAATTCTATCATAGCACTTCTTAAAGCGATACTTTTCAACCTGTGAATTATTATTAATACATATGCTTATGGGGGGCGTGGCTAACCACGGAGCAAGATGGTCGCCTGAAACCTTTGCTCCAACACCAGGGCGCCTAATCCAATGCAATCCTAGCGAAATAAGCAGCATCCACTGAAACTAATTAACGATGTCTCATCACAAGAGTAAGAGGAGCTCGGCGAAACCGGACAAGCTCAATTTTTTTTTGCCAGAAAAGTGCTCCTGTTTCTCTGGCGGCACAGGCCTCGACGGACCCCACAGATCCTGAAATGGATGATGGCGAACAGGTCACTTACCCGTTGAAGTCACCAGACAAGTCGCAAATAACGAAAGCAGACTTCACGGCAGCCCTGGAGATACTCTCCACTAAGCTCATCACCACATGGCAACACACGGCGGACTCCATGCGCAAGGACATACAAGAACTCGGCAAGCGGACGTCGCACATGGAAGACAAGTGCGACGAGTTCGCCACCGCACACAACGACTTAGCCACGAATGTAGAAAGCATGGCAACAGAAATTACCAAATTGGAGGATAAGATAGCAGACCTAGAGGATAGATCAAGCCGGAATAACCTCCGATTAAGGGGAGTTCCCGAAGATGTCTCCACCGACGAACTGCAGGCCTATGTGAGGAATCTATTGCATGCTTACATCCCAGAAATACCGGCAGACATGCTGCTGGTAGACAGAGTGCATCGTATCCCGAAACCCCGGCATCTCCCACAGACGACACCCAGAGACATACTACTTCGAGCACACTATTTTCATATTAAGGAACATGTGCTCAGAAGCAGCAGAATGCGGGAAAAGCCCCCAAACGGTTACCCCGATGTCAGAATCTATGCAGACCTGTCAGCCGCTACCCTCAAAAAACGGAGGGAATTCTCCCAAGTAACTAACGCATTGCGGTCGCAGGGCATCCGATACCGCTGGGGTTTTCCCACTAAACTGATCGTTACTAAAGATGGCAGCACGACGGTGAAGAACACCCCTACCGAAGGTACAACGAAACTACTCGCTTGGAAAATACCGGTAGAGCCAGCAACCAACTGTACGCGTCAAGCAGGTACACTAAAACGGGACTGGGACAAACCTCAGCACTAATCTTACACCAGTTGACAACCTGGTCTACGAACATTTATTACCTTCCAATAAGGACTAAATAATTTCATATGGACAATGAGACTTTTATTGACCTTCCTTGGCCTTCAACAACAAACTTAGATCATCCCGGGCGAGGGATTCCCCTGGGGGGTCTCGGCGGCCGGGGGGGCTGGACCAGGTTCTCCCGCCATCCCTGTGACGAAGCGTGCGCAGAGCAGTGGGCAATTGCAGGGGGGGCCTGGTCTTGCCTTCCGCCTGTATCGAAGGAATACCCCTCGTTCCAACCCGACACTATCTTTACAGAACATAAACTTTCGGAGGGCGAGAAGCCTGAACTCACACTTGCTCGGGAACCGGGAGCATGTAACCCACGGAGCGAGAGGCCCGCCACACAGACTGAGCCTGAGACAAATGTTAATGGACATGGCCCAACTGTTAGGGCCCACTAGGGTCACGAGTGACCTCAAGGTAATGGGGACCTGCAATGCAGGCTCCCCGAAAGATGTTTGGGGATATGTTATGTAGGGTGATTGAAGAATAGGGGGGGATGCTAGCGACAGGAGCGGTAGTCGGTTATGTTGTGCAAACTAGCAGCCTACTTATGTGTTCAGGTTAAGATGGTGTAATGCATGACAAGGTAACCCCACACTATGGCGAATCATCCCCAGAACACCAACGATTAGTCTCTTCAGGTGACCAGGGGCATGTAACTCGTTACAGACCTCTGGAAGGTGGCAAAGGGTAGGCCCTAACTCGGACAAAATACCCAAAACCCGGTAAACCGAGAATTGAATAAGCCAAAATCATATGGTACACCCCACATACAGTGGATGCACCTATTAAGGTACACATAGGCGCCCAATAGCCACGTTTATGGTAGAGAATTATCTCCTCCATCCCTCGTTAGTGGTAGCACCACTTACTGTCTCCGCGCGAGACATCCTGTACATAGTTCTAAGTTCTTCCCCTAGTTTACTCACCCCACCCCAAGATGCCATAGACCGGCAACAAACCCATGCAGGGACAAATCTTACACCCAACCTATTCCATTACCACTCCAGGCTTGTAGTGCTACTTTGCCATGTACTTAAAAATGATCTACCTAAATGGTTATTACACGAGGTGCAACAGACCTTCTCTCCGCATGGAGGTAAAGATAACCTAATACTATACCCTTCTGTAGCAGAGCTTAATACTTATTCATAAATGGTGAAAATAATGACTATTAACACACGAGGTCTTAATAGGCCACACAAAAGGAGGCTCCTTATTGATGAAGCAAAGCACACTAAATCACATATACTGTGCATACAGGAGACTCATTTTGTACATAATAAGGTTCCAGCATTTGCGGGCAAAGATTATCCGATACAATACCACTCCACCTATTCATCCAAATCTAGGGGGGTATCCTTCCTTATCCATGCTTCTGTCACATTTGGGCTTCTGAGCCTCAAAAAAGACACGCAAGGCCGATATCTAATACTGCACTGCAATATTAACAATGCTTTACATACTCTGGTGGGGATATATGGCCCTAATACTGATCAGAGGAATTTCCTCCAGAAAGTTTTACACAAAATTCCCAATACCTACCCTTCCTCCACAATTTTATGCGGTGATTTGAACCACATCCTACAGCCTAAACTGGACTCCACGCAGACAGCGGGTCCATTACGATGTAAATCACTATGCAAACAAGCCACAGCATTAGCAAAACTCCTTATGGAATATAACTTATATGATGTGTGGAGAGCGCAACATCTGAACGATCGGGAGTTTAACTTTTACTCTTCAGTACATAAAACGTATTCTAGAATTAATTTTATATTCGTGTCAGGTGACATACTGCCGACGGCCTTACAAAGTGACATAGGTAATATAGTTTGGTCTGATCATGCCCCTGTCATGCTAACACTACTAGATAAATTTCAATCACGCGCAACATCTCAGTGGCGTATGAATGAAGCCCTCTTGCATGACCCTAACTTTACAGCTAAACTCACAGAGGAGATCAACGCGTTTTTTGCTATAAATAACACACCAGACGTCTCCTTGGCCACGGCGTGGTTGACGCACAAAGCGTTCATTCGCGGCCTCCTGATTAGCCAGGCGTCCTACCTACATAAACAAGCAAAGGCAAGATACGTCTCCCTTGTGAGACGGCTTAGAGACGAAACACTTACACAGACATCGAACCCGTCCACTGTCACCCAGCAAAATATAGACCAAATTAAAAAGCAATTGAACGACATGCATCTCCACACATCAGCCACTATTACCCACAGACTTCAGCTTCGAACATATACGCAGGGGAACAGGGCGGGGAAAGCTTTAGCAACTCTCTTGCGGCAAAAAAGACAAAATTCCAAAATACCGTTCTTACTTAATCAACAAGGGAATAAAGTATACAACCCCTGTGATATTAATAATCTGCTAGCTGATTATTATGACACATTATATAACCTAAAAAAAGATGAACATACACACCAGCCAACTGCTTCGGACATCAACTCCTTCCTGGAAGGTGTACACACACCACAACTCACACAAACAGACCGGTCTCTATTAGAAGAACCCATTACTCAGACCGAAATAACAACTACAATTAATGCACTCCCGAAAGGGAAATCCCCAGGCCCAGATGGGTTTACTAACGCCTATTATAAAACCTTCTCTCACGCACTAACCCCTATACTAGAGAAACTTTACAACACGATCATCCAGACGGGTAAAATACCGCAAGAAATATTGTTGGCACATATAACCACTCTCCCCAAACCTGGGAAACCACCACACAAAATCCAGAACTTAAGACCTATATCGCTCCTAAACACGGATCTAAAAATACTAGCCAAAATATACGCCAATAGATTAGGAACACTTCTACCCAAGCTAATCCAAGACGACCAAGTGGGGTTTGTACGGGGCCGTTTGGGCTCAGATGGAACCAGGAAACTGGTCAACATCCTCCACAATATCCAGTTGTCGGGGGAACCTAGTGTGGCGCTGGCGTTAGATGCTGAGAAAGCGTTTGACAGGCTACACTGGGGATACCTGACAGCAGTATTACAGAAATTCGCTTTCCCAGAGAGCTTAATTAGGCTAATATCGGCGTTATACGATAACCCCTCAGCAAAAATAGCTAATGGAGGTTTTACTTCCAAAACATTTCAGGTATCCAATGGATCTAGGCAGGGCTGCCCATTATCCCCATTGTTATATATCCTGGCATTGGAACCTTTAGCTCAACGCATAAGAGACTCCCCCGACATTGAAGGGATAAACATAGGGGGGGAAATGCACAAGATCACCCTGTTTGCAGATGATGTGATGCTGACCATATCACATCCTGACACGTCACTGCCGCAACTACAAAATATACTAACAAAGTTTGGAAACTGCTCCTACTATAAACTTAACATTAGCAAAACTCAAGCTATGGGACTTAATCTCACAGCCACTCAAATTGCTAGCCTACAAAATAAACACACATTTGACTGGAGACGGGACCACTTGACGTTCCTAGGAATCCACCTCACACCTTCGACTGGGAAGTTGTATAAGGCGAATTACCTTCCATTATTCAATAGTATTAAGCAACAATTATACAGCTGGAAGGGCAAATATGTCTCCTGGATGGGTAGGATAGCAGCAATAAAGATGATGATATTACCCAAGCTGCAATACTTATTCAGGACGCTTCAAATCCATATACCAAAGAACTTTTTTATTGACACCCAACGCTTACTAAATAGCTATATCTGGGGAGGAAAGCGCTCTAGAGTAGCTGCAGATACTATGTACAAACCCTTCAAAGAAGGGGGGATGGGGGCACCAGAGATTAGGAGATACTACACAGCAGCCCTCACGAGTACGCTCATAGCGACCTTCCACCACGTAATGATGCCACCATGGCACCAGATCGAAATGGCACAGGTGGGCGGAATAGCTCTGTCCACACTGGCCTGGATTCCCAAAGACAAAAGGCCAAAATATAGGAATGCCAGCCCGACCACAACAGCTACATTGGCAGTATGGGACAAATATATTACAAAACATTATCCAGCTTCCTATTTCTCTCCAGCGCTACAAATCCAAGCATTGCATATTCTTATCCCGGGATTTGATCATGGACAATGGCAAAGCCATGGGATTAAATGCCTATCCCAATTAATGCCGGAGGGTCACTTACTTACTTACGATTCGCTCTCCAAAATGTTTAACTTGCCCCATAAAGCATACTATACTTATTTACAACTACACTCGTGGGTGAGGAAACATGTCACTATAGATAAGACATGCAGACAAGGTGCTACCATATCATTACTAGAGAAAGCATGCGTCACTAATAAACAACCACAAAAACTATTGTCACTTCTATACAAAATGTTTAGTACTAGTACACCACCTAAGACTCTACAATTTGTGCGTGCTTGGGAACAAGAGCTAAACACAGATATATCAAACGAAGATTGGTCAAAAATCATATTAGCTCACAAACGGCTAACACTGAACGCGTCCCATGTAGAAACAAGCAGAAAAGTGTTATATCACTACACAAATATGACAGGGGGAAGTCAAAATTTTGCTGGAGGTGCCTCAAGGAGCTGGGCACGATGCTCCACATATGGTGGACATGCCCAAAACTGAAGCCTTTCTGGGAGAGTATTTCGAGGGCCATTAAGGATCTCACTGGCAAGAATATACCATTCTCACCAGAAACCTACCTGTTATTAGCATTACCTCAGGGATTGAAAAAAATAGATCTATATCTCATGTACCATATAACTATCGCTGCTCTCATGTCCATAGGTAAAATGTGGCTTACAGCAAACACCCCGGACATTGATAAGTGTCTGGACTCAGTGGAGACCACTAAATCCTATGAAATAGCTGCACGGCAGATGAAAACAGGAAATCCATTAAGGCAAACAGCATGGGAAAAGTGGGATGTTTGGCGAAAACCAGCCCAATAGAATGTACATTCAGGAAAAGCCCTGAGTAAAAGTTAGTTCCCTAGCAAAAAGTCCGGTCAGTAATCCCCGCCCCCCCAACCCTCTACCCTTCCCCTTCCCCACCAGTTTGTTAAAATTAATAACGTATGCTAACTGAACCTAACCCACTAATGGAGTAGCTGCAAGAGTCTGACGTTAAGACAGGAAGCAGCTAAGCATCAAAGCAGCTAAATACTTAGATAATTCAATGGATTACTTCATTAATACTTTGACAATGTAAGTTACTTTAGGAATGTGATGTTTTCCTCCATGGTATCCATTATCATCTTATGTACACAGGTATACTTATGTTTAATGTTCAAACATATGTGAAATAATATCCTAAAATGTTAAAAGGAATGTGACACATGCATTGACAAAGTTCAGTTATGTAGACTGTATTACATACTTGAAAATTTAATAAAAATTATTATACAAAAAAAAATACATATGCTTATGCTTTTCATGTAGACAATCTGCACTACTACTGTTTTCTCTCTTTTTCCTTTTATATACATCATTATTGCTGGAAGCTACACAGACATAAATAATAGTTTGTATGTATATATATATATACTCTTTTTTTGTCTCATATATGGTAAAATTGCTCTACTCACTAGCACATATCATTTTCTCTTTTTGGTGGAGTTTGGGATTACACCAGAGTGTGAAGCAATTTTGGTAAATTTAGCACCCAGATTTTACTTGTTCATATTTTATCATGAGGATGCTCCTCCCGACAGAGCGGAACAGCATAACTATATTCATTCCCCCACTGACTGAGCACTATCCTGTTATTGAGACCACACAGCAGGTCACTCATGCTTGACTACAATTTGGTAAGCACTGGTTCAAGGACATGTGGCAAAGGTAGCGCCAGCCTTACCAGCCTTCAGGGAAACTTGTGCCTTTCGAGATCTATTCTAGTGTAGCAGCAGACCATACTTAGCGGGGGTGGGCATCTGTGGACCGGTAAGGCAGTCAAGCGTTTCTCAGGTTTAGCATTTTTATTATCCTTAATAAGGCACGCTTCCTCCTCAAACATTACGTGGCTAAAATGGTGTTGACTGTAGATGGTCACCATACTACAGTTCTTATAGCATGCAAACACATGGCAGGTATCTATTATATGGCCGCTGACGCTTTGTCCCATCTAACTTTCAGGCGTTCTGCAAGGTTCATCCCGTCACCAAACAACTTCCATCCAGAATACCGATATTACCAGAGTTAAAAATGAATTGACAAGATTGTTGATCCACGCACGGTCACTCTCACGTAATGCTCTGTCCACCAACACCAGAAACGACAGGGCTTTGACTGTGTTTCACAAATTTTGTGGGGATTTCCAAGTTTCAGAGAATTATTCTATCGAGACCACGGTGGCTTTTGCCTCCTATTGCCACCCAAACCTTAAACAAGCACATAACACTATTAAATTATATCTTACAGGTTTACAGACCACATCCTCATTACCTTTCCCAATCACCCATCTTTTCTTTCCACGTACCCCATCAAATCTATTCTCAAAGGCATCAACAAAATAGACCGACCTTCAACTACCAATAGATTACCTATAGACGGTACCATATTCAAGAACATGTCAGACTTATTGGACATAAATCCCATTAATACCCAGACTAACTGTCATCAAAGTAGCCATTTACCTCACTTTCTACGGCATCCTTAGACCCAGAGAATTTACTATGATACGTCAAACAGATATCAGATCCTGTTTAAAACTGGTGACCATTACGTGATCTAAAACCAATCACAAAAACTACCCAACTACAATCCCTCTGTTTCCTACAGAGAACCTCTGGTGTCCCGTTAAAATACTCAACTTATTTCTATCCACAAACTTCAGTCTCCCTTCTAACTCTCCCCTACTACTTCTTCACGGACACCGACTTACCACTTCAAAATTCATAACCCACGTTAGAACACTACTGCTAAGATTGGGACATAACCCAGCTGCATTTTCCGGTCCTTCCTATAGAATTGGGGCAGCCTCCTCAACCTCTAGCACGGACACACCAGTCCATATCATCAAAAGACTGGGCAGTTTACAGCACTTATATTCCACATTCTGAGAAAGAAATCAGGAAAGCATTCAAAGGTCTAGCATTGTAAATTATGATTAAATTGTTTGCGCTGCAATATCTTTTGCCCTTTTTATTACAGGCCTACCCGTACATTGGTTTTGGCACACCACTACCAACTTTCCCTTTCTTCTCAATTTTCATATACAAATTAAGTTCCGACTACAAGTAAAAGGCCATAGGCTGGAATTTGTGGAAGGAGTTTTCCCTATAAAAGCTCTATCCCACTGCTTACCTATGCTGGTTCCTGTTAGAGTGACCCCTCCCTCTAATAAACTTACTATCATCATTACATTACCTATGGTGGGCCCTCTTTATTACAGGCCTACCAGTACGTTGGTTTCGGCACACCACTACCAACTTTCCCTTTCTTCTCTATTTTCATATACGAATTAAGTTCTGACTACAAATATATATATATATATATATATATATATATCATTTATATTTATTTGTGTCTTAGAAATGGAACAAAAACTATTATAAACGCTAACTTTGGCCAGTGTTTGTGACTAAGTTGCTACCAACAAAGACTGAACATACCCCATTTGCAATACCTTGGGTTGTCTTTTTTTGCAAATGGTATGCTTCGATAGACTTCACTGAACACAAATATTAGTGTTTCAAAACAGTAAAACATATTACAACAATGATATCATCAGTGCAAGTGCTGTTTGTGTGTGAAAAATTAAAAAAACCCCATCACTTTCACTGACAATATCATCACTGTGATATGTTTTACAGTTTTAGAAACACTAATATATTTGTTCAGCACAGTCTACCGAGTAAAACATTACCCCCCATGTACAGGTTTTAGGATGTCTTGAAAGTTACAGGGTTAAATACAGTGATAGCAAATTAAATTCTCTGGACTTTCGGCCTGGGTTGTCAGGCAGGTCCCCCAAATTGCATTCAATAAAATTACTTAATTATGTAAAAAATTTACGTAAATATGCACATAGAATTTCAATATATACATATTTATATATTTGAAGTCTACGTGTATAGGGGTAGGAATTAATATTACAAGAAAGGAGCTGGTAGTACTGCCAGCTCTCTCCTTGATTTGTTATTTCTCTATGCCCTTTCGTTTAGTTTATATTTTGAATGTAGGACTTTTGTTTACGTTTTAGTAAACTAATAAAAAAAAAAAATTTCGGACGAAATCGTATTCGTACGAAAATGAAGGCGCATGTCTAGTCATGCATTGCATCTCAAAAGAGCTTTGGTCCTTAACCCCTTCCCGACCATGGACGTATCCAGTATGTCCGACAAAAAAAACGGTGCTTAAAGACCGCAGACGTACCTGTTACATCCTGGAGTAATTAGAGCTCTGGAAGCGATCAATGTTGAGGCATCGCTGTAATACCCCCCTCACTGCTGGGGGCCACCGGAGATTACCGGGTGTGATCACTTCCGGGTTGCTCCACGTGGAGCCCGGCAGTTAGACAGCACTGGAAGCCTTAAGTCAGGCTTCCGATTCTCAGTCTCTAATGAGTGCTTCGAGGGGTCGATGCACTCAGTTAAATATAAAAGAAAAAAAAAATTAAATAAATTTACCCTCCCTCCCTCTTCCATGTACTTACCGATCGCTGCGTTCTCCCGACGGCGATCAATCTTCTTCTTTGGGGGGACTCTCTGGACTAAAAGAGCGGTCACATGGCTTCCATAGGTGTCCACAGTACTGCCAGCAGGGGGACTGCCTGAACTGACCCCTGCTGGTGAAAAAGTTAAAATAAAGTTAAAAAAAGTTAAAGTAAATACATTATTTATATATATATATATATATATATATATATATATGTATATGTATACATAAATTATATCCATATATAATATGTATGTATATATAATGTCATACTAAGTGTATTTTTTATTAATATATACATATATTAATATAAAAATACAAAGAGTAAAATTACACGTGTGTGTGTATATATATAAATATATATATTATAAAAATAAATAACTAAAAATGTATATTTTTAATTACATACATACGTAATTTTAATCTATTTTGATATTATATACATTAAATATAAATACATTTATATAAATTATATATAAATACACTTAGAATGAAATTATATATATATATATATATATATATATATATATATATCCCCTTAATGACCGTGGATGTACTATTGTACTATGTATGTCCGGCAAAAAAACGGTCATTAAGGACTGCTGACGTACCTAGTACAACAGCTGCAAATATGAGCCCTGGACTTACCTGGACCGGTGATCCGCGGAGACCCCAGCAGTTCCCCTGCAGATCCTCAACCGGGTCATGGGGGTGGTATTCGCTGACCCCATCCCAGCAGAAGAGCTTGCATCGGTGCAGATTGCCGCTGGCCTCTGCTCTAGCTGCCCCCTTGTTACAGGGCAGGACTATGTACTAGTATCCCCAACAGAAGCTCTGGCAACAGGGCAGAGCACAGTTGACCTCTACCCTCTCATTTACCTTTGTCCAGGGCCTGAATACCCGTAGGCCACCCCAGCAGAAGCGCTGGCAACAGGGCAGAGCATAGATGGCCTCTTCTCTCCCCTTAATCCCGGAACTGCAACGCTGGTCTCTGGCCACCAAGTAACACCAATTACCAGCCAGAAAGCAACCGAGAATCCAGGAGTACACGTATTTGCTTATGGGTGGGCTACTCGACTAACTCAGGCACCAACCGACAGGAGGTTAGGTACCTGGCTAGTCTCCCCTTAGGGAGGGAGATGTGTGGCAAAAGTGACCTCGCCACTGGTTTTTGGAGGGGCCTGTTTGCTTGCCTCCTACCCTGTGACTATGGGCCCTGCAATGTACCTTGTCCAATACACTTTAACCCCTTAAGGACCAAACTTCTGGAATAAAAGGGAATCATGACATGTCATGTGTCCTTAAGGGGTTAAAAGGCTCCATTCAAGTAATGTAAGTACTTTTGTACTCCATAAAGAGAGACCGTCCGCTGGCCCTAACCGCCTGTTGCTATGGGAACGCTCAGTCTAGAACGGCTTTTTATAAGTGAATAAGTTAAATTTGTCCTGTATGTGATACCGTATAGAGGTGGCTTATCCAATTAGACGTGTGCATCCTTGGTTGCCCCAGTAATGCTGAGTTTGGCCAATGAGGTTGGCCATCTGGGTCAGATGACTTTTGACCGGGAAGTAGTTCCAGTAGGAGCGGCCGTGCACGGTGGTCCCGGCGGCTAATGGAAATGAACACCACCTGAAAGTGAGTACCCTATAATTGTATGTCCTATATAAAAGTAATTTCCATTTTATGATTGTTTGTGTCCTGATGAAAGCTCCCTAGAGGAGCTGAAACGTCGATTAACCTTCCACAATAAATGGAGATGTAACTTTTGGAAATTCCTTGAGTGCCGGTACTTATATATATATATATATATATACACTGAACAAAATTATAAACACAACACTTTTGTTTTTGCCCCCATTTTTCATGAGCTGAACTCAAAGATCTTAGACTTTTTTTATGTACACAAAAGGCCTATTTCTCTCAAATATTGTTCACAAATCTGTCTAAATCTGTGTTAGTGAGCACTTCTTCTTTGCCGAGATAATCCATCCACCTCACAGGTGTGGCATATCAAGATGCTGATTAGACAGCATGATTATTACAGAGGTGTGCCTTAGGCTGGCCTCAATAAAAGGTCACTCTTAAAAAATGCTCCAGATGTCACAAGTTTTGAGAGAGCGTGCAATTGGCATGCTGACTGCAGGAATGTCCACCAGAGCTGTTGCCCGTGAATTGAATGTTAATTTCTCTACATTCATAAACGAGAAAGAACTTTTGTGGCCACAATTTTACTTAGTAATAGAGTGAGGCACTTGGCATTCATTAGAAATGGGCCAGAGGTATTTTATTATGTTTATTATTACTGGCATTTTATCTAGTTGCTGTTTAAACATCTGCTCGGACTCTAATAAAACCACTTCTTCAGTCATATCCTTATTGTTCTTACAGTAAAAAAAACCTTTCCTTTGCCTTAGACTAAATCTTCTTTCTTCCAATCTAAACAAATGGCCTTCTGTCCTATGTAAAGTCCTGTTTGTGAATAGATTTCCACACAATGGTTTGTATCGGACCAGGGTATATTTGTATAATGTTATCATATCCCCTCTGAGGCGACATTTTTCTAAACTAAAGAGGTTTACATTTGTTAACCTTTCTTTATAGCTAAAATGTTCCATTCCTTTATTCATTTTGTAGCCTGCCTCTGCACTCTTTCTAGTGCCATAATATCCTTCTTTAGAACAGGTGCCCAACATTGAACATCATATTCAAGATGTGGTCTTACCAGTGGTTTATAAAGAGGCCAAAATATATGCTCATCCCTAGAATGAATGTCCATTTTCATGCATGACAATACCTTACTGGCCTTAGCCACTGCTGATTGACAATGTACATTGTTGCATAGTTTGTTGTCTATAACAATTCTCAAGTCTTTCTCGGGTGTCGTTATCCTTAATTTGCTTCCATTAATGGCATAAGTTGCTTGTACATTCTTTACGCCTAAGTGCATAACTTTGCATTTTCAACATTAAATTTTATCTGCCATTTGAGTGCCCAGTCCCCCAGTCTATCTAAATCCCTCTGCAGCAAAGTAATATCTTGCTCACATTGTACTACTTTACAGAGTTTTGTGTCATCTGCAAACACTGAAACATGAGTTTCAATGCTTTTTTTCAAGATCATTTATAAACATGTTAAATAGAAGGGGTCCCAGAACAGAACCCTGAGGGACACCTCTTGCCACCTCTGTCGAGCTTGAAAATTTGCCATTGATGACAACTCTTTGTACTCTATTCTTAAGCCAATGTTCTACCCAAGAGCAATCATTTTCATCTAGCCCGATTTCTTTGAGTTTGAACACTAATCTATTGTGTGGAACTGTATCTTGGCAAAATCCAAATAGATCACATCCACTGCAACACCCTGATCTATACTTCTACTTACTTCTTCGTAGAATGCAATCAAGTTAGTTTGACATGACCTATGCATCATGAAATCATGCTGATTTATGCTGATAACCACGTTCTTCTCAAAGAAATTCTTGAATATCATCCCTTAATAACCTTTCAAATACTTTCCCAATACTTTTCTATACCATGTCATAAAACAAGGCAAACAATGTTCTACACATCACATAGTCAGTTCTCCATTTGGAAAATATTGATTTGGGAATAAGTTTATATTATTTAGAGTGCTACTATTGTGCATCTCTCTTTTTTTTTTATAATTAATGATTTTTATTTTCATGTTGCATAAAAATAAACATTTGGGGGATTACAGAAAAAATAAAAAGAGGGAGGGGATATCATTGCATTCATTGCTATACATAACAGACTTGTCTATGTTTTATACAGCATTATCGGTAGGTCTGATTATTGGTATCTGTGTAGGCCTAGGCTTAGTTTCGCAGTCGTGATTAGTCACATATCCCTTGTGGTGGGGTTGGGGGTACAATAATTGCAGGTAAGAAAACATTTAACCCCTTAAGGACACATGACATGTGTGACATGTCATGATCCCCTTTTATTCCAGAAGTTTGGTCCCTAAGGGGTTAAACATATTTACAGAAGATTATTTACAACCTATGGTTTGCTATTCTGTGTGTCTTGGTTCCCTGATGTTTTAGGTTCTGTTGGGTCTATTACTTATATACCAGATGCCTTGCTTTAGGTCTCGCTTGTTATTCGCTCTTGGTATTGCAATCGTGCCACTTTCTCTGGGTTCGGTGTGTATTTCCCTGTACTCTAGGGTGGGTCATGGTTAATGATCCTGTCTGTTGTGAGTTTTTTCTATGTAGTTGTACCACATAGTGTATGCGGCTTGTATGACCTTGTGTCCCTGTGTATCTTTCATATGTCACGTTTGTGGATATTAGATTTATTATCTCCTGTTTAGTAGGGACCGTTGTTGATCTCCAGTTTTTTGCTATGATAGTCATTGCTGCCATGATAGTAAGGTATACCATTTTTCGTATGTGTTTCGGGAGATACTGTGGAAGGATGTGAAGGAGGTATGTTTCTATATGAGGAGGAATCTCCTTTCCTGTGCGATTTTTTTTTTTTTTTTTATGTCTCCCAGACTGGGCGTATATGTGGGCATGTCCACCATATATGCAACATTTCACCTTTTGGTCTCTGACACCTCCAACATTTGTTATCTGTATTGTTATACATTTTTGCAAGTTTGTCTGGTGTGAAGTACTGCCTGTACAATATTTTTCTAGAGGTTTCAAGGTGGGATGCACACCTTGTTGCTCCCTTGCGGGCTGTAAATGCCGAGCTCCATTCCTGGGGTATTAAGTCCCTCCCTATGTCTTTATGCCACTCTCTCTGAAATCCCCATAGTTGTGTTAGTGGTTCCTCTTTCAGTAGCTTTTAGCAGAGTGAAAGGTTTTTTTTCTGATGTCTTGTGTTTATACATTTATTTTCGAAGAGAGTCAGCCTTGCCTCCAAGTTCTCTTCTTTTGTTTGTGTGCCTTCTGGTTGAAAAGTATGATATAGTTGTCTGTATGAGAATTGGGCCTTATTTGGTATGTTAAATTGTGTTTGCAGATCTTGGAAGCTCTTGAGGGAGCCTTGGTGAGTCAACTGGTATAGGTGGGTTTTGCCATGCTCTGCCCATATTTTATAGTTGAACGATGGGTCTAGAGTGTGTAGTGTTTGCAGAGGTGTTGCAGGGGACCACTTTTGTCTCGAGCTTACCCTATGCCTATTTTTATCCCATATGGATAGCATTAGTTTGGTGGTCGGTAACATCTGAGGGGTGCGGGGTCTCATTTCCTTAGGGGCCCACAAGAGATGTGTTAAGTGTTTCCCTTCTAGTCTGCTGGACGTCTGCGAAAAGGTTGATCTTGTATTCTTTGTCCCCTATGTTATGCCACGTATGCTTGGGTTGCGTCTGATGGCTTCCGCTAGTGGTTCAAGGGCCATTACGTATAGGAGTGGCAATAGAGGGCAGCCCTGTCTGGTACCATTTGTGATGCCAAACCCTGGGGTAGATACCGCTGCATTTGGAAGGCTATATAGGGCTTTAATAGCCATAAGGTATGTAGGGGGAAAAGTCAAATTTATTGAGAGTAGCCTCTAGAAATTGACAATTCAGTCTGTCGAAGGCTTTTTCTGTGTCTGGTAAGATTATGAGTCCTTGGGTCCGGTTCATGTGCATTGTCTGTTTAATGTCTATCACTTTTCGAGTGTTGTCGGAACCTTGTCTACGTGTACAAAGCCCACCTGGTCGTCTGATATGAGAGATGGGAGGATGTGTTTTAAGTTGGTTGGCCAGTATTTTTGCATATAGTTTGGTGTCTGAGTTCAGTAGTGAGATAGGGCAGAAGTTTTGGCAATGTGTAGGTGGTTTGCCCGGTTTTGGAGGGGAATTACCATAGCTGCTAGATACTCTGAGGAGAAGCTTCCTGTGTGGATGGCATGGTTAAATACCTTGTGCAGATGTGGGGTTAAGAAGGGGACATTTTTTTTATAGTATTCATTCGTGAAACCATCAGGGCCTGGGGCTTTCCCTTTGGGTAGGGAGTTAATGCAGTCTGCTATTTCACTTTCTGTGATTGTGGTTGCCAGAAGTTGTTAATGGGTCTCAGACAGAGTTGGCAATGGAGTGGAATATCATTTAGGTAGGACTGTATGCCTACTTCATTGGGCTGTGGTGTGTTTGGGTCTTGTGAGAGGTTGTATAGTTGACTATAATATTGGGCAAATTCTTTACATATATCCGAAGTCCACCTTTTGTCCATTTTTGTTCAGGATGTGCGCTATACGTGTTTGTTGTTGTCTTTCTCGTAGGCGTTGTGCTACGAGTTTGCTGGCTCTGTTTCCTTGGACGTAAGTGCGAGTGTTCATCCTTTTTAGCATTAGGCCGAATTTGTGAAGTTGGGTCTCATTGAGTTTGTTTTGGAGTGCATTGATTTGTGTTTTGTATTCGATGGATAGGTGCTTTTGGTTTTCTTTGTGTAAAGTGTCCAATTGTTTTTTGTATAGTGTTGTTTCTTTTTTACTTTGTTTATTTAGGTAAGAGGCCCTGCTTATCAGCGTGCCTCTGATTACTGCTTTGTGTGTTAGCCATATCATGTGAGGGTTCTGGTCGGTTGTGGTGTTTGTGGTAAAGTAGTGTTGTAGTTCTTTTTCCAGAGATGCACAATATTGTGTGTCTGTGAGTAGGTTCTCATTAAGACGCCATAGGCATCTGTGTTTGTATTCGTATGAGTTCGCTAAGGTTAGTGTCATTGGTGCATGGTCCGACCATTCAACGGTCATGATGTCGCAGTCTATTATTCCAGCCAAAGTGGATTCATGCATGAAGCAACCATCAATTCTGGAATATGTATTGTGTACTTTGGAGTGGTGTGTGTAGGCCCTTTCTGATGGGTGGAGGGCTCTCCATACATCACGTAGACCGAACGAGGATAACAGAGTCCTAAGGCTTTTACTGTGTTTGCCGGTCTGGTGGAGTCTAATGCTGGGTCTAATACGTGGTTGATGTATCCGCTCATTATTAACGGACCTTACCTCACTCTTTCAATTTTGGTAAGGACCCCATGTAGGAAGTTCCTTTGGTTGGAATTTAAGGGAATATGTATTCACTAACTTGTAGTCTAGGTGTAACGGAACCTTCCGTTAATGGACGCTTCCAAGCCGTCACACTAGGTCATTGATTGTGCATTGCCATATGATGTATCTTCCTCCTGGGTCTATTAGTTGGTCATGTGAGATTACTATAAAGTCTTTACTGAGGAGTATAGACACCCCTCTTGATTTTTTTAGTGTGGTGGCGTGTACTTGGTGGGGATATGAGCTTAGGTTGACGTGTGGATGGGCATCTGTCCTAAAGTGTGTTTCTTGAAGATATACAATGCCGGCCTGTGCCCTTTTAAGTTCCCTGTACAGTATGTGGTGTTTATATGGGATGTTCAATCCCTGCACATTATGAGAGTACAGTTTTAGACTGAATGTGTGTAGTTACGAGGTGTGCTGTGCTGTCCCATTTTATCTTGGGTAGTGTCCTGTCGATGGGTTTTCACATCAATTCAGGGGAGGGGGTTGCTTTTGGAGGGATAGTGTCTTGGTGGAAGTTTGATGGGCTATTTCTATTTTTCTCCGTGTGGCAATTGCATTTAATGTGCAGACTTTTTACCCAGCCCTTCTGATCTATGCGTTGTGTATGTACAGAGATGTGTGAGAAGCTCCAATTTTGACCATAGGAATAAAAAGAACATTCAACATATTTACATAAACATAACATTAATTGTAGCTTGAACATTGTGCCCTAATCTTCCCTGAGGGCGCAGGTTAGCCCACTAGTTTCTCCCACTAGCTCGTCCTATTCGAATGGGGGTACGGGGATCCGGGTCCAGCTCTGTGGCCGCCCAGCGGCCGCAGCCCTGAGTCCACGGCTCTGTTTTTTTCTACCTTTGAAGTATCATTAGGTTTTGATACTGGGAATTTTCTCATATTTAGAGAGGCGGAGAAGGGTGTATCGCTAATGTCGTAACTTCTGTGTAGTATATGTTCTGTGAACCTCTATGCTAGTTGTCTATGGGTTGATGATTTCAGTCATATAGTTATTGATTGTAACTTTGAAGGGGAGAAATGGGAGGGGATGGGGTCACATCTATAGCGGTGAGGCAAGTCTATATAATAAGGGCCTATACCCTGTTTTGGTTGTTATGATGTGTACGCCACATGGAGTCACTAAAAGATACCATGCATATCATATTATATATACACAATACCACATGTCATATTATTTGCAACCACCTCCCCCTCCCTCCAAGATCATTCCCCTATGAATATTTGAGTAGTTATAGCTAGTAGTGACATAAAACATTTTCATTGTGTACATTACCCACACTCGATCAGTTTCCACAGGCTGTAGGTCAGGGGTTCTCAACCCAGTCCTCAGGACCCCCTACCAGTGCAGGATTTTGGGATTACCTGGGTGTGTCTAAGGTGTTTAGAAAAAGGGGAAAAAAAACACCTTGGACTCTAAGGTTTTTTCTTTTTCTAAACACCTTAGACACACCCAGGTAATCCCTAAACCCTGGACTGATAGGGGGTCCTTGAGGACAAGGTTGAGAACCCCTGCTGTAGGTGATCGCTGTCCATGTAATGTATTATAGATTAACAATGTCCTAATTTTTCTGTTGTTTGGTTCGGCTCATGTGCCATTGGTAGGGTGATGTCCGTCATCTCCTTGTCTCATTCATTTAGTGTTCGTATTCTTGACTAGTTTGGAGTGTCTCACCGTCTACCATTCCGGGTGGAGTGTTGTGCGTTTGTTTGGTCTGTCCTTTTCTGTGGCTTTGTTGATGCCCCATGTGTGCAGCAAGTGGGTGCCCGACTCTGCGTCTGAGGCCACGTGCGTTTTGCCGTCTCAGAGAATCAATAGTTTGACCAGGAATCCCCAATGGTACGGAATTTTCCTGTTTTGAAATTCAGGTGTGATATCTTTAAATGTTCTTCTGCGTCTCAGCGTTTCAGCAGAAAGATCGGTGAAGATCTGGATATTCTTGAATTGTCCTTGCAATTCCTGTTGTGATCTTTTAGAGCGCAGGATAGTTTCTTTTACCTGGAAATAGTGCATTTTAATTAGCACATCCCGTGGTGTGGAGGCAGGTAGTTGTTGGGGTTTCGTTACGCATTGTGCCCTATCCATGAGCATCATGTAAGTTGGGATGTCAGGGGCTAAGGCCTGGAACAGGCCGGTTAGGTACGCCATCAGGTCTGCGGCTTGCACCTCTTCAAGGATCCCCCTTGCCCGCAGGTTTTGTCTCCGGGACCTGTCTTCAAGGTCCATGTTTTTTATTTCTTGTTTTTCAAGTTTTGCTTCTAGTTCTTCTATTTTTTCTGCTAGGCTGTTGTGGGCTTCAGCGTATTCCGCCATCTTGCCTTCCATGTGTGCAGTATGGTTTCCAATGTCTTTTTTAAGATCTGCTATTGCTGACTGTACTGTCGTTTGACTTTTTGACGCCATGTCATCTAGCATTCTCTGAAAGAGTTCCCCTTGAATTTACATAGTGTGTTGTGGGGAGTGTTGTGGGGATTGTGGTTGGGATATCTCCCTGTCATCTCCAATGCCGTCGCCATCTTGTGTTGTAGAGTACTGTATTACAGACACAAATATATAATTGAAACATACACATTTGTTTTTCAGGTATAAATAAAATATTGAATTCATAAAAAGATAAGCGTCATGGAAAAGCAATAAACAAAAAATTAAGATATGTTTTGCTGGAAAGTGTGATAGCAAACAAACTAAAGAATCAGGCAAAGTTATAATTTTCTATGTAGAATATGCACCTAGAGCCCAATGGACTGCTGAGTGCATTGAATTAAAATTAAACTTCAAAAGTCACATAATATTTTCCCTTATTGCTTAAATTTACTATCATCTATACAAACTTAGTTTTATGCCATAAGTGTTAGGTTTGATAGACATGTCCCATTTTTACACCATGTATAATGGAAACCAATATGAAAGGTAAAAGTACAAGTTGAAGAATAATCTACAGGTGAATTTCTGTTTATCGATTTAGATATGAGATTATACAGCAGCTTAATCAGTATCTTAGTGTATTATTTTCATTTTATAAATACGTTTAGTTATCGGGTCGTTTTATGTTTTGATAAAAGGACAGTGCATAAGCATGTTGTCCAGTTGTTTACTAAGTTTGTTATTTCCTTTTATGATTGTCAGAGAGCTTGAGATGTAAAAAAGGGACATTGTAATAACACCAAATTGTAGTAAAGAACAATTTGTGCCACTATAATAAATAATCACTATTGCAGTGGAATAGACCATATTCTGGACAAGGAGAGAAGTCACAAATCTAGCTCCTCGGAGATGAGGTCCTAAGCTGGGTCTAAGACCTTCAACTTTATCTTTCATGTGCTTTACATGTCTGTAGAGAGACAGAATTATTATCAATGCTGAACTACTGAATAGTAGAAAAGCCACGCAGCAGTAAACACTTTTACTTATAACAAATGCTTGTATCATATTTAAAAAAAAGTAATGTGTCTTGTTTGATAATGGTGTGTCTGGTATTTTCCACATGTTATGAAGACTTAGAAAGAAAGCTACAAGTACAGATTGAAGAATAAGCATTGGATGATTCTTGTAGAAATTATTTTGAACATAAATATAGAAATGATTATTGATGTTAACAATTTTCAGACAGAAGTGTACGCTGAGCCAGGTGTACAACCAAATGTTGCAGCATGCGGTCATTGGATAAAAAACTGTAGTAATGGTTCTAGAACTCCCAGATAGAGAATATGTGTCTTGATTTAGCACAGCAGAAAAATACAGGATGTTAAGTAGTATACTTGAAAGAGTGGCTATGCTGATACCAAATATAAACTGGTCAGTTAAATCAAGTCTTTTATTCTTTATCCAGTCCATGAGGTTTGCAATAAGAATGAACATGTTCCCAGGAATTGAAGTTACGAACACAAACAGATCAAGGTATAGTAGGATAATCTCTGTGATTTGGAGCATTTTTGATAACCAATATAGATGCTTAACACAATCTGAAACTGATGAAATCCAGGATATTTAGGTCTTCTTCCTGCGCTCTCAGATATAATAAAACAACTTCTCAATTAATACTCAAACACATAATTACATTTGTTTGGCTGGAATTTGATTTGATTTGGGTATCATGCAAATAAAATCTCTATGCAATAAGATACATGTGGGCAATCTGATAATTGCAAATATGTTGTTTATTCACAATACAAATCAGATGAAGAGAAAACATAACAAGTATAGAATCTCTATTCAGCTTTAAGTCAGCATACAAAACACTCAATGTGCAAATGTTATACTGTCACTATGAGATTTTGTCTCCTAAATTTAACCTAAGTATTGTATTTACTTTGTTTCTAAAATATGTGGCATGGCAAGTCAAAAAACAAAACAATTAGATACAGATAGCTCACAAGACATTTAGAATTGTAAATACACTGATCAGCCACAGCAGTAATACTGTCTGCATTGAGGCATGGACTCCACAAGACTTCAGAACATGTCCTGTGGCATCTGGAATCAAGAAGGATTGGATATGTTGATCCAGCACATCCCACAGATGCTCAATTAGAGTAAGATCTGGAGAAATTGGAGACCAAGGCGACACTTTGAACTCTTTGTTATGTTTTTTCAAACGGTTCCTGAACATTTTTTGCAGTGTGGCAGGATGCATTATTCTGATAAAAGAGCAACACTGCCAACACGTAACACCAATGCTATGAAGGGTTGTACTTGGTCTGCAACAATCTCTAGGTAAAATGTAGGCATGTGCAATTTGTTTTGTTCCGAATGCAAATTCGGACGAGTTTCGGAAATTTGGATGCTTCTGAATGTCCATAGTGCCGAATTGCCGAATTTCTAAAGTGATGAATTTCGGAATGCCGAACCGAATTGTGGAATTGCCGAGTGGTTGGGGGGTAGGGTTAGGGTGAGTGGTTGGGGAAGGGTAGGGTTATGGGTTGGGTTAGTGGTTGGAGTAGGGTTAGGGGTAGGGTAACCCTAACCCTATTCCTAACCCTACCATAACCCTAACCTAGCCCTACCCTAACCCTACACTTACCCGAAGTCCTGAAGTCCTGAAGTTTCGAAGTTCCAAAGAGTCGAAGTTCCGAACCAAAGTGCCAAAGTTCCGAAGTCCCGAATTTCGGAATGCCGAACCGAATATTTTTCCCACTTCTAAAAAATGTATATATTTTTCAGTTATAAACACAAGGGCTAACCGTTCCTGTCCTAGTTTTTAAGATATGAACAATCACTGTAACTCATTTGCAGCATAGAAATCTGTGCCAACCCACCATCACCACAATCATTTAGGTGAACCAGTCTGTGCCTGTCAATGTTAGACACCCTAACCTGCAAATAGTGAGGCATGTTCAACCTTATATAACACCAGGCCTTAGAGTGCCAGACTTAACATAATAATGTAAGGTATAGAGAATTGTCAGTAGCAAGTTAAGGTCAGGATAGGAGACAGATGGATAAACAAGAATAACAGAGCCAAGGATCAAGGATATCACAAATCAGAAAAAACTGTGAAACAAAGCCACTTTATCAGTATATTAAGACAAATATGAACGCACTCTCAGGCTACCAAAAATCATTACAGGGCAATTTAGATTGGTCACAAGGACTTAATTCAGGCTACTGTGGCCTCTGTAAACACACAGCAATACTTACATGAATAAAAATGTTATGGGGACTTCAGGTACAGGTAGTAGCAGCAATAACAGTTGTCTAAAACGTAAAACAAACATACATTGTGTACTCCATAAAATACAATGGAAAATAAATGGAAAAAATAAAACTCACAAGGATAGAGCTGTGACCACATCTGTATTATGGGCTCCAAGGTGCCAATGCAGGTTAGAAACAGATGGGGAACATCCAGAGGGGATATATGAACAGTGTATTTCTGCACATTTTTTTTTTAGAAAAACATGATAAAGATCCATTCTAAAATCACCAATTGGAGAGACAAGGAGAATTTTAAAGAAATAATGAAATTGAGAGTAGATGGATTTTTGAGTTGGATACTTTGAGTCCTATTGGTTTAAATTTGAATTTTGAGCATATACATTTTTTTTAAAGTTTCCCAAAAAATTTTAGAAACATGCTTTTCAAAAGTTTTTTTTTCCCCAAAAAATGTAAAATAAAATTAAAAAAATGTGAAATTGTTGTAGATTTTATATTTATTTGTGCATACTGGTTTCTCTGTATATACAGTTTGTAAGTATAATTTAAGTGACATGATTCTTACACAACATTTTAATAATATGTTTTTATTTAATTTTCAGCACCTTTCAGGTTATCATTGTTACTTTTATTTAAATTTGCAAGGAAATATATGCATTGAATGATATATATATATATACATACATACATACACACACATTACCAACTCATTGGACTCTCTCCTATAATATTTCCACTTAACATTTTTAAACCCTGGAAAAACACAAAGTGATCCCTTAACACAAACATAATTGGAAATTGGGGGGGCGTGACCAACCACGGAGCTTAATGGACGCACATTAACACTGCTCCGATCAACCCGGGTCTCAATCCATTGTAATCAGAGAACGTTACACAAAATGGGTAATCCCAAAAAGCTGCAACAACACCAGGGACAAGGAGGGAAACCTTCTAATACCAAATCGAGCTCGATAAACCGATTCTTACAGGATAATACCGAGCGCGAGGAAGAGGCCGGAGCCGCGACCAACAAAATGGCGGGGACGGAATCACTCCAGATCCCACAACCTAACAGCCCTTCCATCTCAGAAGGCTCACAATCTGCAACTGACACAACCACAGAATCTGACATAAGAGATCTCATAAAAAACTTACCATTGAAAACCGATCTCCAAATACTTCTGGGGAAACTCGAGGCCACTTTCCTGTCCAAGATGGACGCCATGGGTTCGGAGGTCCACCAGCTGAACTTGAGAGTCGCGGACCTGGAACAAGAAAGAGAGGTATTACAAGCACAAATAACGAACATATCCACAACTGTGGACTCACATATACACCATTATGCATACACTCAAAGGCACATTGACGATTTGGACAATCGTGGACGCAGGAACAATTTACGTATACGGGTATTACCAGAAGCTCAGGGAGAAAATTTAACATCAATACTAAACAAACTCTTTAACTTAATTCTAGGGGAATCAGACAACAACATAATACTTGACAGAGCTCACCGCTCCTTACGCCAAAAAGGCCTCTCACTAGACGCCCCACGAGACATAATATGTCGCATACACTATTTCTCAATTAAGGATAACATCCTCAAACTTCTGAGAGAAACGACACAACCGTTATTGTTTCACAACCATCCCATACAAATATTTCCGGACCTTTCATGGTACACTTTACAAGCTAGAAGAGCGCTAAAACCCATTAGTGAACTATTGAGAAATCGCAATATCAAATATCGGTGGGGATTCCCCTTTGCCTTAATTGGGTTCAATAAAGGGAACATTTTCCTACAAGCACTGGAATTACCAATGACCTCAGTCTTGGACTGGAACTCACCACCCCCAAACCAGGAAGCCATGAGCCTTCCACAACGCCAACGTTGGCTCACACCGGCAAAAAAAAAGGCGAAACGAACAACGATTTCTGTCACCGAACCAGAGAAATGGAAACACTCAAGATCAAGGCCGAAGAATGTGGCAAGATCAACTAACAGCGCTGTTACATCACTGTTGTCCCCTGTTATGAAAGCCCTATTTTGTCGCATACTTTTGGTACTTTGGACACTGTTCTGACTGATTTACAGTCCTCGTATGGTCCAGCACGAACCCGCTATGTAAGCATATAGGTGGCCGCCATTTCGGGACTTTGCACGTGTTCGCGGCCATCTTACCTACAATCAGCGGTGTTTGCCCATGGCCATCTGGAACTAAAAACGGAGACACAAACAGGCGAACACCGCTGAGACCTCCAGGATCACATAACTTAGTGCTGGACGTACCGAACTATTCACCGTTCCGTAAGGCACTTGCTCTGCACATGGGGAATACAGCGACCCCAGGGATGACTACGGAAGGCAAAGGGTTGTGGAGTTTTACCGTCCGAACGAAGACCGACCGCAAGGCCTAAACGTATGGAACTATTTTCGGCTGGAAAGTCCGTGCGGTCGGTCCAAACTGTAGAAGCTCCTAACTCCCGAACCGCTCATCTGAACGGGCCAGTTTTTGGATATGTTGGCCTCCCGAACAAGATCTATCTAGCGATGCAGGATGTAGGGTGTACCCCCTGGTTTTAGGGTACATCCAGAAAATGGACAAAAGTATGTGTAACATAATTGCGTTACTTGGTTATCTGAGGGGAGGGGACATGTGGGTTGAACCCAATATGTGATAGGTATTTTATGCCTCCCCTTGGGAGTGTCCCTTTTGTGTGTATTTACAATAAAAAGCAGGCTGGGCACCCCAGTCCTCAGTTCTTATTTTGACCCTCAATTCGCAGCCTCGACTCGTTTTGTGTGGGGAAAGGGTATCCTAGCTGCACCATAGCTAGGGGGAGATTCTACACTTATAGGTCTCTACCGAGTATCGCTCCATTCGACTCTTCAAGCCCGGGAACCAGGACATCCAAGCGATCAAACCTCCTGCTAGCCTGGAGGCAATCGTAACAAGCGCATTAAACATAATTTCTTTACTGGCACGGCATTTCTTTCCATAATCAGAAGCTCGGTTGACTGGGATCCCCTACTCCGACCTGCCCTCCGCACCTTCCCTATGGGACTCCCCTATTGTAGGACGGTTCTGTTGAAATCCACTACAAAATTTACTCCACATACCCTCCTCCCCCGAGAAACAAGATGACAGAAGATTGAGAGAGCAGCAAACTACCTTTTAGCATTGGACACTCTATCCCACCGAACCAGACAGTGTTAACCCACCTCGAATCACCTAAAACACGCACTCCCTAGATCAGTGATGGCGAACCTATGGCACGCGTGCCACAGGTGGCACGCCGGGCCCTCTCTGTGGGCACGCGGCCATAGGGTTGCCATCACTGCAGAGTAGGCACCTGCCTGCCCGAAACTGCAGGCGCCTACTCTGCTTCCGTGTCGGCAGGACCGGAAGCAGGGGGGAGGGATCGAGGAAGCAGCTCTCCTGTCCTCCCTCGAGCTGTGTGGAGCGTTGCCGCGCGTTACCATGGCAACGCTCCACACAGCATCGCGCGGGAGGACAGGAGAGCTGCAGGACCTGTCCTGTCCTGCATAACACCACCGGACCACCAGGGATGGCTGTGTTCCCCCCCTCCCCTTCACCAAAGGTAACAAGAAGGGAAGGGGGGATACTGATTTAATTACCTACCCCCCTTACCTACAGCACCCCCTACTCCCCTTACCAACAGACCCCTACCATAGCACCCCTACCCCCAGCACCCCTACTTCCACTACCCACAGCACCCATACCCCCCTTACCCACAGCACCCCTACTCCCAGCACCCCTACTCCCAGCACCCCTACTCCCAGCACCCCTACTCCCAGCACCCCTACTCCCAGCACCCCTACTCCCAGCACCCCTACTCCCAGCACCCCTACTCCCACTACCCACAGCACCCCTACCCCAGCACCCCTACTCCCACTACCCACAGCACCCATACCCCCCTTACCCAGAGCATCCCTACCCCCAGCACCCCTACTCCCACTACCCCCAGCACCCCTACCCCCTTACCCCCAGCACCCCTACTTCCACTACCCACAGCACCCATACCCCCCTTACCCACAGCATCCCTACCCCCAGCACCCCTACTTCCACTACCCACAGCACCCCTACTCTCAGCACCCCTACTCCCAGCACCCCTACCCCAGCACCCCTACTCCCAGCACCCCTACTCCCACTACCCACAGCACCCATACCCCCCTTACCCACAGCATTCCTACCCCCAGCACCCCTACTCCCACTACCCACAGCACCCCTACTCCCCCTACACACAGCACCCCTACCCCCTTACCCACAGCACCCCTACCCACAGCACCCCTACCCCCTTACCCACAGCACCCCTACCCCCTTACCCCCAGCACCCCTACTTCCACTACCCACAGCACCCATACCCCCCTTACCCACAGCATCCCTACCCCCAGCACCCCTACTTCCCCTACTCTCAGCACCCCTACTCTCAGCACCCCTACCCCAGCACCCCTACTCCCACTACCCCCAGCACCCCTACTCCCACTACCCCCAGCACCCCTACTCCCACTACCCACAGCACCCATACCCCCCTTACCCACAGCATCCCTACCCCCAGCACCCCTACTCCCACTACCCACAGCACCCCTACTCCCACTACCCACAGCACCCCTACCTCCCTTACCCCCAGCACCCCTACTCCCCCTACACACAGCACCCCTACCCCCCTTACCCCCAGCACCCCTACCCCCTTACCCCCAGCACCCCTACCCCCTTACCCACAGCACCACTACCCCCAGCACCCCTACCCCACTTACCCCCAGCACCCCTACCCCACTTACCCACAGCACCCCTACCCCCCCTACCCCCGCACCCCTACACACAGCACCCCTACCCCCCCACCCCTACACACAGCACCCCCACCCCCTACACACAGCACCCCTACCCACAGCAGCCCCACAAACACAGCACCCTTTCCTCCCCCCACACACAGCACCCTTTCCTCCCCCCACACACAGCACCCTTTCCTCCCCCCACACACAGCACCCTTTCCTCCCCCCACACACAGCACCCTTTCCTCCCCCCACACACAGCACCCTTTCCTCCCCCCACACACAGCACCCTTTCCTCCCCCCACACACAGCACCCTTTCCTCCCCCCACACACAGCACCCTTTCCTCCCCCCACACACAGCACCCTTTCCTCCCCCCACACACAGCACCCTTTCCTCCCCCCACACACAGCACCCTTTCCTCCCCCCACACACAGCACCCTTTCCTCCCCCCACACACAGCACCCTTTCCTCCCCCCACACACAGCACCCTTTCCTCCCCCCACACACAGCACCCTTTCCTCCCCCCACACACAGCACCCTTTCCTCCCCCCACACACAGCACCCTTTCCTCCCCCCACACACAGCACCCTTTCCTCCCCCACACACAGCACCCTTTCCTCCCCCCACACACAGCACCCTTTCCTCCCCCCACACACAGCACCCTTTCCTCCCCCCACACACAGCACCCTTTCCTCCCCCCACACACAGCACCCTTTCCTCCCCCCACACACAGCACCCTTTCCTCCCCCCACACACAGCACCCTTTCCTCCCCCCACACACAGCACCCTTTCCTCCCCCCACACACAGCACCCTTTCCTCCCCCCACACACAGCACCCCACCCCCCCCCCCACACACAGCACCCCACCCCCCCCCCCACACACAGCACCCCACCCCCCCCCCCCACACACAGCACCCCACCCCCCCCCACACACAGCACCCCACCCCCCCCACACACAGCACCCCACCCCCCCCACACACAGCACCCCACCCCCCCCCCACACACAGCACCCCACCCCCCCCCACACACAACATTACACACAGACACATATACTGCATTGAGGGGTGCAGTGTATGTGTGTGTTCAGCAGTCTTTATGTATTCAGCAGTGTGTGTGTGTGTGTGTGTGTGTGTGTGTGTGTATTCAGCAGACTGCGTGCGTGTATTCAGCAGACTGCGTACTCAGCAGTGTGCGTGTATTTAGCGGACTGTGTGTGTATTTAGCAGTCTGTCTATGTCTCGGTGTGTGAATGTGTTCAGCAGTCTGTGTGTATGTATTGCATTTGTTGGAGATACTAATATAAGCTTAATTTATATCATTATTTAAAATTTGTATAATTTAACTCTATGTTGTGTTCTTCTTTTAAAACAAAAGTTGTTAACTGTACGAGTAGTTTTTTCTAAACGTAAACCTCAGTATTCAGGTTTAATTGTCGTGTTGGCACTTTGAGGGAAAAAAAGTTGGCATGTATTGCAGTTTGGGCACTCGGGCTCAAAAAGGTTCGCCATCACTGCCCTAGATCTTCTAATGTCAGGTCGTATTCTTATTACATCAAATGCTATGATTCTATGTACACCCCTACACACCTGTCGGATGTTTCAAATATAAGCTTTCCTCTAAGTAATCAGAACAACTACTTCACAGTATTACACATGGTAATCTCACCCTCTATACAATACACCCTTCTAGTGGGTCATGCACGGACCATGGTAACGTACATAAACTCCATGTGCCAGGTCGTACTATTGCACCAAATGTTATGACTATATATATACCACTTTACTCTGGTGCGACTATTCTAGGATAAGCTTTCTTCCACGTAAACAGACCGAATACATCATAGGATTTCATATAGCATACTCACTCCCTAGGATAACCACCCAGTGGGTCATACACTGACTAGGGTAACATATTTAGATTTAAAATAACTTGTAGTTAACCATATCTCGGCTAATGCTGATTAGCAATAAATGCAAATAGCATTTCGTTACCGCATACCCTTCCTCTTCCCTCCCCCCTCTTCACCCTCCTCTCTCTCCTTCACTTCCCTTCCTTTCCTCTCTTTCCCCTCCATATTCCTCTTTTCTTCTAACCTCCCTTCCCCTTTGTAAAATACTGAATATCATTAAGCATTGATAGATATAATTGTATTGTTTTGTTATAACTGCTTGTATTTGTTTATATTTGTTCTTCTTCCTTTGTTCTGTAACCTACTATAGCTAAACTAATATCACGAGTAATAGAGGCCCTAGAAGAGTGCAAATAGGAATAACACATCCACAAGTTAGGTAACACCCAAATAGCCATGGCAAATATCTACCTGCCCAATAAAAAACAAAATACAACACTTATAAAAGTATTAAATAAACTCTCATGCTTCCAGGAAGGCATTGCATTGCTACCATTTTCTTACAACACAGATATCTCTCACTAACCACATCAGCGACATACGGCTCTATTACATGGTCGGATCATGCGCCCATGTCCCTGACTATAACGATCCCGACAATACCTAATCCTAACTTTCAATGGAAACTCAACGACTGCTTACTTAACAAAGTTGAGAACATTGACAGAATCCAGGAAACAATAATTACTTTAAAGAGAACACAACTCCAGACACATTACCAGCCCTAGTCTGGGAACCCCACAAGGCAGTAATGAGAGGAGAATTGATCAAATTAGCCTCATCCCTAAAACGTGAAAGAGAACAAAAAATTAACCAACTAACACGTGAATTAAAAGACCTAGAAAAAATACACCATCACTCCAAACACCCACTAGACGACTACAAACAACTAGTGTCAAAGAGATCAGAACTGACAACACTACTACAACTTAATGCCAAACGCAAACTGTCGTTAACTAAACATTCATACTACACCAAAGGAGGGAAGGCAGGCAAATTCCTAGCTCAAGCCCTACGACAAGGAAAGCAATCCACCGTTATCTCAGAAAGCCAACAAGACGATGGAACTACAACGCATCACATGCCAAATATCATACAAGCATTCCACAAATTGTACACCAACCTTTATAACCTGAATCAAACTCACCCCACCAAAAATGACATCCAGCAATTCCTCAATCCTAGGATCAAAAATACACTCCCACACAACGAAATTGACTTCCTTGATGAACCTATCACAATAGACTAATTTAGAAACACAGTCAAAACACTCCCATTAGGCAAAAGTCCTGGTCCTGACGGTTACACTGGTAAATACTACAAAATCTTATCCAAAACACTAGCTCAACCCTTCGTAGACGAGTTCAACACCAGAAATCTCTCCTCCTCCATACCTAAATCAGCACTTGAAGCAACAATCACCCTCATCCCCAAACCAGGCAAACATCTATTGGTATGCAGGAACTATAGACCAATTTCACTAATAAATATAGACCTAAAAATTTTCACAAAAATTATGGCTAACAGATTGAAACCATTTCTCCCAAATCTAGTACACCAAGATCAATCAGGGTTTGTCCCGGAAAAAGAGGCAAAACATAATATGACTAAGGTGCTAAACCTAATACACTGGGCCCAGAAGCACAAAATCCATAACAATCTATTGGCAATAGATGCCGAAAAGGCATTTGACAGAGTTAACTGGTCACTAATCACTGAAACGATACAACACCTGGGTTTTGGACCGCGCTGGCTAGAGTGGCTGAGAGCTATCTACTCATGCCCCACGGCCCGACTACGAATCAATGGCCAACTATCCAACACAGTGGTCATTAACAATGGAACAAGACAAGGATGCCCTCTATCACCACTCCTATTTATCTTGGTCCTTGAACCCTTTCTACAGGGAATCAGGGATAACAAACATATCCAAGGTTTAACCATCGGCGGAACCGAATACAAGGTGGCGGCCTTCACCGACGACCTGCTATTCACCATCTCTAACCCCCTGTGCACACTTCCACATATCTTATCAGAAATGGAACGATACAGCAAGGTCTCCAATTTTCAAGCCAATTTAGCTCAATGCGAAATACTACCTATTCAATCCAATCCCATCCTAAACACAAAGATACGAGAAAAATTCCACTTCTCTTGGGCAAAAAGCTCCCTTAAATATCTAGGAATACAAATCCCTACCAACCTCTATGACATAAACTTCCTCCCACTAACCAAAACAATAACGGAGGACATTCTTACCTGGAACCGACCCTGTTTTGGATGGTTCAGCAGGATTAGTATAGTGAAAATGAATATACTACCTCGCATTTTATATCTCTTACAAACACTTCCCATCTCGATACCCATTAAGTTTTTTGCAACAACTAAAACCTTACTCACTAATTTTATCTGGTCTAACACCCGAGGATTGCACACAAAATACTAACCAAAAATAGAGACAAGGGAGGTTTAAACTTAGACATAGAAATGTACCACAAGGCAGTCCACCTTACAAGAATCTATGACTGGACTAACGCTGCCTCGACCAAACAATGGGTTCTGTTAGAAAATACTTTCTCAGGAATCCCACTAGAAGTATGCTCGTGGCTTCCACCATCCAAAACACTAAATCACACTCAACACGAACCGCATCCCACCATCACACCCACACTCCATGTCTGGCACAGGCTCCAAAAAAACATGGAGATTTCCCCTTATCCCTCCCCTCTGTACCCCCTACACACAACCCTAAATTTCAAAGAGGAATCTCAGGAAACACTTACAATGCATATCATGGGGGTAAGACGCTTCGACTGAGAGATATGTTTGAAAACAACAAACTAAAAACCTTAACACAAATCATACCTGGCACCACACCAACATGTAATCAAAGATTTCAATACAACCAACTAACACACTTTATCAAAAGCCAAGATCTCTTGACAAGAGGAATACGAGAACTGTCTAAATTTGAACAAATATGTGACACACTCAATCTCTTAAAAACTACTATCTACCATGTACAAACTAATCAAAGAAGAACAGGACCCGAATCCACCCAAATTCACTCTAAAATGGGCAGAAGAACTTCAGGTAGACATTACAGAACAAGAATGGAATACCATCTTCAGAGTAGCTCACAGATCAACCTCCTCCAACTTAGCTCAGGAAAGTAATTACAAACACATCACTCATTGGCACTACACACCAATGAAAATACAAAAAATGTATAACACATCTCCGGAAACCTGTTGGAGATGTCAACACATGACAGCCAATCACTCCAACATATGGTGGCAATGCCCCACTATAACAAAATTCTGGAAAATAATACATACTATCATCCAAACAATCTTAGGAAGTAAAATTCCTTTCATTCCGAACATTTCATCTTCTTATATAAAGCCCATTATTTTATCCACTTCAATGATATTCTGTGCCTTAATATACATGATAGATACTTTCCTCGTTATGGTTTAACTATTGCACTTATTTACTTAAAAGGGCTCTCCAGTGTCAGGAAAACAATCTCGTACTTACCACCCCTGTTGTGATATCCTCACACAGGGAGTAATAGACTATTTTCATTATTGCTTGTTTCATTAAAGATTTGCATTCACTTTTTGCCCTCTTTATTTACAGGTCTAACCACTTGTCGGTTAGGCCCACCTCAACCGACTGTTGTCATACCCGATGTGTTTTATTTAAGGTTTGATCGGCTATTAATATCCCGTAACAAATGGAATGCATGAGCCTGACGTTGTGGGAGGGGAATCTGGGCTATAAAAGCTCACGAGACTCCTACTTACCGGTCGTCGTTTTTTGAATGTTCCCCTCCCACCTTACCTCGCCCTAAGGTTTGATTGGCTTTTAATATACCGGACACCAATATAAATATATTTATATTGTGAAATAAAAAATGGAATGGTTGTTGAGGGAAGATGTATTAGGCCTGCTTTACTAAACAGCAGCCTAAGGTTTCTCAATTAAATGTCCCAGAGAGTGATGTTAGGTTTGCAAGATACATTGATGGTACTCTGCAAACCACGGTAAGGGTCCCTTGGGCGGAGCATTTCGAAAGCAGTTGCCAGGTAACAGCCAGGCCAAGACTTGTATTAACCTTAGGAGTTCTAGAGATGTGAACTAATTGACACTCACCTGTAGCTGGTCAATTAGCAGGCAGGCTTTTAAAAGAAGGGATCAGCCTGCTGCAGAGTGAGAGAGAAAAAGCCAGAGGAATGGTGTGTCTTGCATGTTGTAGGAAATTGGCATTCCGTGAGATCTTTGTTTGTCACATACCAGTTTTCTTAACAAATCGAATCAAGTATCTTGCAGTTAAAACTTATGTTTATTCAAACATACACATCATCCGGTAACAACATATGTCATTAACAGTCTTTGTCCAATACAGAGCAGTGTTCCAGGTGTTATCCATTTTTGATGTTAAAGGTATTGGCCACGAATTCTAAGCTACAATCAGTTTTATGGGTTTAAAATTCAGTTACAGAGGGGAGTATACATAAGATTGCCTTACTTTAAAATAATTGGCTATCTTAGAAAGAGGGGAGTTACTTAGCATAATTTGAAATCTATGATTAAAGCCATACGTTATATTGTTGGCGGTAAGCTACACAAAGAAGTTATATATGCATGGTAAATGAATGCCTTTAGAAATGTGAGACATCCCAGGGAGTCTATCTTGCAAAGCTTAGGTCAAAGGTTACTATGAACAGGCCCTTCAACATCACTCTTAAAGTGAACCAGATGTGGTCTCCATTCCTATACAATGAAAGTCTGTAATACTATAGGCCTAGGTATGGCTTCTCAATTTCAGTGTTCTGGAAGCAATCTGAATAAAACTTATAATATTTATATCAACACATTAAATACATTTAAAGTTCATAAAAATATATTTCACATGTATATTTTGTTATTGTAAATTGGTAAATGGGAAAGCCACCCGATTCCAGACAGTGATTACTGTGTTTAGTAAACAAACAAGAACAAGGAATTTTGTTTTGTTTATTTTTATTTTGAAGCACCTGTATATTTTGCACCAAATAAATCAGGAAAACTGAGCTGGATGTGTCCTGGACTTTGATTATCCTAGAAGGCTCTGGTTACCTTAAGATCTGTGACAAAATCCTACATGTAAAAGAGGTGGTTTGTATGTATATATATATATATATATATATGTGTGTGTAGCCCCAGAGGAAGAGGGTAGACAATACAAATCAGCTTTTCTTACAAAGTGCAACTATTATCTCCTAGGTCTAGTTTTGACAGTATATGTGAGGCCAGCAGTGAGTGTATACATGCAGGATATTATATAGTGGACCAGCTAAGTTGTGTGTAGGAGGTAGTAGTGTATGAGCATGTTGATTAGTGAATACTGAGAGTAAAACATGAGAGTCAAACATGAGTAGCCAACACAATAAAATGAAAAGATTGTAGGTAGTAAGGGTGGTGAACATGGAGATATCTTTGACTATTCGAAAGGCAAGTACTCCTGATCGATGGGGCATCGGGGGTGGCGGGGGGGGAGGTTGCACACCTTGTGGAGGTGATACTAGTGTCCTTGTGGAGTTGAGACTAGTGAGACTAGACCTAGACTACTACCATCAGGACCAGAAAATTGATGGTAAAAACAACCAAAAAATATTGGAAGAATAATTCATTAACAGAAAAAAACAAAAACAAAGTTGGAGATTCTGTGTGGCTTGCAACCAGACGTGGCCAATGGAGTTTCAGCACAAATGGAACAGCAGATGCTGGATCCCATACTTGGACTGTAGGTGATGTGGAGGTGGCAGGTGTTGGGTCCACGTGTAGAGTGGAGAGTAGTGTAGGTGCCTCGGTATACACTCTGTCAGTTTATATTGATGTTTATTTCCCTTTGCATGTTGAGGGATAATGTAATTTCAGGATATAGGAGGCATCAGTGATAAACAGGCAAAAACTTGAGTTTATACACAGGCAGAAGTGGATGCTATAATAGATCGATACAGTGTAAAACGGAGCCTCTTTGTTACATAGTTACATAGCTGAAAAGAGACTTGCGACCATCAAGTTCAGCCTTACTCACATTAGTTTTTGAACATCTGTATGGACTCTGATAAAACCACCTCTTCAGGCAGATAATTCCACATCCTGATTGTTCTTATATTTTTGTATAATGTTATCATATCCCCTTTCAGGCAACGTTTTTTCTAAACTAAATAGGTTTAAATTTGTTAACCTTTCTTCATAGCTGATATGTTCCATTTTCTAGTTTTCTAGTGCCATTTTCTACTTTTTCTAGTGCCATAATATCCTTCTTTAGCACAGATGCCCAAAATTGCACAGCATATTCAATATGTGGTCTTACCAGTGATTTATAAAGAGGCAAAATGATATTCTCGTCCCGAAAATGAATGCCCTTTTTCATGCATAACTACATTACTGGCCTTGGCCACTGCTGATTGACATTGCACATTGTTGCATAGTTTGTTGTCTATAACAATTCTCAAGTCCTTTTCGTGTGTGGTTATCCCTAATTCACTTCCATTAAGGGTATACGTTGCTTGTGTATTCTTTACGCCAAAGTGCATAACTTTGCATTTTTCAACATTAAATTTCATCTGCCATTTGAGTGCCCAGTCCTCCAGTCTATCTAAATCCCTCTGCAGCAAAGTAATATCTTGCTCACATTGTATTACTTGCCCCTCCTGTGCCCATCGCAGACACCGTTCTGCCGCTCCACAGTGTGCAGAGCTGCAGACCATGTGTCTCACGAGATCTGATCAATCAGAGCATTGTCACGGGTTACAACAGCAACGCTCTGACTGTGTGACTCTGAATGTGTCTTGTGAGATTCATGGTCTGCAGCTCTGCGGGAACCCACCAGGGAATTAAGGTATGTAGTCCATCCCCCCCTCTCCCCATCCCTCACAGTCTATCTAAATCCCTCTGCAGCAAAGTAATATCTTGCTCGCATTGTATCACTTTACAGAGTTTTGCGTCATCTGCAAACACTGAAACATGACTTTCAATGCTGTCTTCAAGATCATTTATAAACATGTTAAATAGAAGGGGTCCCAGAACAGACCCCTGAGGGACACCACTTGCCACCTCTGTCCAGCTTGAAAATTTACCATTAATGACAACTCTTTGTACTCTGTTTTTAAGCCAATGTTCTACCCAAGGACAAGCATTTTCATATAGACCGATTTCCTTGAGTTTGACACTAATCTATTGTGTGGAACTGTATCAAATGCCTTGGCAAAATCCAAATAGATCACATCCACTGCAACACCCTGATCTATACTTCTACTTACTTCTTCGTAGAACGCAATCAAGTTAGTTTGACATGACCTGTGCTTCATAAAACCGTGCTGATTTTTGCTGATAACCATGTTCTTCTCAAGGAATTCTTGAATATTATTAATAACCTTTCAAATATTTTACCAGCCACAGAAGTTAAGCTCACAGGTCTATAATTTCCAGGCAAGGATTTTGAACCCTTTTTGAATATAGTAACCACATCTGCCTTCAGGGCCGGACTGGGAACAGAAAGCAGCCCTGGAAAAAAAATATTCCAGCCTTATAATTCATCGGGCCACAGAGTGTTTGTTTTTTTATCTCAATGTGCTTTGGGGGCTGTTATATTGTTTCTTACCCGCAGCCCCTCACTCCATTTTATCCATGGGTATTACAGTGCTGTAATACCCACCCTCCAGGCTGACACACACAAGCTCAACAACACACACACGTTCTCTTACTCATACACAAGCTCACTACAGACAAGCTTACTGATACACACAACCTCACTACAGACAAGCTCGCTGACACACACAAGCTAACTCAAGTCAAGATCACTGTCACTGATACACACAAGCTCACTAAAGACAAGCTCAATGACACACATACAAGCTTACTACAGACAAGCACGCTACACACATGCTCACTGACACAAATACAGACAAGCTCATCTGACACACACAAGCTCACTACAGACATGCTCACTGACATACACAATGTCCCTATAATCTCACTGACACACACAAGCTCACACACACACATAAGCTCACTACAACCTCACTGACACACACATACGCTCACTACAAACGCACTGAAACACACAAGCTCACTACAGACATGCTCACTACAAGCTCACTGACATTCACAGAGGCTCACACACATAAGCTCACTACAGACATGCTCACTGACACACACAGGCTCACACATATAAGCTCACTAAAAACTCACTGACACACACAAGCTCACTGACACACTGGCTCACTACAAACTCACTACATGCTCACTGACACACACAAGCTCACTATAGACAAGCTCTCTAAACACACAAAAGCATAATACAGACAAGCTCACTATAAGCTCAGTGACACACACTCAAGCACTGTACAGACATGCTCACTACAAGCTCACTGACACACACTGGATCACTACAAGCTCTATACACACACACATACTGGATCAGTACAAGCTTCATACACACACACACACACACACACACACTGGATCACTACAAGCTCTACACACACACACACACACACACTGGATCACTACAAGCTCTATACACACACACACACACACACACACTGGATCACTACAAGCTCTATACACACACACACACACACTGGATCACTACAAGCTCTATACACACACACACACACACTGGATCACTACAAGCTCTACACACACACACACACACTGGATCACTACAAGCTCTACACACACACACACACACACACACACACTGGATAACTTCAAGCTCTATACACACACATACACACACTACAAGCTCACTTACACACACCGGATCACTACAAGCTCTATACACACACACACACTGGATCACTACAAGCTCTATACACACACACACACACTGGATCACTACAAGCTCTATACACACACACACTGGATCACTACAAGCTCTACACACACACACACACACACACACTGGATCACTACAAGCTCTATACACACACACACACACTGGATAACTTCAAGCTATATACACACACATACACACACTACAAGCTCACTGACACACACTGGATCACTACAAGCTCTACACACACACACACTCTCACTGGATCAGTACAAGCTCTATACACACACACACACACACTGGATAACTACAAGCTCTATACACACACACACACACACACACTGGACCACTACAAGCTCTATACACACACACACACACACACACACTGGATCATTACAAGCTCTATACACACACACACACTGGATCACTACAAGCTCTACACACACACACACACACTGGATCACTACAAGCTCTATACACACACATACACACACTACAAGCTCACTGACACACACTGGATCACTACAAGCTCACTGACACACACTGGATCACTACAAGCTCTATAAACATACACACACACACACACTGGATCACTACAAGCTCTATACACACACACACACTGGATCACTACAAGCTCTACACACACACACACACACACACACTGGATCACTACAAGCTCTATACACACACACACACACTGGATCACTACAAGCTCTATACACACACACGCACACTGGATCACTACAAGCTCTATACACACACACGCACACTGGATCACTACAAGCTCTATACACACACACACACACACACACACTGGATCACTACAAGCTCTATACACACACACGCACACTGGATCACTACAAGCTCTATACACACACACACACACACACACACTGGATCACTACAAGCTCTATACACACACACACACACACACACACACTGGATCACTACAAGCTCTATACACACACACACACACACACTGGATCACTACAAGCTCTATACACACACACACACACACACACACTGGATCACTACAAGCTCTATACACACACACACACACACACACACACGATCACTACAAGCTCTATACACACACACACACACACTGAATCACTACAAGCTCTATACACACACATACACACACTACAAGCTCACTGACACACACTGGATCACTACAAGCTCTATACACACACACACTCTCAATCCTGGGCTGCTTAGTGGATATATAATTACCTGTACCTTCACTGTAGCTGGACTGTGAGTGCAGTGTGAGCATTTTCCATGAAGCTCTTTCACTTCCTGTGTGAAAGGTCACCGGGGAGAGGCTGGGGGCCGAGCTCTAGTGCGGGGGCTGGATCTGCAGACTGTCAGTGCAGAGCTGGAGAGAAGGAGCGTTTGTGAGTGAGTGAGAGAGACTTTCGGTGCTCTCTCACTGCTCTCTGCTTTAAACCAGCTGTCACCTCTTTCTGTTACCGGCCTCTGGCAGCCATCCAGCAAACTTTCTGCCCCAGCCTCCAGCCCCAAACAAAGATGTCAGAGGAAGAAAAAAAGAGTAAGATGCTTCACTGCCGGCCCCAGGAGCACCGGCCCACCGGAGAATTTCCCGGTATCCCGGTGGGCCAGTCCGGCCCTGTCTGCCTTCCTCCAATCCTCCGGAACACTTTCTGAAAGAAAAGAATCTGGAAAGATTAAAAACACAGGTTCACTTATTTCTACACTTAGTTCCTTAAGTACACGTGGATGGATACCGTCAGGCCATGGAGCTTTGTTTATATTAACTTTCTTTAGTTGCTGCAGCACCTTGTCTTGAGTTAACCAATTACAATTATTCTGCAAGTTTTTAGTAGCAATCATTTGCACATCTATTGCCATGGGTTCTTCCTTAATATATACGGAGGAGAAATAGTTATTTAAAATTCCTGCCTTTTCCTGGTCTTCATTAACTAACATCCCCGTTTCAGTTTTTAGTGTACCTACACTTTAATGTTTGGGTTTTTTAGAATTTATGTACTTAATCAATGCTTTGCGGTTGGTTTTGCTCTATTTAGCTATCAGTTTTTTTCATTTTGAAGTTTAGCAAGTCTAATTGCCTTTTTGCACGCATTATTTGCTTCCTTATATCTTTTATAAGATGCATCTGATTTGTCAGATTTAAATGCTTTAAATGCCTTTTTCTTATTTTTAATCTCTTGTTTTACTTCTCTACTAAGCCACATTGGTTTTAATTTGTTTCTTTTATATTTATTTCCCAATGGTACATACTGAGAAATGTACCTTTCTAATATTTGTTGGAAGATGATCCATTTATCCTCAGTGTTCTTTTCACTAAAGAGTTTATGCAAGTCAATATATTGTAAAGCTTCCCTTAACTTATTGAAATTGGCATTTTTAAAATTATATGTTTTAGTATACCCCATGTGCTTTTGTTTTTTTGAGTTTATTTCAAAGGACACTATATTGTGATCACTATTTCCGAAGTGCTCACCTACTTGAATGTTGATCAAAAGATCAACGTTGTTTGTTAAAACCAGGTCCAGACAAGCTTCCATTCTAGTTGGTGCTTGTACAAGTTGTGACACGAAGGTGTCATTTAACAAGTTTAAAACCCTTTGCTGAGCTACTAGTCCCTCTGTCCCAGTTTATGTCCGGGTAATTAAAATCTCCAATAATTAACGTGTTAACCAGATTTGCAGCTTTCTCAATTTGCATAAACAGCTGTTGTTCCTTATCAATATTAACATTAGGTGGTTTATAACATATCCCAACCAATAGTTGTTTTCCCTTCTTTTCCCCAAGCAGATATTTACCCATAAAGCTTCCACATTTTCCTCATCGCATTCCATTTGCTTAAGGTTTGGCTTTAAATCATGGTTGACATACAAACATACCCCACCACCCTTCTTGTTTTTCCTATCCTTCCTAAATAACATGTACCCATTTAAGTTAACTGCCCAGTTATGTGTCTCATCCCACCATGTTTCAGTTATGCCTATTATATCATATTGTTTAGTGTATACAAATGCCTCTAGTTCCACTATTTTGTTATTTAGGCTCCTTGCATTAGTAAACATACATTTAATACCATGCGTTTATTTTGTAAATTATCAACATTACATAGCTTCTCTGTTCTGAGCTTGCCCCTCCCCCCGTCTCCACCCCCTTATACTGTGCTATAGCCCACCTCCTTTCTGTCCTATCTCCATTTTGTAGATTGCAATGACCTGTCAGGGTATTTATATCGGCAGACATTTTGTACTATGATAGAAATTAAAATGTATATCGCCAGAGTCACTCTGAACAGAGCAGACTCCATTTTGTTATTTTCAGACTAACAAAAGACACAAGATTTCTATCCCTTCTGTAAAACTAACCACTTTGCCAGAAGCTAAGGAATGCTTAGTATATACAAACCTGTTGATAAGAAATGAGAACGGGGGATGGACAGATTGTCTAAATGCTAATGAAATATAATTAATTCTAAAACCAGACATTTATGACAGAGAAGATTAAATCATTTAATTTTACTTTCGATATTGTATAAGATTCCCATTGTAAGAGAAAGGTGAAACTTAGTTTACGAACGGTCATATTCGAAATTATAGCAGAATTGCCAGACACATAGTCTGAAGAAAGCCCAAAGAAACTCTTTGAATTGACAGTAAACTTAAGTTATAGACAACCATAAAGATAAGGTAAATGACGTCAAAATAGTCACCAGGAAAAGTTAACTCTTTCCTGTATAGGAATGTTTAGTGGGACGAGACTGCCCTCTATAGGCCAAATACTTAAATTGCTATCTGAAAGGTAACCACACCTCCAGTTTTCTATTGGTCTATCACCTAGTGAATTTTCCCTTTGAAAAAGTGAAGACAAAGGGAAGAGAGAGGTATACAGAGGTATGCAAAAGAAGCAAAGAAGCAAGGAGGTGAGCAGTCGGGGGCAATGCAGAGAAATCCATGACAGATATCCACTCCAGGGCACTCAGAATTTCTTACACACCATCACACATCCATTCAGTTCCTCAGACTACCTACTCATCAGATGAGAATGTCTACTCAACTGGTAATTATACTGGTTTCATTTAATTAATCTAATTTAATTAAAATTTTCTAATAGCATGATATATGACTGGATAAATCACGATCAGATTTCGATATTTAGAAATCTTACTTAACTAAAGAATATATAGTTATAATATCCCAATCTGCAGATGGGAAAATCATAATTATGTATTAATGTGACATATCACATGTTAGCATATCATGATATTTATCCAGGTGTATTGATTTGCCCTAAAATAAGATACAATATCTATTTAGGCAAGTTAAGATTCTGCTTATAGAACATGGTAGATTACTCTTATTGGATGGTTCCAGGAAATGACTAATGAGCTGGTTTAAATGTTATTTTATTTAAAATTACATGAGAATATATTTTAATCACCTAGGAGGTCTAGCCAGCATTGAAAGGGTTATTCTAACTGTCAGCTAAAGTTTTATGGCCTTAAGCTGCAAGCTATGTGTGTGTAAGTTTCACTTTCGTTTCTCTGTGAACTACCGTCATAAATCTTGTCTTGACAATTAAGACTGTGTCAGCCATTGGAAAATGTATTGCCATTTGTATTGCATACTCATGTTATACTGAATATTCATTGATTATTATCACGCATGTTACTTATTATTATTATTTAATTTGTCACAATAAATTGTATCTATTTTTATAACAAATTGTGATTTTATTTATATGGAATACATTTCACTTACATGATAACGAATCTTTAGGATCTGAGAATTGAAATAGTGGGCAATTCTCAACTGTTTACTATTATTATCCCATAAATATCCCCACAAATTGGAGGCACACTGATGAGATCGTTTAAGTTGAAATTATATTCCATGTACAATAAGATTGGTGTAAATAATGCAATTTAATATTGATATAGAAACGAGTTTTGTATTGAGATTAAATTAGTGTATAAAGGGTGGGCGTGGCTGACCACCGAGCAAGATGGCCGCATAAGGACTTGCTCCGGTACTGAGCTCTCACAATCAAGCATTTAAAGGCACAAATAAGCATCCACAACGAGACCGACGATAATGTCCACACATAGGACAAAAAAAACGGCGGCGAAAACCGACAAAATGAATTTCTTCGGAAATAAAAGCCAGATTCCGTCACAGACCTCGCGGCCAGAGGCCCAAGATGGCGACGGAGATTCTGACACAAGTTTTCCCGCGGCTGATGGCGGACAAGCGGACCAGATTACCAAAGGCTTCTTGGAGAATGCACTGGACACAATGTCCAATAAACTCATCACCTCATGGCAGCAAACAGCAGAGGCTCTGAGGAAGGAGATGCACGAGTTGGGAGCTCGCACATCCAAAATGGAGGATAAAATGGGGGAATTTGCATCTGCCCATAATAACATGGCAGACCACGTCCAGCACATGGAGGAGAAAATAGAGCATCTGGAGACACAAATGGCAGATGCGGAAGACAGAGCGAGACGGAACAATATCCGACTGCGAGGAGTACCGGAATCGGTACAACAAACAGACCTCCAAGCTTACGCGAGAGGCCTGATGAGGGCCTATGCACCCGACATTCCAACAGACATGATGCTGATTGATAGGATACACAGAGTTCCCAAGCCGGGAACTAGAAAACTCAGGCCTAAGTATAAGAATATGCTCCCATCCACCAAACTAACGCTACAAATATGGGATAAATTTGGGGAAGCGTATATATTAAGGGGGAACACATCCCTAGTGACACCACTAGCGACACTATCCATAGCCATACCGGGATTCCCAGTTCGCTTGTGGTACAACCATGGTATCATCAATCTCTACCAAATAAGTCAAGGCCCAGCACTGAAGACTTTCCTAGAGATCCAAAACCTCTTCGGACTACCCACTATAGCCCATTTCTCATATATGCAACTAGCATCATGGTTTAAGGTACAAACAATATGTTCATATCATCCAGAATCTGGTCTGCAACTAACGGAGATAGAATCCATATGTCTCAACCTAAAACCGAAGAAAAAACTCATCTCCTTAGTATATGCATTATATAACTCCACAGGAGATTCCCATGAATACACATTCATGAAAGCATGGGACCGGGAATTACAGACCCACTTAACTCGGGATCAACGGGCCCGAATACTTAGAGGTCATAGGAATCTTTCCTTATGTGCCTCACATGAAGAGGTAACGCGTAAACTCGTGTATAGATGGTACATGGCTCCAACTAGGCTCAACAAAGGAAACCCAGGTATCCCAGACACATGCTGGCGATGCACAAGACACAAAGGATCCATGTTACATATATGGTGGTCTTGCCCAAAATTAGAAACGTATTGGAAGGACATACATAAAATTATACAAGATAGTACAGGCATATGCTTACCTCTAACGCCTGAGGTATATCTACTACAGCTCTTCCCCACAGACATCACAAAATCCCAACTATACCTTATATACCACATAACAGTAGCAGCCCTACAAACAATTAGCAGACAATGGCGAGACACAAAATCACCATCTAAGACCCAATGTCTTGCAGCACTACAAATGACAAAACAATATGAAACAATGGCGCGTAGAAATGCACCACCAAAGCGGGCAATAGTGAAAGCCTGGGAAACATGGGAAGTGTACATGATGAGTAACCAAGGAAAGGTCTGCGCCGCCCGGCAACCCTATAATAAGTTGGAAGGCGCGGATACCCCTATAAGAAAGTTAAATAGACATAGCAATGTAAATATCCATCTGAAGGGGAAAGAAATGGGCCTCGCAGCCCTTAGCGCAAACATACCACAACGATCTAGACCCGTAAAAACAACGATCCATATATATCCCTCTCCTACTACCTCTCTTCACTTTGACCCTCCTACTCCCCCTATCCCATCCTCCCTTAGTTATTGTTTATGTTGTAACATAAAAACGTATCAACATGGGAAATCTTGCTGTATGAATCGCAAGAGGACCGTTGCGAAGCAATATACTGCATTGTTAATCATTCATACGATGTGATATTATGTACGGAATGTTGATATTATACACTGCATTGTTAATCATTCATACTATGTGATATTATGTATGGAATGATGATATTATAAACTGCATTGTTAATCATTCATACTATGTGATATTATGTATGGAATGTTGATATTATAAAATGCAAATAAAAAAAAAAAAAAAAAAAATTAGTGTATAAAAATATGGCCAGCGGCAGTGATGCATCTGTAACAGATAATACTGAAATAATTGAAGACCTAAGAAAAAATGCTCTAGTCCATATTCATAAACATATGAAAAATGATTCAAGCTATGAGGTTTGGTTGAAAAGCATAGAATGGGAAGCTAAACACATCATGCTAAGTGACGAACACATAATAACATATCTTAAAGAAATTGCTGGACAAAAGAACATAGAAAGGAAAATGGCGTTCATAATACACTCACTCAACATAAGTCACTGAATACCAAATTGGACACATACAGTGAACAATTGGGCATTCAAGATGGTAAATACCAAGATTTACTTGCTGAGCATAAAACCCGTCAGGCTGATCATGAAAAAGAAATGAACGCTTTGACGGATAATTATGCACAGGAGATAAGTCAGCTTAAAATGAAATTGGATGAGTATGAAGAGGAGAGTCAGAAATCCGACAGTGAAGTTAGCAGCCATCATTCTGTGCCAAAAAGTTGCACAAAAAGGCAAGAAAAGGCTATCTGTAAATCCCCTCCTTGTTATGATTTTCCCACACCAGACCAGGTTTTCATAAAACAGTCTCAAAGTAAAGACGTGAGTAATTCAGAAATATCGCCTGTGAAAAAGAATTCTCCATCTCCTGGCATTGCCAAACAATCTTGGCAATCTTGGGCAGAACAGTTTGAAAAGACTGTCCTGGCCAAACTTGAGAGGGAGATTCCAGTTCAAGGTGATAGGAATGAAAACAGACATGGTTCTGTACACTGGCAGGATTCTGATGCTGATCAGAATTGTGACAGTGAACGAGAAGCTCAAGTGATGGGAGTGAAAGTGATTGCACTGTCCACTCTGAAGGCCATGTGACTGATATGCCACCTGCACTGTTTTACGGATCTAATTCCTCTCCAGCAGCCAGATCGCATAGACGTTTACACAGGGAAAGAAAGAGATCGTAAATTAACGATGCCTGTTTATGAAACGCCAAAGGTTATTAAATTCCTTAGAGAGACTGTCCCACAATTTTCTAGAGGTTCAGGAAACATATCTGAACATCTGGAAAATTATGATAGAGCCATGAATTCATTGGGCATGTATGATGACATCCATAAGAAATGGTTCATCACGTGGACCTTTGATTCAATGTGCCGTGTTTATCTAGAAAGTCTTCAAGCTATACAGTTAATGTCCTGGTCCAAGATGAAATATGAAATAATCATGGAAAGCGCTTTATAACTTAAAGTGCCGTCCAGATCAAAGCCCCAGAGAATTTTTAATAATTCTTAAAAATGCATACTCCGTGGCCCAAAGACAACCCAGGTATGAAAGTACAGACTTCAAAGATCTGTATTTTCATGCCATGCCAGTAAACATACAAATGAATCTCGCAAGAGATTACGATTGTAAGTTACCATTAGAATGGCTAGTCAGTCAGTGAATGAAATTGTATACTATACACCATGCACATGACGAAAATCAGCCAAAGGTTAAGAAACCTGGTGATAAAATGGTGTCAGAGACTAAAATTCAGTTAGGTTTAGAAACCCAACAGAAAAAGAGGACCTATTCTGAGGTTTTGAAAACACTAAAACCTCAGAAACAGGAAAACGCCAGAAGCAATTCTGCAAATTCCTCTGATAACTCTGCAAAATCCAATGCCAATGGGAATAAACGCCCCTGGGTTAATAAGAACCAAGGCAATTCCCAATGGAGAAGGAATCCTCAGGGAAATAGGAGATATGGAAACAGAAATAACCAATTTGCTTCCAATAACTCCCAACAGTCTCAGCCATCCCAGCCAAATTCTAATGGGCAAAGACAAAACGGCAATGGGGGAAATAATTTGCGTCGTCAGGTTGGTCAATTGACAGACCAGATGGGCAAATTAATGGAGGAAATAACAAAGCTAATAGATTTCCCCAATGCTCTGTTGAGTGTTGGAGGAAATGCACTTCATGTTATTGGCAATACCTGGTTAAAGTTTAAAATAGGTAACAAAACCTTTAGACACCCGGTGATAGTGGTAGATCTCCCCTATAACCGACTGATTCTGGGTATAGACATACTCAGAAGACTTAACACAATTATTGACTGTGTGAATGGAATTATATGGTTGCAAGCTAAGGTTCCTATAACCTATGAGAAATCACATGTACAATCTGATCGTAACTGTCATGTGATAGAAGAAAGACCTGACTCGATAGAGGTACATTTTAGGAATAGTCAGTCACCTGACGTGACTATCCTGCAGGTGAATGATGCAATCGCACCTGTAGATGAGCATTCCGTAAGAATTGCTTCAGAGAGGATCCAGAATGTCTCTCTGGAAGGTGATGTTTTAACCATTTCTCTCCACAGGGACTATGTTAAATCTGTAGATCTGGCAGGTCATGCTCAATTCCTTGCCAGAATTGAAAGGGTTAATGACAACTTATTCTTTCCTATTCAGGTAAATGACTTAGGAAGAAGTAGGAATGCAAAGCTGGACTTAAAGAGTGAGAACAGCTATATTAGCAGAAGTCTGTTAAAGCAGATCGCTAATCCTAATTTGATCAGGTACGCTTCCCCACATGACACATGGATCCAGAACCTGGATGGCGAATCAGAGAGTCACAATGTGATAGCAAAATGTTTACTATCTATTTCCATTGGAAATAAGACAGTTAAACATTTATTCCTAGTGATAGACTAACCTCGCTATCAGGTTTACGTTGGCAATGATGTCATACATCGCTTTGCCATACACCTTGACCTGATTAATTCCAACTTGTGGACAAGGTTAAAAGGTAATACTTGTGGATACCTCCACGAGGAAACCGCCCTGAAATCAGGACAAATACTACCATATGCGGTAAGTATCCAAGTACCTGATGACATAACCATTCCACAAGGGACAAGTAACTTTCTTTTACCCCTACAGGTCAAGGAGGGTCAGAGATTAGAAAACTCTGATGCCCTAATCTGTTTATCCAACAGGATACAACAATTAGGGATGGTGGTAACGCATACACCAATGGTAAGTATTGGTAAGAATCCCACCTATGTCATGGTCAACAATGTTACACCCAATAGCGTTACTTTACCAAAAGGAACATTATTAGGTCTAGCATTGGATGCTGAGTACTATACATTTGGTTTCCAAAACCAAATTATAGGCCTCATCCCTGAAGAATACTTAACTGAGGACGAAATTGTCGATCAGATATTCCATTCCTCCCCAGAAGGATTATTCACTATCCTATCTGTATATCCCTTCAACGTCGAAGAAGGCTCGTGTAAAATCGAAGAAGCATCAATCACCTTTGATCATCCGCTCAATGAGCAGGAATCACAAGAGTATCGTGACCAAAGAGAAAAGGTAAGTCAACACCGAACTGACCTAACTTCTAGGCTTGAAGAAGCTTATGAGATAGGCCAGCCTGAAATCTTTCCAGGATTTCAGGAAAGGCTAGAAGAGAAAATATCTTTAGCTGATGGTTGCTCCAACGATGCTGAGTGACAGCAGCTAAAGGAAATCCTTTTGGAATTCCAAGATATTTTTGCTAAAGATTCCTACGACTGTGGGTTAACTAACCTCCACGTAGCCAGAATACAAACTGATCCAAATCTACCACCTGTATTTATCAAACAATATAGACTCCCATTAGCATCATATGATGGTCTACAAGACATCATTCAGAATTTAAAGGAAAGGGGCATTATGCGTCCGGTGCACAGTTCATATAATAATCCGATCTTGGGGATTCTGAAACCTAATGGACAATGGCGTTTATGCGCTGACTTACGACAGCTAAATAAACTCGTCTATATGTCTGGTTGGCCAGTGCCATACATAGACCAATGTTTGGTACAAATGCAGGGATCCAAAATATTCACTGCCATTGACTGTGCGCAGGGATATTGGACTGTACCAGTCCATGATGAAGACCAATGCAAATTGGCCTTCACATTTGGAAAGCAGCAGTATACCTGGACCCGAATGCCTTTCGGTTACATAAACTCTGGTCATGAATTCGCTGTGTTCATGCATAAAGCTATGCCTGACGCACTCGAGAGAGGAACGTTATCATATGTCGACGATGACTTGCTGAAAAGCACTTCCTTTGATAAGCATATCATAGAGATTAGACATGTTCTCACTCAGTTAAGAGAGGCAGGGATTAAACTGTCTTTACAAAAGGCGCAATGGTGTCGCACCCATGTCAATTTCCTCGGACATGAGGTAACCTCTGAAGGATTAAATCCCCAGAGGAAGAAGGTTGAAGCCGTACTAAAACACCTTCAAACATCAGGGAATTAAGATCATTCCTTGGTATGACAAACTACTCCCGTAAGTTTATAGATAACTATGCAGAAATAACAAAACCACTCTTACACCTTCTTAAAAAGGAAACTACCTGGAACTGGGGGGAGCCTCAGGACCAAACAGTAAGTGAACTGAGGAAGAAGCTCACTCAGGCACCCTGTTTGGTAAACCCTTCTATCTGGAGACAGGATATACCGATTTAAGCATAAGTGCTGTTCTGTATCAGAAGCAGGACAGTTTAAACAAAGTTATTGCATATGCTAGCAAGACTTTGTCACCTGTTGAAGTTAAATTCAACACGTGTGAGAAGGCGTTATTGTCGACTGTCTGGGCACTACTAAATTTTCGTAGCTATATCCAAGGTGAGAAGATAATTGTAGAAACAGCTCACCAACCTCTACAGTATCTGCAAAGTGAAAGAATTAGAGACGGTAATCTCTCTAACAGTCGGATTACTGCATGGACTCTATCCTTACAGGGATGGCCATTAGAAGTCCGTTATAAACATAATAAGAGAAGCCCAGTTGCACAAGGTTTAGCAGAATTACATGACTGTACTGCTCCATCTCTGGATGATAATGACACCGGAGATGACTTCCTAGAAGAGCAATTGCTATCCCCTTATAAAGTTTATGACGAGGAATACTGTCGACCACTACCATGGGTATACATTGATGGTTGTTCATATCACCACGTCGCTGGTGCTGAACGGAGGTTAGTTGCAGGTATCGGAATCGCCTGGATAGGTGATTATCCCAATGTATCTATAGGATACAATATTGGTCCCAAAAGCAGTCAGATAGTCGAACTCTGTGCAGTATATAAGACCATCCAAATGGCAATAGAATGTGGTATCAAAGAATTTGTTATCAGAACTGATTCCAACTATGTTCGCAACAGTTTCGTCGAATATCTGCCTAGCTCAGGGATAGGCAACCTTCGGCTCTGCACCTCCCATGATGCTTTGCCAGCATTATGTGTGTAAGCATTATGGGGGATGTAGTCCACAACATCTGGAGAGCCAAAGGTTGCCTATCCCTGGCCTAGCTGGAAACGTAACCAAATGCTGAAAAGCAATAACAAACCTGTTCAACATGGGAAATTGTTTTGTAAAATCGATGATATAGTTAAGGAACATGTTTTAACCATATATTGGAAGAAAACCAAAGGCCATTCTAAAATAGAAGGTATTGACAAGGATGGTAATGACTTAGCAGATTCACTGGCGAAACAAGCAGCCATCAATGGTGAAACCCTAAACATTGATGATCTTATGGGTTCAATTCACGTTGAAGCCATAACTAGACAACAGGCTAGAGATAATGCCGACTTAAATGTTTTGCAATGGAGTCAAGAAGCTCCTAGTGAGGACCTGATTACCAGTCAGAAGAACGATCCCGTCATAGGCATATTCTATAAACATATAGATGACCCTACTGCCAAGCCAGATGAGGATTGCAAAGATAATGAAGATTTAAGAATCTTGATGAGATATAAAGTCCAATTTAGTATCATGGATGGGTTGCTGGTCAGAACTTCTAAACATGGTATTCAACAATGGGTAGTCCCAACTGTATACCGAGGGTTAATGCTCCAACACGCACATGATGCACCTACATCTGGGCATCGTGGTGATAAGATCACATATGAGATATTGCGTGATTATGCATATTGGCCACACATGTTAAGAGATGATAAGACATACTGTCAGGGATGCTTGATTTGTCCGTAATATCAACCCCATGGTCCAACCCATCGTGCACCACTTCAGAAGAGGGGGGTGTCATTACCCTGGTCTGGTATTCAAATCGACTTTATAGGTCCTGTAACAAGATCTTCAAGAGGTAACAAATACATGTTAACCGTTACATGTATGTACATAAAGTGGATAGAGTGTTTGCCTTGTAAAGAGAACACGAGTACTGTGTGCGCCACTTTGTTGATTAACCATGTCTTTCCAGGTTCGGTCTGCCTCAAAGAATTGAGTCAGACAGAGGTAGTCATTTTACCAGTGAAGTAATGGCTAAGATGTGGAAAATTCTAGGTGTTAAACGAAAGCTACATGTTGTATACCGCGCTGCATCTAGCTGGGGGGTAGAGCGATATAACCAGTCTATCGTTAATATTCTGAAGAAGTATGTTAAGGAGTCTGGTAAAGACTGGGACATTAAATTGCCCCTAGTTTTCATGGTGATTAGAGCTACACCTAGCACTGCTACCAAATTGTCACCTTTTGAATTGGTGACAGGAAGAAAGATGGTTTTACCACAGCATTTACTATATCGTACTTCGGATCATAACTTGATCAATGCTGCCACTACGCATCAGTATATCGAAAATGCGCAAGCATTTACAGCATGCGTTTGCCCAAAAGAATCTAGAAAAAGCAGCGACAGGGGTTAAGACCTATTACGATTTAAAAAACACGAAAAAGGAATATGAGATAACGGATCAAGTCTATCTGTATAACTTTGCGCAAAATCAAGTCAAGGAAAATACATTATTACCTTCTTGGAAAGGGCCATATGTCATCATTGACAAAATTTCCCCAGTAGCGTACAAGATAAAAATTCCTAAGGATGGTGATTTTATTGAAAAGTGGGTTCACATTAACCAGTTGCGTGCTTGTCATCCTAAATCTCAATTAAGGATTATAGGTGTGGATTCGGATGCAGAAGGGTGAACGACTAACCTGGATGAATGCTTGATTCACGTAGTATCGTATGATGTGAAATGTTATGATGTGCCATGATCTCATGTACGTTCATGTCATTAACCATTTCCTTGCCATCCAATAACTACATTTTCTAAGCAGGTTACTAGCTTGTTTAACTGCTATATGCATATTGCTGAGGAGTCAGTAATAAATGTAGTGAGGGATGAAGTTATAAAAATAGAATTAGAGAGAATACATATGTTGATGAATTGTAATAATGTGTTGTCCTAGGCCAAGTGATGTCACACTGTTATAAGTTTGTATGCTTAACAAACCTTGAATCATTAGTAGATAAGTCTGAAACGAGTTCCTGATCCGTGACTGTCGAAAGATGTCCAAGAAGGATGTGGCGCGTTTCTGGATCGTACTGCTCCTGTGCCAAGAGCTACGGACCGACGCGATCGCAGAGATGGGACCATCCTCCGGCATCCTGATTCAAGAGACACCAGGGTTCATCTTGACAGAGAAGAGGATCCTTACCCGACGTATGTTCGTCAGCTTGGACCCCAAGGTTTCCATCGCGAAGGCATACAACATTTCATCGATGCAGCTTCCTGAGTTACAGACTTGGTACCAGATGCACCTCCAAAGAGCACAGGACCGTGTGCGAAACATCTTGGAGCAAGCCCGGAAACCATTTGTATCCAGTTCTATTTCGATGAGCAACCGACCCAAAAGGTTCCTCACCGATATAATTGTTGCATTAGTTTGTGCCACTGTCGGTGCAGTTGTCGCAACTGGAATGTCTGCAGCCAACTCTATTACTGTCCAAAAGCTGGATGTGGAAATCTATGCGCTAAAGCAACACATTAACGATATTCATCAGGTGATAAAACAGCAAAGAACACTTCTCCAAGACGTGTTAACTATTGTGGAAGACACAGTTGTTACAACAAATTTGCATTCAGAGTTAATTGCCAAATCCACTGAGTTACACCAAAGTCATGACTTATTTAAGCGTGAACTTCTATTTCTGCATGACCCAATATTGTTCCACACACTTGATTTTCTTGACGAAGTGCAAACTGGAATGATCGAATTGGCAGGAGGACGCATACCTCTGTATTTTGTATCCAAGGATATTGTTCGTGCGATGCTTGCCAATGTGGATGGAGAAACAATTGAGCCTATGCAATTAAATCTGGCCTTTGAGATGGGGAGCGCTATACCTCTCTTAATTGACCCGGAACGTATGGAGATTTGCTTTTTATTGGCCATGCCATATGTAACTCCCAAAAACATTTTTTTCAAATGAAAACAATTTACAACGTCGGTAACATGGAAGGAAAATATCCATGTAAAAGTCCAAACCCCAGATGTTTGTTTTGGCTTTTCAACCATGGGTACCAGATTGGTATGCAATACCCATGTTGAATGACTGTGAAAAATTCAAAGACAATAATTTTCAATGTGATGGAAAACCTTTTGTGTACGATTCTACCAATGCTTTGTGTGGGATCGAGTACCTTAAACATGCCTCTGAAACATGTCAAGTAACTATGTCAAAAACTGACAGTAATGCGTTAGTACATGCTATCTTAGTAAAAGATAAATGGTTGGTAAGCACGTGTCTTAAAAACATGAGTGTTTTTCGCAGGGACCAGGTGACTAATAAAGTAATTGCCTTACCAGCACCTGTCTCACTGATCAAGGTACCCCACGACTCTCGTATCACCATGGGTGACGTTACGCTATACCCAGTGTACACTGACGTCATCGAAAGTGCTATTGAGATGGTGGATCCCTTCCAGAATCTAGATATCCCTCTAGATCCTAATCTAAAGTTCTTGTTGGACCATAAGCCCAACCACAATATCCAAATGTCAATCAGGAAAGATAACATTTCTGTGGACACATTTAAATACTCTGATCTAAATACTGACCTTATTGCTCGTGTTGACTGGTTCCTCCATGATAAGATTGTTATTGGGTGTGCTTTGATAATAATGATACTATGGTTGATTGTACTAAGTGTAAAGTTCAAAACTCTTACAGGTACAAAAATATACAAAAAATTTCATTCCACGCACGGGCCTATGTTAGAAATGATGTGATTGCACAATATGTCTGGTAACTTCCGTAGTGCTTATTCATAAGCCAAATACATATTTTACTAAGAAATGCACTGAAGAGGGTGTTACGGTTGCCTCCAGGCTGGCTTGAAGTTGGACCGTAGAAAAGGATGCTGTAACGAGAATATACCCCTACACGCAGGATCCAGCTAAACAGAAGGCAGAACAGAGGAGAGATACGTCTACCGGACCTTACAATGGCCGGACTCGACGTATATAGAAGAAGTACAGAGTCAGGAACAATCCGAGGTCAAGGGCACAAAGAGACAGCGTAAACGAGGACAAGCCGGGGTCTGGTACACAGGAAACAGCAAGCCGGCAAACAGAACAGACAAGGATAAAGCGAAAACGAAGTCAGAATACAAAGCCAAGGTCAAGTACGGAGGAACACAACTGAACACAAGAAGCGCTAAAGGGAACTGTAGCAGAAACCACGATAGGGCAAGGAACTAAGGGAAAAGGGTAAGTATAAATAGGTTCAAAACTAATGTGATTGGCTCCTGTCACTTCCACACCCCCAAAAGGTAAGTGTATGGGGTGTGTGGGATGACATGGGCCAATGGGAGCCTTTTGGCAATTTAGGCTCCCACTGTCTCTTTAAGAGCGCGCCCGAGACTCGCGGCGCGCTCTTAGATTCAGGCGGGACATGTGACCGCATCTCGCGGTCACTGCCCGCCTTCCTGCCTGAAGCGTCGGATGAGCCGCGCGCGGCTTGAAGAGAGGACCGCGGCCGGCCCCTGGGAAAGGTGAGTAACGCTACAGTACCCTCCCCTGAGGACACGCCCTCCGAGCGGGCAGGACTAGGTCGGGCAGGAAAACGTGAATGGAAAGAACGCACAAGGCGGGGAGCATGAACAGCATCAGCAGAAATCCAACTGCGCTCCTCAGGCCCATAACCCTTCCAATGTACCAAGTACTGAAGCCGACCCCTAAGGAAACGAGAGTCAAGAACAGCAGACACTTCGAATTCCTCATGACCCTCCACAGAGACAGGAGGAGGAGGAGGAGCATGCCGGGTATAGCGGTTGCGCACGTAAGGCTTCAACAACGAGGTGTGAAAAACATTAGGTATGCGCAGATTCTTAGGCAGACCCAAGGCATAAGAAACTGGATTAACCTTATGTATAATACGATAAGGACCAATGAAGCGGGGAGCCAATTTCATAGAAGGCACCCAGAGACGAATATTCAGCGTGGAAAGCAAAACTCTGTCCCCCACAACCTAGGAAGGAGCCGCTCTGCGACGCTTGTCAGCCTGAGCCTTCTGGCGAGCAGCAGAGTCAACCAAAGAACGCTGAACCTGCTCCCAAGTATTACGCAAACCAGCCAGATGCTCATCCAGAACTGGCATGCCCTGGTCGGAGAATGCAGCCGGGAGAACAACGGGATGCTGGCCATAGATGACGTAAAAAGGGCTTTTGCCGGAAGAATCATGAGTGGCGTTATTCCGAGCAAATTCAGCCCAAGGAAGCAGGTCAGACCAATTGTCCTGATGGTGAGACACAAAACAACGGAGGTACTGCTCCAGAGACTGGTTGGCACGTTCAGCAGCTCCATTAGACTGGGGATGGTAAGCGGAAGAAAACGAGAGAGAAATACCCATTTCTGTACAAAAGGCCTTCCAGAACCTGGAAATAAATTGGCTACCCCTATCGGACACAATAGATAAGGGAATGCCATGTAACCGAAATACTTCTCTAGCGAAGATAAGGGCCAGTTCCTTGGATGTGGGCAACTTGCGAAGAGACACAAAGTGAGCCATTTTGGAAAACCGGTCAACTATCATCAGGATGACTGTGTTACCATTCGAAGGGGGTAATTCAACAATAAAATCCATAGATAGGTTGGACCAAGGTCTCTCGGGAACGGGTAACGGATGCAACAGCCCACAAGGAACTCTACGAGAGGATTTCATACAGGCACAAGTAGTACAAGCACTTACCGTATATACTCGAGTATAAGCCGACCCGAATATAAGCCGAGGCCCCTAATTTTATCCCAAAAAACTGGGAAAACTTATTGACTCGAGTATAAGACTAGGGTGGGAAATGCAGCAGCTACTGGTAAATTTCTAAATAAAATTAGATCCTAAAAAAAATATATTAATTGAATATTTATTTACAGTGTGTGTATAATGAATGCAGTGTGTGCGTATGTGTGTGTGTATGAGTGCAGCGTGTGTGTATGAGTGCAGCGTGTGTGTATGAGTGCAGCGTGTGTATGAGTGCAGTGTGTGTGTGCATGAATGCAGTGTGTGTGTGCATGAATGCAGTGTGTGAATGCAGTGTGTGCAGGGCCGGTGCAAGGATATTTGCCGCCGTAGGCAAAACATTTTTTGCCGCCCCCTCCCCCCCCCATATGTCCTGACTTCCCCTCCTCCTCCCTCAGTGGTCCTTACCTCCCCACCCCCGTGTTTCTTCACTCCCCCCCCAGTGGTCCTGACTCACCCCTCCCCTAGTGGTCCTTAGCCTCCCCTCCCATAGTGGTCCTTACTTCCCCCTCCCCTCCCATAGTGGTCCTTATCCCACCCCCTCCCTCTCATAGTGGTCCTTATCCCCCTTCTCCCTCCCATAGTGTTCCTTATCCCCCCCCATCCCTCCCATAGTGGTCCATATACCCCCCCTCCCTCCCATAATGGTCCTTATACCCCCCCTCCCTCCCATAGTGGTCCTTATCCCACCCCCTCCCATAGTGGTCCTTATACCCCCCCTCCCTCCCATAGTGGTCCTTATACCCCCCTCCCTCCAATAGTGGTCCTTATCCCCCTCCCTCCCATAGTGGTCCTTATCCCCCCCCTCCCTCCCATAGTGGTCCTTATACCCCCCTCCCTCCCATAGTGGTCCTTATCCCCCCCCTCCCTCCCATAGTGGTCCTTATCCCCCCCCCTCCCTCCCATAGTGGTCCTTACCCCCCCCCCCTCCCATAGTGGTCCTTACCCCCCCCCTCCCTCCCATAGTGGTCCTTATACCCCCCTCCCTCCCATAGCGGTCCTTATACCCCCCTCCCTCCCATAGTGGTCCTTAACCCACTACCTCCCTCCCATAGTGGTCCTTATACCCCCCCCCCCCTCCCATAGTGGTCCTTATACCCCTTTTTATTTTTTATTATTAATTTTTTTTAATTATTTTATTTATATTTTTTTTTTTTCGTCCCCCCTCCCTGCTTGATATATGGCAGGGAGGGGGGCTCCTTCCCTGGTGGTCCAGTGGCATTGGTAGTTCAGTGGGGGGGAGAGGGGGGCTGGCAGAGCTGTACTTACCTTTCCTGCAGCTCCTGTCAGCTCTCTCCTCCTCCGCGCGGTCTGTGCAGCTCCCTCTGTCAGCTCCCAGTGTAAGTCTCGCGAGAGCCGCGGCTCTCGCGAGACTTACACTGGGAGCTGACCGAGGTGCTGAACGGACGGCGCGGAGGAGGAGAGAGCTGACAGGAGCTGCAGGAAAGGTAAGTACAGCTCTGCCAGCCCCCCTCTCCCCCCAGTCTGTATTATGGCAATGCAAATTGCCATAATACAGACTCTGACTCGAGTATAAGCCGAGTTGGGGTTTTTCAGCCCAAAAAATGGGCTGAAAAACTCGGCTTATACTCGAGTATATACGGTATATAGTCAGTGACATCCTTTCGTAAGGAATCCCACCAAAAATACAGAGAAACAACTGACAATGTTTTGGAAATACCAGGATGTCCAGCAGTCTTAGTATCGTGATATAGTGACAGAATATCCCGTCTCTCGGGAACGTCAACGAACAATTTATCATTAGGCCTCTCACTAGGTGCCATGCTTTGTTTCGCTTGTATGGCCTGCAATAGGGACGAGGAAATAGATAATACAGTAGTTGCTATTATCCTGTCTGGGGGAATGACAGGAGTAACATCAATCTCCTGTTTGTCAATAGTTTCAAACTGTCTGGACAGAGCGTCCGCTTTAGTGTTCCGATCACCTGGCCTATAGGTGATTATATAATTGAAATGGGACAAGAACAGTGACCACCTAGCCTGCCTGGAAGACAATCTTTTAGCTTCTCTAAGGTAGGACAGGTTCTTATGATCCGTAAATATGAGGATGGGATCCTTAGTGCCTTCTAACAAATGTCTCCATTCTTTGAGTGCTAAAATGATAGCAAGGAGTTCGCGATTACCCACATTATAATTCTTTTCAGCTTTGGACATTTGTTTAGAAAAGAAGCCACAAGGATGCAATGGCTTTTCAGGAGACTCTCTTTGAGATAAAACAGCACCTACCCCGATATCTGAAGCATCAACTTCAAGTATATAGGGCAATGAGGGGACAGGATGCTGTAAAATAGGTGCAGAGGTGAACGTAGTCTTAAGGAAGTCAAAAGCTTGAAGTGCCTCGGTAGACCAGACCCGAGTATTGCCATCCTTTTTTGTCATACGAGTAATAGGTGCTACAATAGACGAAAAACCTTTGATAAAACGTCTATAATAATTAGAGAAACCCAGAAAACGCTGGATGGCTTTTAGACCTTGCGGCAGAGGCCATTCTATGACAGCAGCGAGCTTCCGGGGATCCATACGAAAACCCTTAGCGGAAATCAAATATCCCAAAAACTGGACTTTGGATTGGTCGAATAGACATTTTTCTAATTTACAATAAAGACCATTAGCAAGAAGGGTCTTCAGAACGGTCGTAACATGTCTGTGATGAGTGTGTAAGTCTCATGAGTAACAACTGGAGATATTAATGGTCTACCATCTATGGCCTCAACAGCCAAGGGTATCTCCTTCTCCCTGATGGGAATGTTGTTTTTCTTTACAAAACCAGAGTCTATAAAATTCTCGGCTGCCCCAGAGTCAACCAAGGCGTATATATTTTCAACTATACAACTCTCTCCCATATGTAACGAAACAGGGAGAAGCAGTCGGTTAGGAGGCAATGTAGGAGACTTAGAAATCACACCCAAGGCCAGTCCCCTATAAGGTCTTAGGTGCGAGAGTTTTCCGGGAGCAAAGGACATTCCTTTACCATATGGTCTCTCCTACCACAATATAGGCAGAGTCCCTCCCTTCTCCTATGTAATTTTTCATTATCAGAGAGTTTGGCAACCCCTAATTGCATAGGTTCCTCTTCGGATACTTTTACACTCTCCGGTGTATCAACTCTGGGGTGAATAGGTGTAACAAAATGTCTGTTTCTGTTCTTGGTATAGAGCCTGTCACGAATCCTATTATCTATATCGATGAGGTAGTCAATAAGGTCCTCTAAAGCAACAGGAAGCTCCTTAGCTGCTACCTCATCCAATATAGAGTCTGATAAGCCTTCCATGAAGGCAGTAGTTAACCCATTGTTGGTCCAATCTACCTGTGAGGCAAGAGTACGAAACTGTATAGCGTAATCAGCCACAGACATAGAACCCTGTTTAACCCTCATTAATGCTCTTGCGGCATTTTTAGACCTTTTCAAAGTGTCAAAAGTTCAGCGAAATGCTGTAAGAAAACTGTGAAAGTCATGCACCATAGGTCCATTAGCTTCCCAAATAGGATTTGCCCATTCAAGTGCTTTGTCGGTAAGTTGGTGCATAAAGAACCCAACCTTAGACCTCTCTGTGGGAAATGAATGAGGATACATCTCAAAGTGAAACTCTATTTGGTTAATGAACCCTCTGCATGTCTTAGAATCCCATCCATACCTAGGAGGAGGTGTTAAATGGGCCGTAGCATTAGGCACAGTCGATACTTCAGGAAGAAGGGGTGTAGGAGGGTTAGGTGTGGTTGCTGGAATGGTTCTAGCTAAGAGCGTCTGAAGAGCCTGGGCTATCTGATCCATTCGGTGATCCTGCTCTACAAATCTAGCCTCATGAGACGCCATCTGTTGAGCTAAATCTGCGGGGTCCATGGCCCTATCGTAATGTAATGAGAATATACCCCTACACGCAGGATCCAGCTAAGCAGAAGGCAGAACAGAGGAGAGATACGTCTACCGGACCTTAGAATGGCCGGACTCGACGTATATAGAAGAAGTACAGAGTCAGGAACAATCCGAGGTCAAGGGCACAAAGAGACAGCGTAAATGAGGACAAGCCGGGGTCTGGTACACAGGAAACAGCAAGCCGGCAAACAGAACAGACAAGGATAAAGCGAAAACGAAGTCAGAATACAAAGCCAAGGTCAAGTACGGAGGAACACAACTGAACACAAGAAGCGCTAAAGGGAACTGTAGCAGAAACCACGATAGGGCAAGGAACTAAGGGAAAAGGGTAAGTATAAATAGGTTCAAAACTAATGTGATTGGCTCCTGTCACTTCCACACCCCCAAAAGGTAAGTGTATGGGGTGTGTGGGATGACATGGGCCAATGGGAGCCTTTTGGCAATTTAGGCTCCCACTGTCTCTTTAAGAGCGCGCCCGAGACTCGCGGCGCGCTCTTAGATTCAGGCGGGACATGTGACCGCATCTCGCGGTCACTGCCCGCCTTCCTGCCTGAAGCGTCGGATGAGCCGCGCGCGGCTCGTGCAGCCGCAGGACCGCGCGCGGCTTGAAGAGAGGACCGCGGCCGGCCCCTGGGAAAGGTGAGTAACGCTACAGATGCTCCTAGCGCTCACCAAAGGACCATCAGCACCATAGCCACCATAAGCACTGCAGACTCCACGAACCACCGCTGCTGGGCTGGTATCTCGCCGTCTGCTCTGCGCCCTGGACCTACGACCAGGCTCCAGGTTCCAGTAGGTGAACCTCTTCCTTCTGTAGAGCGAAGCAGGATCAGGAACAAGAGCTCTTACAAGAGCTCAGTAGCTAAGGGAGTATGAAGAGGATAGCAATCCCTGTAGTGATTATAGCTGTCCCCTACAAACATGAGTCAAGGCTGCAAGTTAGAGGGTCAGAAAAGGTCTGAGCCTGTTTTTTATTACAAGTGTACACATACAGGCCACACCCAGGGGGAGGCATAAAATAACCAAGAGTATCATGGGTGCAACCGACACATCCCCTCCCTTTAGTGTGACACATAATCCCATTATACATACAGTTAATATATACTTTTTACACAACTTTCATAACTCTAAAACCATACATCACATTCACATAAAAATACATATCCACAATCAATCCATTCAGGGGAACAACATATTAAAACATGGCATGAATCTGACCAGGGGTTCAAAAGTTACTAAAAGTATCTTTTGTCCCTTACTAGCCGCATGGCAAACCGGTTTAGACAGGTTTTACATAGGCCTCTATCCTGGAGACAAAGAGGAAAGTAATCCAATTATCCAGGGCTAGAAGCAGACTCCATTAACCACATGGTTACAGAAAGACATAAAACACTTTAAAATACAGAAAGTCACCTTTTACACATAACACACAGACATTTCACATATCCCCAGATAGCTGGGATCTGAGCGCACAAAACTACCGAATAGCGCGCAGATCCTATTCACACAGTTCAATTGCCATGGAGCTAAAGTCTTTCCCATAGTCTTTCATTATATGAATAGGCTCCATGGCATAGCTATCTGGGGTATCACCGCTCACACAGGGCCATAGTCATAAGGAAGGAGGCTGGCAAATAGGCTTCTCCACAATCCAGGGAAGCAGGGCAATTTTCCATTTAAAGGGCCAGTTACAAATAGCAGTTTGTAACATATCTCCCCTTTTGGAGGGAGACTAACCAGGCACCTGACCTTCTGTCGGTCAGTGCCTAAGTTAGTCTTGCAGCCCACCCATAAATAAACATTAGCAGCAAAGTAGCCCCCCCACAATAAGTAGTACTGGCCTGTAGGTTCTAGGTTGTAGGATGAAAGTGTAGCATCTTCGGCCTTCCTGGTGCAGCTGGGCAAATAGCTGGTGGTACTTGGGGGGCAGAGGCCAGCGGCACTCACTGTTACGAAAGCCGTATTTTACTATGTGCCTTTTGGTGCTGTTTGCACCTTTCTGACTTGTTTACAGCTGTTCGTATGGTTCAGCACGAATCCTTTGTGTAAACGTATAGGTGGCCGCCATTTCGGGACTTTGCACGTGTTCGCGGCCATCTTACGTACGACCAGCGGTGTTTGCCCACAACCATCTGGAACTAAAAACGGAGACGCAAACAGGCGAACACCGCTGAGACCTCCAGGATAGCATAACTTCGTGCTGGACCTACCGAACGGTCCACCGTTCGGTAGGACAATTACCCTTCGCATGGGGAATACAGCGACCCCCGGGATAACCATGGATGGCAAGGGGTTCGTGGAGTTTTACTGCACGAACAGAGACCGACCGCAAGGCCTAAACGTATGGAACTATTTTCGGCTAGAAAGTTTGTGCGGTCGGTCCAAACTTTGGAGACCCATAACTCCCGAACCGTTCATCCGAACGGGCCAGTTTTCAGATATGTTGCTCCCCTGAACGAGGTCTATCCAGTGGTGCAGGATTTAAAGGTGTACCCCCTGGTTTTGGGGTACATCCAGAATGTGGGTGAAAATGTGTGTAACATAATTGTCTTAACTGTTTATCTGAGGGGAGGGAACATGTGGGCTGCACCCCTTGGGAGTGTCCCTTTTGTATGTAACCACAATAAAAAGCAGGCTGGGCACCCCAGTCCTGAGCTCTTGTTTGACCCTCAAATCGCAGCCTTGACTCGTTTTGTGGGCAAAAGGGTATCCTAGCTGTGCTATAGCTAGTGGGATTATTCTACATTTACAGGACTCGTATGGAATACTATGGAAAGCAGCTCCTCTCCTCTTCAGCAATAGGAATCCAGACTACTAAGCGGTCCAACTCTCAGCAAGACTAAGGGTAACTGTAACAGAGGGGTTATGTCAGGGTATTTATATTGGCAGACATGTTGTGCTATGATAGAAATTAAAATGTATATCGTCAGAGTCACTCTGAACAGAGCAGACTCCATTTTGTTATTTTCAGACTAACAAAAGACACAAGATTTCTATCCCTTCTGTAAAACTAACCACTTTGCCAGAAGCTAAGGAATGCTTAGTATATACAAACCTGTTGATAAGAAATGAGAACAGTGGATGGACAGATTGTCTAAATGCTAATGAAATATAATTAATTCTAAAACCAGACATTTATGACAGAGAAGATTAAATCATTTAATTTTACTTTCAATATTGTATAAGATTCCCATTGTAAGAGAAAGGTGAAACTTAGTTTACGAACGGTCATATTCGAAATTATAGCAGAATTGCCAGAAACATAGTCTGAAGAAAGCCCAAAGAAACTCTTTGAATTGACAGTAAACTTAAGTTATAGACAACCATAAAGATAAGGTAAATGACGTCAAAATAGCCACCAGGAAAAGTTAACTCTTTCCTGGATAGGAATGTTTAGTGGGACGAGACTGCCCTCTATAGGCCAAATACTTAAATTGCTATCTGAAAGGTAACCACACCTCCAGTTTTCTATTGGTCTATCACCTAGTGAATTTTCCCTTTGAAAAAGTGAAGACAAAGGGAAGAGAGAGGTATGCAGAGGTATGCAAAAGAAGCAAAGAAGCAAAGAGGGGAGCAGTCGGGGGCAATGCAGAGAAATCCATGACAGATATCCACTCCAGGGCACTCAGAATTTCTTACACACCATCACACATCCATTCAGTTCCTCAGACTACCTACTCATCAGATGAGAATGTCTACTCAACTGGTAATTATACTGGTTTCATTTGATTAATCTAATTTAATTAAAATTTTCTGATAGCATGATATATGACTGGATAAATCACGATCAGATTTCGATATTTAGAAATCTTAGTTAAATAAGAAGTACATAATTAAGCATTCTATTCTGCAGATAGAAAAGAATAAATATGTATTAATGTGACATATCACATGTTAGCATATTGTGGTACTTTTCCAGGTGTAGGTGCTCTAAATTAAGATAAAATATCTATTTAGGCAAGTTAAGATTCTGCTTATAGAACATGGTAGATTACTCTTATTGGATGGTTCCAGAAAATGACTAATGAGCTGGTTTAAATGTTATTTTATTTAAAATTACACGAGAATATATTTTAATCACCTAGGAGGTCTAGCCAGCATTGAAAGGGTTATTCTAACTGTCAGCTAAAGTTTTATGGCCTTAAGCTGCAAGCTCTGTGTGTGTAAGTTTCACTTTCGTTTCTCTGTGAACTACCGTCATAAATCTTGTCTTGACAATTAAGACTGTGTCAGCCATTGGAAAATGTATTGCCATTTGTATTGCATACTCAGGTTATACTGAATATTCATTGATTATTATCACGCATGTTACTTATTATTATTATTTAATTTGTCACAATAAATTGTATCTATTTTTATAACAAATTGTGATTTTATTTATATGGAATACATTTCACTTACATGATAACGAATCTTTGGGATCTGAGAATTGAAATAGTGGGCAATTCTCAACTGTTTACTATTATTACCCCATAAATATCCCCACAGACCCTCTACCCCCACTACTAGTTTTAAATCTCCTCCAACCTTCTAGCCATCCTATCCCCCAGCACTGCAGACCCTCTCCCGATTAGGTTCAATCCATCACTACTTTAAAGGTTGTACCCAATCGCAAAGTCGACCCAGTGATCTAAAAACCCCAAACCCTCCTTCCTGCACCAAGACTTAAGCAACGCATTGACCTCTCTAATCTCCCGCTGCCTTTCCACTGTAGCGCGTGGCACAGGTAATATCTCAGAGAATACCACCTTGGAGGTCCTTTTCTTAAGTTTGCTACCTAATTCCCTGAAATCATTCTTTAGGACCTTCCATCTTCCTCTTACTTTGTCATTGGTACCAACATGGACCATGACCGCTGGGTGATCCCCAGCCCCTCCCAATAATCCATCCACTCTGTCAGCAACATGCCGGACCCGAGCACCCAGGAGACAGAAAACTGTCCGGTTGAGCCGATCAGAGCGGCAGATTGCCCTATCTGCTCTCCTAATGATAGAGTCCCCTACCACCACAACCTGTCTTGCCTTCCTTACATTTTGATCCCCACCCGTACTAGGAGGGCTGTTAGCTCGGCTGTTAGAAGTAACAGCTTCCTCTAATACAGCTACTCCTGAGCTGATGCTCCCAACATCTTCCCTCAAACGGGCAAATCTGCTAGGTTGCACCAAATCAGGACTAGCTAGCCCTTTCCTCTTCCCTCCCCCACTGCTTCCTCGCCCCACTGTCACCCAGCTACATGCCTGTTCCCCATCTGTCTTATCTCCTCCCTCTCCACTACCTGTCCCCACTAAACTCTGCTCAGTGAGCAGCAGACTCCTCTGAAGATTGTCAATCTCCCTCAAAGTTGCGATTTGCTTCTCGAGATCTCCAATCTGAGCTTCCAGAGAAGCCACTCGCACACAACCGTCACAGAGGTATGGACCCTGGACGGGTACATCCAGGCATCCATACATGCAACAAGATGTGTATTGAGTCAAACAAGCAATCTTGCTAACACTCATTTCCCCAGGTATAGAACAATAATACAATTACCTTGTTAGTTCAAACCCCTTGTTAGTTGTAACTCCTGGTTTTCTAACTCCTACTTGAAAGAGTCTGCTTTCAAGTAATGTGAGCAAGCTCAGTGAGTTAGGGGTGTGCTTTTATGGGGATACAAATCCCACACAGGTGCAATTTATGAACACTCCCCCAATCAATCAAGCAGCAGCACAAAAAAGGGGGAAAAAACAGAACACTGAATTTTTTTTAAAAAAACGACATCTTTTTTTTAAAAAAAACTTTACCAATGCTAATGATCAAATTATTTGTTTTTGAGGTGTTGAATATTTGGAGAAGAAGCTAGGAACTATTAATTTCATTCAGAGGCCTTTGTTGAGTAAAGAGGATACAGGGTGAATATTGGACCTAATTTTTGTAGGAAATAATTTTGTGTTAATTGATAGAGAATACTTAACAAGTGTAGCTTGGATCTGATTGCATTAACTATTGAAGGACTACAGCAGGAATTGGTGGAGATTGAGGGACAGTTATCTGAGACCAAGAATAAATGGTTGGAAGTGGAGGATAATATTACTGTTGATGAGAAATTATTGACTATTTCCTCCAGAATTCCAAAACGCAAATAAAAAGTATTAAGCAGAAAATTGGATACATTTTGCAAGTATACAGTGGATTATTCCTGGAGGAAACCCTGTGAAAAATGTAACGCTTGAGGCAGACAAAGGACTCCAGTGTGTAAAAGTTTATGAGATCCTGATGTTACGTCCAGTGACTCCTAGTCCGGTACTGCTGTTCCATTTTTTTTTAGGAAGAGGGCAAGAAGGGGATGTGGCAGGTGCAAAAGGAGTATCAACTAGAAAGATCAATGAAACACAGAACGCTAAGGGAAACCCAATAGGTACCTCACATTTCTGGAGATAAGTTGGTCTATGATTGGTCTCAGGATCCGCCGCACTTGAATGGTCATCCAGGAAAGGTCCAGATAAATGTTAATAAGACCCTCGTGGAACAAGAGGGGTTGCATTGAATGTTTGAGAGTCGTGAGGATGTCCTCACTGCACGCACATAATGCAGGTGGTAGATGACGTCTCTAGGTCTATCTGTTCCCACAAGGAACAGGCCTACAAAACACTATTACAATGGTACCTAACTCCCACGAGGTTATACCACATGGGTAGGATCGACTCAGACTTGTGCTGGAAACAATGTAGACACAGGTGTACATAAATACACCAATGGTAGCACTGCCCCAAACTGGCACCATTATGGGCAGAGGTGGCACGATTGGTCTCCACACTTCTCCAAATAGACATACCCCTAGACCCCTGGATATGGCTTCTTTCCAAACCCCGGGAACCGTTAACCAGAGCACAAAATAAACTAACAAATAGAATGGCCCTCGCAGCTAGAAGGGCAATTGCGGAAGTCTGGGGCACCCCTAACATCCCCACACTATCCACAGTCATCCGCAAAGCAAAGGAAGCAATAGAGATGGACAGACTTTCAGCGCAGGTTCACGAAACGTCCCACAACTTTTATAAAATATGGGACCCGTGGCTGAATGAACCCTCTCTATCATAACCAATCCCTGAAGCACAAGAGCCCTAAAAGCAAAGGGCAATCGACTCGAGTTCCAAAGGGGTCGGGACCGGTAATCCACCTGCACACCCAATACTAAAGACTTCCTCCTGACCCACACGCAAAGCCCCCACAGGGCAGACTCACAACAACCCTAAATAAGCCATGTACACACCAACTTAAAACCCACAATGACCCCCAGAGAAATACCACCTAACATCCGAGACCAATGGTTACAAAGTTTTATGTTTGGTACTTATATGTCAGTACACATGGTACTCATGTCACACTGTTTTACTGTTTTTTACCGTTTTTATACAATGCACCTTCTAACACGCTATCTGAGCCAATAAACCGATGGACAGAACCTGCGCAAAACTTAACTGCGCCCAAACCCCCAGCAAAAGGAAACTTAGAAAGAAACCTGCTATGCGCAGCACACAAATGGACACGACGCATAGTATACATGTATATGATGGCTTGTATAACAACTGTATCTTCTCGGTAAAACTCTATATAGAAGGTGAAAAATACAATAAACACAGAATGTTTTAAAAAAAAAAGACGCACCCACACGTTTTGGGGTCAAAGGCCGGTTACGGCCAATCGGATCTGGAGGAGACTTATTTAAACTCATTTTTACTTTTTCTCATTGCCCTGTCGTGGTTTCCCTTAGATGGTTATCTGAGAGTTCCTGATCGTGTGTCTGGTTATTGACTTTGGCTTTGTTTTGACTTCCCTGACTTCTGGTATCCTTGACTATTGGCTTTCCCTTATCGCTGTGTCCCATTCTGTGTTCCTGACCTCGGCTAGTATATTGACTATTCTTAGGTGCATTAAGTCCTGCCATTTTAAGGTCCGGTTAGATGTTACCCTTAGTCCTAGGTGTGACAAAATTCTGCATGCTGGATCAACTGTTATCCTGACAATCCTGCCACTTCCATCTTAAAAACACTGCGCACATCCGACCCTACTTAAAGCCAGATGCGACTATGGTGCTGGTCCATTCCACTGTCTTTTTTGCGTTGACTACTGTAATCACTTCTCAGTGGTCTTACATGCTCCCAACTTGCGCCGTTACAGTCCATATTGAATACGGCGGCGTGGCTCATCTTCCTGTCTGCCCACACCTCCCAAACCTAACCCTTCTGTCAGTCCCTACATTGGCTTCCTGTAAAATATAGGGCTCAATTTAAAGTTCTGGTTCTTGCTTTCAAATGTCTACATAATGCTGCTCCCACCTATCTATCCTCCCTAATACACAATGATGTCTCTTCTAGGCCTTACGCTCTGCTGAAGATTTACATCTACCTTGTCAGGGTATTTATATCGGCAGACATTTTGTGCTATGATAGAAATTAAAATGTATATTGTCATAGTCACTCTTAACAGAGCAGACTACATTTTGTAATTTTCAAGTTAACAAAAGACACAAGATTTCTATCCTTTCTGTAAAACTAACCACTTTGCCAGAGCTAAAGGAATGCTTAGTATATACAAACCTGTTGATAAGAGATGAGAACGGGGGATGGACAGACTGTCTAAATGCTAATGGAATATAATCAATTCTAAACCCAGACATTTGTGACAGAGAAGATTAAATAATTTAATTTTACTTTCGATATTGTATAATGTACAATTGTAAGTTTAGGGGTCATATTTAGTTATAACTGTCATATTAGAAATTACAGCAGGAATTGGAGACACATAGTCTATAGAAAGCCCGAAGAAAACCCTTTGAACTGACGAGTAAACTTAAATTATATTAACCATAAAGATAAGCGAAATGACGTCAAAATAGCCACCAGGAAAAGTTAACTCTTTCCTGGATAGGTATGTTTAGTGGGACGAGACTGCCCTCTATAGACCAAATACTTAAATTGCTATCTGGAAGGCAACCACACCTCCAATACACGTGTACGTTTCAGGGCCTGCCAGCGCACAGTGTCACACCAGTGCAACTCATATCTGGTGTAACAGTAGTGTACATTTAAAAAAATAAAAATAATTTTTGACTGCAATAGATTGCAGTTAGTTGTCTGCAAGCTTGTGTGTCAGGCCTACAGCGTCTACTCTGCCAACTTCTGCCAGTGCACAGTGCCACTCATATCTGTTGTCACAGTAGCTTGCACGCATAGTACCACTAATCGAAAAAAAATGACAGGCAGAGGCAGGCCACCCCGCAGGGGCCGTCGTGATCGTGGTGCTGTGATTCCCTTTGGCCCTAGAATAATGCCCAGTGTTCAGAGGCCACGTACCCTGAACTCGAAAAGTTCTGAGGACATAGTTGACTGGCTAACACAGGACACCCAATCTTCTACAGCTTCCGCTCGGAACCTTGACGCACCATCCTCCTCCAGCTTAGCTTCGGGCACCTCTCAAGTTACCACTCGCCCGCCTGCCGCCACCACCAACACTAGCACCACAGCCGCTTCACTTGATCTGTCAGAGGAGTTATTTACAGATCAGTTGGAAGAAATGAGTGATGGGCAACCATTATTGCCAGAGGATGTAGATAACAGGGATATGTCTCAGTCAGGCAGCATTACACACGGACGTACGGTGTGATGATGATGATGTTGTACCCACTGCTGCTTCCTTTGCTGAGTTGTCAGATACAAGTGAAGGGGTTGATGATGACGATGCGTCTGTGGATGTCACGTGGGTGCCCGCTAGAAGAGAAGAAGAACAGGGGGAAGTTCAGATGGGGAGACAGAGAGGAGGAGGAGACGACTTGGAAGCAGGGGGAGGTCGTCGCAAGGAGCTAGTGGCACAGTCAGACAGCATGCATCGGCACCCGGGGTCAGCCAGACAGCACGCCAATCAACGCATGCTGCTGCCACCACCAGAATGCCGTCATTGCAGAGCTTAGCAGTGTGGGATTTTTTTGTGTGTCTGCCTCTGACAACAGCGATGCCATTTGCAACCTGTGCCAAACGAAACTGAGTCGTGGGAAGTCCAACACCTACCTAGGTACAACTGCTTTGCGAAGGCACATGATCGCACATCACAAATGCCTATGGGATCAACACATGAGTACAAGCAGCACACAAACTCAAAGGCGCCATCCTCCTCCTGGTCCAGCATCTTCAGCCACATCAACCACTGCTGTCCTCCTTGCCCCCTCTCAACAATCCGCCACTCCGTCTCTCGCCTTGAGCAGTTCCTGCTCATCTGCCCACAGCCAGGTGTCTGTCAAGGACATGTTTGAGCGTAAGAAGCCAATGTCACAAAGTCACTTCCTTGCCCACCATATGACAGCTGGCTTCTCTGAACTCTTAGCCTGCCAGCTTTTACCATACAAGCTGGTGGAGTCTGAGGCGTTCCAAAATTTTTTAGCTATTGGGACACCGCAGTGGAAGGTACCCGGCCGAAATTTCTTTGCACAAAAGGCAATCCCCAACCTGTACTCGATTGTGCAAAAGGAAGTAATGGCATGTCTGGCACACAGTGTTAGGGCAAGGGTCCATCTGACCACTGATACCTGGTCTGCAAAGCATGGTCAGGGTAGGTATATCACCTACACTGCACATTGGGTAAACCTGCTGACGGCTGCCAAGCATGGAATGCGTGGCACTGCAGAGGAGTTGGTGACACCGCCATGACTTGCAGGCAGGCCTGCTGCCACCTCCTCTACTCCTCCTACTCCATCCTCTTCCATAACCTCCTCGGCTGAGTCCTCTTCTGCTGCTGCGTCAACGGCACCCCCCCAGCTCCCCAGGTACTATTCCACATCCCTATTCTGCTCTGTGTCAGTGTGTATCAGGGGCTCTGAGAACAGGTGTCAATCCATATCTGCCAAGTGACCCTATGTAGGGGGAACAGTCTCTATTCTGCTCTGTGTCAGTGTGTATCAGGGATCCTTAGGATAGGTGTCAATCCATATCTGCCAAGTGACCCTATGTAGGGGGAACAGTCTCTATTCTGCTCTGTGTCAGTGTGTATCAGGGATCCTTAGGATAGGTGTCAATCCATATCTGCGAAGTGACCCTATGTAGGAGGAACAGTTCCTATTCTGCTCTGTGTCAGTGTGTATCAGGGATCCTTAGGATTGGTGTCAATCCATATCTGCCAAGTGACCCTATGTAGGGGGAACAGTCCCTATTCTGCTCTGTGTCAGTGTGTATCATGGTCTCTGAGGACAGGTGTCAATCCATATCTGCCAAGTGACCCTATGTAGGAGGAACAGTCTCTATTCTGCTCTGTGTCAGTGTGTATCATGGTCTCTGAGGACAGGTGTCAATCCATATCTGCCAAGTGACCCTATGTAGGGGGAACAGTCTCTATTCTGCTCTGTGTCAGTGTGTATCAGGGATCCTTAGGATAGGCGTCAATCCATATCTGCCAAGTGACCCTATGTAGGGGGAACAGTCTCTATTCTGCTCTGTGTCAGTGTGTATCAGGGCCTTTGAGGACAGGTGTCAATCCATATCTGCCAAGTGACCCTATGTAGGGGGAACAGTCTCTATTCTGCTCTGTGTCAGTGTGTATCAGGGATCCTTAGGATAGGCGTCAATCCATATCTGCCAAGTGACCCCATGTAGGGGGAACAGTCTCTATTCTGCTCTGTGTCAGTGTGTATCAGGGATCCTTAGGATAGGTGTCAATCCATATCTGCGAAGTGACCCTATGTAGGAGGAACAGTTCCTATTCTGCTCTGTGTCAGTGTGTATCAGGGATCCTTTGAATTGTTGTCAATCCATATCTGCCAAGTGACCCTATGTAGGGGGAACAGTCCCTATTCTGCTCTGTGTCAGTGTGTATCATGGTCTCTGAGGACAGGTGTCAATCCATATCTGCCAAGTGACCCTATGTAGGAGGAACAGTCTCTATTCTGCTCTGTGTCAGTGTGTATCATGGTCTCTGAGGACAGGTGTCAATCCATATCTGCCAAGTGACCCTATGTAGGGGGAACAGTCTCTATTCTGCTCTGTGTCAGTGTGTATCAGGGATCCTTAGGATAGGTGTCAATCCATATCTGCAAAGTGACCCTATGTAGGAGGAACAGTCCCTATTCTGCTCTGTGTCAGTGTGTATCAGGGATCCTTAGGATAGGTGTCAATCCATATCTGCCAAGTGACCCTATGTAGGGGGAACAGTCGCTATTCTGCTCTGTGTGAGGAGGAGGAACGGGAATTGAGTAGCTCGGCATCCAACCTTGTGCAAATGGGGTCTTTCATGCTGTCGTGCCTGTTGAGGGACCCTCGTATAAAAAGGCTGAAGGAGAATGACCTGTACTGGGTGTCCACGCTACTAGACCCCCGGTATAAGCAGACAGTGGCGGAAATGTTACCGAATTACAAGTTGGAAAGGATGCAGCATTTGCAAAATAAATTAAAAAGTATGCTTTACACAGCGTATAAGGGTGATGTCACAGCACAACGGGAATCTAACAGGGGAAGAGGTGAAAGTCATTCTCCTCCTCCCACGACCACGCCATATCGCCCAAGTGACCCTATGTAGGGTGAACAGTCCCTATTCTGCTCTGTGTCAGTGTGTATCAGGGATCCTTAGGATAGGTGTCAATACATATCTGCCATGTAACCCTATGTAGGGTGAACAGTCCCTATTCTGCTCTGTGTCAGTGTGTATCATGGTCTCTGAGGACATGTGTCAATCCATATCTGCCAAGTGACCCTATGTAGGGGGAACAGTCCCTATTCTGCTCTGTGTCAGTGTGTATCAGGGTCTCTGAGGACAGGTGTCAATCCATATGTCAGATGTCTATCCATATCCACTGTGATTTAGGAATGTTAGGTGATTTCTGCCCTTTATGGATTAAAACCAGACTCTGCATCAACTGTGTAATTTTCCATGGGAGTTTTGCCATGGATCCCCCTCCGGCATGCCACAGTCCAGGTGTTAGTCCCCTTGAAACAACTTTTCCATCCCTTTTGTGGCCAGAAAGAGTCCCTGTGGGTTTTAAAATTCCCAGGCCATTGAAGTCAATGGCGGTTCGCCCGGTTCGCGAACGTTTGCGGAAGTTCCCGTTCGCTGTTCGCGAACGGAAAATTTTGTGTTCGCGACATCACTATCCAGGTGTTAGTCCCCTTGAAACAACTTTTCCATCACTATTGTGGCCAGAAAGAGTCTATGGCGGTTCGCCCGTTCGCAAACATTTGCGGAAGTTCGCGTTCGCCATTTGCGAACTGAAAATTTCATGTTCGCAACATCACTACTGCCATAATATTATTAAGGGTTATCTCAACCATTCCGTGTCCAAACACTTTTTACAACATAATAAAAACCCTAAACTTTGAAAATGTATAGGTATACAAACATTTGAAATTCCTTGGAGAGGTGGTGATTTTAAGAAAATTCTAGGCAAAGAAATGTATTGGGTTTTCCTTTTAAAAACTCTTATGCCTGATGGTCTTAATGTTGATTTTGATCTTTTTAATTTCTTATAACTGCCTTTTTTTTTGTTACAATCATGTATCTATATCCTCTCCCTGTTATCAACTTTAATAATATGCTTTACCTATCTCTGATAAGTTTCTATGTGGTAAGTTTTTATTAATCATATATATATATATATATATATATATATATATATATATATATAACCTGTTTGTATTTTTATATTATTTATTTCTCTCTTATTTTATGATTTATACTATTGTTTTATTGTTCACATCCATTTACTTGCCAATATAGCCTTTTTTACATATCTTTTATTACAATTATGCTTTCCCCTTTAAATACAAAGTTTCCTACATAGGGTTTCTTTAGTAAAGACTCCAAAAACATGGCTGTTATCATGTGGAGTCTAAATGCTCCATATCCTCAATTTTTTTCCATAGGAGAATATTCATTACTAGCTCCCTGCCCCTTTTAGGAGAAGCTTCCCTCTCTCTTGTAGTTTGTGGATGCGACCAGACTCCAGCCGCACTACATTTCCCATGTCCCATTGCGCGCGGTCACGTGACACGGCCCGCAATGATCCAAAATGACCGTGGTCACGTGACCCGCTATTTTTTGTTATTTTCTCACATTTAAAAGCTTTTTTTGCTTCCAAATTTTAAAAACTAGTCCCTATAATGTTCTATTGTTACGACACTCGCCGCCTGGAGAGTGAAGCCGCCGTTTAGCCGATAATCCCCTTTCTCCAGAAATGCTGTTCCAGCATAACCGATCATAAGACTCCCGACCGGAGCATACGAATGCGGTAACTCCCGATCAGCAATCCATCCGAAATCCTTCCACAGCTAGAAATAAACGAAAACGCTGTCCCAATAGTCAATCCCTCCACAAACGAGACAAAGCTCCGTTTTGAAGGTCAAGCAGAATGTGTTTAATGGGGGCTACCTGCCCAGTATTTATGCAGGTCTCCACCAGGTAGACACTCCCCTAGGGGACCTGGTGGAAGACTGTAAAATATTTTAAACAGTAGCCAATCGCAGTGGCTATAACACAAGCCCTCCCCATTTTACCCATAAGACATTTCTTCCTATCCTGGAGATAATTAGGGAGAAACCTAATTAACTCCGAGGATAGGAACCATCGCCATTTTAAACACAAACACACAAAATGCAATAAAATACATAAAATCCGAAGTACCGAAGATATAGTGTTCGTGCAACGTATCCCCAGATAGCCTGAATCTGAGGGCATATTCCTGCCGAATAGCGCTCAGATCCGAAGTACACAGTCCAATCGCCATGGAGTCAAAGTCTCTCATAAGTCTTTCGGTGTACGAATGACTCCATGGGCCGGCTATCTGGGTAAGTCCATACGGATGAAGAAAACCCCCGAACGGAACAGGGTTCGTATGCCTCCAAGGGAATAGAAGGAGGGACGGCCGTCTCCAGCGGTGTTCGGTAGATAAAGAGTCCGTTTTTAGATCCATGGGTTTTGCACCGAACACCGCTGATTCGCCTCGTGTCCAAAATGGCCGCCGCCTCGTGGTCGGCATACGAACGACGACCACCCGTATGAAATGGAATGGAGAGGTGTTTGCGGTTAACCACAGCGTTCTAATTTGTGGTCAAGGTGTTAATGAGCCGCACACTCCTCTCCTGGGTGGCCGATGTTCGGTAGTTTTATTCGGTACTTTAGGAAACGAAAAACCAATAGCGTACGGACAGGAAATCCACGAATCCCATGGAAACAGATGAACCCGCAATACAGGTCTATGCAGTAGGGTTCGTCACACGGCTCCCCCCTTGTGGAACACTCCGGCAGACCCGGCTTGGCCCTTTAGCGGGTCAACGTGGGGATGACCGGACTAGGAAGTAGCAAGGACGTCGGTTTGCCGGGATAACCCATCTGCATTCCCATTCTGCTTACCGGGTCGGTAGCTGATGGTGAAGTTATATGGCTGTAATGCTAAACTCCACCGCAGCAGTCTACCATTGTCTCCCGAGACCCGGTTAAGCCAAACAAGGGGATTGTGGTCCGTGATAAGGGAAAATTCCTGTCCATACAAATAGGGGCTCAATTTCTTCAATGCCCAGACCAGGGCCAAACACTCTTTCTCTACTGCCGCATAACTCACTTCCCGGGGTAACAGCTTTCGACTGAGGTATGCGACAGGGTGTTCTCCTCCATCTTCCCCGACCTGGCTTAGCACAGCCCCCAGTCCATACATGGAAGCATCTGTATGGACGAGAAAACGTTTGTTAGGAAGTGGGGCAGCCAGGACAGGGGCATTCACGAGGGCCTGCTTAAGGGCTTGAAACGCAGCTTCACAAGCTGGAGACCACAGGACCTGCTTAGGGAGGTTCTTCTTAGTCAGGTCTGTCAGGGGTTTAGCTATCGAGCTATAGTCGGGGACAAAGCGTCTGTAATACCCTGCAGTCCCTAGGAAGGCCAATACTTGGGTCTTGGTTATAGGTGTGGGCCAGTTCGCTACTGCCTCTATCTTGGCCGGCTCTGGTCTCTGGCTCCCACACCCCACCCTGTGACCCAAGTATTGTACCTCAGCCATACCTAGATGACACTTCTCTGGCTTCAACGTCAGGCCAGCAGCCCGAATTTTATCCAGTACTACCCCTACGTGTACCAGGTGTTCCTCCCAGGACTCACTGTAGACCGCAATATCATCCAGGTATGCACAAGCAAAGTCCTGGAAGCCATCAAGGAGCCTATCCACCATTCGTTGAAAGGTAGCTGGGGCGTTCTTCATCCCAAATGGCATAACCTTAAATTGGTATAAGCCAAAGGGGGTGACGAAGGCCGACTTGGGGATGGCGTCCTTGGCCAGGGGAATCTGCCAGTAGCCCTTACACAGGTCTATGGTGGTCAGGTAGCGTCCCCTGGCAATGCGGTCTAATAACTCGTCTACCCGTGGCATCGGGTAGGCGTCAGTGGTGGTCCGCTCGTTGAGCCTCCTGTAGTCCACACAGAACCGGGTGGTCCCATCTTTCTTAGGCACCAGGACTACAGGGGAGGCCCAAGGGCTATCGGAGTGCTCGATGACCCCAAGCTGGGTCATCTCCTCTATCTCCTTCCGCATTCCTTCTCGGACTGCTTCAGGGATACGGTAAGGGGGCTGTCGTAAGGGGTTCTGTCCAGGGGTCTCTACCTTATGTACAGCTAGGGTAGTGTAGCCGGGTTCTTGGGAGAACGTCGCCTGCTTCTCCCACAGAAGCTGTTTCGCCTGTTCCTTCTCCGCGGGGCTTAACCTGTCCCCTAGCTGTACGAGCTCAGTCAGATCCGTCTGGGCACCTCTGGCTAATAGGTCGGGTAGGGGTAAGCTTTCGGTATCGTCTGCAGCGGGGGCACACACTGCGGCTACATCCTCCGGTCGTTCCTGATATTCCTTTAGCATGTTCACATGAAAGGATCGCTGGATCCTGTCATCTGAACAGCTGGCTATAAGGTACGTAGTATCGCACACCTGGGCTAATACTTTATACGGGCCCTGCCAAGATGCCTGCATCTTGTTCGCCTTCACAGGTTTGAGCACTAGTACCTTCTGCCCAACCTGGAATACTCGCTGTCGGGCACCCCGATCATACCATTCCTTCTGTCTCCCCTGGGCCACCCGGAGATTCTCTCTTGCCATCAGAGACAGTTTCTCCATGCGGTCCCGAAGTTCCAGAACATACGGTACTATGGGGGTACCTTCCTGCTCTGTCTCCCCCTCCCAGTGGCCTCTAATGAGATCTAGAGGTCCGCGGACCCTTCTCCCATAAAGCAGCTCAAAGGGGGAGAACCCAGTAGATTCCTGGGGCACCTCTCTGTAGGCAAACAACAGATGAGGCAGGAATCGCTCCCAGTCTCGGCAAGTGTCAGAAAAGGTCCTCAGCATCTGTTTGAGGGTGCCATTAAATCGCTCGCAGAGACCGTTAGTCTGTGGATGGTATGGGGAACTAAGTATCGGTTTAATGCCGCATACCCTCCACAGCTGCTGGGTGAGCACAGCGGTAAATTGGGTTCCCTGGTCAGAGAGAATCTCTTGAGGGAACCCGACCCTGGTAAAAATCCTAACCAGGGCATCAGCAACTGTCTCTGCCTCTATGTTAGACAGCGCCACTGCCTCTGGATAGCGAGTGGCATAGTCCACCACGGTGAGAATGTACTTCTTACCAGATGGACTAGCCCTGGCCAGTGGACCCACAATATCAACGGCTATGCGGGCAAAGGGCTCCCCAATAATAGGCATCGACATAAGCCTACCTTTTGGGTGGTCCCCCCGCTTCCCTACCCGTTGACAAGTGTCACACGTGCTACAATATATCCGCACAGCCTGGTTAATTCCTGGCCAAAAGAAATTCTGCATAATCCTATGGCCTGTGCGGCGGGACCCTAGATGTCCGGCTAGCGGGACATCATGCCCTATCCGCAGAATCTCTCGCCGGTATTTCGCGGGCACTACCAGCTGTCGATTCGGCGGAGGGGCAACACTTTTCTGGGATGGCTTAGGGATCCGATATAACCTGTCCCCCACCCACTCATACCGCTCCCCCTCTGCTCCCTCTTCTCCAGTATCTGCTCTGCCTCTATACCTCTGGAGAGATGGGTCGGTCTGGGTTTCCCTCCCGAACTCCTCCGGGGAATCCCAACTAGCTAACGTCGGCCCTGGGGTGTCAGTCGGGGAATCGGTCCTTACCTGGGTCTCAGCAGCAGGTGGGCCGGTTCCAGCAGCACGGGTCTGAGCACGGGTAGTCACTGGGTTGGCTTCGCCAGGTCCCATAGTAGCATAGGCGGAAATCAAAGGGGCCAAATCATTTCCCAGCAAAACATCGGCAGGCAAGTCCTTCATAACCCCCACATTCACATGTCCAGCTCCCGCTCCCCAGTCCAAATGAACCCGGGCAACAGGCAGACGGAACACGGCGCCTCCTGCCACCCTTACTGCCACAGTGTTCCCGGTGTGTTGGTGTTCCGAAACCAGGTTCTTTTGGAGCAAGGTCATCGTAGCCCCGGTGTCTCTTAGACCAGTGACCTCTTTCCCGTTCAACTTAACGGTCTGTCTGTGGTGTTGGCGGTTGTCCTGCTGAGCTGCGTGAACTGGGTCTGCTTCGTGCAGGAAACCCCAAAACTCCTCCTGCTCCAGGCAGTGAGCAGAAGGCTGAGGTGGTTGCTGGGCTCCGCCGGCTGGGTTTCTCCAGGATGGTGCTTGGTTGGCGTGGTTTAAAGGGCATTCTGGTTTTTTATGTCCCATCTGCTTGCACCCAAAGCACTGGACCTGGTTGGAGTAACCCCGTTTGTTGAATCGGGCTGACTGCCCATGGTTGGTTGCTGGCGGTATAGCGGGGGTACGTTGTGCTGGGGGGTGATATAGGTTGGTGGTTGGAGGTGCTGCCGGTTTGTATTCCACTCGGGCAGGGACCTTGGCTGCTGTCTGATCGAGCTTACGGGCATCAGTGTATTCGTCAGCCAGACGAGCAGCTTCATGGAAGGTAGCGGGTTTACGGTCCCTGACCCACTCTCGAACCCCTGCAGGTAATTTGTCAAAGCAGTGTTCTAGCAGGAACACTTGCAGCACCTCTTCCCCAGTTACCGCTCGACATCCTGTCATCCAGTGGGCTGCCGTGCGGTGTACCCGGCATGCCCATTCCACATAGGAATCACCAGCCTGTTTATTATTGTCCCGGAATCGCCTCCGGTACGCCTCAGGGGTAACAGCGTACCGGGTCAAAAGAGCATCTTTTACTGTCCGGTAGCTAGTGAGTTCCTCCTCTGGGATGGCCCGAAAAGCTTCACTAGCCCGGCCGGATAATTTCCCAGAGAGGATAGGAACCCATTCTTCTGCGGGTACCTGGTGTAAAGCACACTGTCGTTCAAAGTCCGCCAGGAACCCGTCTATCTCTCCTTCAGTCTCAATAAAGTTTTTAAAAGCAGCAAATGGTACCTTTTTCTTCCCATTGTTATTATGGGGTACCTCTGCTGCTGCAGCTCCGCTTCTCTGGAGCGCCTGTTGTGCTGCTACTGCGGCTTGTACTTGCACTACAATATCCGCTGCAGGGTTGGGGCCAAAGTGTGCCAGCCTGATCTGAACTGCCCGGTTAAACGCTATTTCCTCGGGTGTTAGATCCAGCAGGCCAGGCACATTAGCTATCTCCCTTCCCTGTGCTGTATCCATCTCTACCAATATAGCAATAATCTCTCTTTTCTTGAGATTGCTCGCTGATCGTCCTCTGCGCTCCAAAATGTCTTTAAGGTTAGCACGCCTTAACTCCTCATATTGCATTTCCAATCCGGGGTGTGTAGCTGGCCTTCAGGGCGGTGGGATTCATCCCGTCGCTTGCCACCAGTTGTTACGACACTCGCCGCCTGGAGAGTGAAGCCGCCGTTTAGCCGATAATCCCCTTTCTCCAGAAATGCTGTTCCAGCATAACCGATCATAAGACTCCCGACCGGAGCATACGAATGCGGTAACTCCCGATCAGCAATCCATCCGAAATCCTTCCACAGCTAGAAATAAACGAAAACGCTGTCCCAATAGTCAATCCCTCCACAAACGAGACAAAGCTCCGTTTTGAAGGTCAAGCAGAATGTGTTTAATGGGGGCTACCTGCCCAGTATTTATGCAGGTCTCCACCAGGTAGACACTCCCCTAGGGGACCTGGTGGAAGACTGTAAAATATTTTAAACAGTAGCCAATCGCAGTGGCTATAACACAAGCCCTCCCCATTTTACCCATAAGACATTTCTTCCTATCCTGGAGATAATTAGGGAGAAACCTAATTAACTCCGAGGATAGGAACCATCGCCATTTTAAACACAAACACACAAAATGCAATAAAATACATAAAATCCGAAGTACCGAAGATATAGTGTTCGTGCAACGTATCCCCAGATAGCCTGAATCTGAGGGCATATTCCTGCCGAATAGCGCTCAGATCCGAAGTACACAGTCCAATCGCCATGGAGTCAAAGTCTCTCATAAGTCTTTCGGTGTACGAATGACTCCATGGGCCGGCTATCTGGGTAAGTCCATACGGATGAAGAAAACCCCCGAACGGAACAGGGTTCGTATGCCTCCAAGGGAATAGAAGGAGGGACGGCCGTCTCCAGCGGTGTTCGGTAGATAAAGAGTCCGTTTTTAGATCCATGGGTTTTGCACCGAACACCGCTGATTCGCCTCGTGTCCAAAATGGCCGCCGCCTCGTGGTCGGCATACGAACGACGACCACCCGTATGAAATGGAATGGAGAGGTGTTTGCGGTTAACCACAGCGTTCTAATTTGTGGTCAAGGTGTTAATGAGCCGCACACTCCTCTCCTGGGTGGCCGATGTTCGGTAGTTTTATTCGGTACTTTAGGAAACGAAAAACCAATAGCGTACGGACAGGAAATCCACGAATCCCATGGAAACAGATGAACCCGCAATACAGGTCTATGCAGTAGGGTTCGTCACATCTATGAAAACCATCTTGTCTAAGTCTTAGTGGTCTTGCGAGGCCAACACCCATCATCATATACGGAGGTACTCACGCCCAAACGGGCCAACGCATAGTTTGTCGCCTCGCATCTGTCACTCCCATGCTATCTTTCTGCTTTACTGGTCACAGAGAGGCCACCACCCCACCACAATCTCAGTGGCCTCAAAAATCCGCTCAGGGCAACACATTGCTAGATCCTCTCATGCCACTTGGCAACTAGTAAGGGCTCCCCTCTCCTGTATTAGATAATTTATTGCCACTTGGCATTAGATAAGCTATCCAGTACATTACTACCTCTTTGGTTACTCATGAATCTTTTGTCCTATTCTAGCATGTCTGAGCTACCATAAGCTATTGAAGATTTGTCTATTCCCAGCACTCCTGCAGAACTAACCCTATTGAGGTGGTCTCTGGTAAAAATTCAGCCAAGCAAAGGTTGATTGTGGACCTCTCTGCTCCCCACTCTTCCACGACTCCCAGTCTGAACTCTCTCATTCCTTCAGAGGAATTTTCCTTGCAGTATGCTACCATTGATAATGCCATTGACGCAATCATGACACCAGGGAAACGGGCATGGCTCAGCAAGACGGTCATCATAAGTGCCTTTAAGCTCCTCCCAATACACCCTTCTTTGTGGCATCTGCACAGCGTTAAGTGGCAAGGTTCTTATTACTTTTTCACTCGTCTCACTTTTGGTGCAAACATTAGCCCCAGGATTTTTGATACCTTCGCTGAGATGTTATGCTGGCTAATGCTCAATGTCTGTAGATGCCCCACAGTTATCCACTATTTGGATGACTTCTTGACTATTGAGAGTAACTTATTCCCACCTAGTAGCCTGAGAACCACGATCCAGCTATTACAATACCTGGGGGTACCAGTCTCCCCTAAAAAGACAGAAGGACCCGACACGTTGATTCATTTCCTGGGTATCACGCTAGAGTCGGTCAATATGCTTGCCAGTTTGTCTAGAGATAAGATTGAGCGCATCCTATCCAGCATCAACTTATATCTCTCTGCTGGATCCTGTAATCATACAGAATTACAGTCTCTACTAGGCTCCCTCAACTTTGCCATGAAAATTATCCCACAGGGCAGGGCTTTCATATCTAGACTACTCAATCTGTTCCCCTGCTTTCAGTCTCATATTTCCCACATTAGACTAGACGAGCCTGCTACAGCAAATTTACAAATTTTGCAGGTATTTCTCATTAGATGGAATGGGAAAAGCATGTTTATCCCTTTATTTACCTCTGACTCCCTTACTATTTTTACAGATGCATCGGGCTCAGGCTTTGCAGCTGTTTTTGGTGATAACTGGCTTTGGGGGGATTGGCCTATCGAAGTGTACAATGTACAAGTTTTTTCCACCACTTCTGCCCTGTTTGAGCTCTATCCTATTGTAGCTGCTGCAGTAGCATGGGCAACAGCTTGGTCAGGTCAGGCTGTCACATGTTTTTCGGACAATTTAGCAACCTGCCATATAATTAACAAAGGTTGTTCTAAATCTCTGATCATCATGAGCTTTCTGAGGAAATTGACATGGCTTGCTGCCAACTATAATTTCTTCCTGGTATGTGTGCATATTCCTGGCATTCAGAACGTAGCGGCTGATAATTTCTCGCTCTCACTTTCAGGAATTCCACAATGCACTACCAATGGCAGCCCTGGTGGCTATCCCAGCTCAGTCATGGCAGGACATGACATTGGATTCGGAGATCCGTTAACGCATGGCAGACTCCTTTCACAACTAGCTTTGACTGACAATACTAGAAAGTCAAACAACAGGGCATTCCATATTTATAACAGATTCTTGTTGGACTTTCAGGTTGTAAATAAACATTTAATGGAAACTATTGTAGCCTTCACTTCTTTTTTCCACCTTAAATGAAATTATCTTACACCATCAAATTATATCTGACAGGGATGCAACACCATATACTTACACTTTGGCCAAACAACCACAGTTTCCTATCTTCTTACCAAACCAAAACTATACTTAAAGGCATTAAAAATTCAAAACTCATACCACAATCTTCTAGTTCAACTTTTCCAATCATTATCAGATCTCATGGATACAACTCCTTTCGAATAACACACCAATCATGTCATTAAAACCGCGGTCTATTTAGCTTTCTGGGGTTCCTCAGACCCGGAGAGTTTACGACTACAAACATCACTTCCCAAAACGGCATTAAGAGATCCTAAATTGTAAAAATACAAGACCACTACATATTATACCTCAAACACACTAAAACCACACAGAGGGATCAACTGGTAAAGATCCCCTATTACCCTACCAGCAACAAATGGTGCCCGGTACAAGTCCTAGATAAATTCCTAACCGTTGTTCCAGGGTCTCCTAACCAACTTTTGTTTATCTTACATGGTAATGCTCTCACTACCAGTAAAGTCATGCTCTATATTAGAGTATTGCTGGCTAGGTTAGGTCATAATCCATCCCACTACTCAGGACACTCCTTCCGCATTAGAGCAACCGCCACTGCTTCCAGCAGAAAAATACCGGTACATATTATCAAGACATTGGGACGGTGGAATTCATCGGCCTATACCAGATACATACCCCATCCAATACAGGAAATACGTGAAGCATTTTGTAACGTGAATATGTGATATATGCTATATGACATTATATATGCTATATGTCATTGTAGGCTGAATAAATCTTGCATGGTATACTCTTTTTGCCCTCTTTATTACAGGCCTACCACATCATCTGTTTTCTATGTTATCGTATGGTATAAGTTATATACTGTCATTATGACTTTCTATGCCCTGAACACAAATGGAAGTCTGGGCCTGTAGTTGTAAGAGGGGCATGCTTCCCCTACTTATGGACCGCCAGACCCCTCCTAATTACCATTGTTGGTCTGGCGATTTATCCCTCCCACCGCTCTCTTTAATAACAATAATACTCAGAGTGGGCCCTCTTTATTACAGGCCTACCGCATCGTCGGTTTCGGCACACCACAACCGACTGTTCATATTTTCTATGTTATCATATGGTATAAGTTATATAAGCTATATACTGTCATTACTGCTTTCTATGCCCTGAACACACACACACATTTTATATATATATATATATATATATATATATATATATATATATACACACATATATATATATATACACATATATATACACACACATATATATATACACACACACATACATACATATACATAGATGTTATAACACACCTCTGTTTTTATAATTTCTGGTGCTACCATAAGGCTTAGAGGGAACCTTATGTTTTAAGGTGTGTCACCTACTCTAATTTTTATATATATCTTTTAGATTAGTTTATTAGCGCTGATCCTTTTGTCTAGAAGTGTACACTGAACCAGGTGTACAACCAAATGTTGCAGAATGCTGATGCCGGATCAAAAACAGAAACAATTGTGTTAGAATACCCAGACAGAGCTTATGTGTCTTGATCTAGTACAGCACAAAAATACAGGATGTTAAGTAGTACACTTGATAGAGTCACTATGCTGATGGCAAATATAAACTAGTCAGTTACATGAAGTTTTTCATTCTTTATCCAGTCTATGAGATTTGCAATAAGAATGAACATGTTCCCAGGTAGAGAAATTGCAAACAAAACCAGGTGAAGTAGAATAATATCTGGGATTTGGAGCCTTTTGCTCCCTTGCATGAATTTGATTACATGAATAAATGCTTTATGTGATCTGACACTGATGAAACCCAGAATAATTATGTATTTTTCTTCCAGCACTCTTATGCATATAGAAAAATAGACGTCACATTCAAAACTCAAGCATAGAATAAATTTGTTTTGGCTGCAATTTGATTTTATTTGGGTACCATGCAAACAAAATATCTGTGCAATAAGATACATGTATGTAATTTGATAATTGCAAATATGTTGTTTATTCACAATACAAATCAGACGAAGAGGAAAAAGACTAAGTATATAATCTTTATTCAGCATTAAGTCATAGCATACAAAACACTGAATGTGTAAAAGCTGTACTGTGACTATAAGGTTTTGTCTCCTAAAATTTATCGTGTTGACAGTGGCAGAACTAATGTTCCGATGGCTCCGGTGCAAGAAATTACACTCAGTGTGTAAAAGCTGTACTGTCACTATGAGATTTTGTCTTCTATAATGTATCTTGGTGACAGTGGCAGAACTAATGTACAGATGGCACTGGTGCAAGAAATTATTTTGTGACCCCCTATTGCGCAAAAGTGGCTAAAAGGTAGATCATCATCTGTTGACAACTCCCATGATGCTATGCCAGCTGGAGATCTACCATATGCTAATCCTTGTAGGGTCAAAAAAGTTAAAATATATCAGAGCACTAAATAATAAAGTAGCGTATTTGCAAATGCCCAGGGGTCTCGTGGTTTGTCTCTTGAAATTACACAGCACCCAATATGGGAACATTTTTATTGCTACTGTCTCTACAACACGTCGATGTATACCCTTCACCACATCTAAAATATAAGAAAACAAATCGAGAAGTGGAGCGATATTTAGGTGACAAACCCCATACCACATGCATATAAAATGAGAACAGCTAGCAAATATACTTATACTCCCAGTAGTTGGCAATAAAAGAGCCAGGGCAGTATGATACATATAAAAGAGAAAATAAGAAATAATAATAGTGCAGATCTGTATAAATGATTTATTGCACTTATACCAATTGTACCATAAACACATTAATTATGTAATTATTGTTAGCATTGATGGTAAAAAATAATTTATTCTCAAACCATAAATAAAAAGGTCACTTAAACAGAGTAAAATATTTAAAATAAAGATAAAAGCAACCAGATTGCTGCTTACAGGAATGAATGGTGAGTATAACGGTATGTTTGCCCGTTTACTCACAGACACACTTTTCCACACTGGGGGTCTCCCATGTAGAGATTAAATCCATCAAGGTGTGTTATGATGGAGTTCCAAAATCTAGCTGTCTGGCCGCCATTCGTACTTCCCGCCTGTGTTTGTCTCCACCCACCTTGGTGCGTGATGACATCACGTCTATGCGTTTTGCGGTACAGAGACAGCTACGTCAGGATGTTAGAAGTTGATGCAGCCCTTGCCACTAAGGGCTTATTTAGGAGCAAATGTCCATCTTCCATTGGTTCAGTCCCCAAACCTCAATTTGCATGATGTATATGGCTCACGGTTTATGTAACCACTTGTTGGTTTAAAGTGACAATAATTTAAATATCTAACAGCATAATAACTAAAGAGCAAATAACAAATAATACATGATACTTCTTTGAAAAAAGCAGGTTACATCTTCAACAATAATGATAGATAAGGATTTAATTATCTAATATTGAGAAGAAAAGGTGAATATTAATGAAAGTGGATAATATTCATCATGATCTTATAGAGGGATTACTTTTTGTAATATAATGTGAATGTGCTCCACGGACACCATTAATTAACAACATATAATTTCCCATTAAAGTTCCACAGTGGGAATAATTGCATATCACATGGAACAGAGAACCAGGTGGATATTCCAAATACATCTTCTGATAAAATTAATGGTCAGAAATAAAACTAGGGGAAAAAAAAAAAAAAGGAGGGAAAGCAAACGATTCCCATATTAAACAAAATATTACATAAAAAATATTTTTTTTTTTTTTAATGTATCTACGTTAAGTACATCTATATTAGTTTTAATACATAAAAAAAGAATTGAATTGAGAAAATGACAGATCTCAAAATCATTATTGAGACCGTAAGGGATGAGGGTATTTAACCCCTTCAGGACCGGCCTGTTTTTGCGATGTTTGTACGTTAAGGACCAGAGCAGTTTTAACACTTTTGTGGTGTTTGTGTTTAGCTGTAATTTTCCGCTCTCTCATTTACGGTTCCCATACAAGTTATATATTGTTTTTTTCAAGACAAGAAGGGCTTTCTTTACATACCAGTATTTATATTATGTCATATATTGTATTTAAAAAAAATAATGAAATATGGTGAAAAATAAAAAAAAAAACATGTTTTTGGACTTTTACTTGAAAAATCTTTTACTTATCTACAAAAGCTAATGAAAAAAACTGCTAAATAGATTCAAAATTTTGTCCCGAGTTTAAAAACACCCAGTGTTTACATGCTTTATTGCTTTTTTTTGCAAGTTATAGGCCTATAAATACAAGTAGGAAATTGCTGTTTCAATATATATATATTTTAAATGTATCAATAGTGACATTGTTACACCGTTATCTGTCATAAATCCCCGAAACACACCTAACATGTACATATTTTTTAAAGTAGACAACCCAGGGTATTTAAAATGGGGTATGTCCAGTCTTTTTTAGTAGCCACCTAGTCACAAACACTGGCCAAAGTTAGCATTTATATTTGTTTGTGTGTTAAAAATGCAAAAACCGCTAACTTTGGCCGGTGTTTGTGACTAAGTGGCTACTAAAAAAGGCTGAACATACTCCATTTGCAATACCTTGGGTTGTCTTCTTTTGTAAATGGTATGCCATCATGGGGCTAATTCTCATTCCTTGGCTACCATACGCTGTCAAAGGCAACCTAACCAATCTGACAAATTTCAATAAAAAAAATCAAGCCTTATATTTGACCCTGTAACTTTCACAAACACTATAAAACCTCTACATGTGGGGTACTGTTATACTCAGGAGACTTCGCTGAACACAAATATTAGTGTATCAGAACAGTAAAATATATCACAGCAATAATATCCTCAGTGAAAGAGCTGTTTGTGTGTGAAAAATGCAAAAAACTTCACTTTCACTGACAATATCATCGCTGTGATATGTTTTACTGTTTTGAAACACTAATATTTGTGTTCAGCGAAGTCTCCCGAGTAAAACAGTACCCCCATGTACAGGATTTAGGGTGTCATAGAAAGTTACAGGGTTAAGCACAGTGCTAGCAAATTAAATTATCTGGACTTTTGGCCTGGGTTGGCAGGCAGGTCCCTCAAATTGCAATCATTAAAATTACTTAATTAGGTAAAAATATTACATAAATATGCACGTAGAATTTTAATATATATACATATTTATATATTTGACGTCTACGTGTATATTTATGAAATTATTAATGTAATTTTGTATGTGGACATATGTATATTTCGTATTATTTTTATTTATTTATTTATACATAGATATATATATCATTACATTCTAAGTGTATTTTGATATAAATATATATATATCAATATCAAAATACTGTTAGAATAAAATTGAATATATATATATAATTTTTTTTTAATTATTAAAAATTATTTTTATTTTTTGTTATTTATTTTTATTAACATATTATTTGTATTTTATAATAATATATATATACCATATATATAGTTATTATATATATTGTATATATTCGTGTGTAATTTAAATATAAGTGTATTTTTATATTAATATACGTATATATAAATATAAAAATACACTTAGTGTGACATTATATATATGATACATATACATATATTATATATATAGATATAATACATGTATATATATCATATATATATACACATATTATAATTTTTTTTACACTGATTGTTTTTTTTTTTAACTTTATTTCTGATTTTTCACTTGCAGGGAGACTGCCTGTCAGCACAGACAGTCCCCCTGCAGGCAGATACAAAGACCCCTATTGCGGTCATGTGATCGAGTGATCACATGGCCGTGGGGTCCTGATCTGCCGAGGGGGGACTGCCCGGGCAGACAGGCAGTCCCCCTGGACCGGGAGGAGAGCTGATCGCCGCCGTGGGACCGACGGCGATCAGGTAAGTAGCCCAAAACCGTTATGACGGTTCAGGACCGTCAGCGGTCCAAACGCACGTTTTACCGCTGACGGTCCTGAACCGTCAGCGGTCCTGAAGGGGTTAATTTGAATATCCACGACCACATCATTTCTGTACAACCTAAACTTTGAATAAAATTCCCTCCTCTCCAACTTCTATTAACTTGTTGAATGCCCATACATTTTAACAGGGATGGGTCTGAATTGTGGAACTCTTGGAAATGTAGAGACACTTGGTGTTGTTGGTACTGTCTTTTAATGTTATATGCATGTTCGCATATCCTAATGCGGAGTTGCCTAGATGTTCTGCCTATATAGTGTAACCCACAGGGGCAAGTTAGCATTGGTTGAGTTACACGTTATAAGGTCTTTTATCTTAAATTACCTTACCTTAAATTCTTTAATGCCTTGTTTCTTATTTTGAGTATTACGGCAGGCATTGCAATTCCCGCATCTAAAGAATCCCTTTAGTTGATTCTCCTTGCAGGGTTCTTTTTGTGAGCAGCGTTGGAATGTAAGCAATTTTTTGTGTAGAGTATGTGTGTACATGTATTTATATATTTGTAAGTACTGTTGCCATTGGAATGCAGTTGTTTACTAGCGTGTCGTGTTTGCATTTGAATGCAGGCATGTGCTTGTATGTAGTGTTGAATTTTAAATGCAGGTGTGCTTTTGTATGTAGTTTTGAAATGATGGGTGTTTGTAAATAATTTTAGCCTTTTAATTATTATTTGTATGTAATGTCTCTGTTTGATTGCAGAGTGTGTTTGTATATATTATTGGCTTTTAAATGCTGGTGTACATTTGTGTGTAGTCTTGGTGTTTGAATGAAGGGGTGTGTTTTCATATAATTTTGGGGTTTGAATGCAGGGGCGTGTTTGTATGTAATGTTTTGTTTGACTGCAGGTTTCTGTTTGCATGCTGTGTCATTATTTGATTGCTGGGATCAGGACCGTCTTTAATATTGATTGGAACCTGGGCAAGCATTTGATTTTGCCCCTTGGACCCTGCCCCCGCCACCCCCTCACTCCCTGGCATGCAATCAAGCCCTCTACCCCAACGCAGTGACAGACTAAAGTAGAAATATTGGGATTTGGAGAATCTTCCTCCCTTGGATGAATTTGATAACATGTATAAATGCTTTATGTGATCGGACACTGATGAAATCTAGAATAAATATGCATTTTTCTTCCAGCACTATTATGTATAAAAAAAGACTTCACATTCAAAACTCAAGCATAGAATACATTTGTTTTGGCTGCAACTTGATTTGATTTGGGTACCATGCAAATAAAATCTTTGTGCAATGAGATACATGTATGCAATTTGATAATTGCAAATATGTTGTTTATTCACAATACAAATCAGACAAAGAGGAAAAATAATACGTTTAGAATTTGTATTTAGCATTAAATCATAGCATACAAAACACTCAATATGTAAAAGCTATGCTGTGACTAAGATTTTGTCTCCTAAAATGTACCTTGTTAACTAGTCTTAGTGTTTGAATGAAGGGGTGTGTTTGTATGTAATTTTAGGGCCGTCTTTAATATTGATTGGACCCTGGGCAAGAATTTAGCTTGGGCCCCCTGGACCCTGCCCCCTCCATCCTCCCTCATTCCCTGGCATGCAATCAAGCCCTCCACCCAACACAGTGACATACTAAAGTAGAAATAACCATGGTCCAATCACAAGGGTGGCCAGAAGGTAGATCACTATCTCTCATGCAACTCCAACAATGCTTTGGCAGCTAGGGTTCTACCATTTTCCCATGCTTGCAAGGTTGTATTTAGCACTGAGCCATATTTGTGTGTTTGAATGTAAGCATATGGAGTATGTTTGTGTGAATGTAGGGGTATGTTTTTATGTGGTGTTTGAATCCAAGCGTGCATTTATGTGTATTGTTGTTTTTTAAATGTAGTGGGCTGTTTATATATTATTGGTGTTTAATAGCAAAATGTGTGTGTTTGTATGCAGTGTTGATATTTCAATGCAGGAGTGTGTTTGTATGTAGTGTGTTACATGCCCCCAACTGGCCCCTTTACAGTCTATAATGAATTCTGCAGCGAGGCTCATCTTCCTGTCTGCCCGTACCTCCCACTCCTCCCCTCTGTCAGTCCCTGGCTTCCCGTAAGATATAGGGCTCAAATAAAAAAAAATCCTGGTCCTTGCTTACAAATTTCTACATAATGCTGCTCCAACCTATCTATCCTCCCTAATACACAAGCATGTTCCATCTAGGCCCATACACTCTGCTGAAGACCTACATCTATCCTTTGTTCGTACTCCCACCTCTGATGCTCACCTTCAAGTCTTCTCTAGGACTGCACCTTACTGTGGAACTCCCATCCCTTCTCTGTTAGACGTTCACCTATTCTCCACTCCTTCAAAAAATCATTAAAACTCACTTCTTCAGGAAAGCATATCAACTAAACTGTTGATAGCTTAACCCAACACCCTGATACCTCTCCTGAAACTGAAGTTAAAAAAAACAAAAAAACAAGTCAGTGAATACTATTCAACCAACCTACTTTTCTACCTTTTGTGTCATTTTACCTCACTTCGTCTAGCATTTAGCCCTCAACCCCTTTGTTCTGGTGCATCCAACTCATATGGTTACAATTATGTGTTTGTTAGTCCACCCATTGTACCGTGCTGCGGAATTCGTTGGCACAATATAAATAATAATAATAATATACACCACTCACACACTGAAACACAGTGACACATATACAAACTCTTAATATAGAAAGTGTAGAAAGGTCCAGGCACTCTAAAATTCAACAAAAGGCAATTTATTTAAACCCACAGCTAAATCGCAACGTTTCAACCTACATGGTCGTTTTCAAGCTATCAATTACATACACAGAGTGCAATTTATAGGTATCCATGTTGTAATGGCCACCCCATGAATGGTGGGGTTTTCACCACCAGAGATGTTTTTTCCCCCTCGTATGAAGAGTGCTGAAACATTCCCAAGTATAAAGCCAAGCGGTACAGAAGCAGGTATAGCTTGTATAACTGGTCCCCTACAAACACGAGACGAGGCTCTATGTTGAGGGTGAAACTGGAACTGACTTTAATGGAGCCACAGCTGGCTTTTAATGCAAGTCCCCATGCATGGGGTTTCTGGTGACATATTCCAGGGGCATTCCCCACTGGACCTGAGAGGGGACAGCAACATAAGCACACATATAATTACATTATCTCTCAGGTCCAGGACATGCATAACAACAATTACCCCAAAATATACAGTTAACAATGATGTACCTCTTCAAGTCCTAAATCCCGGGATAGTCTGGATCTGAGCGCTCCACATAAGTCGAAATCACTCAGATCCCACGAACGTAGCCGAAACGCCTCCAGGGTATGGTTTAGACCGATCGCACACGAGGAGCCTGTGCAAAAGAGTTCCACGAAATAGGCTGTGCAGCCAGTCTCTTTCGGGAGTACCAAAATCCAAAATCCAGTTCACCCAGTGTTTCTTGTTCGGGAACTTGTTTTCACCGAATGCTGCTTTTCTCTGATGCATGGAGTCGACCGTAAGGGTGAGTGGAAGTCTCAGTAGTGTTTGTGTCGTTGAGTGTCCGATAATAGTCCATTCACTCAATGACCAAACCCTGCTGGATTTGTTTGATAAAACAAGATGGCCTGGTGTTCGGCCATACGAACGGCGGCCACCCAGCCAACCACTTAGAACTTCAACTGTTTGTGGTTTAGGAAGGTGTTATAGAGGTCAAGTGGGTCAACAAGTGGCACAGGACAGTTCTGGGGGGTCTAGGTGTTTGGTACTTTGTTCGGTATACAAACCAAATGAGGAAGTCTCGATGAAATGCAATATGCGCAAAAAAATCAATTCAAACGCATGTACAATTGGCAGAGCACTAATCTGTGCTTCACAAAATAGATAACATAGGGAACATCCAAAGATAACTCCACTTTTCCCCGTTCAGCAGCTGACAACCCTTATTCGAAGCAATACAGTATCAGATACAATATTAAGAGAAATAATATTAACAAAAATACAAACAAAAATTTATAAAATACTTGTGAATAAATTCTTCCCCCAACATTTACACATCTTATCCAGAGATACATTATATACATAGAAAAAATGTACAGTAGATAAGTTGGCGCAAAAAAATAAGATAAAATATAAATAGGTTTGCAGCACCCACAATATACCCAGGTAATAAGGTACAGAAACAATCACAAAACAGAAAAGTGCTGGTGCGCATACATATGTATAGAACCCCTCAAGTGTTGAGAAGTATTTACAAACAGATGATACAGTGCAAGCAAGTGTGATCCCTTATAGGGTGTCTACAAGCCCAGGTGTATATGTGTGTGTATACTTATAGCCTGTTACACTGTACAGTTGATAGCTGTAGTTAAGGAGACAAAAGTAGGGGGGAGGGAACAGAGAAAGCACTACTAGTGCAATACAATTATTAAAAATGTAAACTAAAATAAACTCTCTCTTTAAGAATGCAACTCACAAATGTAGAATGGTATGAGCCCCACTCTAAGCTATCTCGCCCAGGGAGGATCAGCCCCTTGGGTACGTGGGATCTGATAAATGCTCCTGTGACTCCAGTGTCAGGCAAAAAACATTTATTAAAAATAAAAACAACAGATAGTCAAATAGTAAAAAGCAGAGTCCAGCTGCAGCTCACCACACCATGAGGAGTTTGATAGCAGTTCAATGTAATCTCTCTCCTTCTGGGACCGGTCCTGCTGGCTGGTGTGTGTATTCAGTTCACTTCCTTGTATCCTGATCACCAGGTCACGTGACGCATTTTGTCCCGCCTCTTGGGACTTTCTCAAACGAGCAATTATGTACATAGTTATATGTACATTATATACATAGTTATAACTGTATTAAGTACAATATCCATAAAAAAACTAATAAATCCATTATTAAAAATATAACTAATAAAAATATAATATGTTAGTTATAAAGTGCAGAAAAAATAACGAACAAATATACTGTATAGAATATATTGTATCCAATAAGAATTTAATATATTATGTGAATATAGTGCAGAAAGAAGCAAAGGACCAATACCTCCTATCAAAATGGAGGTGTACTAGAAAATTATTAAGTCAAAAATGATTAATAATACTATACAATTATGAGCTAAATCTCACAATAAAGATTTCTGGAAAAAGTGCAAAAATAGTAAAAAAATAATTACAATAAAGTGCTTAAGTGCATAAAAATATTAGTGCAATCCATGTGAATCAATAAAGGATCTCTTTATTTGAAATGGATATATTGCACCACACAATTGTATATGTATTATTTACATATACCCATTGTACAGTGCTACGGAATTTGTTGGCGCTATATAAATAATAAAATAATAATAATAATAATAATAATAACATACAGAAAAAACACTAATGATATACGTCATCTTCTTAAGATAGTTGTGATGTGCTTCTGAAAAGTGTGATGGGACTGGTATTTCTAACATCCCTGTTGTTGACTTCTGTTTCGCAAATCTATCTTTAAGGACATTTTAAAATGTAAACAACATACGAGGTTGTGCATGTAACAAATTTCTATAAATGATTTCTTGCCTCTATGAAGGTGTGTCAGATATTGCGTAGGAAGGAAATACATCTATAGTGTGTGATAAAAATAATCCGTGCATAATAGCAAAAATGCAATTTAGCTAATATTCCGTAAGGTACTAAAACGAAGAAGCAAGATGTTTTTCTCAAAGTATGACACTTTCAGCTAAAAGAGCCAGACAGTGAGTAAATACATATGTGTCAATAAAAGATAAGAACACAGATAAGACAAGTATGTGTTAATTAAAAGTATGTGTTCAGCAAACACACATATATCGCTATGAGATATATAATTTAAGTTTAATTATATATATATATATATATATATATATATATATATATATATATATATATAAATAGAAACATAGTGTGATAAATCTTAAGTTAGCAACTTACATATATAGAAACTATATACATATAAAGATGTAATTAGCAATGAGATATATTAAGTAGACACCTTAAATATCTTGAAATTGCCATGAGTTGAACAGGGAAACATTGGTTTATTGGTTTGAGACCAAAGTCCACATTAAGAGAAAAGAAGAAATGTTGACCAAAGCATCTTGAAATGAATCATTCCTAAATTGTCCTCAACAAGGATTGACCCTATATGATAATAGCTGGTAATATTCCTGAAATAGACCAACAGCTCCACCTGCTGTTTAAGACATATCGAAATATATATATATATATATAAATGACGTCAACAGCCATTAAAATAATGACTTGCCCTAAAATTTCATTGGACCAGGTCAGAAGGTTAACAGATGTGGAATGACATATAACCTTATAAGATACACACACAAGAGATACACACAGAAGGTGAGACACACACAAGGAGAAAGTAGATAGGACACAAGACAAGATACAGACAAGAAGACATCTTGAAACAATCTTAAAAATAACATCCAGAACATCTATTGGTAAATATAAGACAATTATACTAATTGTAAAATTACGTAACTAAAAGCTAATATTTTCTGGGTAAAAGCTGATACGAAATCCGCCAGATTGGATTTTATGATAGCTCATGATAAAGATTGATATCTCAAACTGCAGACTGGAACATTAATCAAAATCATGAAATAAAAAAAAAATAGAATATCAAAAGTTACCCAGAGGAATATTAATAATATAACAATATAGGAACTATTTATCAGATAAGAACTGTTTTAACTAAACCTGCAAGAATTAGAGTTACTGGTAGAGTTGAGCGTACACCTGGATGATCGGGTCCGTCGGGTTCGGCCGAACTTTGAAAAAAAGTCCGGGTTCAGGCTCGAACTTGACCCCGAACTTGACCGTGAACCCGAACCCCATTGAAGTAAATGGGGACCCGAACTTTTGGCCACAAAAATCCCTCTAAAACCTCTTTTAAAGAGCTAGAGAGCTGCAAAAGCAAGTAAAATGGGGGTAATAGTAGAACAAGTGCCCTGCAAACAAATGTGGATAGGGAAATCACTTAAAATAACATAAAAATTAAAAATACAGCTGAGCCATAAAATACCACTAGATGGAATCTTTGATTTTAGCTTTGGAAGAACATAAATCAAAATCTAAAACATGGCTGTCAGGAGGATCAACAGAATTATCCATTTGAGAGAGGGTTGGAGTGCAGGGTATTCTCTTTCATTGTTCAAACTGAGCTCAACTCCTGAAAAGGCCTTCAAAAGCCTCTGCTATTGTGTACATAGTTTATACTAAGTGACCCATAGGTTGAGGAGGCGGTGATCGTGGCGGTGTAGGTGGAAGCAGCGGTGGAGGAGGAGGATGAGGTAGCCAACACTGTATTTTATGTTTTTTGTTTTTTTTATTGTGGTAGCCCACAAAATATTGGGACATACAAATAAAGTAACATTTGCGGCCTGCAGTGCATTTCTTGCAGTTCTGATGCATGGAAAAAGGTCTTCACAAGCCTCTGCTAATATGTACCTAGTTTATACTAAGTGATCCATAGGTTGAGGAGGCAGTGACCGTGGTGGTGGAGGAGGAGGATGAGGTAGCCAACACTGTATTTTAGTTTTTTTTTTTATTGTGGTAGCCCACAAAATATTGGGACCTACAACAAAAGAAACATGTGCGGCCTGCGGTGCATTTCTTCCAGTCCTGATGCATGGAGAAAAGGCCTTCACAAGCCTCTGCTAATGTGTACCTAGTTTATACTAAGTGACCCATATGTTGAGGAGGCAGAGACCGTGGCGGTGGAGGAGGAGGATGAGGTAGCCAACACTGTATTTTATTTTATTTTTCTTTTTTTTATTGTGGTATCCCACAAAACATTGGGACATACAACAAAAGAAACATTTGCGGCCTGCGGTGCATTTCTTGCAGTCCTGATGCATGGAGAAATGCTCAACTCCTGATGCATGGAGAAAAGGCCTTCACAAGCCTCTGCTAATGTGTACCTAGTTTATACTAAGTGACCCATAGGTTGAGGAGGCGGTGATGGTGACGGTGGTGGAGGATGAGGTAGCCAACACTGTATTTTAGGTGTTTTTTTTTTTTTTAATTGTGGTAGCCCACAAAATATTGGGACCTACAACAAAAGAAACATTTGCGGCCTGCGGTGCATTTCTTCCAGTCCTGATGCATAGAGAAAATGCCTTCACAAGCCTCTGCTAATATGTACCTAGTTTATACTAAGTAACCCATAGGTTGAGGAGGCAGTGACCGTATAGTGGAGGAGGAGGATGAGGTAGCCAACACTGTATTTTTTTTTTTTTTATTGTGGTAGCCCACAAAATATTGGGACCTACAACAAAAGAAACATGTGCGGCCTGCGGTGCATTTCTTCCAGTCCTGATGCATGGAGAAAAGGCCTTCACAAGCCTCTGCTAATATGTACCTAGTTTATACTAAGTGACCCATAGGTTGAGGAGGCAGTGACCGTGGTGGTGGAGATGGAGGATGAGGTAGCCAACACTGTATTTTAGTTTTTTTCTTTATTGTGGTAGCCCACAAAATTTTGGGACATACATCAAAAGAAACATTTGCGGCCTGTGGTGCATTTCCTGCAGTCCTGATGCATGGATAAATGCTCATCTCTTGATGCATGGAGAAAAGGCCTTCACAAGCCTCTGTTGTTGTGTACCTAGCTCATACTAAGTGACCCATAGGTTGAGGAGGCGGTGGCGGTGTAGGTGGAAGCAGCGGTGGAGGAGGAGGATGAGGTAGCCAACACAGTATTTTGTGTGTTTTTTTTTGTTTTGTTTTTATTGTGGTTGCCCACAAAATATTGGGACATACAACAAAATTAACATTTGCGGCCTACGGTGCATTTCTTGCAGTCCTGATGCATGGAGAAATGCTCAACTCCTGATGCATGGAGAAAAGGCCTTCACAAGCCTCTGCTAATGTGTACCTAAGTTTATACTAAGTGACCCATAGGTTGAGGAGGTGGTGACTGTGGCGGTGGAGGAGGAAGCAGCGGTGGAGGAGGAGGATGAGGTAGCCAACACTGTATTTTATGTTTGTTTTTGTTTTTTTGAATTGTGGTAGCCCACAAAATATTTGGACATACAAATAAAGTAACATTTGCGGCCTGCGGTGCATTTTTTGCAGTTCTGATGCATGGAGAAAAGGCCTTCACAAGCCTCTGCTATTGTGTACCTAGTTTATACTAAGTGACCCTTAGGTTGAGGAGGCGGTGACCGTGGCGGTGGAGGAGGAGGATGAGGTAGCCAACACTGTTTTTTATATATATATATATATATTGATTGGGGGTAGCCCCCAAAATATTGGGACATATTAAAAAAAAAGACAACTCTGTTCCGCAGAGTAGCTGTTGACATTATAGTTGCGCTGGAACTTTGTTGACTCGGGCAAATCGCACATCCCCGTGGTGGGGACTTTGCATGCGGATGTCATCCATATCAACTTTCGACGCCAGTTTCTGCCCCTACCATGGTGACCACGGGTAACGGGGGAATCAGGGTTCCATTCCGTACAGAGACCCTGAGAAATGGCTACCACATGCAAGGAAGGCAGCAAGCGCGCAAATGACCCACTCCCGACGCGGGAAGGTAGTGACGACAAATAACAATATAGGACTCTTTAGAGGCCCTGTAATTGTAATGAGTCCACTTGAAATCCTTTAACTCTGATCAATTGGAGGGCAAGTCTGGTGCAGAGCCACTGATCCGTGCGTGCTGCAGCTGAAACTCCACTATCGCCTGCTGCTGCTCGCAAAGTCTAGGTGAACGGGAAGGCAAAGTTATGCTGCAGTGCAGACAGGCAAGCAGCAGCAGGGTGACAATGCCAAAAGCGTGCACAGCCGCTAAAGTGAATGTCACCCTGACAGTGTCTGGGTTCTGGTCACCGCACTGCCCACCTCACTGTAAAACTTTGAATGGATCGTTAAATCTGGTACGAACCCGAACTTTGCAGTTCTTGTTCGCTCAAGTCTATTATGGATCCTTTGATCGCTACATGTATTACTTGGATAAAACAAGAGAATGGGGGATGGGTCTGCGCCACTGTATACAACAGATAATAATATTAAGTCCAATGGGATCTGTATCGTTGTGTCCAAAGTTCTACTTTATACGATATGCAGAAGATGTCAATGACATGGAGGATAGTCCAATTGTATAAAAAATAGAAGAATTCTTACTTACAGTTGGCAGAGCTTAACCCCCTTAAGGACCAAACTTCTAGAATAAAAGGGAATCATGACATGTCACACATGTCATGTGTCCTTAAGGGGTTAATCCAGCTCTGGTGTGAATGGCTTATAGCGGTATTATCACCGCTTGCAGGATATACGGCAAGTGTCCTCTTCTATGTAGTGGCAGGTAACCAAGTTGGAAATAAAAATGGAAACAATAATGGTGCAGTATGTTCCACACATGCGATAAAAGATATAAAATATAATAGATACACTCACATTCGGTAGAGCTTCCGCTAGCTCTAGGTTGTTAGGCGTGCAGCGGTATAATCCCCGCTTGCAGGATATAGGATGAGTGATCTTGACCCTAATATCAATAGCTTTTATATCTTGAGGCCTTTAGACTGTGGTGTATTACTTGGATAACTGGTAATTCTCGAGCTAATACATGCCGACGAGCGCTAGGGGACGGCCGCTCCGCTTTTGCACCCTGCTCCCTCTTATGCTGTGCTGGTGCCTCTGTGCGACCAGCACCTCTTCCTCCAAACTGAACACGTCACTCGCATCATGACCTTGATTCCATGTGGGGTCTAGGATCTCATCATCCTCCACATCATCTTCCACCCACTCCTCAACCCTGCCCTCCTTGCCGGTATGCACACTGCAGAAAGCCACAGCAGTTGGCACCTGTGTTTTTCCAGCATGTAAAGTCTGCAAAGTACATATGGAAATTGTTTTAGAATTTCCTCCAGGCAACAGTTTTCCCTATAAACTGACCTCTCAGTTTGACTTGTGAGGGTATTGCCCCAGAATTACAATATTGTTTAAGTACCTCTTAGCTATTGATCACTGGTTTAAAGCGGCACTGTCATGCCGAACTTACCTTTCCTCAATCTCTTCATCGTATCTCCCTCTCTCAGGATCTGTTCTTCTTTTCTTCCTGTCTTCTTTAGTTTTCTTTAAAATCATAAGACAAAGTAGGGACTCTGCCTTACGGAGGTTTTCTCCGCTTGACCAGCGGAGGAGCCAAGTGTGCTTCATTTCCGCTGGTCAGAGCAATTTTCCCATGCGTGGCGGGTGGGGGCCCTAAATAAGGATAAAGGAGGACCTACTAACCTCCCCCCGGCCCCCACCCCTGAGCGGTGGGTGGGGGCCCTAAAAAAAAATGCACCCACCTAATCAAGGTGACTAGGGGTTCCAAGCCCCTAGTCACCCCCACCCAAATAAAACTATCCCCTACCTACCCCCCTCACCCTAAAAATAGTGAGGGGGAATAAAATAACTACCCTCTAAACAAAAATTTAACTTACCATTTGACGTCTTATTGTTTCTAAAATCTTTATGTTTCAGCCCCAAAAAAGGCCAAATAAAAAGCCATCATACCCGTCGAATTTAAAATAAAATAAAAAACCAGAGCGCAAAAAAAATAAAGCCTTCCCCCGCCCTGCAATTAGGCTAAGAACACTCTGATTGGTTGGTTTAAGCCAACCAGAGTGCTCTTTGTCATTTTACAGAGCATGGGAAAATTTCAAAGAATTTTCCCACGCTGTGTAAAATGACACAGAACACTCTGATTGGGTGGCTTGAAATCCATCCAATCACAGTGCTCTGTGTCATTTTACACAGCATGGGAAAATTCCAAAGAACTTTCCCACGCTGTGTAAAATGAAACAGAGCACTTATACTCTGACAGCAGTATTTGACGCTTCTATTTGACTCTCAAATATGAAGTGCACCCCACTAATGTACTTTTAAGCACCCAAAAAATTTTAAGTTTTAAAACTGCAATGTGACAGCGATTCTATTTGACTCTGATTGGGTGGCTTGAAATCCATCCAATCACAGTGCTCTGTGTCATTTTACACAGCGTGGGAAAATTCCAAAGAACTTTCCCACACTGTGTAAAATGACACAGAGCACTGTGATTGGTTAGATTCTAAGCCCACCAATCAGAGTGCTCTTTGTCATTTTACACAGCGTGGGAAAATTCAAAAGAACTTTCCCACGCTGTGTAAAATGACACAGAGCACTGTGATTGGATGGATTTCAAGCCACCCAATCAGAGTGCTCGGTGTCATTTTATACAGCGTGGGAAAATTCTTTGGAATTTTCCCACGCTCTGTAAAATGACAAAGAGCACTCTGATTGGCTTAAACCAACCAAGGCTTTATAAGGGGTGAAACTCTGCCGTTCGGTAGAAAGACTTAATAGCCTATGGGGATTCTAGCGAACGTTGAGTTACGCACGGATGGCAAGCCTTTCTGTGACTTTTAACACATGAACAAATACCGTCCGCAAGGCCAAAATTCATGGAACTATTTTCGGCTACTTTGCCTGTGCAGTCGGTCAAAACTTTAAAGTCCTATATCTCCCGAACCACTGAACCGAATGGGCTGATTTTTTTATATGTTGGTCCCCCAGAATAGGGCCAAAACTTGGGGAAAATGTGTTTCTGTTAATTGGGTTACAAGCTTATCTGAGGAGAGGAGATGTGTGGGATGTACCTTATGTTTTATTGGTTGTTGTGTTAATTATGTGGGTTTCTCCCTTGCATGGGCAGAATCACATAAAGGGAGAATCCCTGCCATTAAAATTTAGTACTTCTTGACCCTTCAAAACGTAGCCTCGTCTCGTTCTTGGAAGGGGATTTACTGCATAACCACCTTGCTATTTTAACAGCTATGCCTGACTCTTCTCTTGGATCTCGTGGATGGGAATAAGCAACTCCACTACTGCACAGCAGCTTGCCGGGAAAAAGGACGTCTCCAACGGCTGATACCCTCTCACTACTAGGGTAGCCGTTACAGTGTTGATCTAACAATTCAGTTTGGGAGACCAGTCTTTTGACCCTCATATACTGACTTTTAGGTACATCTTTAAAGATTGAAGGAGGATGAAAGCTATTAAAATGTAGTATGGTTTTTCTATCAAGATGCTTTCTGTAGATACTTGTCTCTAATTTCCCATCAACTTTAGAAACCAAAATATCAAGGGTCCTCAGTCATAGTAAATTTGATTGTCTCAGAGCAACTGTTGAGAAAATTAAAGTACTCTTTGAGGGATTCCAAAGGGCCACACCACAATGCCAGCACATCATCAATATACTGCCACCATTTGACAACATATTTCTTGTATAGATCATTTTTATATGTTGTATTTTCTTCCAATTTAGCCACATATTTACCAATATATGTGTGAGCCACATTAAAACCCATCAAAGTTCCTTTTGTCTGAATAAAAAATGTATTTCTAAAGACAAAGTAGTTTTCGGTCATCATCAAAGTCAACAGTTGTGTTAAGAAAGACAATGAAGGGTCCTCAAAACCCAGATGTTTAAGTGCCTTACTCATAGCAGTAATACCTCCCTCATGAGTAATAGAGGTGTACAAACTATTTACATCAAAAGTAACCAAAAAAATGTTTTGTATATCATCTACTGTTCTCAATTTATCTCTTACATATGATCTAATCGCATAGAGATAAGGTCTAGTTAATTGATCCAAAAATTTTGCCAATGGGGAAAGTAGAGAATATATGCCTGCTACTATCGGTCTTCCAGGTGAATCAACAAGAGACTTATGCATTTTTGGTAATATGTACAATGCTAGTACTACAGAAGAAGCTACAGTAAGGTATTTGAATAGATCTTTATCAAATACTTTATTTTCTAATGCTTCTTTTAAAATTCCATCAATCTTATTTTTCAATCTAAATGTAGAGTCAGTTTGTACTTTCTTGCATGCATTACAATCATTCAATTGTCTTTCTATCTCCCTGATATAGTCAACCCTATCCAACACAACAATAGCTCCCCCCTTATCTGCTGGTTTAATAACCAGATTTTGATTGTTCTGGAGAGATTCAATGGCCTTCAATTGTTTTTTATAAAAATTGTCAGGGTACAATTGTCTACTTCTTAAATGTTTGTGTTGGGTAGGGTTGTCTAAATCTTTTTTTTGACCAAGTTTACAAAAGTTTCAACAGCATGATCTGTTACTGGTGGATTAAAGCAACTTTTATTTTTCAGTTTCATATATTCTTATCTCAATAACGCATCACTAGATTCTGTTACATTAATGGGGGGTCTCCCCTAAAAAATGCACAGAGCTGTTATGGGATTGATTATCTTCTAAGGAAGTTAAATAAGTACTAGAAGTAATCTTTTTCTTCTCTAAAGGTTTATCTTTGAAGTGTCTCTGATAAGGAGGACCATAAGAGTGATTGGTTGAATTCCATTTGTAGACAATTCCACTTTCATAATCAATTAGGTCACGTTGAAATTTTCCTCTTTTTCTCTCCTCAATCTGTTAATTTAAATTATCCACATTTAGATCAATTTTGCTTCTTACTGCTGTTAAATTCTCTCTTTGGAAGTTCTTTTTCAATCCAGTTTCCAGTTGTACATTCTCCTCTTTAGTTTTGTTAATAGCACTTTGTAGAAATTCCAAATTAAGTAGCATCCAATCCATGGAGCATTTATTAAAGATGTTTTCCAACCTTGTGCTATATTCAGTATTTTCTTTAACCCCTTAAGGACACGACATGTGTGACATTTTCCAACCTTGTGCTATATTCAGTATTTTCTTTAACCCCTTAAGGACACATGACATGTGTGACATGTCATGATTCCCTTTTATTCCAGAAGTTTGGTCCTTAAGGGGTTAAATAGAGTAGGTTGAGCATGCATCCGCATGCCTCTAGGAATATGTTTTGTCTTGTAATCAAAATCAACCATATGGAACTGCACTCACTCCCTATCAATCTGAATCTGGGTGCAACCAAACCAGGTCTCAGTACCAGGCAATCTATTTAAACCCACAGTCAAATTGTGATTTGGGTAAGTGATACTTAACTTTATTGATTTATTTTGTTAATGACATAGACATCTATAAATTGCATACTGTGTGTAATTGATAGCTTGAAAAAGACCATGCAGGTTGAAACGTTGCGATTTGGCTGTGGGTTTAAATAAATTGCATTTTGTTGAATTTTAGAGTGCCTAGACCTTTCTACACTTTCTATATTAAACATCTGGTTTCCTGGTACTGAGACCTGGTTTGGTTGCACCCAGATTCAGATTTATAAGGATTGAGTGCAGTTCCATATTGTTAATTTTCAAACATACACAAACTGACACACACCGATATACAGATACACAGACTGCCATATGTACACACATACACAAAAAAAAAAACTGACATATACATGTTAGACATGTGCAATATGAAATTGCATCCGAATTACCGAATTTCAGAAGTGCTAAACCAAACCGAATTGCCGAAGTGCCGAATTACCTGAGTGCTGAATCTCGGAAGTGCCGAAGTGCTTCGGATTTCTGAAAAGTGGCAAAACAAGAGAGGGAGGGAAAATTACGTGAATGATGACAGGAATCTAGACCAATAAGCTAATTCCTGGTACTGGAAGCCCTATAGATGTGTAAGTGGTTGTGGTGACAGACCGGGCACCTAACCCTAACTCTACCCCTAACCCTAACCATAGATGTAGGAGTTAGGGAACCCTACAGATGTGTAAGTGGTTGTGGTGGCAAGAGAGGGATGCTTACCAATGTACTTATTGCCTAAGTCCCGAATCCCGAACTACGGAAGTGGCGAAACGAAGTGCCGAATTGCGAAGTGCTGAGTTTTTTTTACTTACCCGAATTTCTGAACCGAACCACATTTTTTGCAACTACCCTTTTGTTAGCATACCTTTTGTGTGTAGGAGAGTGGTTCATTGGTGTACTGCAGCTAGCTGAGATTTATAGGCATAAGGATCTGGTGCAGCTTTCTCTTCTTGCTGCCTGTGCCACCGCCACCTCCTCCTTTCTACCATAGCTTGGAGGAAGTGACCTGCACTTACTTCCTCTCAGCAGTGCACTGGCTGCTGATGTTAAAGGGGCCCTATCTCACAGTTAAAGTGCTGTGGCACTTTACCAGGTCACTGTTTAGCAATGCCCATCGGGTTGCTGTAAGTGCATGGGCCACCCAATAGGCCCCCACAGTGTGCAGGTCTCCGTGCAGCCAGTGTGGCTGTTTTGAGAACTCAATGAATTTGCTTTGTTTCTCAAATATGTGGCGTGGCGAGTAAAGAAACAAAACAATTAGATGCAGGGAGCTCACAAGACATTTAGAATTGTATCTACACTGCTCAGGCAGAACATTAAAACCTGAAAAAAGATACAAACTAATAGATGGGAAAACATGCCCAAAAGACTGGTGAGATGTCCCACTAGAGTTTAAGTGAGGAAACCTGAAATGGACAACTATAAGCACTATCTCACTGAAAAGAGAATAGCTATAACCTTAAGCTATAAGTAGAGAAATATAAATGGAAATTTCTACTGAAGAAAATCAATAGTGTGATCAGGAATGAAGTGGAAATAGAAAAATAGGAATAAGGGAATAGAATTGCACAATGGCTTATAAAAATATACATATACTTGGGTTGACTAAGATCTACTAAACGGTGTTACACAGAGTATCTGCAAAGCGAAATGTACAAGTTTAGATCCAAATGCATATACCCTAAACAGTAAAAGTGAATAATAAATAAAACTTAAATAATTATTAAATAGATAAAAAGATAAAAATCGTCAATTGGTAGAGTTGTATCAGCTAAATAAATCCCAGACTGATTACCTAGTATGGTGTAAGTAGGAAGACATTCTGGTAAAGCTGAAAATAATCTAGTATCGGACTAGTACCTAATAATGTAAAAAAAAAAAAATGATACAGTACAGATATAGATTATATAAAAAATATATATTAAAATTATACACATGATATAAATTAAATTAAGAACTTGGAGATATAGAGTAAAAAATATAATAGTATATAATTAAAAAATTAAAAAATATATATACCGTATATACTCGAGTATAAGCCGACCCGAATATAAGCCGAGGCCCCTAATTTTACCCAAAAAACTGGGAAAACTTATTGACTCGAGTATAAGACTAGGGTGGGAAATGCAGCAGCTACTGGTAAATTTCTAAATAAAATTAGATCCTAAAAAAAATATATTAATTGAATATTTACTTACAGTGTGTGTATAATGAATGCAGTGTGTGTGTATGAATGCAGTGTGTGTGTATGAATGCAGCGTGTGCGTATGAGTGCAGCGTGTGTGTATGAATGCAGTGTGTGTGTATGTGTGTGTATGAATGCAGTGTGTGTGTATGTGTGTGTATGAATGCAGTGTGTGTGTATGAGTGCAGTGTGTGTGTGTATGAATGCAGCGTGTGTGTGTATGAATGCAGTGTGTATGAGTGCAGTGTGTGTGTGTATGAGTGCAGCGTGTGTATGAATCTAGTGTGTGTGTATGAGTGCAGTGTGTGTATGTGTATGAATGCAGTGTGTGTATGTGTATGAGTGCAGTGTGTGTGTGTGTGTGTGTGTGTGTGTGTGTGTGTGTTGCAGAGCCTTGGTGGGGGGTGGGCAATTTTATTATTTTTTTTAATTATTTTAATTTTGTATATTATTATTTCTTATTATTATTTTTTATTTAATTTAATAATTTTTTTATTTTATTATTATTATATATATTTTTTTCGTCCCCCCTCCCTGCTTGATATATGGCAGGGAGGGGGGCTCTCCTTTCCTGGTGGTCCAGTGGCATTGGCTGTGTGGGCTGTCAGAGCTGTAACTTACCTCTCCTGCAGCTCCTGTCAGCTCTCTCCTCCTCCGCGCCGTCCGGTCAGCTCTTCTGTCAGCTCCCACTGTAAGTCTGGGAGCTGACCGAGCTGAGAGTTGTCTGGGAGCTGACCGAGGTGCTGAACGGACGCGCGGAGGAGGAGAGAGCTGACAGGAGCTGCAGGAGAGGTAAGTTACAGCTCTGACAGCCCCCACAGCCCCTGCAAATTGCCATAATACAGACTATTGACTCGAGTATAAGCCCGGTTGTGGTTTTTCAGCACAAAAAATGTGCTGAAAAACTCGGCTTATACTCGAGTATATACAGTATATAGTCTATACATTTTTTTAAAAACATTTAAGAATGAAAAATAAGGAATAAAAAAATCGATTCATTATTCTTTTAAAAAATGACAGATTTCAAAATCGTTATTCAAGCCGTGTGGAACCATAGTGTTTAAAATAAAAATCCACTGCAATTCGGCCTTCCCTATTTTTTCCATAAAATCCCCACCTCTCCATGTTCTTGAAACTTGTTGAATTCCAATAAAATTTAATTGTGTAGGATCAGCCTGAGGGTGTTGTGCAAAATGTGATGACACTTGGTGTAGCGCATATTTCCTCTTTATATTGTAGACATGTTCACCTATGCGTATGTGTAAAGATCTCGTAGTACGTCCTACATAATGTAGACCACACGTACAGGTAAGCAGGTATACAACATTTTTGGAACTACATGTTATACCCTCTTTTATTTTATATGAGGTATTGTTGACAGTAAAATCTTTAACATGTTGCTTTCTATTTCCTGTTTTATTACATGCGCTACAATAGCCACACCTAAAAAAACCCTGCTCTTGAATTAAAAAATAGTTATTCTGTTTGTGTGGTTCATCTAAAACATTATTGACTAAAGTTTGTTTAAGATTAGGGACTCCTTTATGTATAATTTTAGGTGCATCTGTTAAAATATCATTTAAAATAGGGTCATCCCTAAGTATTGGCCAATATTTCTTAATAATATTACGTACTTTATAATTATGTCCTCCCGAAAACTGACATACAAATGGGACATTCAGCGCCGTTTTATTCTCTTTCTTCTCCTTATACTGTAAGATCTCATTTCTTTCTAACTTGTCTACTTTTCTTTTAACTTCATTAAAAAATCTTCCTTATATCCCCTTTCTTTAAAATCTTCTATAATCTTTTGACTTTGTTCTAGAAAAAATGATTCTTCTGTACAGTTCCTTTTCATCCTAATTAGCTGACTACTTGGCACATTCTTTAGCCATGGGCTGAAGTGACAGCTGGTATGTTGAATGTAGCTGTTCACGTCTACTGGCTTGAAAAAAGTTTTAGTTTTTACTTGATTGTTCTCAATATATATTGTGAGGTCCCGAAAATTAATCTCTACTACTGACTTCCGAAGTTAGCCGTATACCCCAATTGTTAGAATGAAGTGTTTCTATAAATGTATGGAGTGATTCTTCTCCACCCTTCAAGATTATTTTTTCAAAAGGATGTTTATGATGCGTTGGTGATTGGTCTGTTGTCAGTTAAACGCCTAGATATTTGATGGGTCGGGGGCTTATGTCTAGGTTTGTCTTGTGTTTTAGCCATGTAACGTCTGTTTCCATCATTCCTATCGGCATGCCCACCGATTTGTCCAGGTTGATCTTTTAACCCGAGACCTGGTTGTACGTTTCTAGTAGTGTAAGTAGGTTCAGGATCGAGAGGGTTGGGTCAGTGAGAGTGAGCAGGATGTCATCCGCATACGCGGAGACTTTGAATTTGTCTGTTGCTATTTTTATACCTATGATCTGCGGATGGGATCTTATTAGGTGTAATAGTGGTTCTAGGGCCAGTTTGAACAGAAGGGGTGACAGGGGGCAGCCCTGTCGTGTTCCGTTTGTGAGTTCAAAGGGGCGCAGCGACGCACCCTGTATTACCGTTTGTGCTCTGGGGTTGCTGTACAGGGCTTTCACTGCGGTTATAAAGAGGTCTGGTATTTGTAGTTTTCATAGTAGGTCGAGCATGTAGTGCCACTGGACCCTATCGAACGCCTTCTCAGCATCCAGGGAAAGTATCAGAGAAGTCGCTCGGGTCCGTCTCGCCCACCACATGAGATCTGTCGCCCTCCGCGTGTTTTCGTACAGTTGTCTGGTGGGCACAAAGCCTACTTGGTCTGCATGTATGTATTTCGTAAGGAGGGGGTTCAGTCTATTTGCCAATATCTTGGCATATACCTTCACGTCGAAGTTTATGAGGGATATGGGGCGGTAGTTGGCCATTAGGGTTGCGTCCCTATCTGGTTTGGGGATGAGCGTGATGTTTGCAGTCATAAGGTCTGGTGTTGGGGCTTCTCCTACCATCCAGCGTGCATACATATTGGTCAGGTGGGGTGTAAGGTCCTCCTTAATGGTCTTATAATATGCCCCGTCTAAGCCGTCAGGGCCCGGGGCTTTGTTCCCTTTGAGTCCTGCTATCGCCCTGTCCACCTCCTCTGTGCCTATAGGGTCTCCTAAGGGAGCCATCAGGTCTGCCTGAAGTAATGGGAGCTGGGTCCTATCCAAGAATGTTGTCACTGCTGATACGTATGCTGTGTTATCTTCGGTAAGTGTGGGGGAGTGGTTGTATACCGCCCTAAAGAAGTTTGTGAAATCGTCGTTGATGTCCTTGGGGCTCGCGAGGATCTGTCCAGTGACGGGGCCTTAGTTTTGGGTCTAAGGGCTCTCGCAAGGAGCGTGTCCATTTTATTAGACTTTTCGTAGAAAAGCCGCTTCATTCTCACTAGTTCTTTGCTGATGTCGTCTATCATTAGTTCCCTGAGTAGTCATCTTATTTCTGTTAATTCTCTAGTCGTGGTCTGGGTGACCATCTGTTTGTGGCGTAGCTCTGTTTTTCGTAATTGTTTTTGCAAGTCTGCTAGTCGTTCATATTTTTTTTGTTTTTGTTGGGTCGCTATCCGTATGAGGAGCCCGCGTATCACTGTTTTATGGGCCGCCCAGAGGGTCGTTGGGGATATGTCAGGTGTGTTATTGGTTTGGAAGGAGTGTATGATTCCTTCCCGGAGGTCCTCTTTGATCTGAGGAGGGAGGCATTCAGTCTCCATCTCCAGGGAGGTGTGGCCGCTAGGGACTTTTAATGTGAGTGCAATGTCCGCGTGATCTGACCATGAGATCGAATTGATCACAGAGGTTCTGATCCAGTTCATGCCTAGTTTGTTAGTTAGGAATAGGTCTATGCGCGAGTAGGTTTTGTGTGCTGCTGAGAAAAATGTGTAGTCCCTTTTACCTGGTTGCTGGAGTCTCCAGGGATCCAATAGACCCGTGTTTTGGATGAATGTGTGTAACAGTTTATCTTGTCCCCCTCCATTGTGTGAGCGGGGGAGATGTTGGGGCGCGCAGGGTGCTAGGAGACACCGGTCACGAAACAGCCATCGGAGGGTGACTGACGTAGACGACAGGGACCCCTGCGGGGTTGACCACACCTGGGAGCGGCACAGGGTGCCCCCTGTCAGGACAAGGGGATGGAGGCAGCAGGACGACAGTTCCATGAGCGGGAGTTCCCCGGAGAGAATGCAGGCTGCTGCACAGGCTCATGGCCCTCAGGGGCAGACGGCTAGTGGGAGATGGGTTACAGTTCCCAGGACGGTGGCAAGGGGTGCGGAAGGTGAGACATTGTCGTTGCAACAGTAGGGGGAGCTTTTAGATTGCATCAGGCAGCTAATTGATTCTTGGGGTGTAGGGAAAAGGAGGGATGATGATTGCAGTCAGGTTTGGGCTCAGCTGGGGGAGGTCACTGGGTCTAGTCCAGTGGTGGTTTCGGGGGCCGGGGGCCAGGGGCAGCATGGTTGGGGATGGGGGTACCACCCCCCAGTAGAGGCGCCCGGATTGGTGAGCGAGAGAGATTATTTACTTGGGGGTGTCCCGGAGGCTGCGCGCCAGAACGTACATGTTTCTTTCGCGGGCCCGTTGGGCTGTCATCTCAAGATCGAGGTGAAAGAGAGGATCTGGAAAGGGGAGTTTGTGGAGCTCTTTTCGCTTCTCCCCCTTGAGGACTACATTGACCTCAGGGAGGAGGATAAAAAGGATGCTAAAAAGGAGGAGGAGGAAAAGAAACGGCGGTATAGGAAGATCCCTAAGATGTTTGGGAACTGGTTGAGTGCGTTCTGCATCTTGGCCAGTGTGATGGGCGAAAAGGCGGCAGAGCGCTGTTCACAGCTCTTCTGTTACCTGGATGGGATTTGGGAAGTGTATCGAATGTACGGGGGTCTGGCTTGGTGGCGGTATGACTAGCAGTTTCGTCAGCACCTGGCTGCTAATCCGGGGATGCGGTGGGACCAGATGGACCTACCACTCTGGATAAAACTTATGATTGCGCAGAAGGCGTCTCCCTTTGAGACGGGGGCCGGCACGGGCGCTTCCACCGCCGTGTCGGCCAACCAGAAATGGGGCTATTGTTGGCTATATAACGAGGGACAGTGGAAGTGGGGGGCCACTTGTCGCTTCAAGCACGAATGCTCCGGGTGTGGAGGCACCCACGGACTCCACAGGTGCCTTAAAAAAGCAGGGGTGCCCGGAGGTTCGGCCGCATCCCCTGCCACTGGGGGCAAAGCCAGTGAGGGTCGGTGAGATGCTGCCATGGCTAAGCCGCTACGCTAACCGGGAAGATGCGGGGTTGCTTGAGGAGGGGTTTACTAAAGGGTTCGTGATACAGTTTCGGGAACGGGTGGTGGCTCATCATCTTCGCTACCTGAAGTCGGCGGGGGAATTTCATGGGGTGGTTAGGGAAAAGTTGCTTAATAAAGTTGCTTAAGGAGATCCAGTTGGGATGGGCACATTTCCATTTCCCATTCAGGGAGCCCCCTTTACCTAATTTGAGAGTATCACCGCTGGGGGTGGTACGCAAGAAGGAGCCCGGCAAGTACCGCCTGATACATCACCTGTCCTACCCCAAGGGGTCGTCAGTTAACGACGACATTGACAAGGCCCTTTGTTCGGTGTCGTACCCTTCGTTCGACCAGGCGGTGAATCTGTTGCAACGAGCGGGCCGTGGGGCGTTGTTGGCAAAGGCGGACGTGGAGGCGGCTTTTTGCCTTTTGCCAATTCACCCAAAGTGCCATCACTTGCTGGGTTGTGACTTTGACGGGGAGTATTACGTGGATCTCTGTTTGCCCATGGGGTGCTATGTATCGTGTGCATACTTCGTAAAATTTAGAACGTTTCTGGAATGGGTGGTGAAACTGGAAGTGGGCACTAAGATGGTAGTCCATTACCTGGATGATTTCCTATGTGTCGGTCCTCCCGGATCGGAGGAATGCCGCAGGGGACTGAGGACATTAGAATGGGTGGCGCACGTTATTGGAGTCCCCTTGGCGGGTGACAAAACGGTGGGGCCTACGACATGCTTGAGTTTCTTGGGCTTGGAGATTGACTCAATTAAAGGGGAATGTAGACTGCCACAGGACAAATTGCAGGCTCTACGGCAGGCAGTGGCGGAGGTACGGGGAGCTAAGAAGGTCACGCTCCGGGCACTTCAGTCACTGCTGGGTCGGCTAAACTTCGCCTGTCGGGTGATTCCGGTCAGAAGGGTTTTAACAGGTTCCTAGCCAGGGCGACTGGGGCGGGTGGTCATCCCGCACCATCTTATTCGGGTCTCATCGGCTATGAAGGCCAATCTGGACTTCTGGGGGAAATTCTTGCAGGATTTTAAAGGGAAGGTGTTCTTTCGGGAGCCGGCGGTGTCTTCCCAGGAGCTGTTCGCGGACGCGTCGGGGAGTGTCGGTTTCGGGGCTTACTTCTCGGGTCAATGGTGCGCGGGAACTTGGCCAGCGGCTTGGAAGGCAGGCAATTGTGGTTTTAGCTCTTGCAGGTTGATGCATGTATGTTCACACTGTTTTAGGGCCCATTCCAAGACAATGTGCCAAAATAGAGCATTCCCTAAACCATATCTCACGTGCGTGAATCTCAGCTTATTCACCACTTTTCTACAACTACACCCGTCACGACATTTCAGTGACTATCTCATAACAAGATTAACTGAGGGATTTCACACCGGGCTGATACATTTACCTACAGGCACACTGGAATGTGACAACCTACTATCCACACTAGATAACCCACAGCTGGTACACAAACTCATCATGACCAAGGTGAACCAAGGGTTCTTGCTGGGCCCATTTCTTTCACCACCCTTCACTTCTTGGAGAACCAATCCAATTGGGATTGTCACGGGGAAAAACTCACTTAAACCATAGACTGATCATTGATTTATCTGCACCACATTCCTCCAGGGTCCCTAGCCTAAATTCACTCATACCTTCTGAAGAATTTTCACTACATTACGCCACTATCGACAATGCCATAGGTGCTATCATTAAAGCAGGCACAGGGGCATGGTTAAATAAAATGGATGTAGTAAATGCCTTCAAGTTACTTCCCATGCACCCTTCACTTTGGCACCTTCACGGCATTAAAGGATTATATTATTTCTTCACCCATCTCACTTTTGGCTCCAAAAGCAGCCCACGTATTTTTGATACATTTGCAGAGGCTTTGTGTTGGTTATTACTTAATGTGTGTAAATGTCCTTCAGTTATTCACTATCTAGATGATTTCCTCACAATTGAGAACAACACACTTCCCCCAAGTAGTTTGAAACACATGTTGGCTTTGTTTGAATCGCTCACTATCCCAGTCTCCCCATACAAGACATTGGGGCTCGACACCCACATGCAATTTTTGGGGATACAACTAGACACTGTACATATGCAGACTAGCCTCCCTCATGACAAAATTGAGCGTTTCCTTGCAAGCATTGAACACTACCTATGGCAAGGTTGTTGCACCAGGAAAGAACTGCAATCATTGCTGGGATCGCTCAACTTTGCGATGAGAATCATCCCCCAGGGCAGATCTTTTATTTCACACCTACTATCCCTATTTACAAAATTCACCTCATACACTTCAAGTATCACATTAGACGACCACGCAACCTTTGATTTGCGTATGTGGGGAGTTTTTCTCACGTCTTGGAATGAGCGAGCCGAGTTTATACCACCCCACTCTGACACTTCACCTACACTGTGGACAGATGCTGCAGCAAACAGAGGTTTTGCAGCCATCTGGGGAGATCTATGGCTTTGGGGACCATGGCCAACCGAGGTCAAATCCACTACCCAAATTCACAGAAACCTCAGCTTTATTTGAACTGTTCCCAATCGTGGCGGCGGCCATTGACTGGGGACCACATTGGTCCGGTCACACGGCTCGGTGCTATTCGGATCATATGGCTACATGCCATATTGTCAATAAAGGCCGGTCAGCATCCTTGGTAATTATGAGACTCTTAAGACGACTCACATGGTTGGAGGCTACCTGTCAATTCTTTATCACATGTATTCACGTTCCAGGGTGCACAAACACCGGTGCTGATCACTTGTCTCAATTTTGTTTTCAGGATTTCTTCACGGCACTACCCACCGCCTCCAGACTGGCAACTCCAGCCCCACTTTTCCAAGACATGATAATGGATTAAAAGCCTTGTTAGATCACGCACGTCACATTTCTCACCTCGCACTTTCAGTAAACACTAGAAACACATACGATAGGGCTTTTCACATATTCAAGAAATTCATCACTGAATTCCACATCCACGACATGTTCATGTTAGAATCAATATTGGGTTTCACTTCCTTTTGCCACATTAACCTTAAACGATAATTTAACATGATAAAACTGTACCTTACTGGCATTCAACATCACATGCTTATCCAACAACCCAACGCTACAGGTTTCCTGTCCTCATATCAAATTAAGACAGTATTTAAAGGCATTAAAAAATGGACGCACATGTCCCCTCACAGAGACTACCCATAGACAACAACATATTCCATTCACTAATCAATGTATTAGATTCTTCTCCTTTCGAGCCCATAACTAATACCGTAATAAAGACAGCTATATATTTAGCTTTTTATGGGTTCCTCCGATCCAACGAATTCACGACTAAGACCATTACAACCCCCGACTACCTAAGAACTAAGGACTTGCAAAAACATAACGGCCATTACCTACTAATTTTAAAACAATCAAAAACCAGCGCCATAGGTCATACTATTACAATCCCCTTGTATCCTACTCATAATAAATGGTGCCCTGTACAAGTTTTTGACGCTTATCTTCTTTCACTCCACAAACAACCTTTACAACCTTTGCTCGAACTGAATGGTAACATTCTGACTACAACAAAGTTTATGCTTTATGTACGTCTACTATTGACTAGGCTCGGCTTAAACCCCAGTCATTTCTCAGGTCATTCTTTCCGAATCGGGGCAGCATCTACAGCATCTGCTAATCACATACCCCCGCACATTATCAAGACAATGGGATGCAGGAAATCCTCAGCTTACACACTCTACATACCTAATCCCGTTAAAGAATTAAGACAAGCTTTCTGTGACTTAACTAAAGAAAGAAGTTGGTTACCGTATTATGTCTTATGGTATTTTATTTTTGCCCACTTTTATTACAGGCCTACTGCTTTGTCGTTTCCGGCACACCACAACCGACTGGTTCCAACTCATTGATGTTATGGTTATTATATGCTAGATTTCTGTATATGGCTATATTGCCCCGACTACAAATAAATATATATATATATATATATATATATATAAAAAATATATTGTATGTAGTCTTGGCACTACCCACTTTAGAGATTTCCAACATGTTATATGCCTCGGTGCAACCAGCGTACCATATATATTTCAAGATTAAGAGACAAATCAAGAGACAAAATGACAGACTGGGAATAAAGAGCAATCAACTAAAGAAATAGAGCAGCAGCTGTCAAAGCTAAGAAACAAAGTAGCAGTTTCAAACTTTTCAAGGTCGTTGCTTTCAAGTCCTTTGCCTCTTTTTTTTTCTCTTCTTACGTCTCCAAATGGCTACAAAGAAAGTATCTACAATAAAGGAGAAAATAAATCCCCAAAAAAGGAGGAAGATAAATGAATAGAAAAATCTAAGGAAAGAGACAAAAAAGTGGCCGCATTTTCACCAACCATTTTGAAAACCCGTACAACTGATACATCACTAAACCTCACAGACTCTTCAATAATGGTTGAAGAAAGGGATGTTCAAAAATCGATAATAGGAAATATAGCTGACTCAGGTCTGCAGACAGCTACTATGGATTCTCTAAAAATGTATTTAGAACAACAATTTGGACAACTCCAAAAAGAGATGGAGAAAAATACTAAAGAAATAACTACAGGACTGAAAAGTTTAGAAAAAATTAAAAAAAAACAAAATTCAACTGACGCAATCTCGAATTAAGCTGGACGCAGCAGAGAAAACAATAGATATGCTGAATCCCAAACGTAAGTTATTGGAAACCAGCTTGCAAGACCTGGAAGACAGACAAAGAAGAATACATTTGCGGATACGAGTTATTACCAAAGACTAGTGATGTACCGAACTGTCCGCCGGCGAACAGTTCCCGGCGAAATTAGCGTGTTCGCGTTCGCCACGGCACATGCGCAGTTTGATCCGCCCCCTATTCGTCATCATTGGGCAAACTTTGACCCTGTGCCTCTCGGTCAGCAGACACATTCCAGCCAATCAGCAGCACTCCCTCCCTTCCACACCCTCCAACCTCCCTCCCAGCATCCATTTTCGATTCATTCGGAAGATGCATGCTTAGTGAGAGGAGGGAAAGTTTAGCTGCTGCTGATTAGATAGGGAAATTGATAGCTAGGCTAGGGTATTCAGTGTCCACTACAATCCTGAAGGACTCATCTGATCTCTGCTGTAAGGACAGCACCCCAAAAAGCCCTTTTTAGGGCTATAACATCAGGCTGCTTTTTTTTTTTTCCTGTGTAATGTAATTGCAGGTGCCTGCCTGCCAGCTTCTGTGTGAGGTTCACATTGGATACTGTGCCTACTTGCCCAGTGCCACCACTCATATCTGTTTTAACAATAGGTTAAGCTTTACATTTAAAATAAATATTTTTTTTTCACTGTAATAGAAGAGCAGTTGCCTGCCTGCCAGCTTCTGTGTGAGGTTCACATTGGATACTGTGCCCACTTGCCCAGTGCCACCACTAATATCTGTTTTAACAATTGGTTAAGCTTTAGATTTAAAATAAATATTTTTTTTTCACTGTAATAGAAGAGCAGTTGCCTGCCTGCCAGCTTCTGTGTCAGGTTGAATGCCTTGCCCATTTGCACAGTCAGTGCCACCACTCATATCTGTTTTAACAATAGCTTAAGCTTTTAAAGAAATCATTTTTTTTCACTGTAATAGAAGATCAGTTAGTTGTCTGCAAGCGTCTGGGTGTCAGGCCTACTTCAGCGTGTGCTCTGCAGACCTGTGCCAGCGTGCTTTGACAGTTGCCAATCATATCTGGTGTCTCTTTAGCGTGCTTTTACAAAGAAAAAAGGTTTCCAGTGTAAGCTAATAGCAAACAGTCAGTGTCCTTCAAGCGGCTCTGTCAGGCCTTCCTTCAGCGTGTGCCCTGCACAACCCTGCCAGCGTACTTTGACAGTTGCCACTCATATCTGGTGTCTCTATAGTGTGCTTTTACAACCAAAATTTGTTTTTCACTGTTATAGATTGAATAGCAGTTACTTGTCTTCAAGTGGGTGTCTCAGGCCTACAGTGTGTGCTCTGCAGAACTGTTACAGTTCACATTGCCAATCATATCTGGTCTCACAGTAGCTTGAAAGCATAGTACCACTAATCCCCAAAAAAATGACAGGCAGAGGCAGGCCACCCCGCAGGGGCCATCGTGATCGTGGTGCTGTGATTCCCTTTTGCCCTAGAATAATGCCCAGTTTTCAGAAGCCACGTACCCTGAACTTGAAAAGTTCTGAGGACTTAGTTGACTGGCTAACACAGGACACCCAATCTTGTACAGCCTCCGCTCGGAACCTAAAGCACCATCCTCCTCCAGCTTAGCTTCAGGCACCTCTCAAGATAGCACTCACCCGCCTGCCGCCACCACCAAAACTAGCACCACAGCCGCTTTACTTGGTATGTCAGAGGAGTTATTCACACACCCGTTTGAAGAAATGAGTGATGCGCAACCATTATTGCTAGAGGATGTAGATAACAGGGATATGTCTCAGGCAGGCAGCATTAAACACATGGAGGTACGGTGTGATGATGATGATGTTGTACCCGCTTCTGCTTCCTTTTCTGAGTTGTCAGATACAAGCGAAGCGGTTGATGATGACGATGCGTCCATGGATGTCACGTGGGTGCCCGCTCGGCAAGAAGAAGAACAGGGCGAAAGTTCAGATGGGGAGACAGAGAGGAGGAGGAGACAAGTTGGAAGCAGGGGGGGGTCGTCGCAAGGAGCTAGTGGCACAGTCAGACAGCATGCATCGGCACCCGGGGTCAGCCCGACAGCACGCCAATCAACGCATGCTGTGTCCACCACCAGAATGCCGTCATTGCAGAGCTCAGCAGTGTGGCATTTTTTTTTGTGTGTCTGCCTCTGACAACAGCGATGCCATTTGCAACCTGTGCCAAAGGAAACTGAGTCGTGGGAGGTCCAACACCCACCTAGGTACAACTGCTTTGCGTAGGCACATGATCTCACATCACAAACGCCTATGGGATCAACACATGAGTACAAGCAGCACGCCTACTCTAAGCCGCCATCCTCCTCCTGGTCCAGCATCTTCAGCCACATCAACCACTGCTGTCCTTCTTGCCCCCTCTCAACCATCCGCCACTCCGTCTCCCGCCTTGAGCAGTTCCCGCTCATCTGCCCACAGTCATGTGTCTGTCAAGGACATGTTTGAGCGCAAGAAGCCAATGTCACCAAGTCACCCCCTTGCCCAGCGTCTGACAGCTGGCTTGTCCGAACTATTAGCCCGCCAGCTTTTACCATACAATCTGGTTGAGTCTGAGGCGTTCAAAAAATTTGTAGCTATTGGGACACCGCAGTGGAAGGTACCCGGCCGGAATTTCTTTTCACAAAAGGCAATCCCCAACTTGTACTCGATTGTGCAAAAGGAAGTCATGGCATGTCTGGCACACAGTGTTGGGGCAAGGGTCCATCTGACCACTGATACCTGGTCTGCAAAGCATGGTCAGGGCAGGTATATCACCTACACTGCGCATTGGGTAAACCTGCTGACGGCTGACAAGCAAGGAATGCGTGGCATTGCAGAGGAGTTGGTGACACCGCCACGAATTGCAGGCAGTCCTGCTGCCACCTCCTCTACTCCTCCTACTCCATCCTCTTCCATAACCTCCTCGGCTGAGTCCTCTTGTGCCGCTGCTTCTTGCTCCACATCAACGGCACCCCCCCAGCTCCCCAGGTACTATTCCACATCCCGGATACGGCAGTGTCACGCTGTCTTGGGTTTGACTTGCTTGAACGCAGAGAGTAACACCGGACAAGCACTCCTGTCCGCCCTGAACGCACAGGTGGAAAAGTGGCTGACTTCGCAGCAACTGGATATCGGCAAAGTGGTGTGTGACAACGGAAAAAATTTGATAGCGGCATTGAAGTTGGGCAAGTTGACACATGTGCCGTGCATGGCATATGTGTGTAATCTGATCATACAACGCTTTGTGCATAAGTACACAGGCTTACAGGAAATCCTGAAGCAAGCCAGGAAGGTGTGTGGCCATTTCAGGCGTTCCTACACGGCCATGGCTCACTTTGCCGATATCCAGCGGCGAAACAACATGCCAGTGAGGCGCTTGATTTGCGACAGCCCTACACGTTGGAATTCAACACTCCTAATGTTTGACCGCCTGCTCCAACAAGAAAAAGCTGTTAATGATAATGAATATTTGTATGACCGGGGTGCTAGAACAGTCTCTGGGGAGCTGGGAATTTTTTTGCCACGTTACTGGACGCTCATGCGCAATGCCTGTAGGCTCATGCGTCCTTTTGAGGAGGTGACAAACCTAGTCAGTCGCAGTTGTGTGTGTGCGTGTGTATGGCTGTCTGCCTGTGTGTGTGTGTGTGTGTGACAGGGTGAAGATTTCTTGCACAGGGCGCCCAAAGGCCTAAGGTTGGCCCTGCGCATGGGTCAGTGGCTCTGCACCAGACTTCCCTCCAATTGATCAAAGTTAAAGGATTTCAAGTGGACTGATTACAATTACAGGGCCTCTAAAGAGTCCTGTATTGTTATTTGTCGTCACTACCTTCCCGCGTCGGGAAGATTTTTTGCACAGGGCGCCCAAAGGCCTAAGGCTGGCCCTGCGCATGGGTCAGTGGCTCTGCACCAGACTTCCCTCCAATTGATCAAAGTTAAAGGATTTCAAGTGGACTGATTACAATTACAGGGCCTCTAAAGAGTCCTGTATTGTTATTTGTCGTCACTACCTTCCCGCGTCGGGAGTGGGTCATTTGCGCCCCTGCTGCCTTCCTTGCATGTGGTAGCTGTTTGTCAGGGATTTGTCAATCCATATCTGCCAAGTGACCCTATGACAGGGTGGAGATTTCTTGCACATGGGTGTGACAGGGTGAAGATTTCTTGCACAGGGCGCCCAAAGGCCTAAGGCTGGCCCTGCGCATGGGTCAGTGGCTCTGCACCAGACTTCCCTCCAATTGATCAAAGTTAAAGGATTTCAAGTGGACTGATTACAATTACAGGGCCTCTAAAGAGTCCTGTATTGTTATTTGTCGTCACTACCTTCCCGCGTAGGGAGTGGGTCATTTGCGCCCCTGCTGCCTTCCTTGCATGTGGTAGCTGTTTGTCAGGGATTTGTCAATCCATATCTGCCAAGTGACCCTATGTAGGGGGAACAGTCTCTATTCTGCTCTGTGTCAGTGTGTATCAGGGATCATTAGGATAGGTGTCAATCCATATCTGCCAAGTGACCCTATGTAGGAGGAACAGTCCCTATTCTGCTCTGTGTCACTGTGTATCAGGGATCATTAGGATAGGTGTCAATCCATATCTGCCAAGTGACCCTATGTAGGAGGAACAGTCCCTATTCTGCTCTGTGTCACTGTGTATCAGGGATCATTAGGATAGGTGTCAATCCATATCTGCCAAGTGACCCTATGTAGGGGGAACAGTCCCTATTCTGCTCTGTGTCAGTGTGTATCAGGGGTTTTGAGGACAGGTGTCAATCCATATCTGCCAAGTGACCCTATGTCGGGGGAACAGTCTCTATTCTGCTCTGTGTCAGTGTGTATCAGGGATCATTAGGATAGGTGTCAATCCATATCTGCCAAGTGACCCTATGTAGGGGGAACATCAACTGTGCAATTTTCCATGGGAGTTTTGCCATGGATCCCCCTCTGGCATGCCACAGTCCAGGTGTTAGTCCCCTTGAAACAACTTTTCCATCACTATTGTGGCCAGAAAGAGTCCCTGTTGTTTTTAAAATTCGCCTGCCCATTGAAGTCAATGGCGGTTCGCGCGGTTCGCCAGTTTCTTGAACATTTGCGGAAGTTCGCGTTCGCCGTTCGCGAACCGAAAATTCCGGGTTCGCGACAACACTAGTTCTCTATAACCAGGGTATACTATATTTTAAGGATTTCTAATTCCTAACTTTCCATCCCTGAGACTATTAGGTGTTATTTGAAGTTACAGACTACAATATGGTGTTTTTGTTCCCTTCATTTGCATATTAGGAATACTGACATAACATATATATTTTCCTGACCACCACTGCCCGTTTCAGGGTATTGATATGGTGCTCTATCCCATGAACACCTCTCGACGGTGAATATAGGCACTGGTTTTTACCAAACATATTTACTATACTATCATCAATTATATTTTTTAAGTGTCTTTCTGAAATGGGACTTTTCAATTTGTATTCTTTTTAATTGCATTACTAAAATTATATGTATTTTTCTATTTTTGGAGAACATCTTCAGATATATATATATTTTTTCATTTATCCTTACTCAATGACTGATGATGATTTCTATCATTATTATTATTTCTTCTTTCTCCTCACTTTATTTTTAACTGTGCCTCCCTCATCAACTGGATAGAAATGAGGGAAGTCTAAAAGTTATTATGAATTAACTGCACTATGTATATATGATAATAGACCACCTACCTCTTGTTTTATAAAGGATTTTATTTTTCTCTGCAGAAATACAACTGATGTACTATAATGTTTTCTCTAAAATGTTTTTTCTGTATTTGACAATTTTTATTAGATATTGGTATTTTATATACTTTTATGCTTAAGAAGGACATGACTTTATTTATTCATCCTTTGTACTTTATGTGTTAAAAACCATAAGTCGTTCAGCAGTTCATTATTAGTTGATCAGATGAAATGTATTTAAAGATGTCCTGTTCAGCCGATACACTATCTTGAAAAAGCCCGGCTAAGCGGGCGAAACGCGTTGAAGTGCTATCGGGTGCAGAGGTCTGATGTTTACAGCCGTCTCAGAATCGACCACACGCTGATGCTCGCATCCTGCAGGCTAGAACCCACCGTATCAGCGCTGAGATTGGGCGGGAATTTTGAATACTGCTGAGCAGCGGACGGTAAACGGCTTCACAGCCTCTGACTATTCAAAGTGATTTTTGTGATATCTTGGAAACGAGTGTCACTACTTGCTAACGTAAGGGTTCCATTTGGGGGGGAAGGGTATCTTTTAACTTATTAAATACGGTTTTACACTATGCAAGCTCTCTTTTGTATCCTTTGAAGGTATTATCCATGAAAAAAAGCTACAGTGTATTTCCTACTACAATACAAGATTAACCCCTTCAAGACTCTCTTATAAGACTGTATGGACTGTATGGACTCTTAAGCAAGTTTTTCTTTTAATTCATTTTTGTGCACAAGTCTAACTTACTGTGGGATTTAAGTGTTCTTATATTCATATCACTAATTCACAGAGATCTGATTTTTTGCACATTCTCTATAGGTAGCCTCATTGTTAGACTACCGTATATAGCGCTGACATTTTTTATTCGTATATGAGAGGAGACAGAGCCAGGAACGATCCGAGGTCAAGGGCACAAAGAGACAGCGTAAACTAGTACTAGCCGGGGTCTGGTACACAGTAAACAGCAAGCCGGCAAACAGAACAGATAAGGATAAAGAGATAACAGTCAGAAACAAAGCCAAGGTCAATACGAAGGAACACAACTGAACACACACACATATATACATATATACACACACACACACACACACACACTCATACATAAATACAATATATATTAATCACCCTTGTAGTTCAGTGGAAAGACACACGGTGTAAATGTATAAAATTATTTACCTATACACTTTTATTTTAAATAGAAAAAGATAGGACTTCTCCCAGTCCCTCAAATTCAAAAAAGGATCTACAGAAAAAGAAACTCAGAGTAATAAATTTGATAACACCAATATACCAGTGTTCAAGGTTACACTCACAAGACTGTATTGATTGTAGGCGTATTAATGATTTAGAGATGGTGTAAAATCCTCAATGGGAAAAATAGGCATGTGGGAGAGAGTAAAGATATAATAAGTGCAGACTTTTAGATTCAATATGTGCGCTTGATTAAAACACCCTTGAAGTAATGTATGAGCATTTTGAATCCAGGGGGTATGTTCCCCAATGGTTATCCACAGATGTATAATGGTTTATGGAACGCACACCTTTTACGGAATTAGACGTACAAAGTTAGATGGCAAATAAAAGTGAGACTTGAAACGTACTCCGGGAATATGAGCCACAGCAGAGAGTATTCAACACAGATTGAATTCCGAAAATTCTGGATTATTCTTACCTTAGTGACCGAATAAACTACATTTTTATTAAAGACAGGAGGCAAATATTTGCTCTACTTTCTTTACAGTAACTTCCAGCAGCAAAGAAATAGTTAACAGTAAGTAAAAAATGTAACCAGAGTGTACGATAGAGTATGTCCAGTCATCAGGCTTCTCCTAGCTCCTCTTTCTTGATGCAGCCGACAGCCGTAGAGTCAACCATGTAAACAGAAACGGTAAAACGATCAATAGTTCAAAATTGAGTCAACCATGTTGTTGTATAATCCTTCTCTCACCACCAATACTTCCAATTGGTATCCTTTTGAGAGAAATCCACTCTGCGTTGTGTTTTAATAGTGAATGTAATATCCCTGTGTCACCTCTTCCAAGAACTAACATATATCTTTATCCCCTTGTCCAGATAAATATATGACTAGCACTACTAAGGTATTCTATCCGATATTACAAATAAACAGCCAACACCATAGTTCTTACCAGAGAGAAATCTTTACTTAGAATCTGCCCAAATAAATATTACAGAAGAAGAATGTTACAGAGTTATAGTATTACAGAGTTACAATACATTCATAACACTCATACATTCCATCTATCTAATAATATCTACTGTATTGTGTATGTGCTGTGAGATGTTGTGTGCAGCATGTGTGTCTTACCAAACCTAATCTAATGTGATGTCAGTATCTTCTATTTTTAAAGGAATTGGTTGCCATGTTGTAAATAGCAAACTCCTCAGCTCAATTGATATGTAAATGTGATTTACTTTCCCAAGGCCCAAAATGTTATCTATCCTGTTATTTTATTTAAGTGTTAACTCTCCCAGCCATCCCTTTGTCTCTAACCTAAGGTGTGTTTTCCTAGATAGAGACTCCTTTGAAGACTAGTTGATATGTAAATGTGATCGGTGCCTTTCAGGTGCTGTATCTTTCCAACTATCTAAACAGAAACTCCCTTTGAAGATAATTCCTGACCTCCCATACACACAGACTTAATCAAGCACATATTAAACAGATATATATATATATATATATATATAATATTTTCCCCAACACATGTAAACAATGTGGGAAGAACATAGGTAATTCCATGTGAGGATAGTAAAGGGTTTTCACATTGGCATTGTTGGCAGGCTTATGCAATGTATGATCATATAATGTAACTAAATCCCCATGGTTAACATATATAGTACTTAGTTATTTCTCCTCTTGTTTTGCCTATCATATCTTGTCTTGTGTTAATTTGTATTCCCAGTCCATGTACAGTCCTGTCCTGTCCTGCCCATGTTAGGTCTATATTTCCCTAATGTATTGTGTACATGTTCTGGGTTTAGCTTCCTATCCTTCTCTGGTTCTGGGTTCTATTTAGTTCTGTCTTGTTTTTCATGTTTGATGCCTTTCCTAGTCTTTTCTTGTTTCTGCGCTGGATACATTCCTGCTGCAGTACCTCCCTATTCAGCTCTGGGAGGTCTGCTTAATTCCTGCTCCTAGTTCCTGGGATCTGCATAAGCTGAATCAGGGTTCTGGTATGTGGCTGCACAAACGCTGGTGGTCAACACCAGGTGACGTGCGGTTACCCTGCACCAGACCCAGCTAATCCACGTCCACACTGTGACTCCTACTCTGAACATCAGGCATACTGGGTCCTAGTCCTCACACCGCTGCCCGGACAGTGTCTGGGTCCCGGGCACCGGACCACCACCCCAACACTCTGCTAGGGATCCCCCAGACGTAAATGCGGAAGAGGCAGCGGCGCCTCTCACTGAATGAGCACCAAATCATGGGTTGATGCCTGCTAGGGCCAGTAGCTACTTGATCCAATGGTCAATCGTGGGGCATGACACTAGTTTGTGAGGTTGAACGTATGCCAACATTAGGGGGCCTGTTTGTGTTCTAAGGGCATTAATGCGAAGGATGTAATGTCGGACACAACTAGCTACGCAAAGCATGGGTTTGTCATGGAAGTAAGGGTAGTTTACCATAGATGAGTTGGTTTTGGTGCGTCGGGTAATGGAAAAGTGTACTCCCTCGGGGGTAAATTCAACGGCATGGACGTCAAATGCTCTGATGTCCGAAACTCTTCTAAAGGATACCAAACAAAGCAGCAGTGCCAGTTTGATCGACAGTTGTCGGAGAGTGAGCTCTTCATTAGAGGGCCAGGTCTCTAAGGATAGCACAATAGCGACATCCCAAAATTGATTATATTTGGGAGCCGGGGGTCTCAAGAGGTGAATGCCCCGCAAGAGTCTGCATATGGAGGGATGTTTGCCAACCGCGGAGTTGTCAACAGGGCTATGAGCTGCCAAAATGGCAGAACGGAAAACATTGATTGACCGATGAGACTTACCCTGCTCGAAGAGTGATGCCAGAAAGTTCATGACGTTAATCAAAGAGGCTGAAAAGGGATCGATGTCTCTCTCCAAACACCAGCTATTCCAACGTTGCCACGCTGAGAGATAAGAACGTCTTGTTCCTGGGGCCCAAGAATCCCATTAGACTCCTCGAGCAGCAGTCAAAAGTTCAGAGACGTCCATGAAATGGTCCAGGCCACCAATCGGAGGTGGCCTTTTAGTGCTAGTGGATGGAATTTGCCTGAAGGATCCCTGAGGAGGTCGTAGGAGGTGGGTAGGAGTAGGGGGTAGTCCTCTGACATCTCCAGGAGATAGGGGAACCATGGTTGGGTTCGCCACAGTTGGGTTACTAGGGTTATCGTGACGCCCTGTGTTTTGAGGTATTGTACCATGTGTGGGATCATGGAGAACGGGGGAAAGGCATATGCTTCGGATGTTGGCCATGGTTGGAAGAATGTGTCCGTCTGACAGTTCAGGCGAGATGCAAACAGGTCCAGGTTGAGTGGCCCTCTCAGAACCTGTAGATGGTGGAAAATTCGTGGATCCAGTTGCCAGTCACTGGAATCCCTCCAGTAGCGGGAGAACGAATCTGCGACTAGATTGTCGGAGCCCCGGAGATATTCTGCACGAAGTAAGATGTTCCTGTCCAGGCAGAATTGGTACAATGCCTTTGTCAGATCTGATAGCATCTTTGATTGGGGCCACCTAAGCGGTTCACGTATCATACTGCTGAGACATTGTCCATTCTCAGGATAAGGCAGCAGTTGTAGGCTTCTTTGGCAAAACTGCAGATTGCGAAGGAACCAGCAATCAGTTTGATCAGTTTTGATTTTTGTAGCAGGAAGTTGTAGAACTACCTGAATCGAATCGATCTGAAATCCCAGAAACTGTACCGTCTGGGATGGGGTTAGAGATAATTTTTGAAGGTTGATGACAAAACCCAAATTCTGGAGGAGAGCCGAAGTCATATCTGTATGGAGACGTAGAGTCTCCTCGCCTTGAGCCATAAGGAGGATATCGTCCAAGTATATGATGGACCGAATCCCTTGTGAGCGGAGTAGCGCCATCACCGGTTTCATTAGTTTGGTGAAACACCAAGGTGCGGTGGAAGGTGCGGTGTTCTGGCGTGATTGGTACCGTGAGGTATGCATCTTTGAGGTCGAAGTGGGAGAACCAATCTCCCTCGCAGAGGAGGTCTCGTAGTAGATAGATGCCTTTTATCTTGAAATGTCTGTATTTGATGAATGTAACGGATCGACGGGCACCCCGACTGGGTACCTCCATTGAAGGATGCTCCTGGTGTTTCCTGAGGACTCCAAGCACTCTGGCAGACACCACAATCACTGAACCGAAGAAGCATACAAATGCTCTCAAGCATATGAATGCTGTAAACAGCTGCATAGGCAAAACCATACGAATAGGTTTACACTCCTAGCAGTCAAACTGGAACAGCATACAATAAATCCTCCCCCAATAACGAGACAACACCTAGTTTTGAGCGTCAAGCAGGAACTGAACTGTAATGGCCACACACTGGCTTTTTGCAAGTCCCCAATGCAAGGGGACATCCCACAGGGTGGGACACAGTACAACCAATCATTTACAGGAGAACCGTAAAACACACCCAGCACAAACATACAACCCCTCCCCTCTGCCTGTGATATAATTACTGAACACAATGGGTTAATGTAATTTATCATAGGCAGGAAAAATACACTATTATAAAACACATCACAGGGACCCCAAAACATGCAATAACCCCATAAAAATATGGAACCGGGGGATCTGGGTGAAGAACATATCCAAAATTCACCCAGATCCTTTCAGTAGTTTGGAAGATACGGTTTAATGGAGATTCCGCAGAACATACAGGCTATATGAAAAATAATTACTCTTAAATGTGTACCCCTAAAACTACTGAACGATGTCTTTGTGCACCAAATACCGGCGAGATGGCACCGTGTAGAAAAGTCAAAACGGTGTCTGTGAGTTAAAATGGCCGCCATCCATTGTTCTCACCATGTGCTTCATCCATTGTTCTCACCATGTGCCTCTGATACATAAAATGGTGGCCACCCAGTAACTCCACAGTATGTACCCAGATGGTTCTTAAAGGGCAAGCAGCAGCATAATAAAATACAATATGCCCAAATGCTGGTTTAAAAGGGTACAATCTCCCAGGGGTCATAGTTGCAGGGGAGGAGGCTGGCAATCAGTCTTCTCCAATACCCAGTGGCAAGGTTGGTTTCGCCACAATGAATTTGTTCAGTTCTCTTAGGTTGATGACTGGTCGGCACTCTCCCGACTTTTTCTTGACTAAAAACATGTTCCTCACGAAACCTCGTGGGCTGAGGGGCTGTTCGATGGCACCCTTGGTGACTAGGTCGTCGAGTTCGACCTGAAGGGACATGTCGTCTATTTGAGAAATTTTGAGGGGAGTAGGTAAAGACATTTCAACTGGGTTCTCTGTAAATTCTAGGTGGAAGCCAGACACGGTCTGAAGGATCCACGGGTCCTGTGTGGGTCGAGACCACTGTTCATTACCTGTAGGAGTGCGACCACGGAGGGAAGCAGATCCATGTCCTCTAATACAGCCACGAGATGGGAAGAAGTGTTTGTGGTGGAAACTGGTATTGCCCGAATTCCAGTGCTCTGAAGGTCGAGGCCTGTAGCCTGTGGCTCTCCCGGAAAAACGCTGGGACCTAAACACCTTGCGTAATGAGGATAGCCCTTTGGCAAGCGTTGTAAACACAGCAACGTGTTTGCTTAACTCCTAAATAAATTTGTCTCCAAAAAGCATGCCTTGTGCCTCAGGGACAAGCTCTTTAGTGCCTAGTTTGGCAAGCTTTGAGTCAATTTTGTATAGGGCGACTTACTGCCTTTCGGTTGACATTCACGCACCATGTGCGCATCTAAAGTGCGACCTGCAAAAGCCTCATCCGCAATACTGAATATTTGGATAAGCAGTCCCGCCATATCCATCATTTTATCTTGAGTTGCCTTCAGACCTTGTTCCAAACCCTTACGGGGATCTTTTCCGGATTTGTTTAGGAAGGTGACAAGCAAGGGATTAAATTCTGGGGTAACAGCCACCTTGTCTGGGATAAAAGGTCGTGGGCATTCTGCTCTTAAGTTAGCTCTCACTTCCTTTTCCAAAGGCTTACGCAGCCACATCCTGCAGAATTTAGCAATGTGGTCTGGGGGGGTCCACTCAGTCGACCGTGGATGTTTAATGTACCTAGGGTCGAACAGGGAACAGTCAAGGGTATCCAGTAAAATATCCTCAGAAATGGGGTTAGATTCAAAAGGGGATTTATTTAGTTCATGAGATGGAAAATCCTCGTCCGAATACCCTGCACAGTATTCATCAACCACTGGAAGTTGCAGATTGGAGGTAGAACCCTCTAATGGGTTCAGGTTATAATTGGGATTATTATCCCGAGTATCTGGAATGGATAATCTAGGTGTTTTAGCCGGTGATTTGTCTTTACCGGCGGTAGCACTATCGCCCTTCCAGGGGCGTTTGTGAGGGGTTTCCTCTTGGTCTGAGCCTTTTGACTCTTCCGAGTCTTACAGATGTACAATAGGAGCCCTGGAAGTGGATTTTGACTGGTCGTGGAAAGCTGCTAAGGCTTTTGGAATGGAGTCCTCAATGGGGTTATACAGTCTAGCTTTGAGCTCCGCAGTGACTGCTGGTTCAGGTAAATCTGACATAACTACGGTAAAGTGGGGTCACCACAGTAATATATAAAATATATACAAATTTCTTTTTTTTTTATTTTTTTTAAATAATAGGCGGTGGCTTTTTAGGGCAAAGGAACGCAAAGTGTTGTATCAAGAGTGGTGTCAGTCACCAATTGAACGTGGAGTCACCCACAAATAAAATACGGTAAAAAGAGTAATGAGGGGGTCAACCTCAGGAGACAGCGAGGCAATATAAATATCCTTTTTAGAGGGGGTTACCCTCTATAATGAGGCAGGTAAATATAGTATGGAGGGGGTCACCCTCTTATGCAAGGATTTTTAGAGTTTTAGATTGGCAATCTGAAAATAAAACAAAGTGAATATACTTTAATAATAGTAATCTACCAGCAAAGTGCTGTTTAATTAGATGTATTTATTACATGTATTGTTTTTTATGTGACTTACGGGAATAATCAGTAGAAGGCGCTGGAGAGCCGTGGAGAACACCTAGCTGCAACCGACGTTCCAGAATGGCGGAGATGAAGCGCGGGAAAAAGCCTGCGCAATACAGGGGGAAGGAAATGGCCAGCGAGAGGACGGACCCATTGCTATGGTGACGGGGGTTAATGATTGGGCGGGGGTAATGATTGCGGCAATGCAGGCGGTGATACCGCCCGTGGATGGCAGCCGGCCAGAAGTCGCAATCAGGTTTTGGACGTGGCTCTGCCAGTAATCCTGATTGTGCGTTAGTGTATAGATGGGTTGCAGACGGATTCGTTTAGTTTAAAGAAACAGTGGGCAAAACAGTAGTTGTGGCTTAAAGGAGGGAAAAACGTCCTGTAATTTTATTGATATAAAGAATAAAGTAACTATTAAGTATTATAGGTATGTGTGAATGGTAGTAGAAGTAAAATTTACACCATGTTAATATATTTAATATATATATTTATAAATTGATTACAAGCTGTTATTGGAATAGACTCACCTGGGAGGCCAAGCAGCAAAGAAAGAGGAGCCTGATGACTGGACATACTCTATTGTACACTCGGATTGGTTAAATTTTTTTTACTTACTGTTAACTATTTCTTTGCTGCTGTGAGTTACAGTAAAGAAAGTAAAGCAAATATGAATTGGTGTAGTGGCGTCTGCACATTCCAAAATAACGCCGGACAACCAGGAATCATACCACATGGGAGACTAAACTATTATCCCTAAGGAAGTCCGAATTTGTTACTGACGAAACGTGTAGGGTTGGGCTATTTGTGAGGAGTGTATAGATTTATTTTGTATTTGTATTCCAATACATTTTTCTTATAACTAAGAAGGAGCATGCTTCATCCTTCACGGCAAACATCTGTGGATAACCATTGGGAAACAAACCCCCTGGATTCGATATGCTCATACATTACTTCAAGCCTGTAAGGGTGTTTTAATCAATTGCATATTTTGAATCTAAAAGGCTGCACTTATATGTATTTACTAACTCCAACATGCCCATTTTTCATGTTGTGGATTTTACACCATCTCTAAATCATTGATACGCCTACAATCAATATACTCTTGTAAGAGTAACCTTGAACACTGGTATATTGGTGTTATCAACTTTTTGTATTTATACATACTGTGGCAGGTTTGCCAGGCTCTTCACAATAAACTTCAAATGCAACAGTCAGGATAAAATAGTACTGCAGTTTATTGTCACTTTCCACAATATATACAAGGTTGTGCTTTCCCACAAAAATAAAACAAAAAGAAAATAAATCCTACTTCAACTTGGAGACTTACCAAACAACAGTATTATAAACTATTCAACTGGCCAGCTAATCTAGTTCCCAGTTTTAAACAAAATGAAATACAGCACTTTAACCTCTTAAGGACACATGACATGTGGGACAGGTCATGAATCCCTTTTATTCCAGAAGTTTGGTCCTTAAGGGGTTAAGCAGTACCTTTTTCTCAGAGTCTCAGGCTTAACTGCCTCCTCTCTCCCAGCTGTTAGATTCCCCCAGGTCTTCAGAGGCTAACCTTTTAAAACCCTAGTGCTGGTTAATTACATTCACCTGGTTGTTAACATTCAAGGGGTGACTCCCACCAATTAACCCCATCATGCTGGGAATAGAGAGCGCTTCAATCTATTACTAACATAAAAAGCCTCTCTGACCCTGCCACAATACATACATACATACAAATACACACATATGACATGTCATTCTTACATAACGTTTTAATAATAATTTTTTTTTCAGCACCCTTTTGATTATTTTTATTTAAATTTGCAAGGGAACATATGTATTGGGTGTCATATATATTGTGTGTTGATTAAAATATTTCACTTATATTTAACATGTGTGAAGTTTACGGGCACAGGTATGGCGACAAATTTGAGGATCAAGGGATTTAACCCCTTAAGGACCAAACTTCTGGAATAAAAGGGAATCATGACATGTCACACATGTCATGTGTCCTTAAGGGGTTAAAGGAGGGACTCATGCACGAATCATGTGCAGGCATTGACGAAGACAAAAAACAGTTGAAACACTTTTTCTATATAGACTTTTTTTCCTGACATTATTCATGGCAGCATTTACTCATGGGTTAGCTCCTCCCCTCACAGCAGAAAGGACAGGAAATAGAACTCTGAAACTGGTATAAATAGATCCTCCCCCTTCCCATCAGGCAGTCTTTTTTCCTGTCCTTCACAGCAGTTTGGAAGGAGTCTGCTTATGCAGGCCTAGAATTTTTATTTTATGCTCACCAGGCAGTATTTTTGTAGCCATGCCAGGGTTCAGCCTCTAAGCCCTGAAGACCCAGCAGCGCACTATTGTTAATACTGCAAACCTGGGTACCCCCTTTAGTGACCGGGGGTCGGACCCAACCTCTCCCTTAAGGGATGAAAATGGTCCACTGCATGCCAGGGTTCAGCCTCTTATCCCTGAAGACCCAGCAACAGGCCAGCTTGGGTACCCCGTCAGGGGATAAATGTGATATACTGCCTACATGAAGCCAGGCCAGGGTTCAGCCTCTTATCCCTGAAGACCCAGCAAACAGCACATCTGTAAGAATTGCCAGTCTGGGTACCTACTTCAGAAACCAGGGGTCTGACCTATCTCTCTCTCTCTCTCTCTCTCTGGAGTGATGACAGCGGTCCACTGCAAACATGAGGCCCAGCTGAGTCTAAGCCTTTACCCCTGAAGACCCAGCAAACAGCACATCTATAAGAGTTGCCAGCCTGGGTACCTCCTTCAGCAATCAGGAGTCTGGTCTATATCTCTCCCTGAGGGGATGACAGCTGTCCACTGCATACATGAGGCCCAGCCGAGTCTAAGCCTTTATCCTTGAAGACCCAGTAAACAGCACTTCCATAAGGTAACTACCTGGGTATTCCTTTTCTATGTGTTCCACCTTGTATGGGGTTGGTTAAACCTCCTCCCACTGGTGATGATGGACGGCATATGGGGTACAGATGGAAGCCTATAGTTTAAACAGTTTAGGCTGTCAGTTGATCAAATCCCCATTTTGCCGCTGAAACACAGGCCTGCAGCTGTTCAGGTAAGTGCATTAGCAATGTAGATTAAAACTAGTATAGGCACCTGGGTCTCTGTTCTTTCAGTCCCTCCCAGCTGCTTTCATCAGGCTTCCTTCTAACAAATAGGTCACATTTAGGAGGTTTGTGTGGTGAGCATTTAGGTAAGTTTATACATGAAAGGATGCTTGGTGCAAAAGAGTGCTGTTAATGCAATGAGGCATTGTGAAAAAGAGTGCTAATAATGGATATCCTGGCTGTATAAAGTCTGCTGGAATTTCACAGTCCTGAAGACAGAGAAATATCCAAGGTAAGAGAACTTTCCTGGGTGACTGATTGCAGTACACACATGTATATGATAGGTTTTAAAAACCTAACTCTAAGTCCACACACACTGGTTTCTATCAAGATATGTGGCATCAGGCCCGGACTGGCCATCGGGCACACCGGGCAAATGCCCGGTGGGCCGCGATGGCCGTGGGGCCGAGGGCGGCCGGGGAGATCACAAGATCTCCCCTGCCAGCCCCTGCAGGGCCAGCGCTACCCGAGCGCCAGCCCTGCTGTCTGCCTCCATGGGCCGGTGGGGAGATCAAAGATCTCCCTCACCGGCCCACAGGCACTCAGATGCGGCCGCTTGGGGAGGGAGGGAGGAGAAGACCCGGCGAGCTCTATCCAGCAGCTCCGCCGGGTCCTCTCATGGGATTCTGAGCGTTGCCGCGGTTACCGCGGCAACGGTCAAATCTCGCGAAAGTGAACTCTAGCCTGCAGGCTAGAGTTCACTCTCACCACTGGACCACCAGGGAAGGAAGCACCCTCCATGGCAGCACGCCCCTCCTCATGGTTGAACGGACTCCCCCCTCCCAGGATAAAGGTAAGAAGGGGGAAGGGGGAGGGGGGAGTCATTTAACATTTTATTTTATTAATAAAAAAATATATTTTAATTTAAATAAAAAAAATACACTCACACAAACAACACCCCCAGACACACAAACAGCACCCCCAGACACACAAACAGCACCCCCAGACACACACACAGCACCCCCCCCACACACACAGCACCCCCAGACACACACACAGCACCCTCAAACACACACAGCACCCCCAGACACACACACAGCACCCCCAGACACAGCACCCCCAGACACAGCACCCCCAGACACAGCACCCCCAGACACAGCACCCCCAGACACAGCACCCCCAGACACAGCACCCCCAGACACACACACAGCACCCCCAGACACACACACAGCACCCCCAGACACACACACAGCACCCCCCAGACACACACACAGCACCCCCAGACACACACACACAGCACCCCCAGACACACACACACAGCACCCCCAGACACACACACACAGCACCCCCAGACACACACACACAGCACCCCCAGACACACACACACAGCACCCCCAGACACACACACACAGCACCCCCAGACACACACACACAGCACCCCCAGACACACACACAGCACCCCCAGACACACACAGCACCCCCAGACACACACAGCACCCCCAGACACACACACAGCACCCCCAGACACACACACAGCACCCCCAGACACACACACAGCACCCCCAGACACACACACAGCACCCCCAGACACACACAGCACCCCCAGACACACACAGCACCCCCAGACGCACACAGCACCTTTAGACAGACAGCACCCTCGCTCACACACACAGCACACTCCCACACATATACAGCACACACACACACATATATATAATAACCCTCAGTGTGTTAACAGACAAAGAAAATTAGAAACCTAGACAGCAGATAAAAACACCCTCACGCACAGCACCCCTCTTACATACACACACACTGCGCCCCTCACACATACAATACGTCCAAATATATATATATATACACACAAACACTACAGCACCCTTCACACTGCACCACTACACACATTATGCTCCAGATACACGCTAGATCCCTTACCCTATATGCACTCTTAATCCTCTACACACACACACACACACACACACACACACACACACACTCTCCTATACACACTCTGGGTCCTTTACAGAGTAGATCTCCTACACACACACACTGCACCACCTACACACACACTACATTCCTTGTCAGCAAACGCATACAACATTCTCTAAACACACCCTCTCTACAACCCCTACACACACTACGTCACCTATACACACACACACACACACTACAGCCCGTATGCACACACTCGCTACATCCCCTATAATACTATGCCCCCTATACACACACTCTACAGCCCCTAGCCAGACATTACACCACAAACACAAATGAAATTGACCTATTTACACAATACCACACCACACTCTACACACACGCAATCCCACAAGCAGGCTCCAAACATATGCACCATGCACTTTCCTGGCCCTTTTGTCCTCTGGTATCCCACTTGTGGAGACACAAGAGACAATTTAAAAGCAAACACAGCGCAAGCATGTTATTAAATTTGCTTGCGCTGTGCAGAACAAATTCAGGGCCTTTTTCTAATGCTAGAGCTCTTCAGTGGGGCTCTGCGCATTGAACCAACATGCTCACTTTGTGAGGGGGCATGCTTGTCATTAGTGATGACAAAACACACCCTCTCTGGCCCCGCCCCCTTCTTAGGGGGCCGCTCTGATTGAAAAATGCCCGGGCCTAATTTTTTTCCCAGTCCGGCCCTGCGTGGCATTGATTGCTGTTATCTGTGCATTATTGCAAATAAGCAGGCTTTTCCAGAAAGTGGAAGAATATACTGCATATGAGACCACGGGGCTTCAGTATCCATACATAATCTGGTGGTGGTACAGCATCGGTATGTTTTCACTTTATGCTCTAACGTATGAACAGTGTGTCCAGTATAAGCTCCATGTATGGGTTACTATAAGGACACGGCCTCAGTATATGTATCCACTATATGCTCTATGTAGGAGTTACTAGGATACGGCCTCAGTATATGATCCGCTATATGGTCTATATAAGAGTTACTGTGAGTACCCCGCCTCAGTATAAGTATCCTCTATATGATATATATAGAGTTTCTATTGAGACACAGCCTCAGTATATGTATCCACTATATGCTCTGTGTGAGTTTCTATGGGGACAGCCTCAGTATATGTATCCACTATATGCTCTGTGTGAGTTTCTATGGGGACAGCCTCAGTATATGTATCCATTATAGGCTCTATGCATGAGTTACAATGAGGACGCAGCCTCAGTTTATGTATACACTATATGCTCTATGTGTGTTACTGTGAGGACACAGCCTCAGTATTGGTATCCACTATAGGATATATATATATATGAGTTACTATGGAGACACAGCCTCAGTTTATGTATGCACTATATGCTCTGTGTATGAATTACTATGAGGACACTGCCTCAGTATATTTATCTACTATAGGCCATATGTATGAGTTACTGTGAGGACACAGCCTCAGTGTATGTGCCCACTATAGGCTCTGTGTATGAGTTACTATGAGGACACAGCCTCAGTGTATGTACCCACTATAGGCTCTGTGTATGAGTTACGATGAGGACACAGCCTCAGTATATATATCCACTATATGCTCTATGTATGAGTTGATCGTAAGTATCTGCCTCAGTTTGTGTTCATTTGCTCTGAAAACAGAGCCTCAGTATATGTCCTCTACATGCTCTATTTGTAAGTTGGTGTTGACATTGCTTCAGTGGATCTGTTCACCATATGCTTGATATATTAGTGGAAACACAATATATGTGAATTATTTAAGACACATCCTCTGAGTCCACTCTGATAATGGTTCTATGTGTGGGTTCTTAGTCACAACCTAAGTATATGTGAGTGCTATATGTGCATGAAGTTCTGTTGAAAACACAGCCTCAATTTATCTCACTCATATAATCTTAATATGGGTGCAGGCACATTGTCACTGTATATAGCAAAGGTAGGCTATGTATGATTACTGTTTAAACAGACTCAGTATATGTAACTGATATATATGTGCATAGGGTGCTGTTAAGAAACATCCACAATGTATGTGATTCATATATTCTGATGCAGGTTGGTATTATTATATAACCCCAATTTATTCACAGCCTTGGTAGATTTAATATATACAAATGATCTAAGGTCTGTTTTGCGCTGAAATGTAATACAGCCCAATTCTAGCAAATGCACTGTTGTACTGGGTAAGTAACTAGTGCCTACTGTGGATTCTCTATTTCAGTTTTTAATGAAGTAGATAAGGAAACATGCTGCTTTTTGGCTTTGTATTAGATTCCTTCTACCACAGGTGTTTCAGGATAAGCAATTAACATATTTTACCACTTCAGATGGATTGCAGGTGTTTCTGAACCTTTCTGAGTGCCTCTCCCAGGAGAGGAGACCTGCATTTCCAAAATGGAGCATGGTACTGTTTAACAAATGTAAGGCCTTTTTGTGTGCACTCCTATGTATTTATACATGAGACCATTTCTCAAAAGTTTTTCTATTGCCAGATATCCTTTCCTCTCTTATCAAGATAGGGAATGTTTTTTTTTTTTTTTTTTCTTTCAATTTTGGTGGCAGTGTGTAACCTTCAAATATATGCTGTTACTGATGCACAGCTTAGTAGTTCATGCTGGTTGCAGGAGCACAAATTGGGCTATTAATCGTTCTCATAAGTAGGTAACTCTGAAGCCATTACCTGATTTAAAAGCTGTTCATATTGGCTTGTTTCTCTCCTGGTCTTAACTTTAGTATCATTTTATTTTTACGCAAACTTCTACTCTGAAGAATTCACTGGTCTGGTTTGTGATTTTTATTCAGTTTCTTGCTCAATTCCCTGGAATTGGTTTAACATATTCTTTAGAACTGAGTACATTTCCTTAAGACATAATCTTTATAATTTGGAGAATGTACTAATTTTTTTATGCAGTATTCTCTTTTATCCCTTGGGGACCTGAGAGTTTGGCAATCCCTTTAGGATATGTCAGGGGTGGCATGCATTTGGTTCATAAGGAATTATTTGTTCAGAAATTTCTGACAAGATTCCCCTGTTGTGAAGGGGAATATTATAATTTCCTTTCTGCAATTAAAGGTATTCCTTTGGGCTCATATGATCCAGGTAAGTTTTCGATACTTGGTATTGCAAGTATTTTAATTGACACTGGGAGGTCTAGTCCAATGGGCCATTCTACCAGGTTTACTATTTCAGGTAAAATTCACCTGCTACCAGAACAAGAGAGGTAACTCCTTAACAGGTAACTCCATTACGGTCCTCTCTTCTGATATTCATGGGGATTCTTCTAGGGGTCCTTATATGTGGAATTTGCAACCAATGTATGGCTTTAAGTGGTTGATTCATCCTACATAAAATAATGTAATGCAGCTTGTTGATGACAAACATTTGACTGATATGTTTTTACATGGTCTCTGTACCTAGATCGGTATAAGTTATGGTCACTCCTAACATTGCATTGATGTAATACTTGTGGATTATATACTTGTATTGGTGTTGATATCTTACAGACAATACAAACTGCTTATTATCGCCATAGGCTCTGCCACTAGTATTTCATCACTATATGAAGATAAGTTAAGAGTAAGTAAGCGGTTGTTTATTCTCATAAGGATAACTGAATATCCTCTACTATCCTGCTTATTATGTGTCGGTTACCACAATGGATCATGTGCCTCTGGTTACCACCTTCTCATCAGTATCCTGCCAATTACATTTCTCCTACTTATGTTACACAACTGTCTCTAATAAATTTGATTATACTGTTTGGCATAATCTGTACTATTTACAATATGTTTCTTTGAATGTAGGTACTGATGTGATTGATCCTTAACTAATCTGTATATGATTCTTCTTGCCTTTGCCTAGTAATGTCATTGGTTTATACCTCTCCTGTGACTGATCATTACTGTATCAATTCATCCACGGTGTGAGGTATTGTTGTGAGCCTGATTTTTTTTATATATATATATATATATATATATATATATATATATATATATATATATATATATATATATATTCGTTATTGCAGTGTTTTAATAACACTTATTTATCTACTAGGCTCTGCCTCTTTCTGACAGGCAGGTATTGATTTGTTTCCTGTATCCACAGGTAAGTAGTTCACAAGGCAAGAGGAAGCAGTGTGAACAGTCCTTAATAATTACATCCAGGAAGTAATTAGATTCTCAGTGTAATTCTCCCCGTGTTGAAAAGCATGGTGTGTCTGTTCTCATCCAACATTCTGTTATGCCTTTGTCAAGGTTCTGATCTGATGAGGTCATCAATTTGGTTTTAAATTTTATATCAAAATGGCATTATCCTTATCTAACTTAGGCGATCATGGCCTTAATTCCTTTCGGACTCTATCATTATTCAGGATATTTCCGATATTGAATGCCAGGAGATTGCTGACCTTGCAGCCTCTAGGTTAATTTACTTGTCTGAGCAGAATGTATGACAATATCTTATGGATGTCTTGTTTGGCTTTTTAAAGTCTTCTAAAATGTATGCAGCTCAATAATGGATTTATAGCTATTAGCTGTTTTTGAACTCTGTCCCTCCCTCTATATATACTGCTTGGGTAATCCCCATGAGTAAATGCTGCCATGAATAATGTCAGGAAAAAAGGAAAATTTGCTTCATACTTACCGTAATGTTCTTTTTCTGATCATTATTCATGGCAGCATTACGGTCCCACCCATATACTATAAGATGTGATGCTAGTTACTAAGACTGCCTGATGGGAAGGGGGAGGATCTATTTATACCAGTTTCAGAGTTCTATTTCCTGTCCTTTCTGCTGTGAGGGGAGGAGCTAACCCATGAGTAAATGCTGCCATGAATAATGATCAGAAAAAGAAAATTACGGTAAGTATGAAGCAAATTTTCCTTTTTTTACTGGACTCCTCAGTATTTCCTTGTATGTGCATTTTACAATGCTATTGCTGCTGCTACTTCTACTGACAGTTCCTCTCCGATTTGTATTCATATAAGTATTACGGTATTTACTTTGGGGTGGTGGGGTATTTTTTGTATGTCAACCATGGAGTTAAAGTCAAAGCTTAGGTATGTGGAGTGGGATGAGGAAAATATGGAAACGTTATGAGTAGATATCTGCTTGGGGAAAAAGAGGGGAAATCAATTATTGGTTGGGATATGTTATAAACCACCTAATGTAAATATTAATGAAGAAGAACAGCTGTTTTGAATGCAAAGGGAATTTGGTTTTTGAATGTGTTAAATGACACAACTGGTACAAGCACCAACTAGAAAGGATGCTTGTCTGGATCTGGTTATAATAAACAATGTTGATCTTTTGACCAGCATTCAAGGGAAATAGTGATCACAATATGGTGGTTTTTGAAATATACTCAAAAAAAGCAAAAGCACTTGGGGTATGCTAAAACATATTAAAAAAACATTTTTTCAATAGGATTAGGGCAGCTCTACAACATAATGACTGACATAAATTCCTTAGTGAAAAAACACAGAGGATAAATTGAATATCTTCAAAGCAATATAAGATAAATAAATATAAAAGAAACAAAATTGAAACCAATGTGGCTTAGAAGGGAATAAAACAAGAGTTTAAAAATAAGAAAAGGGCATTTAAAGCATTTAAATTGGACAAATCAGAGGCATCCTATATAAGATAGAAGGAAGAAATTAATGCTAGCAAAAAGGCAATTAAAGTGGCTAAACTAGAAAATGAAAGTACATCAATTCTAAAAAAAATTAAAAAAATAATGAAAGTGCAGATGCACTTAAAACAGAGATGGGTCTGTTAGTTAATGAAGAGCAGGAAATGACAGAAATTTTAAATACCATTTTTCTTTAGTATATATTAATGAGGATCCTATGGCAAGAGATATGCAAATGATGGTGGCAAAAAACTTGCAGATAACTTGTGACTGGCTGACTCGTGACAATGCGCTACAGCAGTTAAAGAAAATGAATGTAAATAAAGCTCTGGGGCCTGGCGATATTCACCCACGAGTACTTAACCCCTTAGTAACCAGACCGTTTTTCAATTTTCTTAACGTTAAGGACCAGGACTCTTTTTACATTTCTGCGGTGTTTGTGTTTATCTATAATTTTCCTCTCACTCATTTACTGTACCCACACATATTATATACCGTTATGCTCGCCATTAAATGGTCTTTCTAAAGATACCATTATTTTCATCATATCATATATAATTTACTATTAAAAAACACTAACTTTGACCCCCAAAATCTGTTATGCATCTACAACCGCCAAAAAACACCTGTGCTAATAGTTTCTAAATTTTGTCCTGAGTTTAGAAATACCCACTGTTAACATGTTCTTAGCTTTTTATAGTTATAGGGCTATAAGTACAAGTAGCACTTTGCTATTTCCAAACCATTTTTGTTCAAATTGAACATGTTACACTGATATCTGTCAGGAATTCCTGAATAACCCTTCACATGTATATATTTTTTAAAAGAAGACATCCTAAAGGTATTAAAGACCTTATTTGGAGGGTGCGCATTCCAGTTTTCCAACTTGAAATATTCTCAGCTGGTCATCATGCCCCCATGTCCTATTTGGGACATTTTGAAGCCGGCCAATGTAATTTACCCCCTCAAACCATATATTTTTGAAAAGTAGACACCCTAGGACATGCATGTCAAACACGCGGCCCACAACTAATATGTTTGCGGTCTGCGGCGAGGAAGTGCAGAGTGTAAGCACTCCCTACTCATTTCCCCACAGTGATGCCGGGAGCCCGAATATGATGTCACTCTGGCTCCCGGCATCACTCTGCAGCGTGCAAGGGAGCTGAGCAGGGAGAGCTAACACTCAGCGCTCCCTCGCCGCCTGTCTGCCCCCAGCCTGCATGCCCGCTCAGCATCCCCACTAGACTCTAGGTAAGAAATCCACCCAGCTCTCCCAAAGGTAGGGAGGCTGGGTGGATTTTAATAAAAACATTTTTTTTTTTTAAATGTGTGTGTGAGCATGGGTATCTGTGTATGGCTGGCTGTGTGTGTGTGTGTGTGTGTGTGTGTGTGGCTGTCTGTGTGATTGAGCATGTTATCAGTGTGTGTCTGTGAGGGAGCCTTGTGTCTGTCAGTGAATGTGTGCGTCTGAGTGTTTATGTGTGTCAGAGTGATTCTGTGTGAATGTCAGTGAGTGTGTCTCAGTGAGTGTGTGTGAGGGTTTTAAGGAGTAACGGGAGGATACACTTTTTTAAAGGTGCAGATTGGGCCATTGGGGGTATACCAGAGGCCAAGCTCCGGACACTGCTTGTTGGCTAATGTTTTTTTTATTTTTATTTTTAATTATTTTTTAAACAGGGGCAGGGGTTTAGATGTTTTTAATTATTATTTAGATGTTGGGACTGGGATTTAGCAGACGATGTGGGAGCTGGGATTTAGCAGACGAGGTGGGGGCTGGGATTTAGCAAACGAGGTGGGGGCTGCGGTTTAGCAGACGAGGTGGGGGCTGCGGTTTAGCAGACGAAGTGGGGGCTGCGGTTTAGCAGACAGAGGGGGGGCTGCAGTTTAGCAGACAGAGGGGGGGCTGCAGTTTAGCAGACAGAGGGGGCGGCGGTTTAGCAGACAGAGGGGGGGCGGCGGTTTAGCAGACAGAGGGGGGGCGGCGGTTTAGCAGACAGAGGGGGGGCGGCGGTTTAGCAGACAGAGGGGGGGCTGCGGTTTAGCAGACAGAGGGGGGGCTGCGGTTTAGCAGACAGAGGGGGGGCTGCGGTTTAGCAGACAGGAGGGGCTGCGGTTTAGCAGACAGGGGGGGCTGCGGTTTAGCAGACAGGGGGGGCTGCGGTTTAGCAGACAGAGGGGGGCTACCGTTTAGCAGACAGAGGGGGGCTGCCGTTTAGCAGACAGAGGGGGGGCTGCGGTTTAGTAGACAGAGGGGGGCTGCGGTTTAGCAGACAGATGGGGGGCTGCAGTTTAGCAGACAGGGGGGGCTGCAGTTTAGCAGACAGGGGGGGCTGCAGTTTAGCAGACGGGGGGGCTGCAGTTTAGCAGACGGGGGGGCTGCAGTTTAGCAGACAGCGGGGGGCTGCGGCTTAGCAGACAGCGGGGGGCTGCGGCTTAGCAGACAGCGGGGGGCTGCGGCTTAGCAGACAGCGGGGGGCTGCGGCTTAGCAGACAGCGGGGGGCTGCGGCTTAGCAGACAGCGGGGGGCTGCGGCTTAGCAGACAGCGGGGGGCTGCGGCTTAGCAGACAGCGGGGGGCTGCGGCTTAGCAGACAGCGGGGGGCTGCGGCTTAGCAGACAGCGGGGGGCTGCGGCTTAGCAGACAGCGGGGGGCTGCGGCTTAGCAGACAGCGGGGGGCTGCGGCTTAGCAGACAGCGGGGGGCTGCGGCTTAGCAGACAGCGGGGGGCTGCGGCTTAGCAGACAGCGGGGGGCTGCGGCTTAGCAGACAGCGGGGGGCTGCGGCTTAGCAGACAGCGGGGGGCTGCGGCTTAGCAGACAGCGGGGGGCTGCGGCTTAGCAGACAGCGGGGGGCTGCGGCTTAGCAGACAGCGGGGGGCTGCGGCTTAGCAGACAGAGGGGGGCTGCGGCTTAGCAGACAGCGGGGGGCTGCGGCTTAGCAGACAGCGGGGGGCTGCGGCTTAGCAGACAGCGGGGGGCTGCGGCTTAGCAGACAGCGGGGGGCTGCGGCTTAGCAGACAGCGGGGGGCTGCGGCTTAGCAGACAGCGGGGGGCTGCGGCTTAGCAGACAGAGGGTGCTGCGGCTTAGCAGACAGAGGGGGGCTGCGGTTTAGCAGAGAGAGGGGGGCTGCGGTTTAGCAGACAGAGGGGGGCTGCGGTTTAGCAGACAGAGGGGGGCTGCGGTTTAGCAGACAGAGGGGGGCTGCGGTTTAGCAGACAGAGGGGGGGCGGCGGTTTAGCAGACAGAGGGGGGGCGGCGGTTTAGCAGACAGAGGGGGGGCTGCGGTTTAGCAGACAGAGGGGGGGCTGCGGTTTAGCAGACAGAGGGGGGGCTGCGGTTTAGCAGACAGGAGGGGCTGCGGTTTAGCAGACAGGGGGGGCTGCGGTTTAGCAGACAGGGGGGGGCTACCGTTTAGCAGACAGAGGGGGGCTGCCGTTTAGCAGACAGAGGGGGGGCTGCGGTTTAGTAGACAGAGGGGGGCTGCGGTTTAGCAGACAGATGGGGGGCTGCAGTTTAGCAGACAGGGGGGGCTGCAGTTTAGCAGACAGGGGGGGCTGCAGTTTAGCAGACGGGGGGGCTGCAGTTTAGCAGACAGCGGGGGGCTGCGGCTTAGCAGACAGCGGGGGGCTGCGGCTTAGCAGACAGCGGGGGGCTGCGGCTTAGCAGACAGCGGGGGGCTGCGGCTTAGCAGACAGCGGGGGGCTGCGGCTTAGCAGACAGCGGGGGGCTGCGGCTTAGCAGACAGCGGGGGGCTGCGGCTTAGCAGACAGCGGGGGGCTGCGGCTTAGCAGACAGCGGGGGGCTGCGGCTTAGCAGACAGCGGGGGGCTGCGGCTTAGCAGACAGCGGGGGGCTGCGGCTTAGCAGACAGCGGGGGGCTGCGGCTTAGCAGACAGCGGGGGGCTGCGGCTTAGCAGACAGCGGGGGGCTGCGGCTTAGCAGACAGCGGGGGGCTGCGGCTTAGCAGACAGCGGGGGGCTGCGGCTTAGCAGACAGCGGGGGGCTGCGGCTTAGCAGACAGCGGGGGGCTGCGGCTTAGCAGACAGCGGGGGGCTGCGGCTTAGCAGACAGCGGGGGGCTGCGGCTTAGCAGACAGCGGGGGGCTGCGGCTTAGCAGACAGCGGGGGGCTGCGGCTTAGCAGACAGAGGGTGCTGCGGCTTAGCAGACAGAGGGGGGCTGCGGTTTAGCAGAGAGAGGGGGGCTGCGGTTTAGCAGAGAGAGGGGGGCTGCGGTTTAGCAGAGAGAGGGGGGCTGCGGTTTAGCAGACAGAGGGGGGCTGCGGTTTAGCAGACAGAGGGGGGCTGCGGTTTAGCAGACAGAGGGGGGCTGCGGTTTAGCAGACAGAGGGGGGCTGCGGTTTAGCAGACAGAGGGGGGCTGCGGTTTAGCAGACAGAGGGGGGCTGCGGTTTAGCAGACAGAGGGGGGCTGCGGTTTAGCAGACAGAGGGGGGCTGCGGTTTAGCAGACAGAGGGGGGCTGCGGTTTAGCAGACAGAGGGGGGCTGCGGTTTAGCAGACAGAGGGGGGCTGCGGTTTAGCAGACAGAGGGGGGCTGTGGTTTAGCAGACAGAGGGGGGACTGCGGTTTAGCAGACAGAGGGGGGACTGCGGTTTAGCAGACAGAGGGGGCTGCGGTTTAGCAGACAGAGGGGGCTGCGGTTTAGCAGACAGAGGGGGCTGCGGTTTAGCAGACAGAGGAGGCTGCGGTTTAGCAGACAGAGGGGGGCTGCGGTTTAGCAGACAGAGGGGGGCTGCGGTTTAGCAGACAGAGGGGGGCTGCGGCTTAGCAGACGGGGAGGGCTGCGGTTTAGCAGACAGAGGGGGGGCTGCGGTTTAGCAGACAGAGGGGGCTGCGGTTTAGCAGACAGAGGGGGCTGCGGTTTAGCAGACAGAGGGGGCTGCGGTTTAGCAGACAGAGGGGGCTGCGGTTTAGCATATGGGGGCTGCGGCTTAGCAGACGGGGGGGCTGCGGTTTAGCAGACAGAGGGGGGGCTGCGGTTTAGCAGACAGAGGGTGCTGCGGTTTAGCAGACAGAGGGTGCTGCGGTTTAGCAGACAGAGGGTGCTGCGGTTTAGCAGACAGAGGGGGCTGCGGTTTAGCAGACAGAGGGGGCTGCGGTTTAGCAGATGGGGGCTGCGGTTTAGCAGACAGAGGGGGGGCTGTGGTTTAGCAGACAGAGGGGGGCACTGCGGTTTAGCAGACAGAGGGGGGCTGCGGTTTAATAGACAGAGGGGGGCTGCTGTTTAGCAGACAGAGGGGGGCTGCTGTTTAGCAGACAGAGGGGGGGGCGGCGGTTTAGCAGACAGAGGGGGGCTGCGGCTTAGCAGACGGGGGGGCTGCGGTTTAGCAGACAGAGGGGGGGCTGCAGTTTAGCAGACATGGGGGGCTGCGGTTTAGCAGACATGGGGGGCTGCGGTTTAGCAGACATGGGGGGCTGCGGTTTAGCAGACATGGGGGGTGCGGTTTAGCAGACAGGGGGGGTGGTTTAGCAGACAGAGGGGGTGTGGTTTAGCAGACAGAGGGGGGCTTTGGTTTAGTAGACAGAGGGGGCTGCGGTTTAGCAGACAGAGGGGTGTGTGGTTTTTTTGGCCCTTGCTAGCCTTTGAGTTTGAAATGCTTGCCCTAGGGTATTTCAAATGGTGGTATTTTAACACTTTCTATGCACTAATTCTACCACCAGTCTTGGTCAAACTTTTGGGTAGTCATTTTTGGAGAGCGGAGTGAACCTTGGTCCAAGTATCACGAATAGAAGCAAGATGATCATCCAAAGCAGGAATAGCCATGTCAGAGAAAACAGCAAGCAGAACAGTAGAATGATGACCATGATTCACAAAGCAAGGACTATGTCCAGAAGAGCTATGATTGGCATTGTTTCTAGCAAACTCGGCCCAGGGTAGTAATTCGGACCAATTATCCTGAGTGCTATTGACAAAACAACGCAAATACAATTCTGATGACTGGTTAGCCCTCTCAGCCATGCCGTTGTTTTGGGGATGGTAAGAGGAAGAAAATTACAATTCAATTCAATGAGGGACCTTAGAAACTGCACAAACTAAACAGGCCTGCACATATTCCTTAACATCACTTCTGAGAGAATCCCACCAAAATGATCTCATGATCGCGGATACGGATTAATTGATGCCCGGAGGTCCGGCAGTCACGTTGTTGTGGAACACCCTCATGACATTTTCTCATTCACCCAATGGAACAAACAATTTTTCTGGTGGTTTATTGCATGGTGCCTGAGACAGCCTCCATGATGGCACCAAGCAAATGAGAAGATAGTGAAAGAACAGTGAAAGCGATGATACACTCAGGTGGCATAATAGGAGATGTTTTGTGTTTCTGTATAGACTCATTATCAAACTGTCTAGATAAGGCATCCGCCTTCACATTCTTGGGACCAGGTCTGTATTTTAAAGCAAGACAGAAACAAAGACCATCTAGCCTGTCTAGAAGAAAGTTGTTTAGCATCCCCTATATAAGCCAAATACTTATGGTAAGTAATGATCAAAAGGGGATCCTTGGAACCTTCCAAAAGATGTTACCACTCTTTAAGCGCTAGGATAATGGCCAACAATTCTCTGTTGCCAATATCATAATTGCGCTCAGCGGTAGACCAATTTCTAGAGAAGTATCCACAGGGGTGCAAAGGGGTATCCTGAGTCTCACTTTGAGAAAGAACAACCTCTATCCCAGTTTCGGGGGCATCAACCTCCAGTATGAAGGGTTTGCTGGTGTCAGGATGTATCAATAGGTCAGCAGAAGCAAACCTTTATTTGATAAGTTCAAAAGCTTCTCTAGCTTCCTTAGACCATACCGTACAACTAGCCCCCTTACGTGTCATATTGGTGATGGCGGCTGTCACAGAAGGGAACCCCTTGATAAATATCCTGTATAAGTTAGCAGACCAAATAAACCTTTGGATGGCCTTTAGTCTGCTAGGCAATGGCCAATGTATAACAGCCACTAGTTTCTTAGGGTCCATCTGAAAACCAGAGGCAGAAATGTTATAACCCAAAAACTGTACTTCAGTATGATCAAACAAGCATTTTTCCAGTTTGCAATAAAGTTGATTTTTAAGCAAAGTTTGCAAGACTTGTTTGACAGGTTTATGGTGGGTTTGAAGGTCAGGGGAATTAATAAGGATATCATCCAGGTAAGTGATTTATTTTCATGTGCATTTTAAAACCTTTTTACTGTCATACAATAACATGAGCCTATTGTGTCTCTTATGTAGCCCATGGAGCAGCGTAGCTAAGGGGCGTGGGCTTTGACATTGCCAGGAGACAGGCATCAAAGGGTCAGTGGTTAGGGATTGGTCTAAGGAAATGGAGTGGGGTGGAGTTATAAGGGGAGTATAAGTAGTGGCCATTTTAGATCTAAGGATCACTTTAATCTAAGCTGCACTTACCTGTTGTTGTGGCAGGATTTTTGTGGCTTTTTTCTTTTGTCTCCTCTGCAGGTTGTCAGCAAGATGGAAGATTGGCTGGAAGGAGTCCGGGCTGCTGTGCAGGAGAGGGGTGTCGAGTGGCTGAGGGATCGCCTTGGAGATGCTCTGCCATCCGGATCTGGAAGCTACCAGGGTCAGAGGCCGGGCAGGAGGACGAGGCCCCCGCAGAGGTTGAGCCCTAGTGCGGTTCCGGGTTCCTGGCGTCCAAGGAGCCCTTCTGGAGGTCCCAATGGCGGCGGTGAGACTGCTGGCGGGAAGGCCGCAAGTGGAGGAGGTCGTGGGAGGCGTCGTAGTGCAGCCGCACAAACACGTCGTCAGGCGAGGCTGGAATTGCAGGCTGCTGGTTCGGGAACCAAATCCGACACTGCCGAATGTTCCGGGAGCGAACATGGAGGTAGGAGAACCAGCGAAAGGGCTGAAACTGCCGAACGTTCGGGAGATGAACGTGGAGGTAGGAGATCCAGCGAATGGGCGGAAACTGCCGAACGTGGAGGCACTGATACTGCCGACCGTTCGTTTCCCGAACGGGGAGGTGTAAAAACTGCCGAACGTTCGGAAGTTGAATGGGGAGGTAGCCATATTGCCGGCCATTCGGCTGCCGAACAGGGAGGCAGAAAAACTGCAGAACGTTCGGTTTTTGTGTCCTCTCTTGCAGGGAAGGAAGGAGAAGTGGCTGCTAGTGACAGGAGTTCCGAAAAGAGGCCATTACAGGCACAGGCCAGCGGAAGACGGAGGAACGGTACGGCAGGCTTGTCAGCAGGTCCTGGGGATGCTGGAAGTGCTGTTGGTGGAGCGGGGACAGCTGCTGCACATCGCCCGGGTGAGTCAATCCCTGATGCCATTGACCCTCCAGTGGCTGGGCCACGTGTTACCCCGGGGGTGGGTCCCGGTGTTGGCATGGTTGGGGACAGCAGGGTGGCAGGAGGCAGGGAGGGGACTGCTAGGGCACAGAGTGGACCAGAAGGGTATAGTGCGGGAGCGCAGCGCTTCTCCAGGGTCTCCCATACGACCGGGCCGGGGAGACCCAGGTAGTCAGGGAAGGATCAGAAGGGAGCGCCAGTGAAGGACAGGACACGTCCTTCGGCGGCAAGGGGTGCGGAAGGTGAGACATTGTCGTTGCAACAGTAGGGGGAGCTTTTAGATGGCATCAGGCAGCTAATTGATTCTTAGGGTGTAGGGAAAAGGAGGGACGATGATTGCAGTCAGGTTTGGGCTCAGCTGCGGGAGGTCACTGGGTCTAGTCCAGTGGTGGTTTCGGGGGCCGGGGGCAGCACGGTTGGGGATGGGGGTACCACCCCCCGGTAGAGGCGCCCGGATTGGCGAGCGAGAGAGAGAATTTACTTGGGGGTGTCCCGGAGGCTGCGCGGCAGAACGTACATGTTTCTTTCGCGGGCCCGCTGGGCTGTCATCTCAAGATCGAGGTGAAAGAGAGGATCTGGAAAGGGGAGTTCGTGGAGCTCTTTTCGCTTCTCCCCCTTGAGGACTACATTGACCTCAGGGAGGAGGATAAAAAGGATGCTAAAAAGGAGGAGGAGGAAAAGAAACGGCGGTATAGGAAGATCCCTAAGATGTTTGGGAACTGGTTGAGTGCGTTCTGCATCTTGGCCAGTGTGATGGGCGAAAAGGCAGCAGAGCGCTGTTCACAGCTCTTCTGTTACCTGGATGTAATTTGGGAAGCGTATCGATCGTACGGGGGTCTGGCATGGTGGCGGTATGACTAGCAGTTTCGTCAGTGCCTGGCTGCTAATCCGGGGATGCGGTGGGACCAGATGGACCTACCACTCTGGATAAAACTTATGATGGCATAGAAGGCGTCTCTCTTTGAGACGGGGGCCGGCACGGGCGCTTCCACTGCCGTGTCGGCCAACCAGAAATGGGGCTATTGTTGGCTATATAATGAGGGACAGTGGGGGGCCACTTGTCGCTTCAAGCACGAATGCTCCAGGTGTGGAGGCACCCATGGACTCCACAGGCGCCTTAAAAAAGCAGGGGTGCCTGGAGGTTCGGCCGCATCCCCTGCCACTGGGGGCAAAGCCAGTGAGGGTCGGTGAGAAGCTGCCGTGGCTAAGCCGCTACGCTAACCGGGAAGATGCGGGGTTGCTTGAGGAGGGGTTTACTAAAGGGTATGTGATACCATTTCGGGAACGGGTGGTGGCTCATCATCTTTGCAACCTGAAGTCGGCGGGGGAATTTCCGGGGGTGATTAGGGAAAAGTTGCTTAATGAGATCCAGTTGGGCAGGGTGGCGGGACCGTCCAGGGAGCCCCCAGTTAACGCGGACATTGACAAGGCCCTTTGTTCGGTGTCGTACGCTTCGTTCGACCAGGCGGTGAATCTGGTGCAACGAGCGGGCCGTGGGGCGTTGTTGGCAAAGGCGGACGTGGAGGCAGCTTTTCGTCTTTTGCCAATTCACCCGAAGTGCCATCACTTGCTGGGTTGTGACTTTGACGGGAAGTATTACGTGGATCTCTGTTTGCCCATGGGGTGCTATGTATCGTGCGCGTACTTCGAAAATTTTTGCAAGTTTCTGGAATGGGTGGTGAAACTGGAAGTGGGCACTAAGATGGTAGTCCATTACCTGGATGATTTCCTATGTGTCGGGCCTCCCAGATCGGAGGAATGCCGCAGGAGACTGAGGACATTGGAATGGGTGGTGCACGTTATTGGAGTCCCCTTGGCGGATGACAAAACGGTTGGGCCTACGACATGCTTGAGTTTCTTGGGCTTGGAGATCGACTCAATCAAAGGGGAATGTAGACTGCCACAGGACAAATTGCAGGCTCTCCGGCAGGCAGTGGCGGAGGTACGGGGAGCTAAGAAGGTCACGCTCCAGGCACTTCAGTCACTGCTGGGTCGACTAAACTTTGCCTGTCGGGTGATTCCGGTCAGAAGGGTTTTTAACAGGTTCCTAGCCAGGGCGACTGGGGGGGTGGTGTTCCCGCACCACCTTATTCAGGTCTCAGTGGCTATGAAGGCCAATCTGGACTTCTGGGGGGAATTCTTGCAGGATTTTAACGGGAAGGTGTTCTTTCGGGAGCCGGCGGCATCTTCCCAGGAGCTGTTCACGGACGCGTCGGGGAGTGTCGGTTTCGGGGCTTACTTCTCGGGTCAATGGTGCGCGGGAACTTGGCCAGCGGCTTGGAAGGCAGGCAATTGTGGTTTTAGCTCTTGCAGGTTGATGCATGTATGTTCACACTGTTTTAGGGCCCATTCCAAGACAATGTGCCCAAATAAAGCATTCCCTAAACCATATCTCACGTGCGTGAACCTCAGCTTATTCACCACTTTTCTACAACTACACCCATCGCGACATTTCAGTGACTATCTCATAACAGGACTGACTGAGGGATTTCACACTGGGCTGATACATTTACCTTCAGGCACACTGGAATGTGACAACCTACTATCCACACTAGATGACCCACAGCTGGTACACAAACTCATCATGACCGAGGTGAACCAAGGGTTCTTGCTGGGTTCATTTCTTTCACCACCCTTCACTTCTTGGAGAACCAATCCCATTGGGATTGTCACGGGGAAAAACTCACTTTAACCTAGACTGATCATTGATTTATCTGCACCACATTCCTCCATGGTCCCTAGCCTAAATTCACTCTTACCTTCTGAAGAATTTTCACTACATTACGCCAATATCGACCAAGCCATAGGTGCTATCATTAAAGCAGGCACAGGGGCATGGTTAAATAAAACCGATGTAGTAAATGCCTTCAAGTTACTTCCCATGCACCCTTCACTTTGGCACCTTCACGGCATTAAATGGCAAGGATTATATTATTCTTCACCCGTCTCACTTTTGGCTCCAAAAGCAGCCCACATATTTTTGATACATTTGCAGAGGCTTTGTGTTGGTTATTACTTAATGTGTGTAAATGTCCTTCAGTTATTCTTCATCTAGATGATTTCCTCACGATTGAGAACAACACACTTCCCCCAAGTAGTTTGAAACACATGTTGGCTTTGTTTGAATCACTCACTATCCCAGTCTCCCCACACAAGACATTGGGGCCCGACACCCACATGCAATTTTTGGGGATACAACTAGACACTGTACATATGCAGACTAGCCTACCTCATGACAAAATTGAGCGTATCCTTGCAAGCATTGAACACTAACTACGGCAAGGTTCTGGCACCAGGAAAGAACTGCAATCATTGCTGGGATCGCTCAACTTTGCAATGAGAATCATCCCCCAGGGCAGATCTTTTATTTCACACCTACTATCCCTATTTCCAAAATTCACCTCAGACACTTCAAGTATCACATTAGACGACCACGCAACCTCTGATTTGCGTATGTGGGGAGTTTTTCTCACCTCTTGGAACGAGCGAGCCATGTTTATACCACCCCACTCTGACACTTCACCTACACTGTGGACAGATGCTGCAGCAAGCACAGGTTTTGCAGCCATCTGGGGAGATCTATGGCTTTGGGGACCATGGCCAACCAAGGTCAAATCACTACCCAAATTCACATAAACATCAGCTTAAGACGACTCACATTGGTAGCGACTACCTGTCAATTCTTCATCACATGTATTCACGTTCCAGGGTGCACAAACACCGGTGCTGATCACTTGTCTCGATTTCGTTTTCAGGATTTCTTCACGACACTACCCACCGCCTCCAGACTGGCAACTCCAGCCCCACTTTTCCAAGACATGATAATGGATTAAAAGCCTTGTTAGATCACGCACGTCACATTTCTCACCTCGAACTTTCAGTAAACACTAGAAACACATACGATAGGGCTTTTCACATATTCAAGAAATTCATCACCGAATTCCACATCCACGACATGTTCACGTTAGAATCAATAACTTTAATTTAACATACAACCAAACATGAAAATATATACACATAATATTAGAGGATTAAATGTACCACAGAAGAGATATACGCTTTTAAAAGACCTAAGGATCTCTAGAGCAAATATGATTTGTCTCCAAGAGACTCACTTTAAGCATAATTCTAACCCGACTCTTAGTTTCAAAGACTTTCCACATCAATACCATGCAACATCCGCCAATAAAACAAAAGGAGTATCGATTTTAATAAGTCACCGCGTTGTCTTTGAACAAATAACAGCACATATAGATCCACAAGGTAGATTCCTTATCTTAATTTGCATACTGAACAAAGTAACGTATACTATAGTAAACGCATATTTCCCTATTGAAAACCAAATAAAATACATACATACTCTAATGAACGAAGTATTGAAGCTTCAATCCGGTATTGCTATCATTTGTAGAGATTTTAACCATATCTTGGATCCCAATTTAGATTCTACTGCCCTTCATTCACGTAAAAGGAAAACCTCCCTACACAAGGCATGTAATACTTTTAACAAGATACTAACATCTTATGGCTTATATGATATTTGGAGGACCTTTCATCCCAATACTAGAGAATATACACACTACTCTCAAGTCCACAATACATATTCTCGTATAGATGGATTTTTAACGTACAGTTCACACCTACCTCAGATCAAGACTTGTGCGATCGCTTCATCCACGCAATCTGACCATAACCCTGTATTACTTATTATAAGCGATAAATATAATTACACTAATAAAAGACCGTGGAGATTAAATGAAGAATTATTAAATAACTTAGAATTTACAGAAGAAATCCGACGAGAACTACAGCAATATTTTGATCTGAACAATACTGGAGATATAAGCCCAATAACACTATGGCTAGCACATAAACCCGTAATCCGAGGACTTTTGATAAGTAGGGCATCATATCTTAAGAGAACCACCCAAGTAACTTTTCTCAACTTGCTTAAAAAAATGTATGATCTCCACAAACAAAATCAGATAAAGCCATCCATACAACTGCAAAACATTATACTACAAACACAAAATTATATTAATAAAATTCACTTCCGACAAGCTACCTTTGCGCTGAAGAAACTTAAAGCTACATCATATTCTTTAGGTAATAAAGCTACGAAAATATTAGCACAGAAATTAAGAAAAAATCAATCGCAATCAAGAATACCATATTTAATCTCACAATCAGGATAAAAGATTATTCATCCTTAACAGATCAGTGAAGAATTTGCAAGATTCTATAGCACACTATATAACTTGAGAGATCAACCCCATATATCACAACCTGCTCTGACCACCATTCGTCAATACTTAAATAAATTAAACCTGCCTACCATACAAGAAAATCAGATAACGCAACTCATAAAACCTATTAATACAGAAGAAATAATAAAACATATAGAGGGAATGCCTAAAGGAAAAGCACCAGGACCTGATGGATTTACCAACTTGTACTATACAACCTTTAAACATCTCTTGGCCAAAGCTCTTACTCAGTTTTTCAATGAAGCAACTAAAATAGAAAAATTTCCGAGCGAATTTTTATCAGCAAATATTATTACCATCCCTAAATCAGGAAAAACACTAACTATGTGCCAAAACTTTAGGCCCATTTTATTGCTAAATATAGATGCTAAGCTACATGCAAAAATATATGCGGAAATACTTAAATCCCTTCTTCCTACTCTTATCCACACAGATCAAGTTGGATTTGTTATGGGTAGACAGGGGCTAGACAACACAAGAAAGGTTTTAAATATCTACAACATCTTGAATTTGTCCAAACAAGAAAGCATAATACTATCTCTAGATGGCGAAAAGGCTTTTGACCGCCTGAATTGGCAGTGGCAGTTCCTATACGAAATTCTAAGTGCCTATAGATTTCCATATTATGGTTTTACAAATATCAGCCATATTATGGTTTTACAAATATCAGTACATATTATGGTTTTACAAATATCAGTGAACTGTATTTATATTCATTTTTAGGGCAGAAACACTAGCATTAAGTGTTCCATTAAGATAAAGATCGTAAATTACAAAAGTATATATATTCTTCCGTTCCGTTCTTTAACTCTATGTATAATATTGTATACCCATAAGAACACTCGAGGAGAGAGATCGATGTTCTTAGAATCTACAGGGTTAATAGTGAACAAAATAACTTTTTCTCTTGAATGCCGACACATGCGGAAGTGAACGGCAACGAGAATGAGGCTTGAGACGCATACAGAGTCAGTCGGAGAGGCGGGAAGATGAGCGCGCCAGAAAACAGCTGAACGCCGAATTGAAAATTCAACATTAAGGTATAAGAGCAGGACTCCTGACAGTAGGAGGAATACTTTGAGAACTTTTGCGCCTAGCTGAGGAAGCCGATATTGTTTTGGCGAAACGCGTCCTGGGGATTGCAATATTATTATCACCTTTATGCCCATTGTATTGTATATATAGCTATTATATTGTTTTTGTAGTATATTGGTTCTTATATATTGTAATTGGCCATTACAATTTTAGATCTTAATACTTAATAAATATTTTTTGAAGTCATTTGGGCTATTGGTTCCTGCTCTAAAGGAGTGTAGTCCTTGACTACACATCGTGCTGAAATTGAGCCTAATAGGTGGCTCCTTATTTGTGAGTATAATACCTATACTTCTTTTCTATGGAATATTGGTAACAGACTATACTGTACTATATACTTTTTGCTTGAGCTCTAGCTACATCGTGAGAAAAGATTGAAGAAGGGGAAAGGTCGCCTTTACGGACCTGAAAGCGTGTACTCCTGAGCTTGGCTATAAGCTCAACAATATGTGAGTGGTTCTATACACAAATTTCACATTTATATACTGAATCACAGAGTTGCACTATGAAGATTTAATTTCTTTTTCAGAACACTTTAAATAATATCATCCACCCTGTGACCAGTTGGGAAGTGAATACTTCTAAGAGTGTGGACTTATTTGATAATTGTATGTAGCGCTACACCTTTCTTTTTTGTATTTGTATTTTGTGTATGTGGGAAGATTACACTTGGTGGTACAGCTGCTATTACTAGTCCTTCATATATATCTGATTATACTAAGGTTTTGTAAAAAGCGCCAGTATATTTATTTATCTATGCCTATAGATTTCCATCTCAAATTCTCTCAGCGGTCAGAGCTTTATATAGCAATCCCATAGCTACAGTGACGAATATGGGCCTATGTTCTAAACCTTTTCATATTACAAACGGGACACGACAGGGATGCCCTTTGTCCCCTCTGCTGTATGTTCTGGCATTGGAACCTCTAGCTTTAGCTATTCGTCATAACAAAGATATTCGCGGAGTTCAAATTGGGACAGAGGAATACAAACTCAATATCTTCGCTGACGATATCCTGTTAACACTCACACAACCACACACTACAATACCAAGCCTCAATAAAGAAATACATAAGTATAGTCAGCTCTCTTATTATAAGCTCAATACCATTAAAACCCAAGCAATGTGCTTTAATTTACCTAAACCAACAGAAGAAAAACTTCAATCTGAATTTCGGTTTGATTGGAGAGAAGACCACTTGGTGTTCCTTGGAATCAGATTTACTAAAAATAAGAAAGAACTATTTTTCTCAAACTACACAAAACTACTTAAAGATATTGAAAAACAATTGAAATCGTGGGGAAACATGTTCCTCTCTTGGGTAGGAAAAATAGCAGCAATCAAAATGTCTATTATACCAAAAAATTTATATTTATTTAGATCATTACAAATTAAAATACTGCAAGTGTATATATGAACCTTGCAGGCGATATTGGTACGCTTTAGCTGGGGCGGGAAACATTCCCGAGTTCCAAAATAATTAATTCTTAGACAAGTAAAAGATGGAGGTATGGGTTTCCCAAACCTGAAATTATACTATCATTCGGCAATTTTATCTAACATAGTTAGTGCATTTTCAAGCAACAACACCCCTCAATGGGTAGCTATAGAGAATAGCTACAGTGGAACCTTTGACCTACCTTCTTTAATATGGATGCCTCAGCAAAGATGGAAAAATATCCCTGGATATCTTACCCACTACCAGGCTTCTACTTAGTATCTGGGATACAAATAGAGGAAAATTATGCTCGGCACACCCATGGTCATTGGCGACTCCTATCAAAATTTTATATGACTGCAACAACACATTTCCCTACGCACAATGGAGCAGAAGAGGAATTACACATATCTTCTATCTATACAAAACAGAAGCCTTAAAGCTTTTCCCTGATCTTCAGGCGGAATTTAAACTTCCTTCACAGTTTATTTTTTCATACCTTCAAATAAAAGCACTTATGATTAATAATAAGACAAGTACAATCCAACAAACTTTATGCTCCTCTATTACAAAATTTGAACAAATGTGTGCAGCAATATCCCCACCAAAGAAAATATTAGCGACTTGTTATGATAACCTTAATAATTTCATTAAATTACTACATGGAAATTTATGATAGACTGGCAAACGGATATTCAAGAAACAATATCGCATGAAGAATGGAGGAAGATTTTTATAGCACATGAAGGACTTTCTTCATGCGCTGCACATTTTGAAACATCACAAAAGATACTATACAGATGGTATATGGTACCAACCCGTCTTAGATCAATTTACCCTGAAATAGAAGATATATGCTGGAGGTGCCATTTACATAAAGGTACCATGCTGCACATGTGGTGGTCATGTGAGAAAGTAAATACTCTCTGGAAAGATATAGAATTAGTAGCTCAGGAAGTTACATCTTATAAGATTGAACACACACCGAAGATGATACTTCTTAAAGCCCTTCCAGGAAATATAGACAAAGTCTCACGAAAAATCATATTTCTTCTCTTATCAACAACAACAACACTACTAGCCAGAAATTGGAAATCTTCAAACATGCCATCTTTACAAGAAATAAAAAAATTAATGACCACTACAGTGGACTATGAACTTATCATGTGGAATCAGACAAAAATAGGAAAACTAACCCCTAAAGTAGCTGATAAGTGGCAGACTTTTTTCAATAACCTCTTTATAATTACTAAATGTGAAAAGTGAAAAGATACTAGATCAGAATCAAAATCAAACTAACCAATAATTAACAAAACAAATGTATATCGGCACAGAGATTTTATTTTTCTTTACCCCTATTTCATCCCTCCCCTTTTCCTTGCTTCTCCCCTCTCTTTATCTATTTATTTATTTTCCCCTTTCCCTACTTGGGACCCAAAGGGATTTATGATTTAAATATATTAATTTTTAGAACTAGATACTAGCTCAAAAATATAAATATATTGATAAGTTAAACCTTAAGATAAATATCCAATAGACATTATTCTAATTTGAACACTATATAGGATGATTTACATAATATGTTTAAAAAAAAAAGCGAATGTATATTAATTCAACCCCTTTTATTTCCCTTTTTTCTGTACCCCTTTTTTGAATAAAAAAAAAAAATGAATAAAATTCTAATTGCAAAAAAGAATCAATATTGGGTTTCACTTCCTTTTGCCACATTAACCTTAAACTATCATTTAACATGATAAAACTGTACCTTACTGGCATTCAACATCACATGCTTATCCAACAACCCAACGCTACAGGTTTCCTGTCCTCATATCAAATTAAGACAGTATTTAAAGGCATAAAAAAATGTCCCCTCACAGAGACTACCCATAGACAACAACATATTCCATTCACTAATCAATTTATTAGATTCTTCTCCTTTTGAGACCATAACTAATACCGTAATAAAGACAGCTATATATTTAGCTTTTATGGGTTCCTCCAACCCAACGAATTCACGACTAAGACCATTACAACCCCCGACTACCTAAGAACTATGGACTTGCAAAAACATAACGACCATTACCTACTAATTTTAAAACAATCAAAAACCAGCGCCATAGGTCATACTATTACAATCCACTTGTATCCTACTCATAATAAATGGTGCCCTGTACAAGTTTTTTACGCTTATCTTCTTTCACTCCACAAACAACCTTTACAACCTTTGCTCGAACTGCATGGTAACATTCTGACTACAACAAAGTTTATGCTTTATGTACGTCTACTATTGACTAGGCTCGGCTTAAACCCCAGTCATTTCTCAGGTCATTGTTTCCGAATCGGGGCAGCATCTACAGCATCTGCTAATCACATACCCCCGCACATTATCAAGACAATGGGATGCTGGAAATCCTACGCTTACACACTATACATACCTAATCCTGTTAAAGAATTAAGACAAGCTTTCTGTGACTTAACTAAAGAAAGAAGTTAATTACCGTATTATGTCTTATGGTATTTTATTTTTGCCCACTTTTATTACAGGCCTACTGCTTTGTCGTTTCCGGCACACCACAACCGACTGGTTCCAACTCATTGATGTTATGGTTATTATATGCTAGATTTCTGTATACGGCTATATTGCCCCGACTACAAATATATATATATATAAAAAAATATATTGTATGCAGTCTTGGCACTAACCACTTTAGAGATTTCCAACATGTTATATGCCTCGGTGCAACCAGCGTACCATATATATTTCAAGATTAAGAGACAAATCAAGAGACAAAATGACAGACTGGGAATAAAGAGCAATCTACTAAAGAAATAGAGCAGCAGCTGTCAAAGCTAAGAAACAAAGTAGCAGTTTCAAACTTTTCAAGGTTTCATATCTTTCAAGTCCTTTGCCTCTTTTTTTTTTCTCTTCTTACGTCTCAAAATGGCTACAAAGAAAGTATCTACAATAAAGGAGAAAATAAATCCCCAAAAAAGGAGGAAGATAAATGAATAGAAAAATCTAAGGAAAGAGACAAAAAAGTGGCCGCATTTTCACCAACCATTTTGAAAACCCGTACAACTGATACATCACTAAACCTCACAGACTCTTCAATAATGGTTGAAGAAAGGGATGTTCAAAAATCGATAATAGGAAATATAGCTGACTCAGGTCTGCAGACAGCTACTATGGATTCTCTAAAAATGTATTTAGAACAACAATTTGGACAACTCCAAAAAGAGATGGAGAAAAATACTAAAGAAATAACTACAGGACTGAAACGTTTAGAACAAAATTTAAAAAAACAAAATTCAACTGACGCAATCTCGAATTAAAGGACCACTCTAGGCACCCAGACCACTTCAGCTTAATGAAGTGGTCTGGGTGCCAGGTCCAGCTAGGGTTAACCCATTTTTTAATAAACATAGCAGTTTCAGAGAAACTGCTATGTTTATCAATTAGTTAAGCCTTCCCCTTTTTCCTCTAGTGGATGTCTCACTGACAGCCGCTAGAGGCGCTTGCGTGATTCTCACTGTGAAATTCACAGTGAGAGCATGCAAGCGTCCATAGGAAAGCATTATGAATGCTTTCCTATGCGACCGGCTGAATGCGCGCGCAGCTCTTGCCGCGCGTGCGCATTCAGCCGACGGGGAGGAACGGAGGCGGAGAGGAGGAGGAGAGCTCCCCGCCCAGTGCTGGAAAAAGGTAAGTTTTAACCCTTTTCCCCTTTCCAGAGCCGGGCGGGAGGGGGTCCCTGAGGGTGGGGGCACCCTCAGGGCACTCTAGTGCCAGGAAAACGAGTATGCTTTCCTGGCACTAGAGTGGTCCTTTAAGCTGGACGCAGCAGAAAAAACAATAGATATGCTGAATCCCAAACTTAAGCTATTGGAAACCAGCCTGCAAGACCTGGAAGACCTGGAAGACAGACAAAGAAGAATACATTTGCGGATACGAGTTATTACCAAAGACATCCCACAGTAAGATCTGGAAGGTTACATCACTGAACTTTGTGCTGCACTAAAAATTGGAGGTCAAACTCAAGATATCCTATTCAAACGTACACACAGAATCCACAAGCCTAAAAGCATTCCAGATAGTATCCCTAGCGATACAATTATTTGATTCCTTTCGTATACATTCAAAGAAAAATTCCATTTTGCCTTTAGGGACTTGACACCCATCCCAGAGAAATTTCAACATCTTAAATGCTTCCCAGCTCTATCAAGACGTACAAGAGAATTCAGAAGATCTTTCCACGAAGTTACCACGTCTATGAGACCTAAAAACATAAAATAGATGGGTTTTTCAAGCTAAATTGATTATTTTTTATGAAAACTCCTTTATAGTTTTTGACTCAGTCCAAAAGGCATCTCTTTGGCTAAGCAGAAAATAACCAGGTTGATATTTTTGGACCTAATTAAGTTTCTTGGATGGGAGGCAGGGAGGATGCTCGGGTGTAAGCAGAACTGAGATTCTAACATAGTTGGTGTCTCATTGATGTTTCCTTGAGTCCCCATCCTTTGGCCCACCTCAGTCATACTGGTCTAAGGGTCCAATATCTATTTAGCTAGTTGTTTTATGTCCTGAAATCTATGTCCTTAGCAGTGGCGTACACACAACCCATGGGGCCCCGGTGCGAAAACTGATCCGTGGGCCCCCCCCCGCGCGCGCGCTTACTCTGCGCGGGCTGGGGCCGCAACACATGGCGGCGGGCACCTGGTCGCAGGGCTGCGACCCCTGCGACCACGTTATGTACGCCAGTGCATGCATAAACACATACACTTAAAGGACCACTACAGACACCCAGATCACATCAGCTCAATGAAGTGGTCTGGGTGCCAGGTCTCTCTAGTTTTAACCCTGCAGCTGAAAACATAGCAGTTTCAGAGAAACTGCTATGTTTCACTGAGGGTTAATCCAGCCTCTAGAGGCTGTCTCATTGACAGCCGCTAGAGGATTTTCTGCGTTTCTCACTGTGAAAATCACAGTGAGAAGACGCTGAACGTCCATAGGAAAGCATTGAGTAATGCTTTCCTATGGGCGGTTTGAATGCGCGCGTGGCTCTTGCCACGCATGCGCATTCGGAGCTGAGAGGCGGATCGGGGCGGAGAGATCCCCAGCGCCAAGGGAGTCCGGCGCTGGAGAAAGGTAAGTGCTTAAGACACACACGCACACATTAACTGACAGACACACACTCAGTGACAAACATACATACACACTCACTAACAGACACACACTCTAACACTAACACGCACACTCCAACACACACTCTAATACTAACACACACACACACTCTAACACTAAGACAAACACTCTAACACTTACACACACACTCACTAACATACACTAACACACACTCACACTAACACACTCACACACACTCACACTAACATACACTCACACTAACATACACTCACACTAACATACACTCACACACTCACACACTAACATACACTCACACACACACACACTAACATACACTCACACACACACTAACTAACATACACTAACATACACTCACAAACATACACTCACAAACATACACTCACACTAACACACACTCACACTAACACACACTCACACTAACACACACTCACACTAACACACACTCACACTAACACACACTCACACTAACACACACTCACACTAACACACACTCACACTAACACACACTCACACTAACACACACTCACACTAACACACACTCACACTAACACACACTCACTAACATACACTCACTAACACACACTCACTAACATACACTCACTAACATACACTCACTAACATACACTCACTAACATACACTCACTAACATACACTCACTAACATACACTCACTAACATACACTCACTAACATACACTCTCACACACACACGTTTTTTTTTTGTTTTTTTTTCTATTTAATCCCCCCAGCCTCCTTACCTGTGGGAGAGCTGAGGGGATTCCCTGGGGTCCAGTGGTGTCACCCGGCGGGCAGTCAGGCTGGCGGGCGCGCGAGGGAGCACTCTCCCCTGAGTGCTCCCTCTTCAGCTCCCTCGCGCGCCGCGTACTGATGCCGGAGCCGGAAGATGACGTCATCTTCCGGCTCCGGTTTCAGTGCGGTGCGCGAGGGAGCTGAAGAGGGAGCACTCAGGGGAGAGTGCTCCCTCGCGCGCCCGCCAGCCTGACTGCCCGCCGGGTGTAAGCAGGGCCAGCCTCGGGGGGCCCGGAGGTGGCCGGCTCCTGGGCCCCCCAGGAGAAGAGGCTGGCCCAGTGAGTACATACCTGGGTCGCAGGGCAGCCGGGCCCCCTGGTGGGCCGGGCCCGGTCGCAGTCGCGACCCCTGCGACCCCGGTATGTACGCCACTGGTCCTTAGCATTCGTAATGCCCATATAATAGTGAAAGTAAGAGGGAAGCTGTACACTCAATGTTTTTTATAAGCAATTAAAAAGGGGAGATAGGAACATTATTATTCTCAGACTTTATTCAAAAAAATGTAAAACAAATATATTCTTAACGTATTAGGTTTACTAAACTATACTGCTTTTTTGAACTCACTTAAATATATATATATACACAATAAATATAAAGGCGTTTATATAGGTTCACTTAGGTATGGTATTAAATAGAAAGGAAATAGAGAGGTGTGAAGAGAAGAGAGATAGAAAAGGGCAAAAAATATTCTAATATAATTTAATTTGCACTATAAACACATAAGTCTTAATCATCAGAGGGGCACCGTCCTTACAGACTTAAAAAAAAAAAAAAAAAAGAGACTAAAGACTCCCCTCTGCCATCAGGCATTCAGTCGCTCAGCTGACCTTCAGAAACTCCTAACTTTTATGTCTTTATGTTTGTATACTTGTAAAGTGCTTTGAGTCTCACACGGAGAAAAGCACTATAAAAATCGTAAATTATCATTATTATTATAGAATCACATTACCTAAAATAAACAAATTCAAGGAGACACCAAGTTATTTCTGGTCATGGCTGTAACCAATTATAAATATATAATTAAATAAGCACGTCTACACTATATTTAGTATGAACCTTTTTTTTAGTACACCAAGCACTTAAGTAGTAAAATAAGTAATTTTATATTAATCACAATGGTTTAACCTTAATTAAATCTTGTCCATAATCACTGAAATAAATATTCTAACACAACCAAGGTCATAAACAAAATAGGCTTTTGATAAAAGGTACATAATTTTAAAAGTAAACTGGATAAACATAAAATACAATAGAATTTTCATTCAACACATAAAAGAAAGGAGGCGAGGAAGGTGGGAGGGGAAGAGGGATGAGGAAAGGGCAAATTAGAGATGGAAGGACATTTTAAACATGCCTTAGTAATAGGAAAGAACTATAAAATATAAAACATGTGGATACCATTTAGTATCCTGAGGTTAATATCAAGACTACGCACTAGGAGGACATATGGGTAAGGGAGGTGGTAGGTAATAGGAGTGATTATGAACCTAATGAACTAATTTTGATATAATGATTGGATGCTCGTGGCCGGATAACTGTTCTTCTCTTGTGTTTCATACTTTGAATCCGCTAATTACATCTCTCCATAGGCTATAACCTGAGCCCTTAGTAGTTGAGATTTAAATTGTGTCTATCTTGGGAGGAAGGGTAAGACTTAAAGTAAGGGTTAAGACCCTCACCACAAGGGGTGGTGTTGGTCCTTTTTTTTTTTTAAACCTTATCAGGTTTTGTTTGTGAAATCTTATATGTTATTTGTTATGCAGACAGGCACTGGTCATTTGGGGATGAATTACTCTCTATTTTCTTTTAAAGCTAAATGACTAATGGAGAAATTGTAAGATTTGTTCAATAAATATACAGAGACTAAATTCCCCACAGAAACGCCAGCGAGTAATGGAACAATTAAGTGACCTTAAGGTATCGATTGGATTCTTACAGGAGACGCATTGGAAACATAATGTCCCTATGTTGAAAAGTCCTTATTACCCAGTTATCCTTTTTTTTTGATAAAAAAATGTTCCTAGCTGGGGGAAAAAAAACTTAATTCTATAGAAAGATCTTATACACAGTTCCAGAATATTATAAATACATTTGAATTGTATGATATCTGGAGAGTAATGCACCAAGATGCATTAGACGTTACCTTCTTTTCCAAGCCACATATGTTTTTGTAAAATCACACGATTCAATATTGTTGTTTGACCAACATAAAATAAGTGCCATTCAGCCATTTTTATAGATATTGTGACAGGATTTGATATGGGACCTTGTTCGTCTTGGAGGCTCAATTAAGCTCTTCTTTAAAGAAAGCATAGAAAGAGAAATCCCTCGACAACAGTTTAGTGTGCCTTTAAAAGTGTTATTCGAGGATATATCAAAGTGAGGAGCAGAGAATAAGAAAAAATATGAGCTCCCTCTTAACTTGCTATATCTCGAATTATATAATCTAAACAAATTAAAACCTCCCCCACAAAGGAATTGGTGTTTAAAATAACTACAATAGAAGAAAAGATTAATAAAATGTTATGGTCTAAAGCAACTTGTGCATTACAAAAATTAAATCAGAAATTGTATTATAAGGGTAATTGGGCAGATGAAATGTTGACAAACAGATTGAAAAACCATAAGGCTAAAAAAGAATTAAAAAAAATAGAAGTCGACGGAAGTAGTCTCATTGACCCTAAAACTATTGGCGATGCTTTTAATAGCTATTATGCTGAGCTGTACAATCTTTTTTTTTTTTTTTTTTTTATTCTTTATTTTGGCGTGCATAGTGATAACAAACATGCCAGCACTGCCACAACAGCAGGTGCCGGCCATTAATCGACATAGATTACATCTGCACATTTTTTTATAAGTGTCATGCATGGTTCAGGGTTAAACTGCAGCTCATGTCAGTGTAACAGGCACTATAAAGCAGTAAAGATCCGAACATATACTGACATTGTGAGTAGGTAAGAAAACAATACTAATGCTTGAATTTTTAAAACTGAAGATAACTGTCTTTTTAACATTAGCAGGTAAAGACATAGGAGAGGCACAGAGTTGGAGTGCTGCATTTATGGACACAATAGCATAGGGTTTTCATCGTTGTGTTTTGTACCTGACTGCATGAAAGACCAGGCAGTGAGTTAGCAGGTGGTGCACTCTATACTAGTCACTTTCTAGGGAGTGGAATGTCTCAATCTAATATTCAGTTAGGCTCCTAATGTTTATTTAGACTATGCATGTATATTTATGTCAGGCATTCCAGGCTACACTGTATATACTGCGTGCCACCTTGCATTCTCACTTAAACTAACATATGACGGGTCCCAATTCCCGAGCCATCGCTTGTAGTTCCATGTTATGTGTTATGTGGTAGGGGCAGTCTACAACCGCAAACAGCACCCACAGAGTAGATCGAGAACTAGTTGAGCGCCTATTAAGAATCAATGTGAGGTATCAGGCCTCGACTGAAATTGACATGTGTATGCAGAATGATTAACTGATGTAGTGTTATAAACTAATGTAAGCTTATAAAATTATAAACAAAATTACAAAATTATAAACGTCCGCTCATTTTACATATTCGCCAGGTTAAATGTGTTCTGCAGGGTCTTCTATGACGGCATCATCACCGGAGCTGGCTGGCAGGCGGTCCAGGTCTTTTCTCCCGCTTAACCGATGCCCAGTCTATGGAGGGGGGTATAGACGCTTTGCCGCTGACTCATATTGCTTTTAATCCGGTTATCTGTAATGGGAACCCGGGGTGAGGCAGGATGTTGCGGGCTTTTGGATCTGAGAGCGTCCAGATTGTGGTTATGGGAGTAGCAGTCCCAGGGGTCCGTGAGTTTAATCAAATGCTTTCTTTCTGCCCCTACCCACCGTGATGAGCGGGTCTGCTGCTTGCTTAACGGTGAGCATAAGAGTGGTGACCGACAGACGGTCCGGGATGTGCCGGTCTGCTGTTTCAGGGGCTTGGCTGGTAACAGTCGGCTTGGGTGCTGGAGCTGATGCCTTAATTGGGCTTTACCTCGTTTGTGTTTGCGTGGAGGGGGATTCCCGCCAAAACGGCGTCGTGTTGCCGGGCGAATCCATGCTGCCACCTCCTGTATTGCCCTCATGTAGGCCGGTCTCTGAGTGTGTAGCGTAGTCCACAGGCTGGCACCAATCTTGTCAATGAACACCCCTATGTGCTGGGGTGGCATGTGGAGTATGCGGTTTCTGTAAGACCGTGCTTGTACCGCCATCTTGATCAGGGCCTAGTGCTTTCTCTTCGTGTCAGTCGTTGTCTCTCATGCTGGTTGTGCTGTGGGGGTGATCGTCCCCAGCAGGGACCAGGATGACCCCCGCCGGTCCAGAGGGGGGGGTTGGAGGTGAGTGCTGCGTGGGTATCACCTGCGAGGTTACCATCCAGGAGAGCGGCCGTCTCTCCCTGGCTCGGTTGCGGTTAGGCCTCAGGTCGGGATTGTGGGGACCCGTTGGGGTACGGGTGTGTGTCTGACCTCAAAACGATTCCCTAGGCCTCCCCCACTCAGTAGGCACCTTCCCAGCAATGAGTGAGCGATGGATCGGGGTTTATCCCCCGTTTTTGTGAAGCACGTCCACCCTGCTAGGAAGCTAGGCTCCCGGGCTGTACAATCTTCTTGTCCCCCCCACTAGAAGAAAATATTGATAAATACTTAGCAGAAACAGCTTTCCTCAGACTAACAGACGAACAAATTGCAGAGCTAAACGTACCTTTTCTGAAAAAGAAATAGGGGACGTAATTGATAATCTTAAAATGCATAAAGTCCCAGAATCTGACCAGTACTTTAATCTTCTTTATAAAAAGTTTAAAAACAACTTAGTCCAACACCTGGTCAACACTTTTAATGAAATTAGAATAAAGGAAACTATACCAAAACAACTGTTGCAGGCCTCCATTTCCACAATTTTAAAAGTGGGAAAGGATACCACCTCCACTGCAAATTATAGACCAATATCCTTTTTTAATTCCAACATTAACCCCTTAAGGACACATGACAGATATATTCCGTCATGATTCCCTTTTATTCCAGAAGTTGTGTCCTTAAGGGGTTAAAATCTACTCTTTAGTAATATCTAATAGACTAAAACCTTTAATCCAATACCTAGTGCACCAATATCAAATTGGCTTTGTACAGGGCCGCTCTTCAAATAATAACACTTGTCGATTATTAGGTCTGATTAACCACTCAGATAGGACTGGTGTGCCTCTCCTGGCCCGGTCTCTTGATGTCAAGAAGGCATTTGACAGGGTCAGCTGTGGATTTATGGCTAAGACCTTAGAGAAATTTGGATTTAACGGTCCGATAAGGTCGGCGATAATGTCCCTATATGTTGCATCAATAGCTACAACGGTGGGTCCAGGTATTTCTGTCGATTGGTTCAGAATTTAAAATGGCACCAAACAGGGCTGTCCTCTGGGCCCCTTAACTGTACATCTTTAATGTGGTGCCATTGGCAGCTAATATCGTCATAATGCCTCCCAACTCAGGTACCAAATCTCGGAAAGGGTACCCCCCCTAACAAGTGGGGGCAATAGGGAGAAGATACTATTACAAAAGGAAGCTTGTTGGACATACCTACTGGACACAGTGGCCCCTCGTGGTGTTAATGAGATACTTGAGTGGCACTGGTTCCTGTAGGTATGTAATAGTGCACCCACTGGTTGGCGAGTCTTGTAAGTATTTCTGCCCCAGTTTCTGGGCTTTTTTTCTTTATCAATGGGATTTTCCCAACTGACTCTCTCTTTAAGACCCTGAATCAGTCATTTCCTTAGTCTATGGTCTCTTTTTACTCCCCCATTTGTTTGGGGTTGTGTCTGTTTTTTCCCCTGTTAGTTTGCTGTGGGGAATTACCTCTGTATATATTTATACTACTATGTTTGTTTTCACCTTAATTTTGTTTTGTTTTGAATATGTTTATTAGAGTCGCAAAGAAGCGTAGGCAGACTTTTTTTGAATTGCTAAAAATAACATTTGGTTGCCTGCGCAGAGGCATATAAATCAGATGAGACAAGCAATAAAGTAAAGTAAATTGGACGTACATAGACTTTGCAAGATTTGGTATAACAAGGGCATTTAACAGGCATAATTACGCATTGTGTAGGCTGTTTAGTCATTTGAGCCATTCCTATGTCTAACTCTGCGTGCGATGGCGTTTTCCGCATGGGTAGCCTTATACGTAGTTAAATAAACATGCAGTTAAGTAAATTAAGTATACATTAACTTTGCGAGATCCGTTTTGGCTTCGGATAAAACCTAAAAAAACTATAGCAATAGGTCTGACAAAAGCGAAGCTTTTATTATGATTAACAGTTGTGCACGTTATATGGGGGTGCTAAGTATGAAATGGTCAATAAGTGCAGTACTTGCTTAAATGCGCGGCTAAATGTTCAGGTCTGTATGTGTGAAGTGGGCTCTTCTCGAGCCAGGTGCATGCGCTAGGTGTTTTGTACGGAGCTTGACTCCTGGGCACTGTGGGTGCGAGGTGTTCAGTGTTACCTTGCAAATTTGTATCGAAAGTATAGACAGCAGTTAAGGTGAAAAGCAAATAAAATATGTAAATAACTTCAACAGACTATATGTAGTATATCATTCTAAGTAGGCATCCCAGATCTGTCGAGCGTATTTCCAATGCTCAGTGCGGCCCTTGCAGATATGCATCGTCTGCTGGTGGCTAAGCTGCCTAACAAGGATCTATATAGATTAGAAGGGAACATATGCAATATATGAACAGTTATGGGTTATGACATGGGCTTGCAATGATTATGCATGTCATGGGAGTAAAAAACAATTATAAGAACTATAATATTATGCGTCTGTATATATATATATATATATATATATATATATATATATATATATATATATATATATATATTAACCAACAAATTATGTAGAGTGCATATGGGCTCCCCCAAGAAGGAGAGGCGACATAGTTAGCTCAAACAAAGCAGCCTTAATACAAAAATGTGAGTCACTTCGCTGGAGGGGGGCTAGATGGCGCCCGGTGTGAGGGTGCCAACCAGCTCGGAGTTCTGAACCTCCCAGGGCCTCTCTCCGATTTTGCTTCGCCATGCGGTTCCCTTTCCAGTCCCCCAGGCATCCCCAGTAACAGAAGGTCCCCTTCCCCCCCCCCCCCAATGCTGTCGTACGTGCCCGGTAAGGTCCACCGTACTGTGGGCACTCAGAGACTGCAGCTGTCCAGCCTCCTGCACCTCCCCAGCTCTGGTAGGGCCTCTCTGGAGCTCCAGCCCCGTCCTGCCTCACCCTCCTCCGGTCTCATACTTGGTGCCGGCATGCATCCCCCCCGGCCACCGGTCCAGCGAGTGGTCTGCGCACTCCAGCTCCACAGGGCTTGCAGATTTGGGGGCATTTCCCCGGACCACCACCAAATCCGAAAAACAGGGCCGGCTCCATGCCAGTCGGTTTGCCGCCCAGGGGAGTCTAGTCGTGGGACCCGCTATCCCGGGGGGCCGAGGCTCCCTGGTCTGGGTTTCCGTTGTGTGCGTGGAGCGCCCACCCCGTTGCTTTTTATGCACGGGGTGTCCGTTCGCCATTTTGGCTCCGTGAGGGAAGACAACACTCACCGGATGGGCCCCCTCCTTCAGTGTCCGAAGCTCAGACTCTTGGGCCGGGATCACCCCCTGCATGTCTCTTGTGTGTTGCACCTGTCTTTTCTTCGGTGGTTAGTGTGATTTTGGGTCCAACTGTGGGTATTTTATGCAGCTTGTAGCCGGAGCCAGCAAGGGTGGCTGCCGCTCGGCTCGGCGGCCCGGCCCGGCCCCCCCCTTAATTTTGTTTTGGATTCCTTTTGTATTTTATTTTTTATTATTCTAAGCATTATTTTTGTGTTTTCTTATTGCATTAGACTTTATTATTCCTATTTTATTATTCTTACTTTTTGCTTGCCCATGCATATTTTCAGGTTGTTGTTATATTTGTTCTTATCTATGGTGTATAGATCTCGATCACTGGCTGGCTGTTTTCCTTTACAGCCAGGTGACCTGGCTACAGCATTTCCTGATATGTTTTGTTTACAGTTGCCTAGTAGTGATGTACCGAACTGTCTGCCGGCGAACAGTTCCCGGCGAACTTAGCGTGTTCGCGTTCGCCACGGCGATCCGCCCCCTATTCGTCATCATTGGGCAAACTTTGACCCTGTGCCTCTCGGTCAGCAGACACATTCCAGCCAATCAGCAGCACTCCCTCCCTTCCACACCCTCCAACCTCCCTCCCAGCATCCATTTTCGATTCATTCGGAAGATGCATGCTTAGTGAGAGGAGGGAAAGTTTAGCTGCTGCTGATTAGATAGGGAAATTGATAGCTAGGCTAGGGTATTCAGTGTCCACTACAATCCTGAAGGACTCATCTGATCTCTGCTGTAAGGACAGCACCCCAAAAAGCCCTTTTTAGGGCTATAACATCAGGCTGCTTTTTTTTTTTTCCTGTGTAATGTAATTGCAGGTGCCTGCCTGCCAGCTTCTGTGTGAGGTTCACATTGGATAATGTGCCCACTTGCCCAGTGCCACCACTCATATCTGTTTTAACAATTGGTTAAGCTTTACATTTAAAATAAATAATTTGTTTTCATTGTAATAGAAGAGCAGTTGCCTGCCTGCCAGCTTCTGTGTGAGGTTCACATTGGATACTGTGCCCACTTGCCCAGTGCCACCACTCATATCTGTTTTAACAATTGGTTAAGCTTTAGATTTAAAATAAATAATTTGTTTTCATTGTAATATGTGGCAAACCTAGCCACTTCTGGACTGTAGTTATTAAAGGTTGTCTGTAGGCTGAATATGTACTGTGTATTTTAACCTGTGTATGTACCGTATTGTGGCCGTTCGCATGCTGGCAGCCGTACGCTGCCAGCATACAAATCCCTTTCGTTCGACGAAACCCGGCTATCCAGGCCGTTCACCATATGAATGAGGGCTCCCCAGGTAGACCACCCACTCACCAGTCGTGTGGCACTAATTAACCGATTGCAACAATGTTGCAATCGGTAATTAAGGGCCCTCCTAGGTGGCCGTCGTTCGGCTACCGACCATGCGGCGGTCGGCCATCTTGGATCCTTTGTCTCTGCAGCGGTGTTCGGTCGTCGAGAGCCTGGAACTGAAAACGGCTACTCAATGATCCGAACACCGCTGGACTTCCAGAGCGTTCGGGAGTTCCGCGTTCGGCACATTCTGTTCCCCATAGATGTTCGGTACTTTTAAACCGAACTCAATGTTTTAATGTATTTTGTGCGGCGTTCGGTTAGTTTAGCTGGGATCAGAGCGGTATTCTCACTAAATGTGCCCGCCGACCCCAGCTATCTACCGAACGGTCATTCGTCTAAAAGCGAGTAAAAATTTATAAAATATGGATTTCTGTATAAATTGTCGGTTTTGCTCCACGAGGGGATAATCCACTTAATCGTCCATTTTAGTGGGAGTATCCCTCTCGTGTAGAAATGCCTGTTGGGATAATTACAATGCCTGATGGGAGAAATCCCCTGTAACAGCTGTAAGGAAACCCCTTGCAAGGGGAACTGCATAAATATGGAAGTCTGTGAATAAAGCAAGTTAGTTGACTCCCAAACTGTGTTTCGTCCGGTTATTGGGAGGATTGGGAATATTGCCGTGCTTTCTACTCTGACTGTGGATTTCCTGAGAATACCAACGGATATCGTGGACTAATATACTGCATTCCGTTACAATTGGTGGCAAGCGACAGGATCCGAACCTTACAGCCGAAAAGCAGCGTTCGTGTAACTGGAACTACCGAACAAGGAAAGCAAGGGCAATTCGTATGGAGATTGATTATACCATACTGAAACGACAGACTTTAAAAGAGCTACTGAAAGCCAGGGGTAAGATAGCCAGCAACAAATCTAAGGCTGTGCTGATCGCTGAACTGATGGAGGGAGACAGAGCCAGCAGCGCTACACCTCCACCAGCAATGGAAGAGACCCCATACCAGAAAGAGCTACGAACCAGGTTGGCGTTTCTGCCACAGCCAGTACCTTTGGAAATATTGACCGTACTGATATCAGATGTGCATGATTATCTGATGGCGACCCGCACCCCAGAGACACCGCCTAGGGCAGAGTCTGTTACTGCCTCCACATACGGACAGGTAAAACCCAAAGTCCCACATCACGCATTTAAAGCATTTTGTGAAGAAAAGGACGAGATTGATGGGTATTTACAGGATTTTGAGCGGCTGTGCGATTTGCACGACTTGGAACCCGCAGTATGGGTGCCGCTGCTGGCAGGCAAATTATCGGGTAGGGCAGCTGAAGCCTAACGTGCTGTGCCCCGAGAGGACAGCAAAGATTACCCTAAAGTAAAGAGGGCGATCTTAGAGAGGTATGCCATTACCCCAGAGGCATACCGGCGCAAGTTCAGGGGCTTGCGCAAACATGAGAAGGATTCTCATGCAGAGTGGGCGCACAAGCTGGATCAAGCATCGCAAGGATGGATACAGGCCAGCAACGCTACTAATATGGAAGAGTTGCGACAGTTAATGCTGCTGGAACAGTTCTTTAATGGTTTGTCCCCAGAAGCACAAGAATGGGTGAGAGACCGTAAACCACTCACCCTACCCGAAGCCGCTAGATTGGCGGATCAGCATTTTGATGCCAGGAGGCATCACGGACCCCAAAATAAAACTCTCCCTCGGATTACCGGGCCACCCAATACTTTTACTCCTACCGGCCCCACAGTACCCCTGCACAGGCCCGCACTGAATACTCCACCACCCCCCTCCCGATACAACGGCCGGGCTAACATTCAGTGCCACACCTGCAAGCAGTGGGGACACATTTCTCGGGAGTGCACCCAAAACCGGAGCCGACAAGCTTGGAACCAGGTGCGACAAAATTTAACACCCAGGGCTGCTGCACATCACTACCAGGTAGCACCCGCCACCCAGGAAATGCTGAGCGCTCAAATTGAAGAGCCTCTAGGGGTGCTCCACGAAGTAATGTCGGTCCGAGCCACCGACAACCGACAACATCACCGGCAGCTAGTGACCCTGGAGGGGAAGGAGGTACAAGGGCTCCGGGATTCGGGAGCCACTCTAACTTTGGTTGCACCGCATTTGGTACCAGGCGCAACCCACACTGGCGGCTCAGTGGCAGTACGGGTGGCCGGGGGAGCAGTATACCGGCTACCCACTGCCAAGGTACATTTGCATTGGGGTGTGGGAGAGGGAACTGTGGAAGTGGGGCTTATGCAAAATTTACCCGCAGATGTTGTGCTGGGGAATGACTTGGGCCAGATGACTTCCGCTTTTATCCCCCAGGCTCCATACCAGGAGGCTCACCCCGTAACCACCCGGCAGCAGGCTCGCACCACGGCTACACCGATACACTCTGAGGCTCAGGTAAGAGACCATGACCCCCAACCGACTTCCATGTCCTGGGACACCCCGACTACCTTTGCGGCCGAAGTCCAGACAGACCCCACCCTCCAAGTATATAGGGACCGGGCACAAGTGGACCAAGCAGGGCTAGAGGGGGAGCGGTACACGTGGGAGAAAGAGTTATTATACCGTGTCACGGCAAAAGATGTGGGGGGGTCGGTCACCCTGACTAACAAACAGTTAGTGGTACCACAGAAATATAGGCAGGAGCTGCTTAGAATCGCTCATGATATCCCCTTGTCAGGACACCTAGGGATGACCCGTACCCGATACCGCTTAACGCATGCCTTTTTCTGGCCCGGAATCTCTCAGGATGTGCGACAGTATTGCACCTCCTGCGACGTCTGCCAACGAGTAGGTAAACGAGGGGATCGCCACAAGGCCAAGCTCTGTCCCCTACCTATTATCGCAGAACCCTTCAGCAGGGTAACGGTGGATATAGTAGGACCCCTGCCAAAACCCAGTCCCTCTGGCAAAAGGTACATTTTAACTGTAGTGGACTACGCCACCAGGTACCCCGAAGCTGTGGCCCTCACTAATATCCATGCTGAGACCGTAGCTGAAGCTTTAATGAAAGTGTTCTCTAGGGTAGGGTTTCCCCAAGAGATAATATCGGACCGAGACACCCAATTCACGGCCGAAGTCACCCAACATATGTGGAAGGTATGTGGCATTAAGCCAATAGTCAATTCCGCATACCACCCCCAGTCCAATGGACTATGTGAGAGGTTCAACGGGACGCTGAAGCAGATGCTTCGGACGTTCGGGGAGACCCACAAAGACTGGGAGAGGTTCCTACCTCACCTACTCTTTGCGTATAGAGAGGTCCCCCAGGAGTCGACAGGATTCTCCCCGTTTGAGTTACTATTTGGGAGGAGGGTGCAGGGGCCCTTGAACTTGATTAGGGAACACTGGGAGGAAGAGAGTACTACTAACGAAACCCCTATCGTATCATACGTACTGGAGTTCAGAGACCGTCTGGAGGCGCTAACTCAGGCTGTACGCACCAACCTCCAGGCAGCCCAGCAACGCCAGCGACGCTGGTACGATAGAGGAGCCCGAGACCGCAGCTTTCAGGTGGGACAGAAGGTTTTAATTTTAAAACCCGTCCGCACAGATAAGCTGCAGGCCATCTGGCAAGGCCCATACCAGGTAGTGGAGCAGCGATGCGACACTACCTATGTGATTGGCCCCTGCTCAGGGGTAGGGAAGAGACGCATGCTCCACGTGAACATGCTCAAACCCTACCATGAGAGGATAGAGGATGTAACGGCGATCTGTGCCTCCTCCTTAGAAGATCAGGAGAACCTACCCTTACCTGACCTACTAGAACAAGAAGAACCAATAGAGCCCTCCCGGGGAGTTCAGCTGGGGGAGCGGCTAAGTTCTCAGGAGCGTGCCCAGGTACACGCGCTGATTGTAGCCAAAGGGGCTACCTTCTCCAATTTACCTGGGTACACTCCGCTAGCCACCCACCGAGTTGAAACCCCGGGACAGCTACCTATGCGACAGGCTCCATATCCGGAATCAGTCCGTACCCATATGAAAGCCGAACTAGATGAAATGTTACAGCTAGGGGTTATCGAACCCTCCGATAGCCCCTGGGCATCGCCGATAGTCCTGGTGCCTAAAAAGGATGGCACCACCCGATTCTGCGTCGACTACCGGAGGCTAAATGACAAAAAGGTGTCTGATGCCTACCCGATGCCCCGGATAGACGAGCTGTTAGACAAGATGGCACGGGGCCAGTATCTCACTACCATTGACTTGTGTAAGGGATACTGGCAAATTCCTCTAGCCGATGACGCCATCCCCAAGTCGGCGTTTGTCACTCCGTTTGGCCTGTACCAGTTCAAGGTCATGCCCTTCGGAATGAAAAACGCCCCGGCTACTTTTCAGCGGATGGTAGATCGGCTACTGGACGGCTTTCAGGAATATGCCTGTGCCTATCTAGATGACATAGCCATCTTTAGCCAGACCTGGGAAGACCACCTACGCCATATAGGGGCGATCTTAGACCGTATTGGTTTAGCCGGGTTAACTTTAAAACCTAGTAAGTGCCACATAGGTATGGCCGAGGTGCAGTATCTGGGCCACCGAGTAGGGTGCGGGCAGCAAAGACCCGAGCCAGCCAAAATTGAGGCCGTAGCCAAGTGGCCTACCCCAAGGACTAAGACTCAAGTGCTCGCTTTCCTAGGGACTGCCGGGTATTATAGAAAATTTGTCCCCGACTACAGCACCCTGGCCAAACCCCTGGCGGACCTGACCAAAAAGAACCTTCCCCGACTGGTTGTCTGGGCCCCAGAGTGTGAGCAGGCATTCCAACAACTCAAGACAGCTCTGACTAATGCTCCTGTGTTAACTGCTCCTGATCCAACTAAAAGATTTCTTGTCCACACAGACGCTTCAATGTTTGGATTGGGGGCAGTGCTGAGCCAAGTGGGAGCCGATGGCGGAGAACATCCCGTAGCCTACTTAAGCCGAAAGTTGTTACCCCGTGAAGTGAGCTACGCCGCCATTGAGAAGGAATGCCTGGCCGTGGTGTGGGCCCTTAAAAAGTTACAGCCGTATTTGTATGGACAACCTTTTTCCCTACTCACAGATCACAACCCGTTGGTGTGGCTGAACCGTGTGTCTGGGGACAATGCCAGGCTGCTGCGCTGCAGCCCTTTGACTTTACCATCCATTACCGCCCAGGAAAGCAAAACGGTAACGCTGACGGGTTATCCAGACAGACTGAACTCGAGAAGTGATCTGTGAGTACTTCCCCGGACATCCCCAAGCCGATCCGTTGGGATCAGACTGTGTATGCCGGCTTGGTTCTGGGGGAGCATTGTGGCAAACCTAGCCACTTCTGGACTGTAGTTATTAAAGGTTGTCTGTAGGCTGAATATGTACTGTGTATTTTAACCTGTGTATGTACCGTATTGTGGCCGTTCGCATGCTGGCAGCCGTACGCTGCCAGCATACAAATCCCTTTCGTTCGACGAAACCCGGCTATCCAGGCCGTTCGCCATACGAATGAGGGCTCCCCAGGTAGACCACCCACTCACCAGTCGTGTGGCACCAATTAACCGATTGCAACAATGTTGCAATCGGTAATTAAGGGCCCTCCTAGGTGGCCGTCGTTCGGCTACCGACCATGCGGCGGTCGGCCATCTTGGATCCTTTGTCTCTGCATCGGTGTTCGGTCGTCGAGAGCCTGGAACTGAAAACGGCTACTCAATGATCCGAACACCGCTGGACTTCCAGAGCGTTCGGGAGTTCCGCGTTCGGCACATTCTGTTCCCCATAGATGTTCGGTACTTTTAAACCGAACTCAATGTTTTAATGTATTTTGTGCGGCGTTCGGTTAGTTTAGCTGGGATCAGAGCGGTATTCTCACTAAATGTGCCCGCCGACCCCAGCTATCTACCGAACGGTCATTCGTCTAAAAGCGAGTAAAAATGTATAAAATATGGATTTCTGTATAAATTGTCGGTTTTGCTCCACGAGGGGATAATCCACTTAATCGTCCATTTTAGTGGGAGTATCCCTCTCGTGTAGCAATGCCTGTTGGGATAATTACAATGCCTGATGGGAGAAATCCCCTGTAACAGCTGTAAGGAAACCCCTTGCAAGGGGAACTGCATAAATATGGAAGTCTGTGAATAAAGCAAGTTAGTTGACTCCCAAACTGTGTTTCGTCCGGTTATTGGGAGGATTGGGAATATTGCCGTGCTTTCTACTCTGACTGTGGATTTCCTGAGAATACCAACGGATATCGTGGACTAATATACTGCATTCCGTTACATAATAGAAGAGCAGTTGCCTGCCTGCCAGCTTCTGTGTGAGGTTCACATTGGATAATGTGCCTACTTGCCCAGTGCCACCACTCATATCTGTTTTAACAATTGGTTAAGCTTTACATTTAAAATAATTTTTTTTTCACTGTAATAGAAGAGCAGTTGCCTGCCTGCCAGCTTCTGTGTGAGGTTCACATTGGATACTGTGCCCACTTGCCCAGTGCCACCACTCATATCTGTTTTAACAATTGGTTAATTTAGATTTAAACTAAATAATTTGTTTTCACTGTAATAGAAGAGCAGTTGCCTGCCTGCCAGCTTCTGTGTCAGGTTGGATGCCTTGCCCATTTGCACAGTCAGTGCCACCACTCATATCTGTTTTAACAATTGGTTAAGCTTTAGATTTTAAATAAATAATTTTTTTCACTGTTGTGACAGAACCATCCGTCTGTCTATTTCTTTGGTGGATTCGGCTATTTTGTGCCATCCGTCTAAATGACTGATTTGATATATTATGAAGCATGTTTTACCGTTCCAGCCTGTTTTCCAGCCGTTCGCATCATTTCGCACGAACTCCATGTATAACATATAGGTGGCCGCCATTTCGGGACTTTTGCACGTGTTCGCGGCCATCTTGCGTGCGAACAGCGGTGTTTGCCTGTGAACGCATGGAACTAAAAACGGATACACAAACAGGCGAACACCGCTGAGACCTCCATGCACCCAGAAATTCGTGCTGGAACTACCGAACGACGGGCCATTCGGTAGTTACACTTAATCAGCTATGGGGAATCCTGCGAACTCGGAGATAGTTGTGGATGATGAGAATTTCGTATAGTTTTAACAGGCGAACGGAGACCGACTGCAGGGCCAAAACTTGTGGAACTCTTTTCGGCTAGAAAATCCGTGCAGTCGGTCAAAACTTCAAACATCCATAACTCCCGAACCCCACAACCGAATGGGCTGAAACTTGGACAGAGTGTTCCCCTAACCAAGACCTTTCAAGCGGTGCTGGACTTAAAGGTGTACCCCCTGTTTTTGGGGTACATCCAGAACTGGGGTAAAATATTGTACGTTATAATTGTGTTATGTGTTTATCTGAGGGGAGGAGACGTGGGGGTGTTACCCTGTGTATAATTGGTTGTTTTCATCCTCCCCCTGGGAGTGTCCTGTGTGTGCCTTTTCCTAATAAAAAGCAGGCTGGGTGTTCCAGTCCTGAGATCTTGTTTGACCCTCAACACGGAGCTTCAGTCTCGTTATTGGGGGGATTCTTATTCACGCTTAAGGACTATTTATGGGAAACTTATGCCGCTTGGTGGATATCGTGATTCGGTTGTTAGCGGCAGTTCGTGGAGTTCGGTTCGGGAACCTGAGTACATTCACGGATCCCGTTCGGGAGATTACCACTTCCCCTGGTTATGGTTCGTGGATTACACATTATACGAACAGAGACTTGATACGGTGAGATGGGAAGGTGGACTAAACGGCGATTTACTTATTAAGACAAAAGGTGTCTTAACAATTGGTGGCAAGCGACGGGATGAATCCCACAACACAGAAGGAAAGAAATGCAGTATGAACAGTTAAGACGTGCTACTCTTAAGGACATAATAGAACGCCGAGGTCGATCAGCAAGCAATTTAAAGAAACGGGAAATTATTGCTTTGCTAAGGGAAATGGATGCAACACAGGGAACGGAGAGAGCTAATGTGCCCAGCAGTTTGGATTTAACACCCGAGGAAATACAATTTAACCGGGCAGTGCAAATAAGGCTGGCACACTTTGGCCCCAACCCCTCAGCAGACATTGTGGAACGTGTGCAAGCAGCGGTAGCAGCACACCAGGCGCTCCAGTGAAGAGGAGCTGCAGCAGCAGAGGTACCCAATAACGATTCCGGAAGGAAAAAGGTACCCTTTGCTGCATTTAAAATTTTTATTGAAAATGAAGGAGAGATCGATGGGTTCCTGGCCGATTTTGAGAGGCAGTGTGCCTTACACCAGGTACCCACAGATCAATGGGTCACCATCCTCTCTGGGAAATTATCCGGCCGGGCTAGTGACGCATTTCAGGCCATCCCAGAGGAGGAGATCACCAGCTACCGGGCAGTGAAGGATGCGCTCCTAGCCAGGTATGCGGTGACCCCAGAAGTTTACAGACGGCGCTTCAGGGAAACCAACAAGCAGGTTGGCGATTCTTATGTAGAATGGGCCTTCAGAGTTCACCGTACTGCAGCCCACTGGATGGCAGGATGCCAAGCAGTATCGGGGGAGGAGGTGCTGCAGGTATTTTTACTGGAACATTGCTTCGATAGATTGCCTGACGGGGTCCGGGAGTGGGTCAGAGATAGAAAACCCTCTACCCTACCCGAGGCGGCCCGGTTGGCAGATGAATATACTGATGCTCGCAAACTGGACAATACCGTTATTAAAGTCCCGACCAGAGGGGAATACCGACCAGCAGCCCCTCCGATTCCAACAGCATACCAACCCCCGGTGCATCGCACCCCAGCGGTACCACCGACCAATAATTATGTGCAGCCATCCAAGTTTAATGCCAGGGATTATTCCCAACCCATCCGGTGCTTTCTGTGCAAACAGTTGGGACACAAACGCCCAGAGTGTCCGCTGAACAACGCCAACCAAGCCCAGTCCTGGAGGAGACCAGCCAACGTGAATCAGCGCCCACCACAGCCTGCTGCTCACTGTGTAGAGCAGGAGGAATTCTGGGGCATCTTGCACGAAGCCGACCCGGTGCAAGCAGCCCATCAGGACAATCGCCAGCAACACCGGCAGACTGTGAAACTGAATGGCCGAGTGGTAAATGGACTTAGAGACACAGGAGCCACAATGACACTGCTCCAAAAGAACTTAGTCTCAGAGCACCAGCACACAGGAGACACAGTGGCCGTGAGGGTAGCAGGGGGAGCCGTATTCCGGTTACCTGTTGCCCGTGTTCACCTGGATTGGGGAGTGGGCGCTAGACACGTAGATGTTGGAGTCATGAAAGACTTGCCCGCTGATGTACTTCTTGGGAATGATTTGGCCCCTTTGGTTTCGGCCTATGCTCCGATGGGCCCCTTGGACGTTAACCCAGTGACTACTCGTTCTCAGACCCGTGCCTCTGGAACCAGCCCACCTGCTACCTTAGCTCAGACCCCCTTACGTTGGGATTCCCCAGAGGAGTTTGGGAGGGAAACCCAGGCAGATCCGACCCTTCAAAAGTACAGGGACAGAGCAGATGCTGGAGAGGAAGGGATAGACTGGGAACGGTATAAGTGGGTGGGGGACAGGCTATACAGAATCCCGAAACCTTCCCAAAAGAAGATAGCCCCTCCGCAGAATCACCAGCTGGTGGTGCCCGCAAAATACCGGCAGGAGCTTCTGCGGATAGGGCACGATGTCCCGTTAGCAGGACATCTAGGGTCCCGCCGCACGGCCTATAGGATCTCACAGAATTTCTTTTGGCCCAACTTCAACCAGGCTGTGCGGATGTATTGCAGTACTTGTGACACATGTCAACGGGTAGGAAAGCGGGGGGACCACCCTAAGGCTAAGCTATCATCGATGCCTATCATAGGGGAGCCCTTTTCCCGCATAGCTGTTGACATTGTGGGTCCACTGGCCAGGGCTAGTCCATCAGGCAAGAAGTATATTCTTACTGTGGTGGACTATGCCACTCGCTATCCAGAGGCAGTAGCACTGTCTAATATAGAGGCAGAGACGGTTGCTGATGCCCTGGTTAGGATTTTTACCAGGGTTGGGTTCCCTAAGGAGATCCTCTCCGACCAGGGAACCCAATTTACTGCGGTGCTCACCCAGCAGCTGTGGAAAGTGTGTGGCATTAAACCCTTGCTTAGCTCGCCTTACCATCCACAGACTAACGGTCTCTGCGAGCATTTTAACGGTACCCTCAAACAGATGCTGAGGACCTTTACAGACACTTGCAGGGACTGGGAGAGATTCCTGCCTCACCTGCTGTTTTCGTACCGGGAGGTGCCCCAGGAATCTACTGGGTTCTCCCCTTTTGAGTTACTGTATGGGAGACGGGTCCGCGGACCCCTAGATCTCATCCGGGGACACTGGGAGGGGGAGACTGAGCAAGAAGGGACCCCCATAGTACCATATGTTCTAGAACTCCGGGACCGCATGGAGAAACTGTCCCTGATGGTAAGGGAGAATCTCCAGGCGGCCCAGGGGAGACAGAAAAGATGGTACGATCAGGGTGCCGACAGCGAGCCTTCCAGGTGGGGCAAAAGGTATTAGTGCTCAAACCTGTGAAGGCCAACAAGATGCAAGTATCTTGGCAAGGCCCGTACAAGATAGTAGCGCAGATGTGCGATACTACCTATTTGATAGCCAGCTGTTCAGACGAGAGGGTCCAGAGATCCTTTCATGTGAACATGCTGAAAGAGTACCAAGAACGACCTGAGAACATTGCAGCCGTATGTGCCCCAGCTACAGATGACCCTGAGAATTTGCCTCTTCCTGATCTGTTAGAAAGGGACCCCCAGACTGACCTCACCTCCCTCGTACAGTTAGGAGACAGGTTAAACCCCACAGAAAGGGTACAAGCGAAACAGTTGTTGTGGGAGAAACAAGCAACTTTCTCCCAGGAGCCAGGTTACACCCACCTCACTGTACACAAGGTAGAGACCCCTGGACAGACCCCCTTACGACAGCCGCCTTACCGTATCCCTGAAGCAGTCCGAGATGGAATGCGGAAGGAGATACAGGAGATGACCCAGCTTGGGGTCATCGAACCCTCTGACAGCCCTTGGGCTTCGCCTGTAGTCCTAGTACCTAAGAAAGATGGGACCACCCGGTTCTGTGTGGACTACAGGCGACTCAACGAGCGGACCACCACTGACGCCTACCCGATGCCCCGGGTAGACGAATTACTAGATCGTATTGCCAGGGGACGTTATCTGACCACCATAGACCTATGTAAGGGCTACTGGCAGATTCCCCTGGCCGAGGATGCTATCCCCAAGTCGGCATTCGTCACCCCATTTGGCCTGTACCAATTTAAGGTCATGCCTTTTGGGATGAAGAATGCCCCGGCTACCTTCCAACGGATGGTGGATAGAATCCTGGATGGCTTCCAAGAATTTGCCTGTGCATACTTGGACGGCATAGCGATCTACAGTGGGTCCTGGGAGGAACACCTGGTACACATAGGGGTGGTACTGGATAAGATTCGGGCCGCTGGCCTGACATTGAAGCCAGAAAAATGCCATCTAGGTATGGCAGAAGTACAGTACCTGGGTCACCGAGTGGGATGTGGGAACCAGAGACCAGAGCCCGCCAAAGTGGAAGCGGTGGCTAACTGGCCCACACCCACTACTAAGACCCAGGTATTGGCCTTCTTGGGGACAGCAGGGTACTACCGACGTTTCGTTCCTGACTACAGCTCTATTGCTAAGCCCCTGACAGACCTGACGAAAAAGAATTTGCCTAAGCAGGTCCTGTGGTCCCCGGCTTGTGAAGCTGCGTTCCAGGCACTGAAACAAGCTCTCGTGAATGCCCCTGTCTTGGCTGCCCCAGTCCCTTACAAACGCTTTCTCGTTCACACAGATGCTTTCATGTATGGACTGGGGGCTGTGTTAAGCCAAGTTGGGGAAGATGGAGGAGAGCATCCTGTCGCATACCTCAGCCGAAAATTACTACCCAGAGAAGTGAGCTATGCGGCAGTTGAGAAAGAATGTTTAGCCCTAGTCTGGGCATTGAAAAAGTTAAGTCCCTACTTGTATGGGCAAGAGTTTTCCCTTGTGATGGATCATAACCCCCTCGTTTGGCTTAACCGGGTCTCAGGCGACAATGGGAGACTGCTAAGATGGAGCTTGGCATTGCAACCTTACAACTTTACTATTAGCTACAGACCCGGTAAGCTGAACGGAAATGCGGATGGCTTATCCCGGCAAACAGACATATCCACCACCTCTTAGTCCGGGCATCCCCAAGTTGACCCGCCACAGGGTCAAGCCGGGTCTGCCGGAGTGTTCCACAAGGGGGGAGCCGTGTGACAGAACCATCCGTCTGTCTATTTCTTTGGTGGATTCGGCTATTTTGTGCCATCCGTCTAAATGACTGATTTGATATATTATGAAGCATGTTTTACCGTTCCAGCCTGTTTTCCAGCCGTTCGCATCATTTCGCACGAACTCCATGTATAACATATAGGTGGCCGCCATTTCGAGACTTTTGCACGTGTTCGCGGCCATCTTGCGTGCCTGTGAACGCATGGAACTAAAAACGGATACACAAACAGGCGAACACCGCTGAGACCTCCATGCGCCCAGAAATTCGTGCTGGAACTACTGAACGACGGGCCATTCGGTAGTTACACTTAATCAGCTATGGGGAATCCAGCGAACTCGGAGATAGTTGTGGATGATGAGAATTTCGTATAGTTTTAACAGGCGAACGGAGACCGACTGCAGGGCCAAAACTTGTGGAACTCTTTTCGGCTAGAAAATCCGTGCAGTCGGTCAAAACTTCAAACATCCATAACTCCCGAACCCCACAACCGAATGGGCTGAAACTTGGACAGAGTGTTCCCCTAACCAAGACCTTTCAAGCGGTGCTGGACTTAAAGGTGTACCCCCTGTTTTTGGGGTACATCCAGAACTGGGGTAAAATATTGTACGTTATAATTGTGTTATGTGTTTATCTGAGGGGAGGAGACGTGGGGGTGTTACCCTGTGTATAATTGGTTGTTTTCATCCTCCCCCTGGGAGTGTCCTGTGTGTGCCTTTTCCTAATAAAAAGCAGGCTGGGTGTTCCAGTCCTGAGATCTTGTTTGACCCTCAACACGGAGCTTCAGTCTCGTTATTGGGGGGATTCTTATTCACGCTTAAGGACTATTTATGGGAAACTTATGCCGCTTGGTGGATATCGTGATTCGGTTGTTAGCGGCAGTTCGTGGAGTTCGGTTCGGGAACCTGAGTACATTCACGGATCCCGTTCGGGAGATTACCACTTCCCCTGGTTATGGTTCGTGGATTACACATTATACGAACAGAGACTTGATACGGTGAGATGGGAAGGTGGACTAAACGGCGATTTACTTATTAAGACAAAAGGTGTCTTAACAACTGTAATAGAATAGTTGCCTGCCTGCCAGCTTCTGTGTGAGGTTCACATTGGATACTGTGCCTACTTGCCCAGTGCCACCACTCATATCTGTTTTAACAATAGCTTAAGCTTTAGATTTTAAAGAAATCATTTTTGTTCACTGTAATAGAAGAGCAGTTGCCTGCCTGCCAGCTTCTGTGTCAGGTTGGATGCCTTGCCCATTTGCACAGTCAGTGCCACCACTCATATCTGTTTTAACAATAACTTAAGCTTTAGATTTTAAAGAAATAATTTTTTTTCACTGTAATAGAAGATCAGTTAGTTGTCTGCAAGCGTCTGGGTGTCAGGCCTACTTCAGCGTGTGCTCTGCAGACCTGTGCCAGCGTGCTTTGACAGTTGCCAATCATATCTGGTGTCTCTTTAGCGTGCTTTTACAAAGAAAAAAGGTTTCCAGTGTAAGCTAATAGCAGCCAGTCAGTGTCCTTCAAGCGGCTCTGTCAGGCCTTCCTTCAGCGTGTGCCCTGCACAACCCTGCCAGCGTACTTTGACAGTTTCCACTCATATCTGGTGTCTCTATAGCGTGCTTTTACAACCAAAATTTTGTTTCCGCTGTAATAGAAGAGCAGTTGCCTGCCTGCCAGCTTCTGTGTGAGGTTCACATTGGATACTGTGCCCACTTGCCCAGTGCCACCACTCATATCTGTTTTAACAATTGGTTAAGCATTAGATTTTAAATAAATAATTTTTTTCACTGTAATAGAAGAGCAGTTGCCTGCCTGCCAGCTTCTGTGTGAGGTTGGATGCCTTGCCCATTTGCAAAGTCAGTGCCACCACTCATATCTGTTTTAACAATTGGTTAAGCTTTAGATTTTAAATAAATAATTTTTTTCACTGTAATAGAAGAGCAGTTGCCTTCCTGCCAGCTTCTGTGTGAGGTTCACATTGGATACTGTGCCCACTTGCCCAGTGCCACCACTCGTATCTGTTTTAACAATTGGTTAAACTTTAGATTTAAAATAAATCATTTGTTTTCACTGTAATAGAAGAGCAGTTGCCTGCCTGCCAGCTTCTGTGTGAGGTTCACATTGGATACTGTGCCCACTTGCCCAGTGCCACCACTCGTATCTGTTTTAACAATTGGTTAAACTTTAGATTTAAAATAAATAATTTTTTTCACTGTAATAGAAGAGCAGTTGCCTTCCTGCCAGCTTCTGTGTGAGGTTCACATTGGATACTGTGCCCACTTGCCCAGTGCCACCACTCGTATCTGTTTTAACAATTGGTTAAACTTTAGATTTAAAATAAATCATTTGTTTTCACTGTAATAGAAGAGCAGTTGCCTGCCTGCCAGCTTCTGTGTGAGGTTCACATTGGATACTGTGCCTACTTGCCCAGTGCCACCACTCATATCTGTTTTAACAATAGCTTAAGCTTTAGATTTTAAAGAAATAATTTTTTTTCACTGTAATAGAAGATCAATTAGTTGTCTGCAAGCGTCTGGGTGTCAGGCCTACTTCAGCGTGTGCTCTGTAGACCTGTTCCAGCGTGCTTTGACAGTTGCCAATCATATTTGGTGTCTCTTTAGCGTGCTTTTACAAAGAAAAAAGGTTTCTAGTGTAAGCTAATAGCAGCCAGTCAGTGTCCTTCAAGCGGCTCTGTCAGTCCTTCCTTCAGCGTGTGCTCTGCAGAACTGTTCCAGTGCACATTGCCAATCATATCTGATGTCTCTATAGCGTGCTTTTAAAACCAAAATTTGTTTTTCACGGTTATAGATTGAATAGCAGTTACTTGTCTTCAAGCGGCTCTGTCAGTCCTTCCTTCAGCGTGTGCTCTGCAGAACTGTTCCAGTGCACATTGCCAATCATATCTGGTGTCTCTATAGCGTGCTTTTAAAACCAAAATTTGTTTTTCACTGTTATAGATTGAATAGCAGTTACTTGTCTTCAAGCAGGTGTCTCAGGCCTACAGTGTGTGCTCTGCAGAACTGTTCCAGTGCACATTGCCAATCATATCTGGTGTCTCTATAGCGTGCTTTTAAAACCAAAATTTGTTTTTCACTGTTATAGATTGAATAGCAGTTACTTGTCTTCAAGCGGGTGTCTCAGGCCTACAGTGTGTGCTCTGCAGAACTGTTCCAGTGCACATTGCCAATCATATCTGGTGTCTCTATAGCGTGCTTTTAAAACCAAAATTTGTTCTTCACTGTTATAGATTGAATAGCAGTTACTTGTCTTCAAGCGGGTGTGTCAGGCCTACAGTGTGTGCTCTGCAGAACTGTTACAGTTCACATTGCCAATCAATTCTGGTCTCACAGTAGCTTGCACGCATAGTACCACTAATCCCCCAAAAAATGACAGGCAGAGGCAGGCCACCCCGCAGGGGCCGTCGTGGTGCTGTGATTCCCTTTTGCCCTAGAATAATGCCCAGTTTTCAGAATGTCAGGATCGGGACAGGGATCCAACACGCAGAGTACAAACAGTAGAAAGGTACGTATACCGGACCTTAGAATGGCCGGACTAACGCACAGAAAGAGTAGAGAATGGTCAGAGACAAGAAGAGGTCGGGGGAACGAGAAGACAGGTAAGCGAGGAACAAGCCGGGTCAAAGGAAAACAGATAAAGCAGAATAGTACGAACAAGCCGGGTCAAAACCAAAAGGATAGCAAGGATACAAAAGCACTGCGAGACTAGACTGGCTAGAACCACGACAGGGCAATGAGTAAATGAGAGGAACACTGTTAAATACCCTGGTTTGGGAGAGAAGACACGCCTCCGACGAGTCCTGATTCGTCTCCACAGAATTGAGTGACGGGCCGTTCTGGGTTGGCGTCATGACGTCGGCTTCCGGACGTCCTGCTAGAAAAGGAAGTGACTCCCTCGCGGCCGGCGTTAGCAAGACCGGGTGAACCGCGAGGGACCGAGGAGACATGCCGTCCGGACGGATAAACTTCTAAGTCTCTACCTCTCTCAGAGGTAGAGACTTCAGGTACCCTGACAGTACCCCCCCTCTCAGATACGCCCACCGGGCGGAAGGAACCGGGACGAGATGGGAAGCGGGAGTGAAACGCCCTGCGGAGACTAGGAGCATGAACATCCTCTTGAGGTACCCAACTCCTCTCCTCAGGACCATAACCTTTCCAATCGACCAAATATTGTACTCTTCCCCGGGAGATTCGAGAATCAATGATAGAGTTAACCTCATACTCCTCCTGACCCTCCACTTGAACAGAACGAGGAGGGGCGATTTTGGAGGAGAATTTGTTACAGACCAGTGGTTTCAGCAATGAAACATGAAAGGAGTTAGGAATGCGTAAGGCAGCTGGAAGAGCTAGACAATACGCAACTGGGTTAATTCGAGTCAGAACCCTGTAAGGTCCAATATAACGGGGAGCGAATTTCATGGAAGGAACTTTTAAACGAATGTTTCTAGTGCTCAACCATACTCTATCACCTGGAACAAAAACCGGAGCCGCCCTTCTACGTTTATCTGCGTGTTTCTTAACCAGCATGGAATTGTGCAGAAGAATGTGTCGAATCTGATCCCACAACTTCCTCAAGTTGGCAACATGGACATCAACCGACGGTATCCCTTGGGAAGGAGAAACCAGGGGTAGGATGGATGAAAACCATAATTCATGAAGAAGGGGCTTGAATGAGTAGAATCACCAAACGAGATTGTTGTGTGCAAACTCCGCCCAAGGAATCAAACCGACCCAATCGTCCTGGTGTTCGGAAACAAAACAGCGTAAATACTGTTCAATCTTTTGGTTGGTACGTTCAGCAGCTCCGTTAGACTGAGGATGATAGGCAGAAGAAAAATTTAACTTGATACCCAGTTGAGAGCAGAAGGACCTCCAAAAACGGGAAACAAATTGGGAACCTCTGTCAGATACAATTTGGGAGGGTATCCCATGTAAACGAAAAATCTCCCTTGCGAATATCTCCGCCAATTCGGGAGAAAATTGAAGTTTAGGCAGAGGAATGAAGTGAGCCATCTTGGTGAATCTGTCAACCACAGTGAGGATAACAGTCTGTTTTTTAGAGATAGGTAGATCGACAATAAAGTCCATAGCCAAACAGGACCATGGCTTCTCTGGAACCTCTAGGGGATGCAGAAATCCACATGGAAGCGTATGAGGTTGCTTGGTCTTAGTACAAACCTCACACGCAGCAATGAAATCCTTACGTAAAGCAGGCCACCAGAAGTCTTTAGAGATCAAAGCATACGTCTTGCGAATACCAGGATGTCCCGCCACCTTGCTGTTATGGAAACACTGTAATAACTCCAGTTGAAGAGCGGGAGGAACGTAATATCGACCCCCAGGAGTCTGTTTAGGTGCTAGATGTTGCATCTTGATGATCTCGGCCAGTAACGGAGAATGAATCCTGAGATTCGTATTAGCAATAATATTGCATTTCGGAACTATAGAAGAAAGAACCGGTTCAGATATAGTAAACAGTTCGTATTGGCGAGACAAAGCATCGGCTTTCGAGTTCTTGGAACCAGGTCTGTAAGTAAGCACATAATTGAAGTGAGTCAGGAATAAGGACCAACGAGCTTGTCTGGAGGACAAACGCTTAGCCTCCCCAATATAGGACAAGTTTTTGTGATCCGTCAAAATAGTAACGGGATGTAAGGTCCCCTCCAATAAATGTCTCCACTCCTTTAAGGCCATAATGACCGCTAACAGTTCCCTGTCGCCGATGTCATATCTGCTTTCAGGCCCAGAAAGTTTCTTAGAAAAAAAACCACAAGGATGTAACGGTTTATCCACCCCTAACCTTTGTGACAGAACAGCACCTACTCCTGTCTCAGAGGCATCGACCTCGAGTAGGAACGGCAGAGTCGTGTCAGGGTGGACTAAAATTGGGGCAGAAGCAAAAAGTCCTTTGAGACTTTTGAAAGCAAGGAGAGCTTCAGTAGACCAAGTCTTAGTGTCGGCACCTTGTTTGGTCATATTAGTAATGGGCGCAATAATAGAAGAGTAACCCTTAATGAAGCGCCTATAATAATTGGAGAAACCAATAAACCTTTGAATAGCCTTGAGTCCCTTAGGTAATGGCCAATCCAAAATAGACTGGAGTTTGTCAGGATCCATCTTAAAGCCCTCCCCAGAAATCACATACCCAAGGAAGTCTATCTGGGTCTGGTCAAAACTGCATTTCTCCAATTTACAGTATAAACCATGTTGCAGAAGTTTGTGTAATAATTTTCTGACTTGTCTATGGTGGGTCTCAATCTCTCTAGAGTGTATGAGTATGTCATCCAGGTACACAATAACACAATCATGTTGAAATTCCCTAAGAACCTCATTAATCAAATCCTGAAATACTGCCGGTGCGTTACAAAGACCAAAAGGCATGACCGTGTACTCATAGTGCCCATAACGGGTGTTGAACGCAGTCTTCCACTCGTGTCCTTGCTGGATTCTCACCAAGTTATATGCCCCTCTGAGGTCCAACTTGGTGAAAATTTTAGAGCCCTTCAGCCGATCAAAGAGCTCGGTAATCAAGGGGATCGGATAAGCATTTCTGATGGTTATTTTATTCAAACCCCGATAATCAATACAAGGTCTTAGTGAACCATCTTTCTTTTTAACAAAAAAAATCCAGCCCCGGCAGGAGAAGAAGATCTCCTAATGAATCCCTTTTCTAAATTCTCCCGAATATACTCCTCTAGAACAGAATTTTCTTTAGTGGATAGAGGATATACATTGCCCCTGGGAGGCATGGTGCCAGGCAGTAGATTAATTTTACAATCAAAGGTTCTGTGTGGGGGTAGTGTATCAGCGTTCTTCTTGTCGAACACTGCCTTTAAGTCCAGGTACAGAGGAGGTATCTGTATCTCTGTAGACTGGGCAAAACTACCTGGTGTGTTAATTACAGCTAATGGGGAAACCTTGCGTAAACACCTCTCCTGACACCCCTGGCCCCATGAGAGTATCTCTCCTAACTCCCAATCGATACTAGGGTTATGTCTCTTTAACCATGGGTAACCCAGAACTATGGGAACAGAAGGAGACGAAATGAGCATAAGTGATAATCTTTCCTCGTGTAGGATACCAACAGTTAAGTTAATGGGTATAGTCTCACGAGAAATAACAGGCTCAAGTAAAGGTCTACCATCTATGGCCTCAACGGCCAAGGGTGTATCCCTTAACTGGGATGGGATAGTGTGTTCAGTAGCAAAGACTTGATCGATAAAATTCTCAGCAGCTCCGGAATCTATCGAGGCCATGGTCTTTACTACTCCCTTCTCCCAAGTTAAAGAAACTGGTAGCAGAAGCCTGTGATCTTTATAATTATGACTAAAGGACAAAATAGAAACACCCAAGGCCTGTCCTCTAGAGAAACTTAGGTGCGAGCGTTTCCCGAGCGATTGGGACAACTCAGGCGTAAGTGACCTCGAACTCCACAATACATACATAATCCCTCCCTTCTCCTGTACTGTCTTTCCTCTTCTGAGAGGCGAGTATTACCTATCTGCATAGGTTCAGGAAATAGTGAGGTATTGGAGTCAGGACTTTGAAATGCAGGAGCTAATTTAAAGACAGGTCTAAGGCTCCTCTCTCGAGTGTTCTGTCTCTCTCTTAAACGCTCATCAATACGGGAAATGAACGAAATTAAATCCTCCAAATTCTCAGGGAGCTCTCTAGTAGCAACCTCGTCAAGAATTACATCTGATAACCCGTTCAAAAATACATCTATATAAGCCTGCTCATTCCACTTGACTTCTGCCGCTAGAGACCTGAACTCTAGTGCATAATCCACCAGTGTTCGGTTCTCCTGTCTCAGGCGCAATAGTGATCTGGCTGCATTGACCTTTCTACCAGGAGGGTCAAAAGTTCTTCTAAAGGCAGCTACAAAGGCATTATAATTATATACCAACGGATTATCATTCTCCCATAAGGGATTGGCCCATCTCAGAGCCTTCTCAATGAGTAATGTAATAATAAATCCAACCTTCGCCCTATCAGTAGGATAGGAGCGGGGTTGTAATTCGAAGTGAATACTGATCTGGTTTAAAAAACCACGACACTTCTCTGGAGAGCCTGCATAACGTACTGGTGGGGTAATATGGGAAGAGGCACCTACAGTGGCTACCTCTAGGCCCGAAGTCACCGGAGAAACAGTAGTAGTACGTGTCTCCTCTGGTGGGTTATTAGCACGGGACAATAATGCCTGTAGTGCTAAGGCCATCTGGTCCATTCTGTGTTCCATGGCGTCAAACCTAGGATCGGAAGGACCAAGCTGACTGCTTGTACCTGCAGGATCCATTGGCCCTGTCGTAATGTCAGGATCGGGACAGGGATCCAACACGCAGAGTACAAACAGTAGAAAGGTACGTATACCGCACCTTAGAATGGCCGGACTAACGCACAGAAAGAGTAGAGAATGGTCAGAGACAAGCCGAGGTCGGGGGAACGAGAAGACAGGTAAGCGAGGAACAAGCCGGGTCAAAGGAAAACAGATAAAGCAGAATAGTACGAACAAGCCGGGTCAAAACCAAAAGGATAGCAAGGATACAAAAGCACTGCGAGACTAGACTGGCTAGAACCACGACAGGGCAATGAGTAAATGAGAGGAACACTGTTAAATACCCTGGTTTGGGAGAGAAGACACGCCTCCGACGAGTCCTGATTCGTCTCCACAGAATTGAGTGACAGGCCATTCCGGGTTGGCGTCATGACGTCGGCTTCCGGACGTCCTGCTAGAAAAGGAAGTGACTCCCTCGCGGCCGACGTTAGCAAGACCGGGTGAACCGCGAGGGACCGAGGAGACATGCCGTCCGGACGGATAAACTTCTAAGTCTCTACCTCTCTCAGAGGTAGAGACTTCAGGTACCCTGACACAGAAGCCACGTACCCTGAACTTGAAAAGTTCTGAGGACATAGTTGACTGGCTAACACAGGACACCCAATCTTGTACAGCCTCCGCTCGGAACCTTGACGCACCATCCTCCTCCAGCTTAGCTTCAGGCACCTCTCAAGATACCACTCACCCGCCTGCCGCCACCACCAAAACTAGCACCACAGCCTCTTTACTTGGTATGTCAGAGTAGTTATTCACACAACCTTTTGAAGAAATGAGTGATGCGCAACCATTATTGCTAGAGGATGTAGATAACAGGGATATGTCTCAGGCAGGCAGCATTAAACACATGGAGGTACGGTGTGATGATGAGGATGTTGTACCTGCTGCTGCTTCCTTTTCTGAGTTGTCAGATACAAGCGAAGCGGTTGATGATGACGATGCGTCCATGGATGTCACGTGGGTGCCCGCTCGGCAAGAAGAAGAACAGGGCAAAAGTTCAGATGGGGAGACAGAGAGGAGGAGGAGACGAGTTGGAAGCAGGGGGGGTCGTCGCAAGGAGCTAGTGGCACAGTCAGACAGTATGCATCGGCACCCGGGGTAAGCCCGACAGCACGCCAATCAACGCATGCTGTGTCCACCACCAGAATGCCGTCATTGCAGAGCTCAGCAGTGTGGCATTTTTTTTGTGTGTCTGCCTCTGACAACAGCGATGCCATTTGCAACCTGTGCCAAAGGAAACTGAGTCGTGGGAGGTCCAACACCCACCTAGGTACAACTGCTTTGCGTAGGCACATGATCTCACATCACAAACGCCTATGGGATCAACACATGAGTAGAAGCAGCACGCCTACTCTAAGCCGCCATCCTCCTCCTGGTCCAGCATCTTCAGCCACGTCAACCACTGCTGTCCTTCTTGCCCCCTCTCAACCATCCGCCACTCCGTCTCCCGCCTTGAGCAGTTCCCGCTCATCTGCCCACAGTCCTGTGTTTCTGTCAAGGACATGTTTGAGCGTAAGAAGCCAATGTCACCAAGTCACCCCCTTGCCCAGCGTCTGACAGCTGGCTTGTCCAAACTATTAGCCCGCCAGCTTTTACCATACAATCTGGTTGAGTCTGAGGCATTCAAAAAATTTGTAGCTATTGGGACACCACAGTGGAAGGTACCCGGCCGGAATTTCTTTTCACAAAAGGCAATCCCCAACTTGTACTCGATTGTGCAAAAGGAAGTCATGGCATGTCTGGCACACAGTGTTGGGGCAAGGGTCCATCTGACCACTGATACCTGGTCTGCAAAGCATGGTCAGGGCAGGTATATCACTGCGCATTGGGTAAACCTGCTGACGGCTGACAAGCAAGGAATGCGTGGCATTGCAGAGGAGTTGGTGACACCGCCACGAATTGCAGGCAGTCCTGCTGCCACCTCCTCTACGAGCTCCTACTCCATCCTCTTCCATAACCTCCTCGGCTGAGTCCTCTTGTGCCGCTGCTTCTTGCTCCACATCAACGGCACCCCCCCAGCTCCCCAGGTACTATTCCACATCCCGGATACGGCAGTGTCACGCCGTCTTGGGTTTGACTTGCTTGAAAGCAGAGAGTCACACCGGACAAGCACTCCTGTCCGCCCTGAACGCACAGGTGGAAAAGTGGCTGACTCCGCAGCAACTGGATATCGGCAAAGTGGTGTGTGACAACGGAAAAAATTTGATAGCGGCATTGAAGTTGGGCAAGTTGGCACATGTGCCGTGCATGGCACATGTGTGTAATCTGATCGTACAATGCTTTGTGCATAAGTACACAGGCTTACAGGACGTCCTGAAGCAGGCCAGGAAGGTGTGTGGCCATTTCAGGCGTTCCTACACGGCCATGGCTCACTTGGCCGATATCCAGCGGCGAAACAACATGCCAGTGAGGCGCTTGATTTGCGACAGCCCTACACGTTGGAATTCAACACTCCTAATGTTCGACCGCCTGCTCCAACAAGAAAAAGCTGTTAATGAATATTTGTATGACCGGGGTGCTAGGACAGCCTCTGGGGAGCTGGGAATTTTTTTGCCACGTTACTGGACGCTCATGCGCAATGCCTGTAGGCTCATGCGTCTTTTTTTTTTTTTTTCCAACGTATATTAAAATTTTTAGTATACAAATGTAAAAACATATCCCATGCTTTACCCATTTTACAGTACAACTGTACACATGCAACAGAAAAGAAATCACTGAAATTCAACAACACAAAGCTTACATGGGCTTTGAGGTGTTTGCCAAAATGCATGTATTTGTAGCCCAGATATAACAGTGGCTATAATTAACCTATGTAAACTTGTCACATCTGGCACACTTATACATTACTAAACACAGAATAGTAGTGAACTAAAAAACAAATTAAAAAATTCTGGTATTTGAAGAATATATTCAAATCATTCGTTTTCTGCCTACATTTTGTCACAGTTTTCAATTCAGTACAAATAGATGTTCAGTGAATAAACAGCTTAATATGGGGTTGTTGCTTGCTAAAAACAGACAGTTATGCTTTCTTCAGAAAACAATTATTGAACATTTGAAACTCCCATAGAAAGTATGGCTTTCAACTTACTGAGACAAATTAACATTTCAGCTTTGATGTTCAGCACATTACATGTATTTTTTTCAATATTTCGCTAAAACATAACAGTTAAAAAAAACAAAAAAACGTAAATATAACAAAACTACAACATTTATGCAAAAGGTTGAGGTCCTGCAGTAAAATGTTGATCAGATAAGAAGTTAGGTGGTATTATTTGTGAAAGCGGGTAAGAGAAGAGATTGGCTGGGTCAATGGACAATGGATTTACTGCATGAGTAGGTGGCAACATACCATGCCAGCCAGGGTAGGCTGCTTCTGGATACAATGGAAAAGATGGATATGGGAGACCTGCTGGAACAGTATTTGGCACATGGAGAGGTGGCATAATATTAGCACCCTGACACTCTCCTATAATTACAGAGAATTCTCCTGGGAACTGAAGGCCATTGCTCAAATTTTGGAGCATATTCATGGTTTCTTGGTAATTACCCATTGGCTTAAGTCAGCATCACCTGGGGGGTTTATCAGCCCTTTGCATATAAGGCAGTCCTGATCTAAAAGGTGGCTCTTGTGTTGGGATGTTGTGTCCCTTTTCTCTGAGATGCAATCCTGCTGAGAATCCTGAGGCTGCCACACAGAATCAGACAGATCCTCTAGGGTCAAGTTCTGATCGGGCACGGTATCAATTTCAATTAACCCCTTGTGTGTCAGCTTTGTCATCTGAATCTGGTATGGCTGTCTTTCCTCTTTCTCGATTAGTTCCAGTGCATGTTTTCTCTTTTGAATTCTCCAGTTGGCCAGCTCCTGTGCAGCCATTTACGTTGCACTCATTAGAACCAAACACTGTGGGGTGATTTATGGCCCCCACCCACCGCGCAGGGGTTGGGGAGGACAGTAGCTCCCCCCAGTGTGTATCATGGGCTTTGAGGACAGGTGTCAATCCATACCTGCCAAGTGACCCTATGTAGGGGTAACAGTCCCTATTCTGCTCTGTGTCAGTGTGTATCATGGTCTCTGTGGACGGGGAACAGTCTCTATTCTGCTCTGTGTCAGTGTGTATCATGGACTCTGTGGACAGGGAACAGTCCCTATTCTGCTCTGTGTCAGTGTGTATCAGGGGTTTTGAGGACAGGTGTCAATCCATATCTGCCAAGTGACCCTATGTAGGAGGAACAGTCCCTATTCTGCTCTGTGTCAGTGTGTATCAGGGGCTTTGAGGACAGGTGTCAATCCATACCTGCCAAGTTACCCTATGTAGGGGGGACAGTCTCTATTCTGCTCTGTGTCAGTGTGTATCATGGTCTCTGTGGACGGTGAACAGTCTCTATTCTGCTCTGTGTCAGTGTGTATCATGGTCTCTGTGGACGGTGAACAGTCTCTATTCTGCTCTGTGTCAGTGTGTATCATGGTCTCTGTGGACGGTGAACAGTCTCTATTCTGCTCTGTGTCAGTGTGTATCATGGTCTCTGTGGACAGGGAACAGTCTCTATTCTGCTCTGTGTCAGTGTGTATCAGGGGTTTTGAGGACAGGTGTCAATCCATATCTGCCAAGTGACCCTATGTAGGGGGAACAGTCCCTATTCTGCTCTGTGTCAGTGTGTATCATGGTCTCTGTGGACGGTGAACAGTCTCTATTCTGCTCTGTGTCAGTGTGTATCATGGTCTCTGTGGACAGGGAACAGTCTCTATTCTGCTCTGTGTCAGTGTGTATCAGGGGTTTTGAGGACAGGTGTCAATCCATATCTGCCAAGTGACCCTATGTAGGGGGAACAGTCTCTATTCTGCTCTGTGTCAGTGTGTATCAGGGATCATTAGGATAGGTGTCAATCCATATCTGCCAAGTGACCCTATGTAGGAGGAACAGTCCCTATTCTGCTCTGTGTCAGTGTGTATCAGGGGCTTTGAGGACAGGTGTCAATCCATACCTGCCAAGTGACCCTATGTAGGGGGGACAGTCTCTATTCTGCTCTGTGTCAGTGTGTATCATGGTCTCTGTGGACAGGGAACAGTCTTTATTCTGCTCTGTGTCAGTGTGTATCAGGGGTTTTGAGGACAGGTGTCAATCCATATCTGCCAAGTGACCCTATGTAAGGGGAACAGTCTCTATTCTGCTCTGTGTCAGTGTGTATCAGGGGTTTTGAGGACAGGTGTCAATCCATATCTGCCAAGTGACCCTATGTAAGGGGAACAGTCTCTATTCTGCTCTGTGTCAGTGTGTATCATGGTCTCTGAGGACGGGGAACAGTCTCTATTCTGCTCTGTGTCAGTGTGTATCAGGGCTGGGCTTTGAGGCCAGGTGTCAATGTTAGGTGATTTCTGCCCTTGATGGATTAAAATCAGACTCTGCATCAACTGTGCAATTTTCCATGGGAGTTTTGCCATGGATCCCCCATGCCACAGTCCAGGTGTTAGTCCCCTTGAAACAACTTTTCCATCACTTTTGTGGCCAGAAAGAGTCCCTGTTGTTTTTAAAATTCGCCTGCCCATTGAAGTCAATGGCGGTTCGCGAACATTTGCGGAAGTGCGTGTTCGCGAACCGAAAATTTCGGGTTCGCGACAACACTATTGCCTAGCAACATGGAATGCTGGGAAATCCGGCAAGATGGCGCCCAGACCCAGGAGGACTCCTACTCAGCACTGATTACAGAGGGGGGTGGCTGTGGATGTTTGTTATCATATGGGGTTGAGGGACATGGTGCATTGAAAAAGGGTTGTACCCAAAACGTCTGTTTTTTATTCTGTCCTCCAATAAATTTTGGTAGCACATAGCAACATTTTGTGCAGCCTCTTGTTGTTTGATTTGCAGCTAATATAAAGCTGTAACGAATGCACCTTCGTCACTGGGTTTTGGAGAGGCCTGCTTGCCAGCCTCTAGCCCTGTGACTATTGCCGCTGGGATGTATTGCCTTTTAAAACACTATTTGTGCCCTTTTGACATATGGAGGTAGCACTTCGAATTTACGAAGTGGTTCGAAGTGGAACTTCGAACCGACTAACTGTCGGACCACCCACAAGGGGAGTGTGCAGCTTGTTAACCTCCCAGGATTGTGGTTAACAAGTGCTTAATTGACGAACGGCGGGTTGGTTGCCATTTGTATAGTCGAACATGTGGAAGAAGCCATTTTGTTTAACCCCTTAAGGACCAAGCTTCTGGAATAAAAGGGAATCATGACATGTCACACATGTCATGTGTCCTTAAGGGGTTAAACAAACGCGGTCAGCGGTGTTTTGCCATCGAGTTCATGGAACTAAAATTGGACACTCCACCTCCAGCTAAGTTGGACTAAATCCCCAAGAATAGAGGGCCGTTCGGCAGTAGTAAGCTACCGAACACACTTCAACACTTACTTTGTGCACGAACGGTCCCGTTCGACTATTTGAAGTGCACTTTAATCATTGGAAATAGACCGGCTGCACAGCCTAATTCTCTGGAATTATTTTGGGCTTGCGGCAAGTCAAAAGTAACATTTTTGGGGGTATGTTATTGTGGCGGAATTGCCTTGTTTCTTTTGCTTGTGGATGTGCCTAGAATGTGTGTTTCCCCTCCTTCCTATTCCTTTTTCTATAATTTTGACTATAAAATCCTGCACTACACCTTTTGACCCAGCGGGGGGTGCTCTGGACCACCCCAGAACCTCAGTTAGAACGTTTACTTAGAATGTTCACACCTCACTAACGAGGTGTGACAACCACAGACCACAAGGGAACGAGCGGCATGTGCTTCCCCTGGGTGGCCGCTGGTTTGTATTACTGAATGCCCATCAGGGGGAGCATTCATCTCCCGAACAGTGCTGGACCACCATAATACGTTCACACCTCACTAACAAGGTTTAAAAACGGCAGACTGCAAGGGAACGAGTGGCGCATGCTGCCCCTGTGTGGCCGGCAGTTCATGTTACCGAACGCCCACCAGGGGGAGCATTCGACTCCCGAACCAGCCTGTGTACACTGTCTTCGATCCCTGTGTCAGGGATCATCCTACCTGCCTCAAACTGAGCTATAATCCCTCATCCTTGTCCCTTACCTGGGAGCCACGAGGCCACGCTTGTGGCTGCCCAGGAGAGCGCTCTCCACGGTGGACACCTGCATGGGGATATCCACTGAAGAGAGCGGCGCGCACCAGCAAAGAGAGTCCCTGGGGCTGTGAGTTGGTCTAATGGCCCCAGGTTCCCACTGGCCGCATGGAAGGCCGTGCCAACAAATGGGAGAGGGAGCGCCCATTCAAACTGGGTTTGCACCACTTTTCTGGTTGCCCGGCACAAATAAAGCATTGATTGGTCGCCGCAGGGAGCGAGCGGTAAATCCAAGAAGGGGCGCTTTTTCAAACGGGGTTTCGCGAATAAGTTCCGCACCTTTCAGCGGGTTGGTGACATCGGGTTTTGCACCTTATATTCTGATTGGGCCGTAAAAAAAACCCATCCTGAGCAAGGATTAGTGCAGCCGAGTTTTGCGCCCTTTCTTCGGATTGGGCAGCAAAACTCCTTCCTCCCCCTAACGCTGATTGGCGCGATTTGGTTCACCCCATTTCGGCTGATTGGTCGTTGCTTGGTTTAGGTGCGAAGTTTGAATTCACCAGACTAAACCAAGCAAAACCATAAAACTAATTCCGGTGATGTACAGAGCCTTGAGCCCCAGACTTTCAACGCAGATATCTCTGTCTCTGTACATCCGATCGACCCACTTTTTGCAGGGATCACAGATAGACCCCAGGGCTATTCCATATAAAATATAACCCTGTACACCCTCCCCGTCCCGGGGGAACTGAGACCCAAAGTTCACCCCCCTATATGTAAAGTGTACTCATGCGTGTCCCTGAGTCATGTTAGTATCTCCCAGAGTGGGAGATGGTTATCTGTTCCCCAGCCCCCTCCTGTATGTGTTTTGTGTTGTGCTGGATGGAGACCCCCAGCGGTTGTCCGTGCATAAAAAGCTGTGTGCCCAATAAAAATTGTCAGACGTTGTATCCTGGAACTGTGTCCCATCCTGTTATTGGGGAAATGGGTCTGACCTACTCTAACCCAAGGGAATAACCAGCCTGGTTACCCAGGTCCCGCTACAGTTATGTTTTGGGGTACTTTCTGAACTTTGTGAAAATGTGGTATTTCTGCCTGGAGATAATTGAGTTACTTACAGGACTTTACTCAATTATCTCCCAAGCAGAGGGGAGTGAGTGTGTGCTGTACATGGGAGTGTCACAGACTGTATGATTGTTCTAATTGGTTTGTGTCATTTGTGTTCCTGTGCCCCATCAGGTCCAGGGGGTGTTTCTCTGGCCTGAAGAATTGTATAAAAGCCAACCTAAACCATTAAAGATTGGATCATCTTGCACCTTCATGAAGTTTCGTCTCATGTTTGGGGGACTGGAAAACTACATTGCTATATCACAATACTCCCCTGAGTATAATCACTAGCTCTTCTAAGAGCTGTTCCTGCTTGACTCTCTGGAGCAAGAGAGGTTCACCCACTGGAACCTTGTCGTAGGTCCATGATGGGTAGGAGACGGCAAGACCCCAACCAAGCTGCGTCGGATCATGGGGCTTGCAGTGGTTATGGTGTTCCAGCACAGTGCTTATGGTACTCGTCAGTACTAGGAAGCAGCAATTGACTGAGGTATCTGGTCGGGATGCACTCGGTCCGTCACAAGAGCTAACCTTGAAATTAAGGGAGTTGCATTGGACGCACTGACCATAAGTTGTGCCTATATGCAGACAGTGGCATACATACCGGGGTCGCAGGGGTCGCGGCTGCGACCGGGCCCGGCCCACCAGGGGGCCCGGCCACCCTGCGACCCAGGCATGTACCCACAGGGCCAGCCTCTTCCGCTGGGGGGCCCAGGAGCTGGCCACCTCCGGGCCCCCCGAGGATGGCCCTGCTGTCACCCGGCTGCTGGGCACGCGAGGGAGCACTGTCCCCTGGGTGCTCCCTCTTCAGCTCCCTCGCGTGCCGCACTGATACCGGAGCCGGAAGATGACGTCATCTTCCGGCTCCGGCATCAGTACGCGGCGCGCGAGGGAGCTGAAGAGGGAGCACTTAGGGGACAGTGCTCCCTCGCGCGCCCAGCAGCCAGGTGACAGCAGGGCCAGCAACACCACTGGACCCCAGGGAATCCCCTCAGCTCTCCCACAGGTAAGGAGGCTGGGGGTATTAAATTTAAAAAAAAAACGTGTGTTAGTGAGTGTGTTTGTGTTAGTGATTGTGTTAGTGATTGTGTTAGTGATTGTGTTAGTGAGTGTGTTAGTGATTGTGTTAGTGAGTGTGTTAGTGAGTGTGTTAGTGATTGTGTTAGTGTTAGTGAGTGTGTTAGTGAGTGTGTTAGTGAGTGTGTTAGTGTGAGTGTGTTAGTGTGTTTGTTAGTGTTAGTGTGTGTGTGTGTGTGTTAGTGTGTGTGTGTTAGTGTGTGTGTGTGTTAGTGTGTGTGTGTTAGTGTGTGTGTGTGTTAGTGAGTGTGTGTGTTAGTGAGTGTGTGTTAGTGGGTGTGTTAGTGAGTGTGTGTTAGTGTGTGTGTCTGTTACTGAGTGTGTGTCTGTCAGTAAATGTGTGCGTCTGTTCATGAGAGTGTGTGTGTGTGTGTGTGTGTCTAAAGCACTTACCTTTCTCCAGCGCCGGGCTCCCTTGGCGCTGGGGATCTCTCCGTCCCGATCCGCCTCTCAGCTCCGAATGCACATGCGTGGCAAGAGCCACGCACGCATTCAAACCGCCCATAGGAAAGCATTACTCAATGCTTTCCTATGGACGTTCAGCGTCTTCTCACTGTGATTTTCACAGTGAGAATCGCAGAAAATCCTCTAGCGGCTGTCAATGAGACAGCCACTAGAGGCTGGATTAACCCTCAGTGATACATAGCAGTTTCTCTGAAACTGCTATGTTTTCAGCTGCAGGGTTAAAACTAGAGAGACCTGGCACCCAGACCACTTCATTGAGCTGATTTGATCTGGGTGTCTGTAGTGGTCCTTTAAGTGTATGTGTTTATGCATGCACTGGCGTACATACCGCGGTCGCACGGGTCGCAGCCCTGCGACCAGGTGCCCGCCGCCATGTGTTGCGGCCCCAGCCCGCGCAGAGTAAGCGCGGGGGGGCCCACAGATCAGTTTTCGCACCGGGGCCCCATGGGTTGTGTGTACGCCACTGTATGCAGACAATATCATTCTTACCCCGACCGACCCAATAGCCGTTTTGGCTCCTTTGGTTCCAGAAGTTGAGAGGTACAGTGAAGTTTCTAATTATGAAGTCAATATGGTAATATCTCAAATAATGTCTATAAATCTTAGTTTTACGGTAAGGGAAAGTCTAAAATTGGAATATCTTTTTGTATGGACCTCGGGTGGTCTTATGTATTTAGGGATTTATTTTTCTCAAAATCTAACAGAAATGTGTATAACAAATGTTGAAATCCTTTTTAAAGATACTGTTATGGCCAAATGCAAATATTGTATTCCTCAAACTGTGTACTTTATCGTTAAAAGATATTGCAAACTGACAATGTGTTAGAAATGGAACATATTGTTTTTCATACATGTTCCTTTAACCCCTTAAGGACCAAACTTCTGGAATAAAAGGGAATCATGACATGTCACACATGTCATTTGTCCTTAAGTGGTTAAGCAATAACCTTTTACCTACTTTCAGTGCATAATATGTTTAAGCCATTTTGTCCCAGACGAAATACAATAACAATAATGCATAAACAAGCTTCAAGGCTATGCTACGACTCTTTCAGTACGTAATATACTGTGGTAACCCTAAGTAGATAAAGATGTTCAGACTTTAAGATGCCATCTTGACCTAAGTCAGGAAAATTTCCATGACATGTACACCCTTTAGTTATGGCCCTGTATTTTTGCCAAGTTAAGGGAGGACCTAAGAAGTTACATTTTCATATATGAACTACGGTGACCCTAAAATGAAGACACCTAAGGTATAAATAGTTGTACTTTTAAATGTTAAGGGCCAGAGGAGAGACTTGGAGACAAACGCTGCTCCATCTTAAAATGACAGAGAGGCTGGAGGGTATGTAAATCTATTAATGATATTTGCAAGCATGTCGTTTAATCTTATAAACTCTGCTATAAATTATTGTAATAGATTTTATATGTCTATATTTATATTTTTTATATAAAAAAATATCCAAAAGACAAAACTTTTTTGCTTCCAAGACAATCCTTATTTTATATTGTATTCTCAATTTTTTATATATGTTACATAGAGGATCTCTTACTAACTATATAAAATTATGGCTAAGATATCTGTATGGTTAGCCCTGCTAATTTCTATGCTTTAAGACATTGTAGTGGTAAATAAGGGAACCAGCCTCGGTTACAATACTAGTATAAAACTATTGAAGGAATGGAAAAACATTGGTATCTCCTGGTTAGGAAGATTGAATGTTATCAAATCATATATCCTCCCCTAATGGTCTTACTTTTTTAGGATGCTACCTTTATCTATAGCCTTAATTAAACTTAAACAAGTACACAAACTCTTTATGAATTACATATGGGGCTCTAAGAAGCCTAGAATTCCAGTCTCACATTTAATGAAGAAAACCAACAAAGGGGACCTAGCGATCCCAAACATTATTAGATATTATGAAGCGAGTAGGATCTTTCATTTAAGAAGGTCGGGGGGCGGGGCCGAGCGGTCGCATGAGAGACCAGCTCCCGCACAACATGGCTTGATAGGCCCGTTAATCGCCGGTTATGGGAGGAAATCGATGCTCAGCATCCACGTACCTCAATGCACGCGGGCTACCAGAGCCGAGGAGAGGCTTGCCGTTGGGGTTCTAGTCCCTCGGAGGAGAGGTCCCCGACGCACCAGGTGGGGGCCTGCCTGGCGGTGAGTGGAGTGGACGGCTGCCACTCCACTATCCTGCCCAACGTAACCCGACAGCCAAACGGAACACCGGCGGATCCGGTCCCGACCCCCCCCCCTCTGGACTGGGGGGGTCATCCCGGTCTCCACTGGAGGATACAATGCGGTCCTCAACGAAGCCTGCAAGGCGAACTCCAAAGGCCCCAATCTAAAATGGCCGCCGCACTGACTAGCCGACACACGGCACCCAGAGAAACCCCCTAGCTACCAACAAGGGGACTGAGTGAACCCCTGGCCCCAGCAACACCTGTACCCAGCTACCAGATTCTACCTACCTGAGACACCTGCCTCACAACCGGGACCCGGACAAACAAAGGCCCACAAGATGGCGGACCTGCGTCCAGAAGCACCACGAGGCACCCGGACACAGAGATATTTCACGTCTGGCTGACAGGTACATTCCGACATGATACACACCCACTGCCAAGCGAACACCAACCACCACTAAGACAAGGCATTGGATGAATGGGCAAGAAGCTCCGGACTGTCTCATGGCACGGGCACTGATGGCACTGCAGCCCTGGTATATCCTAGCGGACACCCGACGAGTTCAGGCTCTCCTGTGAGCCTTTGGGACTGACATATGGACACAATCCTGTCTAATAACCTGAGCAGCAACATGCAGAGTTTCTCAGGTCTGTGCCCTGCCCAAAGGTGCAGCCCACCCCTGAGAGACCCACTTCAGATGGCAGGACTGTCACTCTGCACTGCCCACTCAAACCCCTTGTAAAACCGAGTGGTTAACAATATTACAAGATTCTTTGTTTACGTTATCGACATCACTATATATCAAAATAAACAGCGGAATCTAATGCATACTTAAAATACCCACTTGTTAGAATGACTACTCGCCCTAGCCGGGTTAGCATTATAAGACAGAGAAGCAATGTTTTCAATTAACCTATATAATTAATCTTCAGTCCTTTCATGTTATTCTGTCTTACCTACAAATGCCAATAATTATGCATATAGTGTTCAAATAGTATTTGCAAATTCAAAGAACAAGGTGGCTACTTCTGAATTTAATACAAATAGGCACACTGCTTAACTTAAGCTACTACCTAACCTAATTACGCTAGCATGTTTAACTATCTAGCGCTCTGTACCCGCACTACATACATTGTAGACTAGAGCAGCTTAAGGATACTCGTGTAGCTGCTTAAGGCAGATATAGAACGCTCTATGTCAATGAGACACTGTTTGAGCTATGCAGCTAACTGTTAAGCATCACTTACCCATTTTATTTCACTTAACGTCACTTACTAGAGCTTGCATCACTATGTTTATTATTCAAGTGTTATACTATTATCTCTAATGAAGCATGTTTCTTTAACTTAAAAAAGTGCAGTTGTCTCTCATGCCATGACACTGTATACAAATGTTCGACCACATTAAGCTTGTAGATGCTGTTGTGGCGCTACCAGCCTGTATGTTGCTTCTTTGTTGCACACTAAAATAAAGAATTAAAAAAAAAAAAAAAGAAGGTGGCAGCCCTTAAATGTAGCCGACGAGCCATGGTAAAAAGTAGAGTCATCCCAATTAAAGGTGAGGAACCTCTCTGCTTTGATATGACTTGATGAAGGCGCAAGTACTAAGTTCATGGTATCAATTGGAAATACTTATTTTAAAGTACTATATTAGGGGGCGTGTCCTGGATCCCGAAACAAGCGGTTGCATGCCTTAGCTGCTCTGCACTGTGTGGCCTAAAAGTGAGCCATTTTACTACAACAAAGACCTGAACTCCTGGACAGCATGTCTAAACCCAAAGCTAAGAGGCATACGGAGAAGCAAGAGAAATTTCACTTCTTCACCCCACGTGCAGGACATAAAAAAAAAACTGCCGTAACGCACGATACTGACCAAGAAGGCGCCGACAAGTAAATGGACGGATGCCAGGGGTCGCTGAACCCAGACTCCCCACTTACACAAGCTTTAATGCAAAACATGCTCAATGACATGTCCGCGAAAAGGCTCCAGACTCTGAAAGCTACTATAAACAAGCTCCAAAAGGACCTCCATGATCTGGGTACAAGGGCGTCAGCCATTGGGAACAAAATGGCCGAAGAAGCACAGGCATATAACTACTTGGCCACGAAAGTGGAAGGCCTTATGTCCCACATGGAAAGCTATAATACTAAGCTAGCGGACATCAAGGACCGGGCCCACATCAGGGGAGTAGTGGAGTCTGTGGGCATCAGTGGCCTGCAGGCCTATGTCACGGGGCTCCTGCACACCATGGCGCCAGACCTGCCACAAGACTTACTGTTGTTCTACAGTGTTCACTGGATGGCAAGGCCTAAATTTCTACCACCAAACACTCCCAGGGATATCCTACTTAGAATGCATTATTACCATGCAAAGGAAGCAGTCCTGATGGGAAACAAAGCTACAAAGTTATGACATGAGAAATACAAGTGTTACGGTTACTCCCAGGCTAACTGGAAGCTGGACCGCTTGGATAATCTGGATCCCAGTGTAGAGAGTGAGAAGACCCGCTGCAGCTAATAATCCATACAAATCCTGTAAATGTAGAACAATCCCACTAGCTATTATACAGCTAGGATACTCTTCCCCCCCCAAAACGAGTCGAGGCTGCGATTTGAAGGTCAAACAAGAACTGGCTTTAATGGCACACAGGGATCGGTATTTATGCAAAATCTCAGGTTCAGGGACAGCCCCATCTGGACCTGATGGGATACAGGAATGTTACAAGAGATCAACCAATCATAATACAATGCATCGTTAGAATTTGTTACCGCCCAGCTTGGAGATAATGAATCCAACGGCTTTGACAATACAATTATCTCCAAGTGCCTAAATACCAAGTTTTTATTACACACAAAAAACAGGTTAAAAATATATAACTTTCACATTATTAATTGAAATTCGGGACTTCTACCATTCATTCTATAATCCCGGTCTGGATGTAAAAGTTCACCGAAGAGCGCCTCAAACCCACGAACCATATGCTCAGTTTATTCGTTATAAAGTCCGTTCGCATATTTGGTCCCTGAGCCTGAGATGGCGGCCATGTTTTTGCATGTTTCAATAGGCAGCGGGACCTCGGCATCAAACTCGTGGAACGGGTACTGGCCAGAGTTGTGCACGAATCCCCGCTCTCTGGCTGGATGTTTCAGCTGTTCGGGAGCTGACCGTAGACCGCCGTGAAGGGGGTACTTAACCTGCGGTTAACCGCAACATTCCACATTCTAATTGAGGCCACACGCTAGGCTGTAGGTGGTCTCCGTTCGTGACTCTTTCGGTAGTTGGATGATCGGGAGATAAGGCACGAACGGGAATGCCCTGAGGCCGTCAATTAATCTGCGGTTAACCGCAAACCGCAACGCTCTGGGCGATCAATTGGTAACACACTCCTCCATTATGGTGGTCGGCCGTTCGGCAGTAGGAAAGGTGACCAGGGTTAAGTGGTGGCACACGCCAGGGACCGGTGGTCTGTTGATCGTTTCACGAATCGGTGCACATAATCCTTTCGTGAGTACAGTATAAAGTGTAAAGTACCAAAGCCTCATATAATAAATAATAACACAATGTTGGTCTGTGACGGTTTTGTAACAACAAGGACATCTCTATCTTTGCTGACATCTCCACCTTTACCCTAAAGAAACGGAGGACCTTTCAAGACATCACAGCATGGCTCAGGGAGAACCATCTGCTTTACCGCTGGTGCTACCCTGTAAAGCTGCTAGTCCAGAGAGAGGGGAAGACAACTGTGATAAGCACCACGGAAGAGGGCGAACGAATCCTCCGAGACTGGGGCCTGGAGAAGTCGACCTAACCAGGGAAATCGACGGGGCCACAGAGAATCTTCCGAGTGGAAGAAAGTGAGACGGTGTTGAGAGTGTTCCAGGGACTGAGATTTGCACACTAGATTCACGAAACAGCAAGACTCCAGTTCTGCCCACTCTAACCTGTGTCCCTACATTAAGGGTAGCTTGAGTCATGGGGCACACGTTACTCAAGTGTCCTTGACCTCTAGCATAAAATACCCTCGCAACAGATTGGGACTTAGATACAGGTTATAATGCCTCCTTACTGTTTTTTTTTTTTTAATTTTATTTCTTTTTATTCCGGAAATCCAGACATGCACAGGACACAATAGATAGCACAGTCGAACAGTGTATCAGCACTATGGTTTGTTACAGTGATTGCATACCTTCTGTACAGTAACGTACATATTCGCTGCCTTCTGTGGGTCGCCAGCCAGTTTAGCCCCAACTCTGTTCAATTTCTAGTTTGTTGGTTGCTGGCCCCCTAGCCCATGTGTCGCTCCCTACATATGAGGTCTATAAAGACTGCGGTAGCGTCTTTGTTGTGTGTCCGACTGTGTGGATCCCAGGTGTTTTTAGGGAAGTTCCAGTTTAAGGCTGGTTGTGAGGACTCCTATAGAGAGGAGAGAAAGAGAGAGAGGAAAGTAGAGAAAGAATAGCGAGTTAGTTTTAGGCATTTGTGATATCTTCTTGGGTCTTCTAGGCGGGGAGGAGGGGAGGGGGGGGGGAGGGAGAGCAGGCAGTAATGGTTGTCTCTATGGGTTCTGCTATTTCCTTTGGTATGATCGAAAAAGGTTCCTGTTGTGGATAACCTATCCCTTTGTCACCTGGATGTTTCGTCTTGAGCCGCAGCACTTAGGTCCGTCTGTCCTTTCAACCATTCATTCCATTTTTCCCATGTATCTAGGTTTTTATTGTGTCTATCAGAGCTCTCATGAGCCATCTTTTCGTACCTGCCATTGAGAGATACCTGTTGTATCACTTCGCTTATGGGAGGGGCAGTGGTGGATTTCCACTTCCTAGCTATAAGTAAGTTCGCTGCTATCAATATGTGGAATGCCAGAGTCTCTTGTTGTTTTGAGAGGAGGTCGGGGAATATGAACAGTAGGAAAAATTCTGCTGATTCCCGTATCGGTTTGTGTATTACTTCCCCAATTAGCCTTGCGATCTTCGCCCAGAAGGGTTTGATAATCGGGCAGCCCACCAGATATGTAACATTGTTCCTTTGTCAGTGTTGCATCTCCAACATTTGTCAGAGGTGTTTGGGAACATGTGCGCTAGCCTCGCTGGTGTTAGGTACCATCTGGTGGCTATTTTCCGTATTAGTTCTACGTGAGAGTTGCATCTTGTGTATTTTTTGTGTACCTTAAAGGCCCCAGACCAGGCGGCGTCAGGTATCTTGTGTCCTAGGTCTTCCTCCCAGTCTTTGGTGTATTTTGGCATAGGGCGTCTGTCATCCCTCAAAATTACTTCGTAGCAAGTCGATATTACCTTTTTCTTTGGTAGCAGCCCTGCGCACGTTTTTTCTATTTGGTCATGTTTTGTATTGTGGGTGGGTGGAGGGATCTTGTTTGGTTAGTGTTTTTAGTAGGGATTGTAGCTGTAGGTATGGCAGGCTACTTATTTGGGGTGTGCTCAGCGGCAGGTTAAGTTGGGGGAACGGGATCAAGCCCTCTCCGCTCCATGCTTGGTGTAGAGAGTATGCTCCCCTGCTCTCCCATCCCCTGCTGTCAACGGTGGGAATGTAGTATTTGAAGCATTTAATCGGAGTAGCTAACGACATTGGACTCCAGGAGGAGAACTTATCTTTTTTATTATCCCATGTCTTCAGCATTAGGGCTGTGGTGGGTAGCATGTTGTGCGTTTGTGGTCTTAGGGGCTTAGGTATCCAGAATAAACAAGAGATCCCTTCTGTTAGGGACCAATAGGACTCAATCTCCACCCATGGTGGTTGGTGTTTTGTGTCTTGGGCTGTGATGGTGTGGCTGAGTATTGTGGCTGTGTAGTAAGCTAGGATATTTGGTCTGCCTATTCCCCCCTCTCCTAATTTTCTAGTGGCTGTGGCCTTTGGGATGCGGGATTTGCGTCGGTCATTAATAAACCTGTCTATGTGTTTTTGCAATTTGGTAAAGTATGTCTTTGGGACTTCCACTGGTATGGAGCGGAACAGGAACTGCAGCTTCGGGAGCAGCATCATTTTAAAGGCCGCTATGTGGCCCAGCCAGGACAGGAATTTACCTGTCCATTTGTCCATTTTTGTGCGGATGTCGGATGCCACTTTAACCCCTTAAGGACACATGACATGTGTGACATGTCATGATTCCCTTTTATTCCAGAAGTTTGGTCCTTAAGGGGTTAAGATAGTTGGCTTTGATTAGGTCTAGTGGGTTTTTAGTTAGCTTTATGCCCAGATATACTATATGGTCTTTTCTCCAGTCGAAGTTGTAGTGTGTTTTGAGGTCGTGTGTCGTTTTGTGGTCTAGGTTGATTGGCATGGCTTGTGTTTTGGCCTCATTTAATTTTTAGTATGAGAGCCTGCTATATTCTTTCAAAACCTCTGTGAGTGCCTTAATGGAGGTGTCGGGTTGTGTGATGGTGAGAAGGACATCGTCTGTGTTCTGTACGGCCTATGTGAACTCCTTGTATGTCAGGGTGGGCCCTAATTCGGGGCGCCAGTGGCTCGAGGGCCAGGCGTACAGCAGGGGTGACAGCGGGCATCCCTGCCGCGTCCCATTGGTGATGGTGAAGGGGTCAGAGAGAAAGCCTCCGTATAGTACTTTAGCTGTGGGTACATTGTACAGCGCCCTAACCGCGGACAGAAATTGGTCCGGGAAGCCGTATCTTTTCAGCACTGCTTCGAGAAAATTCCAGCTAAGGCGACCGAATGCCTTTTCAGCGTCAAGGGATACTAGTAACCCTTTTGTTCGTTGTTTTTGCATGGAGTACATGATGTCAAGTACTCTCCTAGTGTTGTCCGTGCCCTGTCTCCCCTTCACGAAGCCAGATTGGTCTGAGTGGATTAGTGTCATAAGAGCGTCTGATATCTGACATATTATTTTGGCGAATATTTTGGCATCTGAATTAATTAGGGATATGGGCCTAAAGTTTTTGCAGTGCGTGTTTTTTTTTCCTGGTTTTGGCAGGGTGATTACCGTCGCCGCTAACATATCTTGAGGTAGCTTGGACTTGAGAACTGCATCGTTGAATAAATTAAGTAAGTGGGGGGTCAGACTTTTACGGACATTTTTATAGTAAATGTTAGACAGTCCATCAGGACCCGTTGTTTTGTTGGCTGGGAGATTCTGTATAACATACTCAATTTCTTCTGCGGTTATTGGTTTGGCCAATGATTCCCTTTGGTCTGTTGATAGCGTGGTAGTGTTAATGTGGTCTAGGTAGGTAGTGGATTCCTTGATAGTGGCGTGGTGTTGTTCCTGATCATTCCTGATGTTGTAGAGTTGTGTGTAAAAGGAGGCAATTTCGTTACTAATGTCTCCTGGGGAGATCATCTTTACATTTGTGTCTGAGAGTATATATGGGATTCTGGAACGAGTTTGTAGTTCTTTTAGTATGGAGGCTAGTTGTTTACCAGCTCTATTGCCTTGAGTGTAGTGGGAAAGTTTCAGTTTTTTCAGCATGAAGCTGGTGCAGTGTAGGTGTACCTCTTGAATGTTGGATTGGCATTGCAGTATCTGTTTCTTAAGGTGTTTGGAGGGTTTAGTTTGATTTTGTTTATTTAATTGTTCGAGTTTTTGCTCCATTCTAGGAGTTTGGTTTGTGAGGTTCTTTTTGTGTGGGCAGCCTGTTTTATAAAGAGACCTCGAACTACTGCTTTGTGGGCTTGCCACAGTGTTTCTGTGGACATCGTGGGTGTCGCATTAACCTCAAAGTATTGGTCTATTTCTATCTGCATGGTTTCTGCAAAGTGGGGAGTTTGGAGGAGCGATTCGTTGAGTCGCCATGGGGGTTTGTTTTTTAAGGCAAATTTATCTGCTATCGTGAGGATGACCGGAGCATGGTCTGACCACTCGATATTTCCAGTCTCGCAGTCCATGACCTGTGTTAGTTGTGTGCCTTTTACGTAGAACCTATCTATTCTTGTGTAGCAGTTGTGTACAGAAGAGTAGTATGTGTATGCTTTGCCTGAGGGGTACTTGGTCCTCCATACATCATAAAGATTGTAGGAGTGGAAAAGCGTGGTAAGTTGTTTGGCTGATTTCGATAGTGCTTTAAGTCGTGTGGGTGTTTTGTCAGAGGTAGAGTCCATTATTGGGTCTTGGATACAGTTGAAATCTCCCCCTAAGACAAGGAAACCTTGTTGTATTTTGTCAATTTTGGCTAGGATTTTAAATAAGAAGTCTCTTTGGTGGTCATTCGGGGCGTATATGTTGCCTATCGTGTACGTAACGTCGTTGATCATGGCTATTATTATTAAGAATCGTCCCTTAGCGTCAGCTACTTTTTTGCTTAAGGAGAAAGATACTTGGCTGCTGACAAGGGTGGACACCCCTTTGGATTTGGTATCAGAAGTAGCGTGGAATTGGTATGGGAATTGTTTTATGCCGAAGCGGCATGGGTCAGATTTGCGGAAGTGTGTCTCCTGCAAACATATAATGTCACCCTGTAGCTGTCTTATTTCTTTGTAGAGAGCATGTCGTTTTGACGGGTTATTCAACCCTTTAACATTATGTGAGATTATGCGCATGGTGTGTGTACATTGTGGTGCGATAACATACCCGTATATCTGCGTGTTCCCCACCTCCCTTCACCCGTCGTACTGCCTGTGGAGAAAAGGGAAAGGAGAAAAGAAGATGAAAAGTTAGAGAAGGAAAGGTAATATGACCAGTGTCGCATAGGGGAACACTCCAGGGTAACTCGGGGCTGTCCCCCATTGAGTTAAAATAAGTCGCCCTCCGGCGAACAGAGTTGGATTCGGCTGTATTGAGCTTGTCACCCAGTTCCCTTCTGGGTCAAGGTTAAGCGTTATGGGTTTGGGTACCCACGCTCCGTACAGGCGGATCTGTGCACTTCTAGACATTGTGGTATGGACCCCAACTTGACATATAATATTTTAACACATGTAACAGGTACATAATATAACACATTAGTTTCCTCTAACATTAGGATAGAAACATAAACAATCCCCACAAAAACTGCAAGGGTTTGCTGCTCGTTAAGACTAAGTCTCCCTCAACTTCTTCCCCTCGTCTCAACCTAGGTGGCAGGCCGTGAGTGTTAAATTCTCCCCTTCCTCTATCTTAAGTCCCCCAGTGTGAGACCATCCCCTTTTTGGGGTCGTTATGTCTTAGACGTGTGCATACTGTTTTGTCGGAGTACTCGGGGGATATCGCTGTTTGGGGAGGATTTTTAGGGAACGTACCCTGGCTCTGATAGGTCGGTTGAGAAGCCCCCAAGTGGTGTGCGGAGACCTCTCGTCTCTGGTCGTGGAATGGGAGAGATATACTTGGGGGCTTGTGCGTGCCCTACCGTTTGCCCTCCCCCACCCTCCGCTCCTGCTAATTCCCGCAGCCTTGCTCTACAGTGTCACTCTAGTCTCTGAATCGGTCTAACAGAACCTGAGAGTGCGCCCATCAGGCATCTCGAGTAGTGTTGTTCTCTGTTAATAGTCCCGGGTAGAGTCTGTGGTTTCTTGTGTGGATTTTTGTCTTTTAGGATCGTTTCTGCCAGGAGGTGATCTTAGCATGTGACAGCGTTGGGTAGAGTCTGTGGTTTCTTGCGTGGATTTTTGTCTTTTGGGATCATTTCTGCCAGGAGGTGATCTTAGCATGTGACCGCGTTGGGTAATGGAGAGACCTTGTTTGATGCCGCTTGGTTTTGACGTAGTGGAGTCCATCAATGTTTCTGTAACTACCTAAGCCGACCTGAGGAAGTTGATTGTAGCTGCCTGCGGTGTCCGCGGGGTCCACGGCGTGGGTGTGCCTAGTCCCATGTGGAAACATTTGGGGGAGAAGTTGAAGTCCGTGGAGAACTGTGAAACATGGTGGGTAAAGATAGCAATAGCTTGCAGTGAGGTGTTATGAGCGACGGCTAACACTTCGCCCGTTTAAACTCAGGAGGTAGGGTGCTGAGTGCTTGGGGTGCCGCGGCCGGTTGTATATTCCATTTGTTCAGGAGTTGTATGCCGTCGTCTGGGCTGAGCACCGCAGTGGTCTGTCCATTTCTTATGACTATCAGTTTGGTGGGGAAACCCCATCTGTATTGAATTTGGTGTTTTCTCAGGGCGGTTGTCACAGGGGTGAAGAGTCGCCGTGTGGCTAATGTTGCTGGGGAAATATCAGCGAATATTTGAACGTCTTTGTAGGCTTCAGGCAGAGATTTGTTTGTTCTGCTGGCTCTGAGTATCTCCTCCTTGATGTGGTGGTAGTGTGCACGGAGTAGTACATCTCTGGGAGCAGATATTGGTGCTGCTCTTGCTTTGGTCACCCTGTGTATGCGGTCTAGGAGAAGCATTTAGGCGGGCAAGTCAGGACAGAGGTTCTGGAACAGGTTTGTGGCGAATGCTTGCAGATTTCCCACTGCCACAGATTCTGGAATGCCCCTGAGCCTCAGACTATTCCGGTGAGACCTGTCTTCGAGGTCTGCCAGTTTGTTATTATGGGAGGATATGTGTGCTTCTAGTTGTTGAATTTTAGAATTTAACCTTTTGAGAGAAATAGGAGAATACAGTAAGCATTCTTATTACAAATTAAATGTCAATAAGACCCAAGCTATGGGCATACAGCTCCCGGACAAAACACTAACAGATTTGCAGTCTGCATTTCCCCTAGACTGGAGAACAGATTACATTGTGTTCTTGTGACTCAGGATTACCAAAAACTTAGCCAACCTAGCAAAACAAAATTATGACACACTGCTACTCAGCCTGACAAACCCTGAAAACATGGTCATTTTTAGTTTTTAATGTGGGTGGGTAGAATGGCAGTGGTGAAGATGACCTTGATCCCCAAATTCCAATACCTACTACGGACATTACAGATAAACTTACCCAAACTTTATTAAGACAAACTGCAAAGATTGCTCACCAAGTTTATATGGAACAACCGTAAGATAAGGGTTGCTACAAAAATTATTCACAAACAGTTAGACGAGGGAGGATTTAATCTTCCAAACGTCAAACTATATTATCAAGCAGCGCTACTGTCCACTATGATTACAGCACACGCCACAGTGAAATATCTGCAGTGGGTCAAAATGTAATCTTTTTGGGCAAGTCCCAAGGGCCTAAGGTATCTATTTTGGATACCCACAGCCAAATGACCCACGACATGGGATGGGCTAAGGAAACCACTTGGATATGGGATCCTTAGCCCATCCCATATCTCTACAGCATACACGTTAACAACCCTTCATTTGATTTTCGACTTTGGGTAGAAGGAGGATGTACACAAATAAGACAGCTTTTGGACGGAGAAAACATGCTACAGTTTCCAGACCTACAGTCCAAATTTAATCTCCCCACCAGGGCAGTATTCTCTTATTTACAACTTAAGTCTATGTTGCAACCCAAACTAACATGGGACATGACACCGATCATGACGTACTTTGAAAAGGCATGTGCTTCCTTGACTACACCTACAAATATATTCTCCTCAACATACAACCTATTAACCAAAGCGCAACATACATATGTGACTCGCATATGGTAGCCTGGCAAACAGAAATAGGCAAGACATTCGACAAAGCACAATGGACCAGAGCCTTGTGGGCACACAAAGGCAAAACAAGTTGTGCATCTCATCTGGAGCTAGTTTTAAATTAAAATTCAGTTGGTATTGTAATATTGTACCAGATCGACTAGCCCACATGTACCCAAAACACATCCAGCAAGTGCTGGCGGTGCCTAAGAGAAAGGGGAACAATGTACCACATTTGGTGGTCGTGTGCTAACATTCACCCTTTTTGGCGCTTTGTGGAAACATAGTATCACATATCAGAGGACAGACTATAAGACTCACACCTGAAATGTGCCTATTATTTATTGACTCAGACAGACTTTCTAAACCAGACACTAGCCTCCTTTTCCACATCCTTATTGCAGCAAATCTCCTAATAGCAAGGGCTTGGAAATCCACCAACATATCACTCGTGGTTGACCTGAAATGTCAAATATCACTGAATCTGGACTATGAATGCATGGCACATACACAGATACATCCTAGGAAACACATGATAGAGGCCTGATCGAAGTGGAATGATTATATTTCTAACATCTAGGTCCCAAAACATGAAATACACTTAGGTAGACTACTACAACAACAATGAAAGGGATTTTAGATACGAAATGATATATATAAAAGGTAGTTATACATATCCTATTGTATCTCCTATGGACATGTATCACACAGAGGGAGTGGGGAATGAAGGTGACGTTGAGGGGGGCGACCATGGAAAGATTCTTGGAAAAAAATAGGGGCAGATACAGCAACACCTCTTTCAAATACAGCGCTCACAAGGGCACAATGTTACCATAAAATCCAAGCTATCACACATCAGATAGCCGACTATCAAGTCAGATAGTACCACTTGTAATACTCCAACTGTTTAAGAGGTATATCTCGATTATAACCACTACCACCACATATCAGCAAGATCTCATCTTTACCTGTTTCTCTTTTCCCACTGTTACAAATTGAGATATCACTGCACGTATAACCAGAAAATTAGAGACGCAAATCACAAAAGGGGGAGGGACCTAGGAGGATACTGATTAGACAGCATGATTATTGCAAAGGTATGCCTTAGGCTAGCCACAATAAAAGTCTACACTAAAATGTGCAGTTTTATCATGCAGCACAAAGCCACAGATGTTGCAAGTTTTAATTGGAGCGTGCAATTGGCATGCTGTCTGCAGGAATGTCCACCAGAGTTGTTGCCCATGAATTGAATGTTAATTTCTCTACCATAAGCCGCCTCCAAAGGCGTTTCAGAGAATTTGGCAGTACATCCAACTGTATAAGATACAAAATATCACCCTTACAAATCAAAGTGAAAAGACATATAATGTGGAGGTAAAACAAATATGGTTTCCCTATAGAGATGTTTTCCACACTGTAGAATTAACAAACAGGACTCCTTCTAGTCCTCATGTAACATTGAGAATAATATGGACTCTATACAAATTTGGCATCTCAAGAATCCACAATACGAGAGTGCTTGAGCTGAAACGCAAGTGCCTCTGTCGGTCTATGGTTATGGAACGCACATGTATGCACACGTGACTGCACAGCGGTTTGAAGCGAGGCTCGTAATGCACATGGAAAGCAACGAGCAACACCTGTAGCCTCTAGTCACAGACAGGCTAATGGCACCCGCGGGAGGGGCATTGGTGGCAAACGGAGAGGGGACTGGACTTTTCTTTTTACCCCTGAGGAAGTCCGAAGTTTATCGGATGAAACGCATAGGGTTGGGCTATTGTAGAGAGTTTATTTATTGTTAATATTCTTTTTGTTTTTGAATTATTTTGTTCTAATTTTGTTGTTTTATTTAATAAATGTCACTGCCAATCGAGGACGTGGTTTTCCTTTTCTCTATTGAGATTGCCTGCGGACTGCTGCTGATGACTATAATATCCAGGGATTTGATATGCATATATATCACTACAATCTTGTAAGTGTTATTAACTAAAGCACACAACCAGGTTAAAAACAGTCTGCATTTATGGTTTGCTTTTATTATCTCTTACATGCCCATTCACGTGTGGAAGATATTTTGCAAACTTTAATAATTGATGTGCCTTCAGTTGACCCTAACTTACGCTTGTCTCCAATGTAATGTCACACGCACACCGACATCAATGTGGGCAGACGTGGGGCTATAATTTGGCATGGATCCGCAGCGGCCGGTGTCCATCAACATGTTGCAGGAGTCAGGTACACTGATGCATGGCCGCTGAGCGCAGGTACCGCAAGGTGAGGATGAATACATTACATTACCCTCCCACCTGAAGACTGCCTACCGGGGTGGGCAGGACCCGGCTTGAGGGGAAACTTGGAGTGGAAATAGCAAACCTTGAGACCGCCATGAATATCAGAGGCCGGGACCCAAGAACGTTCGGCAGGCCCATAACCCTTCCAATCAACCAAACACTGTAATGAACCACAAGAGAACTTGGAATCGATTACGGAAGAAACTTCATACTTCTCTTTTTCAGAAACCACCAACTGGGGCAGTGGAACACTTGGGACAGTATACCTATTGCAAATAAGTGGTTTGAGCAAAGAAACATGAAATGTGTTAGGAATACGCACTGAGGCAGGGAGAGACAGAGAATACGATACAGGATTAATTCTACAAAGGATACGAAACGGACCGAGGAATCTGGGAGCAAACTAAATGCTAGGAGCTTTTAATTTGATGTTGCGCAATGATAACCACATCCTCTCACCCACTTGGTAAACAGGGTTGGCACCCCACCGTTTATCAGCATGACATTTCAAACGGTCAGCCGCAGTTTTTAGAGCGGAATGAACCTTAGTCCACATATCACGAATAGAAGCAAGGTGATCATCCAAAGCAGGGATAGCTGTGTCAGAGAAAACAGCCGGCAGAACAGTAGGATGATGACCGTTATTAACAAAGAAGGGACCATGACCAGAAGAGTCATGTTTAGCATTGTTCCTAGCAAACTCGGCCCAGGGTAGTAAATTGGACCAATTATCTTTAGTGCTATTAACAAAACAATGCAAATACAAGTCTAATGACTGCTTAGCCCTTTCAGCCGTGCCATTTGGGGATGGTAAGATGAAGAAAATTATAATTCAATGCTCAACTGTTTATTGAAAGCCCTCCAAAACCGAGACACAAACTAAGAACCTCTGTCAGATACAATATTTTGAGAAATGCCATGTAGTCGGACAATTTCACGTATGAAAATAAGAACCAGGTCTTGAGAGGATGGCAATTTTCTGAGTGGAACAAAATCAGCCATCTTGGAAAAGTGGTCAACAACCATAAGGATGGTGGTAAAGCCATTAGAACTAGGAAGTTCCACAATGAAATCCATGGACAAATGAGACCGCGGAACACTAGTTATGGGAAGTGAATGTAAAAATCCACATGGAAGCTTATGAGGTACCTTAGAAACTGCACAAACAGAACAAGCCTGCACACATTCAGTAACATCTTTCCTGAGAGAATCCCACCAAAATGATCTCATAATCGCTTATATGGATTTATTTATGCCCAGGTGTCCAGCAGTCACGTTGTTGAAGAACACCCTCATGACATTTTCCCTTTCACCCAATGGAACAAATAATTTATCCAGTGGTTTATTGCACGGCGCCTGAGACTGAGCCTCCATGATGGTGCTAAGCAGACGAGATGACAAGGAAAGGACAGTGGATGATACACTCATGTGGAATAATAGGGGATGTCTCTTGTTCCTGTACAGATTCAGCATCAAACTGTCTAGATATGGTGTCCGCCTTCACATTTTTGGGACCAGATCTGTAAGTTATCAGAAAGTTTAAGCGGGAAAGGAACAAATAACATCTAGCCTGTCTAGAAGATAGTCGTTTGGCATCCCCTATTTAAGCCAAATTCTTGTGGTTAGTAATGATCAAAAGGGGGTCCTTGGAACACTCTAAAGATGTTGACACTCTTTAAGTGCTAGTATAATGGCCAACAATTCTCTGTTGCCAATATCATAATTACGCTCAGCAGGCTACAACTTTCTGCAAAGGGGTATCCTGACTCTCCTTCTGAGAGAGAACAGCCCTACCCCAGTCTCGGAGGCATCAACCTCCAGTATGAAGGGTTTGCTGGTGTCGGGATGTATGAATATGTCAGCAGAAGCAAACCTTTGTTTGAGAAGTTCAAAAGCTTCTATACCCTCCTTAGACCATATCTTACTTCTAGCCCCCTTGCGTGTCATATTAGTGATGGGGGCTATCACAGAAGAGAACCCTGTAATAATTAGCAAACGCAATAAACTTTTGAATAGCTTTTAGTCCATTGGGCAATAGCCAATGTAGAACAGCCTCTAGTTTATGAGGGTCCATCTGAAAACCAGAGGCAGAAATGTTATACCCCAAAAACTGTACTTCAGTCTGATCAAAGATGCATTTCTCCAGTTTACAATAACATTGACTTTTAAGCAAAGTTTGCAATATTTGTTTGACATGTTTGTGGTGAGTCTGAAGGTCAGGGAAATAAATAAGGATATCATCCAGATAGACTAGGACGAATGAATAAATATAGTCCCTTAGTACATCATTAATAAAGTCCTGGAACATGGCCCTAGTATTGCAAAACCCGAAGAGCATCACAAGGTAGTCATAGTGCCCACTTCTAGTGTTAAATGCCGTTTTCCACTCATGATTTTCCTTAATCCTTACCAAATTGTATGCACACCTGAGGTCAAGTTTAGTAAAGACTTTAGCACCCTGGAGTCTGTCAAACAATTCGGAAATGAGAGGAACGGGATAGGCATTTTTATTGGGGATTTTGTTTAAATTGTAGTCAATGCATGGACGTAATTCAGCATGTTTTTTAGATACAAAAAAAGAGCCCTGCACCAGCAGACGAGGATGATTTATGTATGTGGCCCTTACTTAATGAGTCTTTGCTATACTCTTCCATTATTTTACTCTCCTGTGGAGATAAAGCATATACTGCTCCCTTGGGTGGCATAGCACCGGGTAGCAGATTTATGGAACAGTCATATGATCTATGAGGAGGTAGAATATTGGTCTGATTCTTACTGAATACCTGCTTAACCCCTTAAGGACCAAACTTCTGGAATAAAAGGGAATCATGACATGTCACACATGTCATGTGTCCTTAAGGGGTTAAGCTCCCAGTGTTGTATTGGAACGTCGGAGGCCTGAGGCGTAGTAGTAGGTAATGTAATGAGGCCTCCTCTTTTGTTAATGTGCAACATACATCTCTCAGTATAGTCCTTTCCCCATTCCAATATTTCCCCTTTTGCCCAGTCAATATGAGGCTTAATAAGCAAAGGAAAGTCTTATATGATGGGGTAAGAAGGAGAAGCAATTATTTGGAATGTTATGTCTTCCTTGTGTAACGCACTAATGGAAAAGTTAATGGGCGAGGTTTCGTGGGTAATTAAGGGTTGAGAGAGAGGTCTTCTACAATAGCCTCAACGGCCAGAGGCGATAATCTCTCCTTGATAGGTATAGCATTTTTTTTTTTACAAAATGTACATCAATGAAGTTTCCTGCCGCACCTGAGTCCATCAGGGCTTTGCATGAAAAGTTTTTCTTGTTACATTTTAAAGTAATATCAATTAAGAATCTATTTGTGTTATCCCCAGAGGACGTATCTATCACACCTAAGACATGCCCCCTTAAGGTTCTTAGGTGCATACGTTTTCCGGACGTATGGTACAAGCATTCCTTATATGTCCTTATATGTCCTTTTCTACCACAGTATAGGCATAGACCCTCTTTTCTCCTATACGGTCTTTCTGCCTCTGACAGTCTAGTGACCCCCAACTGCATAGGTTTGGGTTCGGACTGTAAAGGGAGGTCAGGAACAATAGGTCTGAAAAAACGATGTGCTAATGACAGCCATACGTCTGGTTCTATTTCTGGTAGTTTCTCTGGTTCTGAGTCTATTATCAATTTGCATGACAAATGTGATAAACTCATTAAAACATTTTAGGTAGATCTTTCGCAGCAATCTCATCCAGAATTGCTTTGGATAATTCTTTTTTTTAAATGCAGAGATTAACCCGCTGTTAGTCCAGTCTACCTCAGAAGCCAAGGTGTGTAATTCCATGGCATAATCTGAGATAGACTGGTTCCCTTGTTTGATATGCATTAGGGCAGTGGAAGCGTCATCCTCAATGCCTAATGTTTTGAATGTTAATTTGAATTCCGCAAGGAATTCCTGGTAATTATGTGCAATACTCCTGTTACTCTCCCACGGATTGGCCCAAGCTCAGGCTTTACCTTTAGGTTGGTTCATTAGGTAACCAATCTTAGCTCTGTCTGAGGGAAAAGATCCCGGTGAGGCCTCAAAATGATACTCAATGAGATTCAGAAATCCCCGGCATTCTTGAATATTACCATTAAAATGCAGGGGAGGAGATAGGGAGTAAGGGGGTGCCTTATGTACTATTGGTGGAGGTACATTAGGCGGAGGTGACATAGTCGGAGAAACCTCAGGCTGTTGATGCGCTGTTCGAGTACGAAGCATACTGAAAGCCTGGGCAAATTGATCCATATGGTGATCATTCTCCTCTAGCTTTCTCTCGCAAGTTGCTATGTGCTGACACAATTCTACAGGATCTATGGCCATGTCGTAATGTCAGGATTACTAGTTGATCCAGCATGTAGAATTGTATCACACCTAGGACTAAAAGGTAATGCCTTACCGGGCCTTAGAATGGCCAGACTTAACGTACCAAAGAATAGTCAGAATACTTGCCGAGGTCGGGGACACAGAATGGGACACAACGATGAGGGGAAAGCCAAAAGTCAGGGAAACCAGAATACAAGGAAGTCAAAACGAAGCCAAAATCAATAACCAGAAATAATTGCTCAGGAACACACTCTTGGACAACCGCTAAGGGAAACCATGACAGGCCAATGAGGAGAAGTAAGAATGCGTTTAAATAAGCCCTTTGCAAATCTGATTGGCTGAAATCTGCCTGTGACCCCAGAACGTCGTCATCATCGTGGGCGCACGTGGGGCTATATTTTAGCGTGGATCCGCAACGGCCAGCGTCCATCAACATGTTGCAGGAATCAGGTACACTGACTCATGGCCGCTGAGCGCAGATACCGCAAGGTGAGGATGAATATGTTACACTCACCTTCAGGGGTTGTTGGATATGTTGTAAAGACTCCAGATGTATTGCAGCATTGCGAATTTGTACATGCTGGAAGTGGTCCCTTGCATGAGTGTATTTGTATCTCTTCTTTAGCTCCTGGTGATTTATTTGCAAGGTGTTCATGTTAGTGCTATACTCTTGTACATGCATGAGAGTTTAACACTGATGTCTATGAAGGATTCTATGAGACTGTGGGAGCCTCTATAAATCAAGTCTTGTGCATGCATGAGTTAATGTCCGATTCCCAAAGCTGTCACTGTTAATACTTGATGGCAGAAGTTCAACCTTTTGTCAAACCCATGCTTTGTCATAGGACAAAGTAGTCCCTATGCAGGTGATATGAGCATTTAATAAAGATTTTATCTTTTACAAATGCTCATGAATACTTTTGAAAATAGAGTCACTGTAAAGTTTTTTTTTGTGGGAATAGTTAAAAATGTCTAAATTCATTTGATTGTTATTGCCATCAATCTTTCAATAATAAATATCAATGTTTCATACGGAAGTCTCATGACCCATAGTATTTTAAAAATGTCTTAGAATTTGACAGGTCTACAACCATCAGTCAATCAACACGTGATACTGGATCATATTTAATATACAGAATAACAGAGAGTAGATGCAAAATAAAGGACAAGGGGAAGTTATAGTTTTCTATGTAGAATATGCTTCAATGAGCAGCTGACACTACTGAAACAAGATTACTCAATAATGGTATATGACACGTTAGACTTTAAATTTTTTATTGCAAGAGTTTCATGCGTCTACAGTAGAAATGTCACACAATAATTTGCTCAAATACACCTATTACCTGTGAGAAAATTAGATTGCTTCCACAAGTGTTTACTTTGATAAAGAGGTCTTTATTTTATATATAATATAAACAAATCACGTTATAAGTACAATTTGAAGAATTAGCCACAAATTAATTTTGTAAAGCAAAATTCTGCAAGTTGATTGGAGTTAAAACATCCTTTACTGCCATTGCAGGGTTGCCAACATTTTTTATTTAATAGTTTTTATAAATGTACAGAACAATAAACAGATAATACAGTGATGTATATAGGATACAGTATTAAAGACAAAAATATATGAGTGAAACAAACACATTTGTTTTAAAGATATAAAAAATTATTGCATTCATGAAAAGATAAGCGTAATTGAAAAGCAATAAACACAAAAAAGTTGATTTGCTTGAAAGTTTGCTTGTAGACTATGCACCTAGAGTCCAATGGACTGCTTAGTCTATTGAATTAAAGGGACACTATAGGCACCCAGACCACTTCAGCTCACTGAAGTGGCCTGGGTACAGTGTCCCTTTTGCACTTAGTGCTGCAATGTTAAACAGACTTTTGGTCCGGATAGAAAAAGACCTTTGGTCCGCTATCTAATGCTGGACGTCTCTGCATGAGGACATCCAGTGTCAGATTTTTTTTTCCCATATTCAATGCTTTCTTATGAAGAGGTCTAATGCATGCGCAGCATATGCCGTACATGCGCATTGAAGCCTGCTCATTGTCGGAGGGGGCGAAACGCTGACCCAGCGCCGAGGGACATCGGCAATGGGATAGAGTAAGTAAATAAAGGATTTATAACCCTTTGGTTACCGGGGAGGGAGGTGCAAGGGAGGGGGAAGGCAGGGGGAGCAATATTGCCGGAAATACAGCTTTGTATTTTATTCCTGGCACTATCATATCCCTTTTAGATTACAGTAAAAAATTCACACAATAATTGCCCCTATAAACTTGCTCAAATGTACCCATTATCTATAAAACTAATTAGTTTGATGCCACAAGTGTTTAGTTTGATAGACATGTTTCTTTTTTTACTCCACATATTGTGAAAACACATATAAAAGATAGAAGTAAAAGTTGAAGAATAATCTACTAATGAAACTTGTAAATTGTATTATCAGTGAAAGGATTGTGAGTTCAAATGTCCTTTAATGTAAAATGGCAGACCATGAACATGTGGTTCAGTTTCTTTCCAAGTTTATTATTTCCTTTTATGAGAGTTAGAGAGCTCGAGATGTAAAAAAGGGACATTGTAATAGCACAAAAGTGCATTAAAGAACTATTGTTGTTTTTATAATAAACAGATATTGTGGCAGTGAAATAGATGATATTTTGGACAAGGAGAGAAGTTACAAATCTGGCTCCTCGAAGGTGAGGTCCTAAGCTGGGTCTAAGACCTTCATCTTTTTCTTTTATGTTCTTCATGTGTCTGTAGAGAGACAGAATTATTATCAATGCTGAACTACTGAATAGTAGAAAAGCCACAGAGCAGTAAACACTTTTACCAAATGTATATACCACATAAAATTCAAAATCATGTGTTTTGTTTGATAGTGATGTGGCCGGTTTATCCCACCCTTGAGGAAGACTTACAAAGAAAGCTACAAGTACTGATTGAAGAATAAGCATTGGATGTATCTTGTAGAAATTCTTTTGGACAGAAATATAGAAATTATTATTGATGTTAACAATTTTCAGACAGAAGTGTACGCTAAGCCAAGTGTACAGCCAAATGTTGCAGATTGCGGATGCCGGAAGTAAAACAGAACCCATTATTTTAGAATCCGAAGATACAGCATATGTGTCTTGATTTAGTAAAGTAGAAAAATACAGGATGCTAAGAAGTAGACTTGAGAGAGTGCCTATGCTGATGCCAAACATTAACTGGTCAGTTACATGAAGCCTCTTATTCTTTATCCAGTCCATGAGGTTTGCAATAAGAATAAACATGCTCCCAGGCATTGAAGTAATGAACAGAATCAGATCAATGTAAAGTAGGATAATATCGGTGATTTGAAGCATCTTGCTTTTTTAAATATCTTCGATAATAACCTGTATAGATGCTTAATGTGGTCTTGCACAGATGAAATCCAGAATAATTATGTATTCTTCTTCCAGCATTCTCATATATATAGTAAAATGACTTGCCATTCATTACTCAAGCAAAGAATAACATTTGTTTGGCTGCAATTCAATTTGGGTACCATGCAAATAAATTCTTTGTGCAATAAGATACATATGTGAAATTTGAGGTTTGCAGATATGTTGTTTATTCACAATACACAAAAGGTGAAGTGGAAAAAATAATAACTAAGAAATCTTTACTCCGCCTTACGTCATAGCATACAAAAACACTCAATTTGTGTCCAATTTGTCTTCTAGAATCTACCTCGTATTCTAAAATATGTTGCATGCTGAGTCAAGAAAAAACAATTAGATATAGGAAGCTCTCAAGACATTTGGGGTTTTTTAGTTTTGTTTTTTGCAGTGGAGCAGGGTGCATTATCCTGTTGAAAGAGGCCACTGCCAACAGGAAACACCATTGCCATGAAGGAATGTTCGTGGTCTGCAACAGCATGAATGCTAAGATCCAAGGTTTCCCAGAACATAACACTGCCTCTGTAAGCCTGCCTTCTTCCTATAGTACTTCATGCTTTCTTAGAGTTTAGACCATTAAGAATGAATCAGGTCTTAGTCTTATAGTTGTATGCTATGGAAATGTAGGTCTGGGAGAATTCAGATCTTCAAAATAAATAATTGAGGAAGCCATTTCTGAACATTATCTATTACCAATACAATTATTTTATTTATCTTCTGGAGTCTAAAACTTTATTCCTGGGTTCATAGGATAACTACTCTTCTGAGAACAATTCCTGGATTACTTGTGGTTCTAGACTGGACTATGAAGAGACATAAGCTTATCTGGGTCTTTTCATTGGATTCTTAACTGCTGATTAAAAACCTTGCTTTGGGTATCCATTTTGCAAAGCAGCCTGGTGAACTTCTGCTTGATTGTCTGCCTGCAATTTGTTCCATACATTGGAAGCACAGGTTCTTCCCCTCAGGAGCTTTAGAACAATTGCCCAATGAGCAGTTAGATTTTCCTTTCCTTCCTCAAGGCTAGTGATGTCGCAAACACGAAATTTTCGGTTCGCGAACGGCGAACGGGAACTTCCGCAAACGTTCGCGAACCGGCGAACCTGGCGAACCGCCATTGACTTCAATTGGCAGGCGAATTTTAAAACCCACAGGGACTGTTTCTGGCCACAAAAGTGATGGAAAAGTTGTTTCAAGGGGACTAACACCTTGACTGTGGCATGCCTGAGGGGGATCCATGGCAAAACTCCCATGGAAAATTACACAGTTGATGCAGAGTCTGGTTTTAATCCATAAAGGGCAGAAATCACCTAACATTCCTAAATCACAGTGGATATGGATTGACACCTGACATATGACATATTGACACCTTGACATATGGATTGACACCTGTCCTCAGAGACCCTGATACACACTGACACAGAGCAGAATAGGGACTGTTCCCCTTACATAGGGTCACTTGGCAGGTATGGATTGACACCTGTCCTCAAAGCCCCTGATACACACTGACACAGAGCAGAATAGAGACTGTTCCCCATCCTCAGAGACCATGATACACACTGACACAGAGCAGAATAGAGACTGTTCCTCCTACACAGGGTCACTTGGCAGGTATGGATTGACACCTGTCATCAAAGCCCCTGATACACACTGACACAGAGCAGAATAGAGACCGGAGTCTAGTAGCGTGGACACCCAGCACAGGTCATTCTCCTTCAGCCTTTTTATACGAGGGTCCCTCAACAGGCACGACAGCATGAAAGACCACATTTGCACAAGGTTGGATGCCGAGCTACTCATTTCCCGTTGTTCCTCCTCCTCACACAGAGCAGAATAGGGACTGTTCCCCCTACATAGGGTCACTTGCCAGATATGGATTGACACCTGTCCTCAAAGCCCCTGATACACACTGACAAAGAGCAGAATAGAGACTGTTCCCCGTCCTCAAAGCCCCTGATACACACTGACACAGAACAGAATAGAGACTCTTCCCCGTCCTCAGAGACCATGATACACACTGACACAGAGCAGAATAGAGACTGTTCCTCCTACATAGGGTCACTTGGCAGGTATGGATTGACACCTGTCCTCAAAGCCCCTGATACACACTGACACATAGCAGAATAGAGACTGTTCCCCGTCCTCAAAGCCCCTAATACACACTGACACAGAGCAGAATAGAGACTGTTCCCCGTCCTCAGAGACCATGATACACACTGACACAGAGCAGAATAGAGACCGGGGGTCTAGTAGCGTGGACACCCAGCACAGGTCATTCTCCTTCAGCCTTTTTATACAAGGGTCCCTCAACAGGCACGACAGCATGAAAGACCACATTTGCACAAGGTTGGATGCCGAGCTACTCATTTCCCGTTGTTCCTCCTCCTCACACAGAGCAGAATAGGGATTGTTTCCCCTACATAGGGTCACTTGCCAGATATGGATTGACACCTGTCCTCAAAGCCCCTGATACACACTGACAAAGAGCAGAATAGAGACTGTTCCCCGTCCTCAGAGACCATGATACACACTGACACAGAGCAGAATAGAGACTGTTCCTCCTACATAGGGTCACTTGGCAGGTATGGATTGACACCTGTCCTCAAAGCCCCTGATACACACTGACACATAGCAGAATAGAGACTGTTCCCCGTCCTCAAAGCCCCTGATACACACTGACACAGAGCAGAATAGAGACTGTTCCCCGTCCTCAGAGACCATGATACACACTGACACAGAGCAGAATAGAGACCGGGGGTCTAGTAGCGTGGACACCCAGCACAGGTCGTTCTCCTTCAGCCTTTTTATACGAGGGTCCCTCAACAGGTACGACAGCATGAAAGACCACATTTGCACAAGGTTGGATGCCAAGCTACTCATTTCCCGTTGTTCCTCCTCCTCACACAGAGCAGAATAGGGACTGTTCCCCCTACATAAGGTCACTTGGCAGATATGGATTGACACCTGTCCTCAAAGCCCCTGATACACACTGACACAAAGCAGAATAGAGACTGTTCCCCCTACATAGGGTCACTTGGCAGGTATGGATTGACACCTGTCCTCAAAGCCCATGATACACACTGACACAGAGCAGAATAGAGACTGTTACCCCTACATAGGGTCACTTGGCAGATATGGTGGGGTCGTGGGAGGGGGAGGATGACTTTCACATCTTCCCCTGTTAGATTCCTGTTGTGCTGTGACATCACCCTTATACGCTGTGTAAAGCATACTATTTAATTTGATCAGCATGGCCACTTGAGTTTTTATAGTTTTCACGCTGCTTGTAGTTTATATATGGTTCCCAAAAATCAAACAAACGATAAAGTAAACATGTAAGGATTCAGAATTTTCTTTCAAACCCTTACACATTGTGTGTATGTATTTTTTGTCTTAAGTTTGTGGCTTTAAAGAGGTCCACTTTGTTTCTATGATGTGCATAACATGTTCTTGTAAATGTTTGTTAAATTGGAATTGGAATCTGAATAAAGATAGTCAAATCCCTGCTACACACTGACACAGAGCAGAATAGGGACTGTTCCCCCTACATAGGGTCACTATGTGCCTTTTTTTTGGTTTGGTTTTTGAAGCCACAGTGCAGCACCAGAGGGCCTAAAAATTAGGCATGTACACCTGAAAAATTTGGTATTGTTGCAGCCGCTGCTGTAGCAGCGGCCAGAAAAATTGATGCTTGTTTCACAGGCAGAAAGTGCCCTAAAACATGGCGGCTTGAACCCTAGTTGGTGGCGGATAAGTCACGCAAGTAAACCGGCATTCAGAGTTAAAATACAGCAGCGTGTGGACCATTTTTAGCCCAAGGCAGCTCATCTCATCAGGCCTTTTTTAATCGAATGTATCGCCCAGTGTCAGTCCCTTCGGGATCTATCCCTCATTCATCTTAATAAAGGTGAGGTAATGTAGACTTTTTTGACCTAGGCGACTTCTCTTCTCAGTGACAATACCTCCTGCTGCACTGAAGGTCCTTTCTGACAGGACACCTTTCTGACAGGCCAGAAGTTCTATCGCAAATTGGGATAGCTCAGGCCACAGGTCAAGCCTGCACACCCAGTAGTCAAGGGGTTCATCGCTCCTCAGAGTGTCGATATCTGCAGTTAAGGCGAGTTAGTCTGCTACCTGTCGGTCGAGTCGTTCTCTGAGGGTGGATCCCGAAGGGCTGTGGTGATGCGTAGGACTTACGCATGTCCTCCATCAACAACACGTCTTTAAAAGGTCCTGTCCTTGCCGGCGTGGTCGTGGGAGGAGGAGGAGGATGACTTCCACCTCTCCCCCTGTTAGATTCCTGTTGTGCTGTGACATCACCCTTATACGCTGTGTAAAGCATACTTATTAATTTATTTTGCAAATGCTGCATCCTTTCCAACTTGTTGTAATTTGGTAACATTTTCGCCACTTTCTGCTTATACCGGGGGTCTAGTAGCGTGGACACCCAGTATAGGTCGTTCTCCTTCAGGCTTTTTATACGAGGGTCCCTCAACAGGCACGACAGCCTGAAAGACCCCATTTGCACAAGGTTGGATGCCGAGCTACTCATTTCCCATTCCTCCTCAGTGATCTCAATGAAGGTATGTTCTTCCCCCCAGCCACGTACAACACCTCGGGTACTAGATAAGTGGTACTATGCGTGCAAGCTTCTGTGAGACCAGATATGAGTGGCAATGTGCACTGGCAGAGGTTGCCAGAGTACACACTGTAGGCCTGACACCCGCTTGAAGACAACTAACTGCTATTCAATCTATAACAGTGATAAACTTTTTTTCTTTTTAAATGCACGCTATAGTGACACCAGATATGAGTGGCAAAATGCACTTGCAGAGGTGGGCAGAGTACACACTGAAGGCCTGACACCCACTTGAAGGACACTGACTGCTATTAGCTTACAGTGAAAAACTTTTTTGCTTTTTAAAGGCACGCTATTGTGACACCAGATATGAGTGGCAAAGTGCACGCTGAAGGCCTGACACCCGCTTGAAGGACACTGACTGCTTTTAGCTTACAGTGAAAAACTTTTTTGCCTTTTAAAGGCACGCTATTGTGACACCAGATATGAGTGGCAAAGTGCACTTGCAGAGGTTGGCAGAGTACACGCTGAAGGCCTGACACCCACTTGAAGTACAATGACTGCTATTAGCTTACAGTGAAAAACGTTTTTGCTTTTTAAAGGCACGCTATTGTGACACCAGATATGAGTGGCAAAGTGCACTTGCAGAAGTTGGCAGAGTACACGCTGAAGGCCTGACACCCAGACGCTTGCAGACAACTAACTGCTATTCAATCTATAACAGTGAAAAACATTTTTTTTGTTTTTAAATGCAAGCTTAAGCTATTGTGACACCAGATATGAGTGGTGGCCCTGGGCAAGTGAGCACAGTATCCACTGTGAGCCTGACACAGAAGCTGGCAGACAACTAACTGCTATTCAATCTATTACAGTGAAAAAAAATGTTTTGTTTTTAAATGCAAGCTTAAGCTATTGTGACACCAGATATGAGTGGTGGCACTGGGCAAGTGGGCACAGTATCCACTGTGAGCCTGACACAGAAGCTGGCAGGCAGGCCGGCAACTGCAATTACATTACACAGAAAAAAAAGAAAAAGAAAAGAAAAAGCAGACTGATGTTCTAGCCCTAAAAAGATCAGATGAGATCAGATGAGTCCTTCAGGACTGTAGTGGACACTGTATACCCTAGCCTAGCTATCAATTTCCCTATCAAATGAGCAGCAGCTACTGTCACGACAGTGACCCCTTCACGCAGAGTGCAACCTAACTATAGAACGTATACCGGACCTTAGAATGGCCGGGCTCACGTTAGAGTAGTCAAATGGGATAGCCAGAGGTCAAGGGATAACAGAAGACGGAATAACGATTAACAAGCCAAAGTACAGGGAACCAGAGAGTAGAATAGTCAAATAGAGTAGCCAGAAGTCAAATACCAGGAGAGAATACCAATAAACATAAAGAGCACTATGGGAACTAGCAAGAACCACACTAGGGCGTCTTACTGCTGTCAAGACAGCCCTTTTATAGTGTGGTGTGTTTTGCTTTAAAACCACGCCCCCAAAAGGTCCGGGTGCGTGGTTGCGTCATGATTCTGTCGGCTTCCAGCCGACGGCAGTGGCGCGCATGCGCCGAAGTTAGAAATTCCGCTCTGAGTGAGCGGCCGGCGTCAGAGGTGCCGTGCCGCTCAGTGAAGGAGGATGCTGTACTGCGTGGGTCCGAGGATGACAGGTAAGGTATCGTGACAGTACCCCCCCCCACAAGGACCGCCCCCAGGGCGGTTAGAACGCCTCCTTTCAAATAAACGAATCAGGCGGGGGCGTGCACATCAGAAGCGTCCACCCACGAACGATCCTCAGGTCCATAACCCTTCCAGTCTAAAAGGTATTGAAGTTTACCCCTAGAAAAACGAGAATCCAAAATAGACCTCACCTCATATTCGTTTTGTCCCTCCACAACTTCAGGAAGAGGAGGAGGGGTATTACGAGTAAACCGATTACAAATTAATGGTTTGAGAAGTGAGACATGGAACGAATTCGGTATTTTCATATTAGAGGGCAAACGAAGACTGTAACAAACAGGGTTGATACGCTTGAGAACCTGAAATGGACCAATGAATCTGGGAGCGAATTTCATAGATGGGACCTTAAGTCTAATGTTACGGGTACTTAACCACACTTTATCCCCGATCATGAACGTGGGAGCAGGTTTCCGATGCCTATCCGCATTGGCTTTGTACACACTAGCCCTTTGAGTCAATATTTGTTTAACCCCTAACCAAGTCTCCCTCATGTTCCTAACGGTGTCATCTACACTTGGCACTCCGGTAGAATGAATGGAACTCGGTAAAGTTGTAGGATTAAACCAATAATTAATAAAAAACGGGCTGTGTAAAGTGGATTCATGGATATGATGATTGTGAGCAAATTCTGCCCATGGTAACAGGTCCGCCCAGTCATCTTGATGAACCGAAGTGAAACAACGGATGTATTGTTCCAGGCATTGGTTCATCCTTTCTGTAACCCCATTAGATTGGGGATGATAAGAAGAGGAAAGGTTAAGGTTGATACCTAACTGTCCACAAAATGATTTCCAGAAACGAGAAATAAATTGAGGCCCTCTATCAGAGACAATATCTTGGGGTACCCCATGTAAACGGACCACTTCTTTTATAAATATATACGCCAGTTCAGATGATGTAGGTAATTTATAAAGAGGAACCAAATGAGACATCTTGGAGAATCTGTCAATTATCGTTAATACGACAGTGTAGTTCTTAGAAGGGGGTAGGTCTACTACGAAATCCATAGCAATACTTGACCATGGAGTCTCTGGAACAGGTAAGGGCATAAGGAGTCCTATAGGACGACCCTTAGGTGATTTTGTAGTGGAACAAATATTACAAGCAAGGACAATCTCACGCACATCCTTTTTGTAGGAAGGCCACCAGAATCGTTCCGCCAGCAATGATGTGGTTTTATGTATCCCTTGATGTCCTGCCATTTTGGAGTCATGCATGAGGGATAATACTTTATTCCGATAGGTTAATGGCACATATAGTTTTCCTTGAGGAACAGTCAAGGTAGTACGATCTTGGAATGTAGAGATCTCCTCTATTAATCCCGATGAGACTTTAGCAAAGACAGTTGCTACAATACGATTATGAGGGATTAAAGAGGACATAACTTCATTGGAGGAAGTAACAGGTTCATATTGGCGGGATAGAGCATCCGCCTTAGTATTTTTTGACCCTGGCCTGTATGTAACAACATAATTGAAACGATTGAGGTATAAAGACCAACGTACTTGTCTGTCAGACATTTTCTTGGCTTCACTGAAGTAAGAGAGGTTTTTATGATCTGTAAAAATGGTAACAGGGATGGGTGACCCTTCAAGCAAGTATCGCCATTCTCCTATCCCTGACTCGGATGCATCTACTTCCAGTATGAAAGGACGAGAAGGATCAGGGTGTCTTAATACTGGTGCTGAGGAAAAGGCTTCTTTCAATAAATCAAAAGCTCTTTTAGCTTCAGTACACCATTCCCTGTGATTTCTTCCCTTCTTAGTCATAGCAGTAATAGGGGCTGTTATTGAAGAGAATCCTTTTATGAATTTTCTATAGTAATTGGCAAACCCCAGGAAGCGTTGGATTGCTTTGAGTCCAACTGGTAAGGGCCATTGCTGAATGGCTTCTAACTTTTTCGGCTCCATTTGGAAACCCGTACTAGAAATGATATATCCCAGGAAATGCACTTCTTCCTTGTGGAACAAACATTTCTCCAATTTACAATAGAGACCATTCTCTAATAACCTTGAAAGAACCAATCTGACATGTTCATAGTGTTCGTTTATGTTTTTAGAATAAATCAGGATATCATCCAAATATACGATTACAAACATTTGTAAAAAGTCTCGCAACACATCATTGATGAAGTCCTGAAAGACTGCTGGGGCGTTGCATAAGCCGAAGGGCATAACTCGATACTCATAATGACCATAACGAGTATTAAAAGCAGTCTTCCATTCATGCCCTTCTTTTATTCTGATTAAATTATATGCTCCCCGCAAATCTAGTTTAGAAAAGACAGTAGCTCCTTTTAACCTGTCAAATAGTTCAGTCACTAAGGGAATAGGATAAGCATTACGGATAGTAATCTTATTCAACCCTCTGTAATCAATACAGGGTCTTAAATCCCCTTCTTTCTTAGATACAAAGAAAAACCCCGCACCCGCGGGCGATGAGGATTTAGTGATAAACCCTTTCTTTAAATTCTCGGCAATGTACTCCTCTAATACTTTATTCTCGGCCATCGACAGGGGATAAACCGTGCCTCTTGGAGGCATAGTACCAGGCAACAATTCAATAGGACAATCATAGGGACGATGGGGAGGTAACTTTTCTGCCTCTTTAGGTTCAAAGACATCTTTAAGGTCAATATATTGGTTGGGTATTTGGGTAGTCAATGGTTCCATAGTAGGTATATTGATTAAGCCTACTGGTTTAATCGGAGTAATGCATTTACTGTGACAAGAATCTCCCCACTTAATGATCTCCTTCTTTTCCCAGTCAATCGACGGATTATGCTGGACTAACCAAGGAAACCCAAGTATTACAGGAAAAATAGGAGATGTTATCTGTTGCAGAATGATAACCTCCCTATGAAGAAGACCTGTAGATAATACTAGAGGAATGGTCTCCTGGGTAATAAGAGGTATCGATAATGGTCTACCATCTATGGCCTCAACGGCCAAGGGTGCCGATCTTTTTTGGAATGGAAGGGTATTTTTCTGCCCGAATGAGAGATCTACAAAATTCTCAGCAGCCCCAGAATCAATTAAAGCAAGGGTGGATATTTTCTTTCCCTCCCATTCTAAAGTAATAGGTAGAAGAAGCCGGAGATTTTTTTTATCATTGAAGGAGGACATACACATAACACCCAAGGCCTGTCCCCCTTGTGAACTTAGGTGCGAGAGTTTTCCGGCCGGTTAGGACAATTCACTCGTGTATGTCCCTTCCTGCCACAATACAAACATAAACCTTCCCTCCTACGGTATTGTCTCTCTGTCTCAGACAATCTTGTAGCCCCTAATTGCATGGGTTCTGGAGGGGTTTCGGACGAGGGATAGGTTAGAGCAAGACGTTCCGGTACTCTCCTAGGTCTCTCTCTGGTGTTCTGCCTGTACCTAAGACGTTCATCAATATGAGCTAAATATGTTATTAGCTCCTCTAGAGTATCTGGTAAATCTCTTGTGGCCACTTCATCTAGGATTCTATCAGATACTCCATTCAGGAACACATCTACGAATGCTTGTTCGTTCCATCTGACTTCTGCAGCTAAAGTACGGAATTCCAAGGCATAATCTACTAGAGAACGGGTATTTTGTCTTAAACGCAATAAGGATTTGGCAGCGTTAGTCTTTCTGCCTGGGGTATCAAAAGTTCTCCTGAAAGCTGCAACAAAGTTAGTGTAATTAAAGACTATGGGGTTGTCATTCTCCCACAAGGGATTAGCCCAGGTTAAAGCCTTATCTACTAACAGGGTTATAATATACCCAATCTTAGCTCTATCGGTAGGGTAAGCTCTAGGATGGAGTTCAAAATATATGCTTATCTGATTTAGGAACCCCCTGCATCCGTTAGGATCACCCCCATACCTGAGAGGTGCTGTAGCCTGATTGGAAGTACCTGTAGGTAGCACTTCCATGGGATGTTCTTGGGGTCTCAGACTAGGAGTCTGCTCCTCCGGCTGGAGATAAGCAGTGCGGTTAATTAAGGTCTGTACGGCGAGGGCGATCTGGTCCATACGATGGTCCAGCTCCTCAAACCTATTGTCCGCACCAAGCCCAAGAGGGTTAACACCTGCAGGGTCCATGGCCCTAGTGTAATGTCACGACAGTGACCCCTTCACGCAGAGTGCAACCTAACTATAGAACGTATACCGGACCTTAGAATGGCCGGGCTCACGTTAGAGTAGTCAAATGGGATAGCCAGAGGTCAAGGGATAACAGAAGACGGAATAACGATTAACAAGCCAAAGTACAGGGAACCAGAGAGTAGAATAGTCAAATAGAGTAGCCAGAAGTCAAATACCAGGAGAGAATACCAATAAACATAAAGAGCACTATGGGAACTAGCAAGAACCACACTAGGGCGTCTTACTGCTGTCAAGACAGCCCTTTTATAGTGTGGTGTGTTTTGCTTTAAAACCACGCCCCCAAAAGGTCCGGGTGCGTGGTTGCGTCATGATTCTGTCGGCTTCCAGCCGACGGCAGTGGCGCGCATGCGCCGAAGTTAGAAATTCCGCTCTGAGTGAGCGGCCGGCGTCAGAGGTGCCGTGCCGCTCAGTGAAGGAGGATGCTGTACTGCGTGGGTCCGAGGATGACAGGTAAGGTATCGTGACAGCTACACTTTCCCTCCTCTATCTAAGAATGCAGCTTCAGAATGAATCTAAAATGGATGCTGTACAGGAGGTGGGAGGGTCTGAAAGGGAGGGTCTTCTGCTAATTTACTGGAATGTGTCTGCTGACCGTGAGGCACAGGGTCAAAGTTTACTCAATGATGACGAATAGGGGGCGGATCGAACTGCGCATGTGTTCTCCCGCCGTGGCCAACGCGAACACGCTATGTTCGCCGGGAACTATTCGCCAGCGAACAGTTCAGTACATCACTAGTTTTTATATGGCACCAACTATATCCACACCTACAATCTCTCCCATATGCTGCCTACTCATTTCTCCATATGAACCCATTCAACCCCAGTGAGGAACCCAAATGGGTATCTCCCTATAAATGGCAAAATGTTTTTATTTTGGTAATCAGCTGTTCCATCTATTCCAAAGTTTCAAGAAAGTGTGATTAAATTGTTAACCAGATTCTACAGAACTCTATTAAGCCACAATATCTTTCCTGAGGTAGCAAGTGAATGCTCGTGGTTTGGCATGGGTTTAGGAATATATGCTCATTTATAGTACTAGAACTAGTGAAATTTAAAACCCAATTTTAGGGGTCTTTGGATATTTTGTAAAGACTCCAGATGTAGCTACAGCAGTTCTAATTTATACTTGGCCGAAGTGGTCCCTTGCGAGTGGGGACATATTTCTTCTTTAGCTCCTGGTGCTTTATTTGCCAGGGGTCCATGGCAGTGTTATAATCTTGAGACTGTTGGGGCCTCTCTATATCAAGATGTGCGCATGTACAAGTTAATCCATGATAACGGTCACTAGCAAACTCATAATATAGGAAAGCAGAAGTTCAACCTTTTGTCAAGTTTTGTAAAACTCAAGCTTTGTCAGAAGATAAAAGCAGTCCCTGGTCAGGTGATATGAACATTTCATCAAGATTTAATCGTTTTGAAATGCTCATAAATAATTTTTGAAGAAAGAACCACTTTAAAGTTTTGGTGGAGGAACAATTACAAATGTCACACTTCATTTGACTGGTATTGCCATGAATTTTTCAATAATAAATAAATTGCTTAGTACAGAAGAAGAAGAATCAATACCCATACTATTCTAAAAATTATTTTAGAATTTTAAATGTCTGGGTAGGCTGACCCTTCTACAACCATCAGCCAATAAATGTTTGATCTAGGGTTGTATATAAGATCCGGTATTACAAACCGTAGATACAAAGAAAAGGACAAGGGGAAGTTATCGTTTTATATGTAGAATATGCTCCCATATGCAGCTTCTAATGAAATAGGATTATTCAATAATGGTATAAACAATGTTAGACTTGTAATTTTTTCTTTGAAGAGTTGTATGTGTCTACAGTAGAAAAGTCACCCAATGATTTCCAAAAATGTGCTGAAATATAACTATTTCCTGTGAGAAGATTGTTTTGCTGTCACAAGTGTTTACTTTGAGGAAGATATCTTCCTTGTTTTACTCCATATATAATAAAACAAACCAAGTTACATGTACAAATTGACAAATTATTTTAGACTCCATTAGCTCAGACCTATATAGCTGGAACAAACCCCACTTCAGGTGGTTCGGCAGGGTCAACATATTAAAAATGAACTTACTACCAAGACTACTCTATCTTTTGAACACTCTCCCAATCTATATTCCGCGCATATTTTTCAAGAAAATACAAACAATATTCACCAAATTCATATGGGCCAATAAACGACCTAGACTCAGTTATGCCATTCTCACTAGGCCTAAAGACAAGGGAGGGATAGGCCTGCCAGACATATGGTTATATTATCAGGCCATCCACATGGGGCGAATAATCGATTGGGTACGCCAATCACCATCTAAACTATGGATTCCTATAGAAAGAGACCAATTAGGGATATCACTCCGGATACTGCCCTGGCTCCTTACTGCTCCCAGTCATTGGAAAATTCCAAACCATCCAAAAATATCCCCCACCATTAAAATATGGGAGAAAAATCTCTCCAGCAAAGACATAGCTCCAACTCCCTCACCACATTACCCAATCACTGGGAATCCGAACTTCCCGGCGGGGATAAACGGTTTACTGTTAAAACCTCGGGATAACATAGACTCAGCTGGTCATCTTAGACTAGCAGAGGTCATAGATGATGGCCAACTAACTCAACTGTCCCACCTGACGGCCAGCACTCCTCCTACTCTAATGCACAACTTCCAATACGAACAACTAAGACATTTCCTAAGAGCACAGGCCCTACTGAACTGGACACATAGGGAGAGGACGAAGTTTGAACAACTTTGTCTATAGGACAAAACCCCACCCAAGCAAACTTCTGCATGTTACAAATTACTACAAGATCAAACACATACCCGACTACCATACTTCACAAGAACTTGGGAAACATACTTACAAACTGAACTGGGGGAGGTAGAATGGAACGCTATATTTAAGAACATTTTCCATGCACACTCTAGTGTCCCTCTACAGGAGATAAATTACAAATTTATATCAAATTGGTACACTACACCAGTAGACGTACATAGGTATGACTCAACTCAGTCCCCAGAATGCTGGAGGTGTAAGCTTGAGAGGGGTACATTTCAACATTTATGGTGGTCATGCAATCTAATTACAGGATTCTGGAAGGAGGTTTGGAATGCAATTCAACTGATAACTGATTTAAACATCTCATTTAGCATAGAAGCACTCCTATTGCTACATCTGCATACACCACCAGAAAGGTTCAGGTACTCCCTTGCATATTTCATGCTGACAGCGGCCAAACACACCTTAGTAAAACACTGGAGGACCTCTACGACCCCAAATAAAAAAAGAATGGTACAATAAAGTAGAACATTTCCACACAATGGAAGAACTAAGGTGGGGAGCACTAGACAAATACTATAAATACCAAGACATCTGGCAACCGTGGAAACAATTTCTAAAAGGTGCACTGACGTCCTAGAGAGATTTTCACGCACAACTTAAAGTGAGTTATTAGGGCTCCTATTTCTACCTATCACAGATATTAGATCTCATGAATCATATTATACTCAGGAGAATATTTTGTTATATTATGTTATTACGTATTAATAGATGCTTAAAATTCTAAATCTACTGTTTAATCTGTTTAATTCTTCTCAACATCACCATGCTATGTACTTATACTTAATGTATTGCATGTTAACTAATGAATCACACATTGTACTCAAATGCTATACCTTGTATATGTATTATGTATGAAAGAGAAAAAGACAAAAAAAAAAAAATATATATAAAAAAAAAAAATGGACAAATTATTTACAAATGGAACTTCTAAAAACAAAAGTATTGAGGTTTATAGGAGTGAGTTAAAATGTTCTTAACTGCTATTGCAGTGGCATCAACATTTTTTATTTGATAGTAAAAATACAGAACAATTCACAGATGATACAGGATTATATAGAGGATACAGTATTATAGACACAAATATACATTGAAATATACAAAGTTGTTTTTCAAGATAAAATAAAAAATATATATATTTTTTATAATTCTTTCTTTTATTGAGGCACACGTGGATAGGGGTACAGAATGAAGAAGAGGGGATGCACATTGTTTGTACAAGATGGGTGCATGATAACAATGTAACGTCTCCTATGCATGACAGCCTCATTTTATGTTAATTGAACTTTCACAAGTATTAACAGGTTTAGCGTAATAATTGTTAAAGTAAAACAGGATTACGTATTAGGCGTGGTCTACATTAAGCAGATTAACATAAGCCGGTTCAGCTGTCTCTGACTAGTAGCAAAAACAAACAAGTTAAACTGATAGCAGGATATCTGTATATGTTCTGGGACTTGTGTGTCCTCATGGAGTGCAGTTGAAAAAAGGGTTAATGATGGTCAGCTGTGTAGCCTGTCCCTTAGTAGGGAGGCGTGTTAGAGATGTATGCTGTAAGAGTTCTAGAAACCATAGTGACATAGTGCCTAGTGGGCAGCACATGCAGCGTTACGTTGGCAAAGCTAGGTATATGCACCATATGCGTATAGCGGGTTAGTGGAGGTATGCATGCGAAGTAGCTGGGGAGAAACAATATGGGTTTATCTGCACTGCGGCCGTAAATGGTATATTTTTGGTTCCTTCAGATTGTGGAACATAGCGTGGCATATAGAAGTACATAAACAGTTCTTAATAGTATACACATCAGAATGTTGGCAGGGTCATATCTTGGTTACTACGCTGATTTCTTTTTTATAACAGGTGGGCATAAAATAGTTGTGGCAATGCCATAAAAAGCAAAAACATGTAATCACTTGTGTGTAGCCCTATCTCCACAAGGGCACAGAGAGCTGACTTTAGCCTTGAGTCACGGTAAGGTTAGTCTAGTCCCGAGGTCTGAAACTAGGTGAAAAACAAGGGAAACTGGGGCGATCGCCAAGAAGGACAAATGCCGATATAACATTGGGCATGGCTAACTGGTTGCTATGAAACAGCAGCAATGCATAGCATGGCTGGACATTTAGGCCCAGGAGGCTGGTCAATAGAGGGGTTTAGCCTGGAAGCCAAGTTGCATTGCGGGGTTAAGTAGCTAAGTGGGGTTACTACATTTATGTTTGACGCATCATATGTTCACGGGCATTCTCGCTACGCCCCTATAGTAGAAGCAAGTGAAGCAATAGCATTACGCTTATCAGTGTAGGCATATAGGGAAAGCCGTGGACATATGTGGCTTAGAAAGCTAGAGGGGCGCAAGTTTAAAACGTAGATACTGTATAATAGAAAAATAACATCTGGTTTGAACGACTAGATGACATCAGATAGTTACCGCTGGATCAATATGTGACGTCCTAGCAAGTAGGCATAAAAGTGCTAGCATAATATCTGAGCAAAATGGCTAAATCTAATGCATTACAAGCAGTGTGGGGTTCTATCTGCTTTCTCTTGTAAAGACTGAGCTATAAAAGGGTTGCAATTGCTACAGTGAGCATGTAGATTGACTAGAGGGTGTTGCTTAGGACATAATATCTATTGAAATTTTGGACATCAGCACGAAACATAACATAAAAGACTGGCATATTCACGTGTCATATGTATTCAGTGGCAGCTGTACATTCGTTTTCAATACATGGTTATAAATCAACTCCTATGCGTGGCTGGCTTGACAGTTATCTATGGAGACCAGTGGAAAGCCTCCGCTGTGTTGGGCCGTGGGTATCTCCAAGGTCGCGCTGAGTGGCTTGATGAAGAAACATGGAACATATAGTACCTTAATAGGTAGGTCCTAAAAAAAAAAAAAAAAGTAAAATATGATAAGTTCACAGGCTCCTGTAGGCCGCGAAGGGTCCCATCTGGGTGACAGTAGAACTACCCTTTCCAGACTTGACAATCTCCTGCAAAACCGTGTGGTGGGTCCAGGGCCCGGACAGGTGAGTTTCTCTGCGTCTCTATGTCGTGACTGCTGAGTATGCATCCGGCATGGAGCTTTGGGGGATGAATGGTGCGACCCGGTCTGGGTCCCATGTATGGGTGCTGTTAGGGGAGCTGTTATTGTCCCTGGTGGTCACTCCAATCGGAGGCAGCAAGTCGTGAGGTAGGTCCAGGAGCCGGAGGAAGCCGGGGCATCGCTGATGTCCTGAATGCTGTGCAGGGTTGACCCTCGTTGGACCATCAATGTCCTGGGTGCCCGCCAGCGGTAATCAATCTTGCGGGCACGTAGAATCGAGGTGAGTGGCCGTAGCGACCTACGCCAGGCCAGGGTGCCACTGGACAGGTCCGAGTAGAGTGTGAGGTCCATGTTTTCAAGGTGAAAGGGGGTCTTGCCTAAAAGGGCTGATAGGATCGCTACCTTATGGCCGCTGTTGCGGAGGGTCAGGATGACATCTCTCGATGCCGTAGTCGGAGCGTTTGTTGGTTTAGGGACTCTGAAGACCCTCTCCGGGGTGATTGTTGATTTCTGACTGCGAGGCAGTATTTCTTGTAACATGCGCTGCATTAGAGAAGGCAGTTCGGCCTCTGCTACGTCCTCCCGGACTCCCCTGATTTTAATGTTGGAGGCCCGCCTGGCGTCCTCGAGCGCCGCAAGGCGATGTTCGTATTGCCGGTTTTGCTGTTCCAGGGCTTGTACCATGTGTTGCATTGTGGCAACATCCTGGGCCTGGAATTGTGAGGAGCTCTCCAGTTTGGAGATGCGGCCTGTCAGGCCTTTCAGATCTGCACGGAGTGCTGTAATGTCCTCATGGAAGCGGTGTTTCAAGTCCGCCAATAGTGCCTTCAGGACCACTATGGTTATCAGCTCGGTGTCTTTCGCTTTGTCGCAGCGCTGTGCCTTTTGTGGTGGGTTAGGAGGCTGTAATAGTCCCCTCTCTTCCTCGTCGGACATGTCCTCGGAGAAATCTGAGCACCCACCGTGCTGAGCCGCCATGATTGTGTCAGAGGCTCCACGTGTCTGCCTCCACAACTCTCTGATCGTAAGTCCCAATGTGGGCTTGTGTGGTATAATTTTTCCCCCTTTCTCCCCATTAGTGCTTGGGGTGGTTGCTTGTCAATTGGGTTGTGAAGGGCTGGATATTTCACGATTTTTCCCTGTTTAAGGCTCGGAGCCCTCTTAGTGCGCGTCCGTTCGCTTCAGTGTTCAAGCTCCACCCCCATAACATATTGTAATCATGGTAAGATGAGCTTCACTGAAAAGCAATAAAAAAAAAAAAAAATAAGATATGTTTTGCTGGAAAGTTATAAGATGGTAAAAATCTTGTGAAGAACCAGGTGAAGGTTTATATGTAGAAAATAGAATGAGAGCCTAATGGACTGCTGAGTACATGTAATTAAGAGTACAGTAGAAAAGTCACAATACTTTCCATTAATAACTTGTTCAAATTTACCTATATTCTATATCCCCACCCACCCCCTCCTCCTCCATTAGACCAAATATCTCTGGATCAAATTAGATATGCGATTATAAGGCAGCATGAGCTGGAGAAAACTGTACAATTTTAACAGAATTCACTAACTTAATCAGTATATCATTCTCTTCATTAATGTTATAAATATTTTAAATTATGGGGTTGTTTTCTCTTTTAATGAAAGGGCAGAGCATGAGCATGTTGTCTAGTTTCTTACAAAGTTTATGATTTCCTTTTATGATTGTCAGAGAGCTTGAGAAGTAAAAAAGGGACATTGTAATAGCACCAAATTGCAGTAAGAAATTATTTTTGTTATGATTATACACACTCAATGTGGCAGTGAAATAGACAATATTCTGGACAAGGAGAGAGGTCACAAATCTGGCTCCTCTGAGGTGAGGTCCTAAGTTGGGTCTAAGACCTTCATCTTTTTTTTTCATATTCTTCATGTGTCTGAAGAGAGACAGAATTATGATCAACGCTGAACTGCTAAATAGTAGAAAAGCCAGAGAGCAGTAAGCACTTATACCTTTGCCAAATGTATATACCATATAAAATAAAAAATTGTGTGTTGTGTTTGATAATGGTGTGTCTGGTTTTACCCACACATGAGGAAGACTTATAAAGAAAGCCACAAGTACAGACTGAAGAATAAGCATTGGATGATTCTTGTGGAAATTCTTTTGAACATAAATATAGAAATGGTTATTGATGTTAACAATTTTCAGACAGAAGTGTACACTGAGCCAGGTGTACAGCCAAATGTTGCAGAGTACTGATGCCGGATATAAAACTGAAAACATGGTTCCAGAATCCCCAGATAGAGCGTAAGAGTCTTGATCTAGTACAGCAGCAAAATACAGGATGTTAAGTAGTATACTTGAAAGAGTGGCTAAACTGATGCCAAATATAAACTGGTTAGTAACATGAAGTCTTTTATTCTTTATCCAGTCCATGAGGTTTGCAATAAGAATGAACATGCTCCCAGGCAGTGAAGTTATAAACAAAACCAGATCAAGGTGAAGTAAGATAATATCTGTGAATTGGAGCATCTTGCTCTGCTAGATATCTTTGAAACCTGTATAAATGCTTGACTTGATCTGCCACGGATGAAATCCAGAATAATTATGTCTTCTTCTTCCAGCATTCTCATAATATATAGTAAAAGACTGCTCATCCATTACTCAAGCACAGAATAACATTAGTTTAGCTGTAATTTGATTTGATTTGGGTACCATGCAAATAGAATCTTTGTGCAATATGATAAGTGTGCAATATGATAGTTGCAAATATGTTGTTTATTCACAATACAAATCAGATGAAGAGGAACAATAAGTATAGTATCTATATTTAGCATTAAGTCATACCATACAAAAACACTCAATGTGCAAAAGCTGTACTGTCACTATGAGATTTTGTCTCCTAAAACAACCTTGGTGAACTCACTTTATTTCTACATTATGTGGCATGGCGAGTCAAGAAACAAAATAATTAATTAGATACAGGTAGCTCACAAGACATTTATAATTGTATATACACTGATCATCCACAATATTAAATCCACCTGGCTAATATCTTGTGCACGGATCCACTAGACATCTGAGCCCTGTGGTATCTGGCATCAAGACATTAGCAGTAAGTCCTGTAAGTTGTGAGGATCCGATTTCTTGTTTTAGCACATCCTACAGGTACTCAATCAGATTGATCTGGGGAATTTGGAGACTAAGGCAACAGTATACATTTTGTTATGTTCCTCATACCATTCCTGAACAATGTTTGCAGTTTTGCCAGGGTGCATTATCTTTCTAAAAAGAGCCACACCGCCTTCAGGGAACACCAATGCCATGAAAAGGGTGTAACGAAAATATACCCCAACTCCCATGATTCAACTCAACAAGAGGTGAAGAGGTGTATATGAATGAAGAGGTGTATATGATCTGCATCATTTTCTAGGTAGGTGGTATGCGTCAAAGTAACATCCACATGAATGCCAGGACCCAAGGTTTCTCAGAAGAACCTAGCACACTGATTCTGCCGGTCTTCCTTCTTACCATAATGCATCCTGCTTCCATCTGTTCTCCTAATAAAAGACGCACTCAGTCATCAACCGAATCTAAAAGAAAACGTGATTCATCAAGTCAGGTAACCTTCTTCCATTGCTCCATGGTCCAGTTCTGATGCTCATGCCCCCAAGTCACAATCACCCCAATATGCAAACAATGAGGCAAGTTCAAGCTTATGGAATACAGATGTATTACCAGGCCTTAGATTGTCAGACTTAGCGTAATAATGGAAGGTATAGAAAATTGTTAGTAACAAGCCAAGGTCAGGATAAACATGAATAACAGAGTCAACGGTCAAGGATATCAGAATAAATGGTGAAACAAAACCAGGTCAATTATCAGTATATCAAGACATATATGAACACTCTCATGGGCTACCAAAAACCATGACAGGGCAATAAAGAGAGGTAACAAGAACTTAATATGGGCTACTGTGGCATCTGGGTGAGAACATAAATGAAGAGGTGTGCAGGCACTTCTGTTATGGACAATTATTATAGATTGTTACTGGTGTATACAAAAAGGTGCCTCTCCTATCACCTCCAAATAATCATATAACAAAACAAACAACACATATACACCCCAACCTGAAAACACAGCATTTTATATAGGATTAGTGTTGTCGCGAACCTGAAATTTTCGGTTCATGAACGGCGAACGCGAACTTCCGCAAATGTTCGCGAACCGGCGAACCGCGCGAACCGCCATTGACTTCAATGGGCAGGCGAATTTTAAAACCAACAGGGACTTTTTCTGGCCACAAAAGTGATGGAAAAGTTGTTTCAAGGGGACTAACACCTGGACTGTGGCATGCCGGAGGGGGATCCATGGCAAAACGCCCATGGAAAATTGCACAGTTGATGCAGAGTCTGCTTTTAATCCATAAAGGGCAGAAATCACCTAACATTGACACCTGTCCTCAAAGCCCTGCCCTGATACACACTGACACAGAGCAGAATAGAGACCGTTCCCTGTCCTCAGAGACCATGATACACACTGACACAGAGCAGAATAGAGACTGTTACCCCTACATAGGGTCACTTGGCAGATATGGTGGGGTCGTGGGAGGGGGAGGATGACTTTCACCTCTTCCCCTGTTACATTCCCGTTGTGCTGTGACATCACCCTAATACGCTGTGTAAAGCATACTATTTAATTTGATCAGCATGGCCACTTGAGTTTTTATAGTTTTCACGCTGCTTGTAGTTTATATATGGTTCACAAAAATCAAACAAACGATAAAGTAAACATGTAAGGATTCAGAATATTCTTTCAAACCCTTACACATTGTGTGTACGTATTTTTTGTCTTAAGTTTGTGGCTTTAAAGAGGTTTACGTTGTTTCTATGATGTGCATAACATGTTCTTGTAAATGTTTGTTAAATTTTTCCTGGAATTGTAATTTTTCAATCTGAATAAAGATAGTCAAATCCCTGATACACACTGACACAGAGCAGAATAGGGACTGTTCCCCCTACATAGGGTCACTTGGCAGATATGGATTGACACCTATCCTAATGATCCCTGATACACACTGACACAGAGCAGAATAGAGATTCTAATAGAGACCCCCTACATAGGGTCACTTGGCAGATATGGATTGACACCTGTCCTCAAAACCCCTGATACACACTGACACAGAGCAGAATAGGGACTGTTCCCCCTACATAGGGTCACTTGGCAGATATGGATTGACACCTGTCCTCAAAACCCCTGATACACACTGACACAGAGCAGAATAGGGACTGTTCCCCCTACATAGGGTCACTTGGCAGATATGGATTGACACCCGTCCTCAAAATCCCTGATACACACTGACACAGAGCAGAATAGGGACTGTTCCCCCTACATAGGGTCACTTGGCAGATATGGATTGACACCTGTCCTCAAAGCCCCTGATACACACTGACACAGAGCAGAATAGAGACTGTTCCCCGTCCACAGAGACCATGATACACACTGACACAGAGCAGAATAGGGACTGTTCCCCCTACATAGGGTCACTTGGCAGATATGGATTGACACCCGTCCTCAAAACCCCTGATACACACTGACACAGAGCAGAATAGGGACTGCTACCCCTACATAGGGTCACTTGGCAGGTATGGATTGACACCTGTCCTCAAAGCCCCACATACACACTGGGGGGAGCTACTGTCCTCCCCAACCCCTGCGCGGTGGGTGGGGGCCATAAATCACAATGGGGGACCTACTGTCCTCCCCCCCTCGGCCCCCACCCCTGCGCGGTGGGTGGGGGCCATAAATCACAATGGGGGGGCCTACTTTCCTCCCCCCCGGCCCCCATCCCTGCGCGGTGGGGGGGGGCATAAATCACAATGGGACGGACCTACTGATAGGAGTGGAGTATTGTTCATATCAGTTTAATACCTTCCGCGTCTCCTATCAGTGGACGTGTATATGGCAGCCATTTTAGGAACCGCACACCTGGGACCCGAGCAAGGTCACCTCATTCAAGCTGCTCTGGTTCCTTGATGAGCCAGCTGCCCGTGAGTTAACATGTCCCGTGGAGAAGCACTCTGTCCTGTAAAGCCTCACCACAAAAAAATTAAATAAATAACAGCACTCGGAGTGGTGAGTTTAGTAAATGTTCATATCAGTTTAATACCTTCCGTGTCTCCTATCAGTGGACGTGTATATGGCAGCCATTTTAGGAACCGCACACCTGGGACCCGAGCAAGGTCACCTCTTTCAACAGGCGACATGATTTGGCCCTGTAAAACTATCCTGGATATTCTCTACAATTTCTATGGATATGGCATTGATTTATGTAACAGGGAGATGGAAGAAGATGCTTGGTCGGTCCTCTTACTTGAAATTTGGGGCACTGCGCGGGCAAGCTAATGTGCCACCAGATAGGAGTGGTGAGTTTAGTATTGTTCATATCAGTTTAATACCTTCCGCGTCTCCTATCAGTGGACGTGTAAATGGCAGAGATTTTTAATTGTTGAATCACCTCCCCTTTTTAGGCCAAGGTGGGAAGATGCTTAGACCACTGGTATATTGGTGCCATCTTGGAGGATTTTTTTTTGGTTTGGTTTTTGAAGCCACAGTGCTGCACCAGTGGGCCTAAAAATTAGGCATGTACACATGCCTGAAAAATTTGGTATTGTTGCAGCCGCTGCTGTAGCAGCGGCCAGAAAAATTGATGTTTGTTTCACAGGCAGAAAGTGCCCTAAAACATTACGGCTTGAACCCTAGTTGGTGGCGGATATGTCACGCAAGTCAAACGTCATTCAGAGCTAAAATACAGCAGCGTGTGGACCATTTTTAGCCCAAGGCAGCTCATCTCATCAGACCTTTTTTAATCGAATGTATCGCCCAGTGTCAGTCCCTTCGGGATCCATCCCTCATTCATCTTAATAAAGGTGAGGTAATCTAGACTTTTTTGACCTAGGCGACTTCTCTTCTCAGTGACAATACCTCCTGCTGCACTGAAGGTCCTTTCTGACAGGACACTTGAAGCGGGGCAGGCTTAACCTATTGTAAAAACAGATATGAGTGGTGGCACTGACTGTGCAAATGGGCAAGGCATCCAACCTGACACAGAAGCTGGCAGGCAGGCAACTGCTCTTCTATTACAGTGAAAAAAAATTATTTATTTTAAATGTAAAGCTTAACCAATTGTTAAAACAGATATGAGTGGTGGCACTGGGCAAGTAGGCACAGTATCCAATGTGAACCTCACACAGAAGCTGGCAGGCAGGCACCTGCAATTACATTACACAGGGAAAAAAAAAAAAAGCAGCCTGATGTTATAGCCCTAAAAATGGCTTTTTGGGGTGCTGTCCTTACAGCAGAGATCAGATGAGTCCTTCAGGATTGTAGTGGACACTGAATACCCTAGCCTAGCTATCAATTTCCCTATCTAATCAGCAGCAGCTAAACTTTCCCTCCTCTCACTAAGCATGCATCTTCCGAATGAATCGAAAATGGATGCTGGGAGGGAGGTTGGAGGGTGTGGAAGGGAGGGAGTGCTGCTGATTGGCTGGAATGTGTCTGCTGACCGAGAGGCACAGGGTCAAAGTTTGCCCAATGATGACGAATAGGGGGCGGATCGAACTGCGCATGTGTCCGCCCGCCGCGGCGAACGCGAACACGCTAAGTTCGCCGGCGGAGAGTTCGGTACATCACTAATCTCCTCCCCAACTCGCATAAACATTAAAAGCCATAACCATACCCTACTAGATTGGATTCTCTCCACTTCTCCTGATAGAATCCAGGAGGCCGGTGTTTTCCCAAACACTTTCAGTGATCACTGTTTCATGTACTGCGTGCTCAAAATAAAGGCTATTAAATCCTCTCCCAAGGTTAAATTAACTAGGTCCTTCAAAAAATTTAATCTTGAATCCTTTCTAAATGACATCAAGAACCTCCCATGGCACAGATTAAACATTATCCCATATCTAGACTGTGCTGTTGAATTCTTTCAGTTTGAACTCCTACAAATTTGGAATTTGCATGCCCCGCTGCGTAAGGTGAGGGTAAAAGGAGCACATATGAACTGGATCACAGCTGACCTCATCCAAATGTACCAGTTTCGGGATTCTTTGTGGTCAAAGTTTAAGCGTACTGGCTCTATGAATGATCACTGTGCATATAGACAATGGCGAAATATATGCACAAAACAGACAAAATTGGCCAAGGCCCAATATTTCTATGAACCTGAACAATAACATCTCAAACCCTAGAAACTTTTGGAAAATCATAAATAAACTACAAACTCCCCCAATCCACTCCCAACCCTCCACTGTCAAAGTGGATAACCAAACCCTGCAACTTCCCTTGGATGTAGCAAATGCCTTTAACAATTATTTTGTCGGACCTGTTAGTGTCATTAAAAAACATCTTAATAATCTAAAAATGAAAAACCAGTCCGGACCTGATCAAATCCCAGCAATGCTGTTGAAGCTCAGTGCGCCGGCAATTGCTAAACCCGTCACAACTCGAATTAACGAATCCTTGGTGTCTGGATACATACCCAAACTTTGGAAGACTGCGAGAGTAGTGCCTACCCATAAAAGTGGTGACACTACTTTGGTTTCTAACCATCGCCCAATATCATTGCTCACGGTATTGTCAGAAATCTTAGAAAAATTTGTCTATACACAACTATGTGAGTACTACCAACAATCAAACTATCTGACCCCTGTTCAAATTGGGCTTTCGCCAGAATCACTCCACTACAACTGCCCTCTTAAAAGTTTGCAATGACATCCAAACTGGCATGGAACAAGGAGACCTAACTGGAGCTATTTTCCTTGATTTCGCTAAGGCCTTTGACATAGTTGACCACAACATTCTACTGCACAAACTCAAAAACTCTGGTATTTGTGATCATTCGCTAACCTGGTTTCGATCATATGTATTGGATCATTGTACGCAGATGACACAGTAATCTATGCGAGCAAATCCGATCTACCGCAGCTTGAGGCTGTGCTCCAAGACCAGTTTACAGAGGTAGAAAAGTGGATCGCAAAAAACAAACTCTTCCTGAACACTGACAAAACTGTCACAGTGATCTTTGGAACAGTACCTAAATTACACAAATTACACAATTCCCACCTATCCATCAAAACAATTTCAAATGGCACACTGACCGCAGTCCACTCTTTCAAATACTTGGGTATGTTGTTAGACCCCAATCTATCTTTTGGCCTGCACATAGAAAAGCTTGCATCTAAGCTTTATCCAAAACTAGGTGCCCTGTACAGAAACAAATCCTGCCTAAGCCCTACAGTAAAGGAAAAGATTGTACAGCAAATGCGGATGCCAATCATTGATTATGGGGATGTAGTATATGCATCTGCACCGCAATCCCACATTAATAAACTCAACACATTGTATAACTCGTTCTGCCAATTTGTGCTACAATGTAATTACCGGACTCACCATTGTGACATGCTAAAAGAACTAAACTGTGTTGCTGGAATCCAGACGCACCCTTCATCTTTCCAGCCTTGTGTTTTCTAGGAAACTCCCACCCTACCTGAACAAAATGCTTTCCCCAGCTGTTCCCACTTCCTCCGATCCAGTACTAACACTTTACTCTAGTCTACCTCAATACAAAAAGAAAGCAGCCCGATCCTCCTTCACCTACAGAGCGCCGCCATTGTGGAACGACCTCCCGCACAATTTAAAATCTTCCCTAAGCCTAAAGTCCTTTAAGAGATCCCTCTCTACATACCTCAAAACAGAATGCACATGTCATGGTTGATTATATATTTCCTACCTGTTCTATGTTAAATTTTGTATTTATTGTGTATTAATATTGTTTTTGTATTTTATTGTACCCTAATGTAACAATGCAATGATTTGAGGACATACTTGAAAACGAGAGAAATCTCAATGTATCTTTCCTGGTAAAATATTTTGTAAATAAATAAACCTTTTACACATGTACCACTAGATGGTATTGAACCCCATCCCTCCTACACTCCTTCATACCTACTGTTAACAAGGAATAATGGAGATTTCAGGTAGACGAAGGGACAATAGAACAGATTTGGTAGTACTGCCTGAATATACGCCCCTTTTGGAGTCAGGTTCTATCACTTATTAAAACGATTCTACTGGAAGTCTGCTCGCTCACAACCTCCCAAGTCTTGTTTGGGTTGCCGAACTCCCTTCCAAAATCAGAGTCCCAAGGCAACATCCATGAGAGCCATATGCTGTGATTTGGCTCTAGGCTTGTGAGTACCAGACTCCCACACACATTACCATATTGCTATAACAGTATTATACTATGTTGCTTTTTGTATATTCCTTTTAGACATTATTGGAAGTGTGATTCACCTACGACATTGTATGTATTCCTTTTATTGTGGCTATTAATTCTAGAGGCAAACACATTAATCCCTGCCCACTGGAAACAGACCGCTGAACCTTCCCTGACCCAGTGGGTACATAGATTGGAAGACACTTGAAACATGGAGTTGCACTGGTCGGCAAGGGGTCTTCAGCCAAAGTATCTAAAAGTCTGGACCCTCTGGTTGACATACCAGTCTTCCTTCATCAATGACCCACAATCCCAAGCCCCCAACATAACCTCTACCCGATGAGACACCCTAAATGGTAGCGAATTAGGGATAAACACACATAAGAAGGATTTGGGAATAGTTATAGACAACAAATTAGGCAGTTAGCACTTGCTAAGGCCAGTAAAATTTTGTCATGTATACATAGGGGCATAAATTCTCGGGATGAAAATATAATTTTGCCTCTTTATAAAATCACTGGTAAGACCACACCTTGAATATGCTGTGCAATTTTGGGCACCTGTTCTAACGAATATCATGGCACTAGAAAAAGAGAAAGTTCAGAGACGAGCTACAAAATTGGTAAAAGGAAAGGAGCATTTTAGTTACGAAGAAAGGTTAAAAAATTTAATTATCTTTAGTTTGGAAAAACGGCACCTCAGAGGGGATATGATAACATTATACAAATATATTCGGGGCCAGTACATACCATTATCTGGAAATCTATTCAGAAACAGGGCTATACATAGGACACAAGGTCACACATTTAGGCTGGAAGAAAGGAGATTTCATCTAAAGCAAAGAAAAGGTTTTTTTTTTACAGTAAGAGCAATAAGGATATGGAATTATCTGCCTGAAGAGGTGGTTTTATCAGAGTCCATACAGATGTTTAAACTGCAATTGGATTAATACTTGCAAAAACGTAACATACATGGATATAATTTCTAATTAGTGGGGTAATAGCTGCTTGATCCAAGGAGACATCTGACTGCTATTTTGGGGTCAAGAAGGAATTTTTTCCTTGTTTGTTGCAAAATTGATAGCACTTCAGACAAGGTTTTTTTGCCTTCTTTTGGATCAACAGCAAAAACATATGTTAGGAAGGCTGAAATTGATGGACGCAAGTCTCTTTTCAGCTATGTAAGACCACCAAGACCACACTGCCACTTGCTCTTCCCCAATGCTTACTATTTGCTCTACAGTATGTGTTCCACATCCCCCCCCCTTTTCACTTTCCTTAATCCAAGTTATCTTGTTACTGCATATTCTGTATGCTGTTAACCTAAACCTTTTTATATGTATACTGTACCACACGCATTTATGTAATGTGACAAATGACGACTCATCATATAATACAATGCCAAGGTAGATCTCCCAGTTGTTAGGAAAACCCTATCATGCCTTTTTACATGTATGACCAGACATTAGCAATCCGATATCACTATGTCAATGTCAGGGTTCTCACCTGTTCGACAGACAGCCAGACGTGGTCGCTCCTGGAGTTCCCAACAGGGGACTTGAACTTATCAGTCCTAGTCCTGCTTTCTGCCTCTGAGCCACAGCAACTTTACACAGAGTCTACTGATTCCGGTCCTGTTCATCCTGGCATGGCTACTACACCGGGGGCTGCACCTTGACTTGGCTGTGTCTCACCTGACTCTGATCGGTCATCAGCAGGGTATTTAAACCCAGCCTCGCCCTGTGCTCAGTGTCAAGTCTTTGATCTTGTGTTCCTGTTTAGTTACAGTGTTCCTGTTTATCTACTTCGTATTATTGACCCCGGCTTCTGACTCGTTTATTCTGACCTCTGGCATCCTTTGACCTCGGCTATCCCTCGACTATCCTGCTGCTTCAGTCCTTGCCTGTCCTGCGTATTTGGTACTGTATCCTGCACAGCCCCCGTGCACAGACCCACAGGCCGGGTGAATTCTTACCTGACCACCTTGGCCTGTGGCTATCTGCAAGGGTGAGCAACATATCTGCGCTACAGACTCCCAACTCAGGTAAGACCCTGACAAAAGACTTGACCATTATGGAGTCCGCAGAAATGTGCTCACCCTCACTCCAGCAAGTGTCCAGCCTGGCCCAGACTGTTTCGGAGTTGCAGCAAGAATTTTTTTTTCTTAAAGGCGCAGTACATCCAGCTCTGGAACCGTTTGTCATCATGCCCGACAGATTTGATGGTAGCTGCACGTCCTTTCAGTCATTCAAGATGGATTGCGAGGTGTTGTTTTCTTTAAAGCCTCGAACTTATGCCACAGAATTCGTCAGGGTCAGAGCAGCTATCAACCTGTTGTCTGGACGCATCAAAGTTTGGGCTCACCAAATGTTGCAGACGAAGAGTCCTGTCCTTGTCAGCTGGGAATCCTTTATTACTGCTATGGACTCACAATGCAAGAACACTATGCCCAAGCCAGCTCCACGTACTAAAAAATTGCGGAGTCTTCGTAACCAAGGAACCGAGTACCATCACCACACCCCAGTGATTCCCACTTATGATCCAGTTCACCAATGCATTGTATTGCCAACACAGATGCGTGTATGTTTTTTATATTAAAACGTAAATACATTTTAGAACCTTCACATATAGAATGTGTCTTGCTCTAGTACATCAGAATAAATCATGATGTTTGCTAGTACATTTGCAAGGGTGGCTATTAACTGGCCAGTTACATTAAGTCTTCAAGTTTTTACCCAGTCCATAAGGTGCACAATAACAATTAAGGTGTTCCCAGGAATTGAAGTAAAAAATAAAAATAAATACCAGATCAAGGTGTAATAGAATAATCTCTGTGATTTAGAACATCTTTCTTCTCTAGGCATCTTTGATAACGTAAGGAAAAAAATAAAAAATAAAAAAGTTACCTGCGCTCTCTCCCAAATCCCTATGTATATTTAAACAAATGGAGGTTATTTAGTTACTCCAATGGCCATTGGAAGGAATGCCCGCCTGCCACGTCAAGGCAAACCTCTCAGGTGGGTCCTACACTAACCTTTCACCTTGCTTCCTTGAGCTTCTGGCAAAGAAATCTCTAATGAGACAGAGAATGGTATTTTTTTTATATACAGCCCTACATACTTATTAACCCTTAATAGGGTTAGTGTAGGACCCACCTGAGAGGTTTGCCTTGACGTGGCAGGCGGGCACAACCTCCATTTGTTTAAATATACATAGGGATTTGGGAGAGAGCGCAGGTAACTTTTTCTCTTTGTTTTTTACTGTATGTATTGGGGCTGATGTGTACTATGGTTGTTGCTGCCGCCCAGGAGTGATGGGAGTTTGAGCACAGGACTTTGTTCTTTTGGATTTGGATTCAATCTTTGATAACCTGTGTAGTTGCTTAACACAATCTGACACTGATCAAATCCATAATAATTATGCCTAATTTCTCCAGCACTCACAGATACACCAATATGACTTCTCCTGCAAATATGTTTTAAACTGGAATTTGATTTGACTGCAATGCAAATCAAATCCCTCTGCAATAAGAGACATGTGCAATCTGAGACTTTGCAAATATGTTGTAAATTAATTTTTATATTAGTTATACAAATACAATAAAGGGGAAAATAACATGTAGAGACTCTCTAATGAGCTTTAATTCACAGCAAACAAAATAGTTCAAAGTGATAAGCTTAACTGTCACCATAAAATGTCTCATTTGTGTGTATTGGAAAAAAAAAGTCATATCAGAGTATTGGAGGAAAAAAAATTATTATGGATTTCATCAATATATCGAATATATCTAAAGGTACTAAAACCATTCAAATTTACCTTGGTGAACTTGCTGTAAGTACCTTGTTTCTAGAATATGAGACATGGCAAGTCAAGAAACATGAAAAGTAAATTGTATTTCTAAGGTAAAGTGCTATAGGCAGGTACCAGTAGCAAGTTAACCCATCTAAGTTACTATTAGGTAGGAATACTAAAATAATAACCATTGTACTCTAGCATTGCATGTAAAATATGCCTGTTGCAAACATATATTTAAAAAAAAATAAAGAGTAAATACAACTGATGAACATTTTCTAGAAATTCTGTGTGCAGGTTTTTTTTTTAATAAATAAAAAGTTCCTTCCTCTTGTCTGTCAGTCATAGGAGCATAGAGGTCTATACCAACCTGCCTTCACCCATATTGCATCAGCTTCACAGTGCCTTGATATTCCCTCACCATACTAGGTGGTCTAGAGTTGAAGCTGAAGTAAGTTAAGTAGTCTATGTCTATAGCGATTTACAAAACAGTTCAGTTCTCCCATGGTTCTTCACCATTGAATGTGAGATGGAGCCAGATATGGAGGTGTGGAGATAATACATAATATCTTTGTTCTTTCTTTTACACACAGCATGCCTGGGAGCAGCAACAGAAAATGTCAGTTTCTACATTCTCGGGGAGAACACAAAAAGGTGCCTGTTAATGAGACCTCATTAAGGAAAAAGACTCCATCTCTTCCTTAACCATCTGCTGTTGAGCATTCATCACCCTGCAACATCCTTTATTTATTATATATTAGTAATTATAAGCAGAATAAACCTGAAGAAAATGTAAGTCTGTTACGTAATGATGTTTCTAACTGACACACAGAAGAAATATATATATATGTAGTGCATAAGTTGGTTGTGGTGTGCCGAAACAGACGTTTGGGATAGGCCTGTAAAACAATTGAAATGACTCGATAAAGGGAGTGGTGGGTGGGCTGAACCAGACAGTCTCAGCACAAAGGAAGGGGCAACCTGTATATTTATATGCCGGAATAACCCCTCACACAACTACAGGCCCAGCCTTTCATTTGTGGTTGGAGACAATAAGCCAAGTTATGTCAGTGGTGCATAAGTCGGTTGTGGTGTGCCGAAACCGATGTTCGGGGTAGGCGTGTAAAAAGTGGGTAAAAAGTTAGTTTAATACAGGTCAACGATTTTTTTGCTGCAGCATGTCAGGGGGCGGAAGGTGTTGACACGGCAGACCGGCAGACATAGCTGCGTCCTCGTGGAGTATGGCTGAGGGGGCAATCAAGGGAGCCGAGGAAGCATGAAGAGGTAGAGAGAGCGACCTGATACCTTTGGACTACTGCTGGGAATATCCTGTGAAGTTTTGAGTGGAGGAGGGAGAAGACCTGATAGAATGCTGGGAGGCAGTAAAACAGTAAAATTAATGCTGGAGGGAGAGACAAGCAAGCTACCTATGGCGTGGAGAACTGGGGATATATAGTCCTGGAGTGCACCAGAATAAGCCAAGTCTCTATCTGATATATTGATTTTATACATATAATAGGAGTCTGCTAAAGCAATTGTTAAGTGGCTTAGGAAGAACAGAAGACATCACAGAGATTAATAGCTAATGGGCACAAAAAAAAGAGCAAATTTTATTGTATTTAACACAGTCTTTGCTTACCAGACAGTCTGCAATCAGCCAGTAAGCAGGCCACATAGACCCTTGAGGTTTGGGAAAGGAGAAAAAAGGAGAAAAGGAAAAAAAAAATATCTGACAGTGGTTTGTCTATAACACAGTTTAGATAAGCCTCCACTCTACCCCTGGATCCTTTAATTAGTGTCTTAAACTAATTCCTAACAACAACGGAAACAAGATAACGTAAGACACAAAGGGATATAAGACCTAAAGAATATTCAAACCCAGTCAATCCAAGGGAACTCCTGCCCACAGTGTGGGTCAGAACACTAAAAAAGTCTGCAGGGATCCAAGTGAAGTTGCCCAGTGGCCTTTGTCGCTTACAGAGCCTTTTCTCTAATTCACCAAGAGCTAATCTAAATATAAAATTAAACACAATATGGCTACAAAAAAGTCACAAAATGGCAACCACCTAAAAAAAGAGAAAAAGACTGAAAAACAAACAGAAAAACGCCTTTCCTTCTTTTCACCAAATGTACCAAGTAACAGATTTTGAGGAATCTCTTCTCTCTAACATACCACTAGAAGAAGGCATAAATAAAGGACAAGCGGAAGAAATTTAAGAATTAAGAGAAGGAAGAAATTAATATGAAAATGTACTCAGACATTTAGACACACAATTTGCAAACTTGAGAGAAGAGATCCAAGCTAACACTCAAGATATAAAGAAAGAACGGTCGACTTGCTTTTTAGACAGAGAAAAAACTAAATGGATTAGAACAAAATGAAAAAGTCCACAAAGAAAAACATTTGGGGCTGGATAAAAAGATGGCTGACATGGAGAACCTGACAGACCTAGAGGATCGGTCCAGATGGAATAACTTAAGAATTAGAGGACTCTCAGAACAAATAAACCCAAAAGATCTGGAATCATACATAGAGGAATTATTTAAAGGGACACTCCAGGCACCCAGACCACTTCTGCCCATTGGAGTGGTCTGGGTGCTAACTCCCACTACCCTTAACCCTGCAAGTGTAATTATTGCAGTTTTCATAAACTGCAATATTTACCATGCAGGGTTAACTCCTCTTCTAGTGGCTGTCTACTAAAGGGCACTTCCGTAATTATAGCACATGAAAAGTGTGCTAAAGCGTCGCTGGACATCATCACGCTATGCAAGAGCCTCCAGCGTCGCTGAAATCCCCATAGGAAAGCATTAAAAGTGCCTCCCCCACTGGTGCACGCGCATGCTTAATAGATCTCACTCGCCGGATGACGTCGGCGGGGGAGGAGCGTGGGCGGACCCTGACCCAGCGCTGAGGGACATTGGCGCTGATACAGGTAAGTCACAGAAGAGGTTTTAACCCCTTCAGCAACTTGGGATGGGGGTGGGAGGGAGAGGGGACCTGCAGTGCCAGGAAAACTGTTTGTTTTCCTGGCACTGGAGAGTCCCTTTAAGCACCTGAAGGTGGAATGGGACCCCAGAATTTCCATAATGGAAAGATGCCATAGAGTGAATAAAGCTAAGGGTGTTCCAGAACATCTTCCAAGAGATGTATTAATATGCTGTGCCTCCTCCAAAAATTAAGTCGCAAATCCTGAAAGTCATAAGAAATAATAAATGTGCATAAGAATATGACATACTGAAAATATTCCAGGACCTGTCATGGTCGACCAGACAAAAAAGGAAGACCTTCTCCGACGGCACACTAATTCTGAGACAGAAAAATATTAATTACCGCTGGGGATTCCCAGCGAGAATTATCAAAACTCACGAAGGGAAGACCACTACATTCTAAACAAGGGAAATGGAAAAAGAAATGTATATAAAATATATATATATATTTTTTATGTATTGATTTCCCTTCTTTAGCACATAAGGATTCCAGGGAGATACAAAAGTATAAATAAGAAGTCAAGGGGGAGGAAAGAAAGAAGAAAAAAAATGAAAATAGAGGAATGTAAAATAGTCTATAACATGGATTAAACATTCACATAATAAGATAAGCAACACACAAAATAGAAAAATCAGAGTGAAATGATATAATGTACACTAAAGATCACAAGAAACAAATGGAATTATAATTATAAAGAAGGGTACACGGGAAGGATAAGAAAGAAAGGGGTAAGAGAAAGAAAGGGGTAAGAGAAAGAGTGACAGATAGTGATGTACCGAACTGTTCGCCGGCGAATAGTTCCCGGCGAACATAGCATGTTCGCGTCCGCCACCGCGGGCGAACACATGCGGTGTTCGGTCCGCCCCCTATTCGTCATCATTGAGTAAACTTTGACCCTGTACCTCACAGTCAGCAGACACATTACAGCCAATCAGAAGCACACCCTCCCTAGCAGACCCTCCCACCTACTGGACAGCATCCATTTTAGATTAATTCGGAAGCTGCAACCATTTTTTTTTTTTTTTCAATTTTTTTTTTTTTTTTAGTGCATATAAATGTTACAAGTAGATACTACCCCCAGACACTCTGTGTTACTGCAGATACTCCCTTCAGACACCCTGTGTTACTGCAGATACTCCCCCCAGACCTGTGTTACTGCAGAAACTCCCTCCAGACACTGACACAGAGCAGAATAGGGACTGTTCCCCCTACATAGGGTCACTAGGCAGATATGGATTGACACCTATCCTAAGGATCCCTGATAAACACTGACACGGAGCCCTCCATGGGTGAAGATGTATTAATTTTTTTTTGTGCTCGGGTTTTTTATTTTATTTTTAAGTTCGACGGGTATGATGGCTTTTTATTTGGCCTTTTTTGGGGCTAAAAAAAATGAAGATTTTAGAAGAAGAAGACGTTGAATAGTGTGGCGAAACCGACCTCGCCACGTGTCCTTGGAGGGGGCTGATTGCCCGCCTCTTGCCTTTGGACTATGGACCAGACTTTATGGGAATGTGATACCCCAGATAGCCATACCATGGAGCCTATTCATATAATGAAAGACTATGGGAAAGACTTTAGCTCCATGGCAATTGTACTGTGTGAGTAGGATCTGCGCGCTATTCGGTAGTTTTGTGCGTGCAGATCCCAGCTATCTGGGGATAGGTGAAATGTCTGTGTGTTATGTGTAAATGTGACTTTATGTATTTTAAAGTGTTTTATGTTGTTTTGCAACCATGTGGTTAATGGAGTCTGCCTTTAGTCCTGGGTAATTGGATTACTTCTCCAATTAACTCCAGGGCAGAAGGGAGGAAACCAGGGTGCATTGTGGGGATGTTTTTCTGCCAGAAAGGAACAAAAGATACTTTTAGTAACTTTTGAACCCCTGGTCGGATCCATGCCATTTTTAATATGTTGTTCCCCTGAATGGATTGATTGTGGATATGTATTTTTATGTGAATGTGATGTATGGTTTTAAAGTTATGAAAGTTGTGTAAAAGTATATTTTACACTGTATGCATAATGGGATTATGTGTCACACTAAGGGGAGGGGATGTGTGGGAGGTAACATCTATGTCATTGGTTCTTTTATGCCTCCCCCTGGGTGTGGCCTGTATGTGTGAGTTGGAAATAAAAGCCAGGCTGGATGAGCCAGTCCAGAGTTCCTGTTTTACCCTCAAAGTGATGTGTCGTCTCATTATTGGGGGGAAGGATTTATTGCATGCTGTTCCAGTTGACTGCTAGGAGTACAAGCCTATTCGTATGGTTCCTATTCAATGGTCTACAGCATTCATATGCTTGGGAGAATTTAAAAGGTTTCTCGGATTCGGTGATTGTGGTGTCTGCCAGAGTGCTTGGAGTCCTCAGGAAGCACTAGGAGCATCCATTAACGGAGGTACTCAGTCGGGGTGCCAGGCGATCCGTTACATTGGTGGCAAGCGGTGGGATGGCGTCCTAGTGCGAGGAGAAGCAGCTCAGAGACACTGGTAACGTTTGGAATTACAAATTGAGGGCAACGCTAGTATCCGTACAGCGCCCCTGGCTACAGCAGGATGGAATCAGCTAGTTTTTGGACAGCGTTCCATGATGAGGAGGAGGAGGCGGCCGCGGACTACAGGGATGCAGACAGAAAGGAAGTCTGGTATGATGCCCTGGAAGACGCCCAGTGGCGGCGAGGTGAGAGTCTCCCCAGTGATGAGCAGCGGCTACAGAAGCGTGTGGCGATGCGCATGTATCTATTGGGAGAGCAGCCCCTGGATGAGTGGGTGACAAGACTAGAGACCCTGGTATGGCGAGAGATCTGGCTAGACAACGCATACCAGGCCCTCTGGTGGCATACCATTCGACTTACCCCCTGGACGGCCGAGCACGACTTACCGGAGGGGGATGATTATGATGGCCCGGGTTTATTATGGGATGCCTTGGAGGACGACATTGATCTTGGCAGCACGGAGGGGTCTAGGTTTTGGGACATCTACGACTACCGGATGGGCATGTATGTCTGGGCTGACGAATGCGAGGTGAGCAAAGACATGACCCACCTGGTAACAAGGGAGTGGGAGCTGGAGCAGGACTACCAACACCTGCTCAGCTTCGTGCAGCTCCAACCTACCCGACAAGCAGAACCAGACCTCATAGACTGGTCCTGGAGAGACCCACAGATGGCAGGTGGAGATGGGATTGAGGTCTCTCTACTGGCCCTACAGGGATGCTGGGCAGTCGGCCCAGATCCCCAGCGGCAGGTTACAGTTCAGAGAGAGGAGCTTGTTACACCCTCTCTCCAGCGGCAGCCTAACCCACCAAGGGGAGACCGTAAGCCCCACACCAGCGCAGATGGGACCGTGGTCTCTGCGCCCAAGTTACAGGGAGCTGAAGGAGCCGTCCTCCCTCCCCAGCGGCAGTGTGATTTGTTGGGAATTGGGAGCCCGGTCTCCATTCCCCAGCGGCAGAGTATCCAGCAGGGAATAGAGAGCCCATCCCCCTTTCCCCCACAGCAGGACTCTGTGCTGGGAGGAGAGACAGTCGGTCTCCCTCCGCAGAGACGGGAAGTATGCATGGGAGAGGAGATTGTTACCACCTCTCCCCAGCGGCGGATCATTAATGTACAGGGAATAGAGAGCCCAGTCTCCATTCCCCAGCGGCAGAGTGTTCTAATGGGAGAGGAGCTGGTTACCACATCTCCCCAGCCGCAGCTTAATGTACCAGGGGGAGACTGTAAGCCCCACACCTGTGCAGATGGGACCGTGGTCTCTGCACTTCCAGCACAGGTGGTAGGGACGGTCGGTCCTGCCCCCCCACAACAGGGCTGTTTAGCCAAAGGGGAGACAGTCTGTCTCCAGCAGCAGCGCTGTGTAACTAAAGGGGAGACAGTCGGTCTCCAGCAGCAGAGTTGTGTAACTCAAGGGGAGACAGTCGGTCTCCAGCAGCAGAGTTGTGTAACTCAAGGGGAGACAGTCGGTCTCCAGCAGCAGAGCGGTGTAACTCAAGGGGAGACAGTCGGTCTCCAGCAGCAGAGCGGTGTATTTAAAGGGGAGACAGTCTGTCTCCAGCAGCAGAGCTGTGTAACTAAAGGGGAGACAGTCGGTCTCCAGCAGCAGAGCTGTGTAACTCAAGGGGAGACAGTCGGTCTCCAGCAGCAGAGCGGTGTAACTCAAGGGGAGACAGTCGGTCTCCAGCAGCAGAGCGGTGTATTTAAAGGGGAGACAGTCGGTCTCCAGCAACCAGGCTCCAACCAGACTACTCCCGTGGTAGTGCTGGCAACAGGACAGAGTACCGCTGGTCTCTGCCCCCTCAGCAACCTACCAAGGCAGCCTACCAGTCCCCCACACAGCCGTGGTGAGGCACCTGAACCTGGACAAGATTCTCCCTCACCCAGGTGTAGTAACTGTTTATTGTGGGTGGGATGCTCTGCTGTTTCTGTCTTGTGGGTGGGCTGCTGGACTAACAAGGGCACTGACCGGCAGGAGGTCAAGTACCCTGTTAGTCTGGGGGGTAAAGGGGAGAAGTGTGGCGAAACCGACCTCGCCACGTGTCCTTGGAGGGGGCTGATTGCCCGCCTCTTGCCTTTGGACTATGGACCAGACTTTATGGGAATGTGATACCCCAGATAGCCATACCATGGAGCCTATTCATATAATGAAAGACTATGGGAAAGACTTTAGCTCCATGGCAATTGTACTGTGTGAGTAGGATCTGCGCGCTATTCGGTAGTTTTGTGCGTGCAGATCCCAGCTATCTGGGGATAGGTGAAATGTCTGTGTGTTATGTGTAAATGTGACTTTATGTATTTTAAAGTGTGTTATGTTGTTTTGCAACCATGTGGTTAATGGAGTCTGCCTTTAGTCCTGGGTAATTGGATTACTTCTCCAATTAACTCCAGGGCAGAAGGGAGGAAACCAGGGTGCATTGTGGGGATGTTTTTCTGCCAGAAAGGAACAAAAGATACTTTTAGTAACTTTTGAACCCCTGGTCGGATCCATGCCATTTTTAATATGTTGTTCCCCTGAATGGATTGATTGTGGATATGTATTTTTATGTGAATGTGATGTATGGTTTTAAAGTTATGAAAGTTGTGTAAAAGTATATTTTACACTGTATGCATAATGGGATTATGTGTCACACTAAGGGGAGGGGATGTGTGGGAGGTAACATCTATGTCATTGGTTCTTTTATGCCTCCCCCTGGGTGTGGCCTGTATGTGTGAGTTGGAAATAAAAGCCAGGCTGGATGAGCCAGTCCAGAGTTCCTGTTTTACCCTCAAAGTGATGTGTCGTCTCATTATTGGGGGGAAGGATTTATTGCATGCTGTTCCAGTTGACTGCTAGGAGTACAAGCCTATTCGTATGGTTCCTATTCAATGGTCTACAGCATTCATATGCTTGGGAGAATTTAAAAGGTTTCTCGGATTCGGTGATTGTGGTGTCTGCCAGAGTGCTTGGAGTCCTCAGGAAGCACTAGGAGCATCCATTAACGGAGGTACTCAGTCGGGGTGCCAGGCGATCCGTTACAAATAGTAAGTTGAATTTTACTTTACAGGGTAGTAATTTTATTCCCCCTTCACTATTTTTTAGGGTGAGGGGGGTAGGTAGGGGCTTTTTTATTTGGTTGTGTGACTAGGGGCTTGGGGACACACACTGAATACACACTATACACACACTGCACACACTATACACACACTACACACACTATACACACACTGCACACACTGCACACACTATACACACACTGCATACACTATACACACACTGCACACACTATACACACTCTACACACACTGCATACACTATACACACACTGCATAAACATACATTTAAAAAAAATTGCAGCTGTTTTTTACATTTCAAAGTTGGGGAGGGGAGTGCCAAATAAAGGATCCGCCCCGGGTGCCAAATGCTCCAGGTACGCCCCTGTATAGAGGGGAGCCATGTTTACACTGTATATAGAGGGGAGCCATGTTACTCTGTATATAGAGGGGAGCCATGTTACACTATATACAGTGGAAACATGGCTCCCTCTATATACAGAGGGGAGCCATGTTTACACGGTATATAGAGGGAAGCCATGTTTACACGGTATATAGAGGGAAGTCATGTTACTCTGTATATAGAGGGGAGCCATGTTACACTGTATATAGAGGGAGCCATGTTACACTGTATATAGAGGGAGCCATGTTACACTGTATATAGAGGGAGCCATGTTACACTGTATATAGAGGGAGCCATGTTACACTGTATATAGAGGGAGCCATGTTACACTGTATATAGAGGGAGCCATGTTACACTGTATATAGAGGGAGCCATGTTACACTGTATATAGAGGGAGCCATGTTACACTGTATATAGAGGGAGCCATGTTACACTGTATATAGAGGGAGCCATGTTACACTGTATATAGAGGGAGCCATGTTACTCTGTATATAGAGGGAGCCATGTTACTCTGTATATAGAGGGAGCCATGTTTACACTGTATATAGAGGGGAGCCATGTTTACACTGTATATAGAGGGGAGCCATGTTTACACAGTATACAGAGGAGCCATGTTTACACAGTATACAGAGGAGCCATGTTACTCTGTATATAGAGGGAGCCATGTTTACTCTGTATATAGAGGACTGTTTGCGGTGCGTTAAACGGGGAGTTTGGTCTGTCACTGTGAAGCGGGCGTAACCCTTACACTACCTGATCGATACAACATCATACCTGATGTTTTAAAGCACGTTATTCCAAACAATTTAGGAATGTTAGGTGATTTATGCCCTTTATGGATTAAAACCAGACTCTGCATCAACTATGTAATTTTCCATGGGAGTTTTGCCATGGATCCCCCTCCGGCATGCCACAGTCCAGGTGTTAGTCCCCTTGAAACAACTTTTCCATCACTTTTGTGGCCAGAAAGAGTCTCTGTTGGTTTTAAAATTCGCCTGCCCATTGAAGTCAATGGCGGTTCGCGAACATTTGAGGAAGTTCGCGTTCGCCGTTCGCGAACCGAAAATTTCGGGTTCGCGACAACACTAGTGACAGACTAAGGAATAACACAAGTTTTTTGTAAAATGAAGACACAAAAATAATTCGTTAAAACAATTTATAAAAATAAAATGTTATAATAAGCTGAGAGCGCGAGGAGGAATCGACCCATAAAGCTTCTCCCTTAATAGGAATACTAAGGTGTGCTTGGGTAATTTTCCTCTAACACACTATTTTAGTTTGGACACTAATTTAATTTATATATTGTCTCTCTTATAGAAGTAGCACTTCTAGGTAGACTCCCTCCAGACAGTTACCCTTAGTATGCTTTTCCCACAAGAAATGTGAGACCTAGATCTCAGTAATGCTTTGCACTACTCGAGATACTGTATGGCGTTTGTTACGACACTCACCGCCTGGGGAATGAAGCCGCCGTTTAGTCGATAATCCCCTTTCTCCAGAAATGCAATTTCAGTCCAACCGATCATAAAACTCCCGAACGGAGCATACGAATGCGGTAACTCCCGATCAGCAATCCATCCGAAAATCTTCCACAGCTAGAAATAAACGAAAGCGCTGTCCCAATAGTCAATCCCTCCACAAACGAGACAAAGCTCCGTTTTGAAGGTCAAGCAGTAATGTGTTTAATGGGGGCTACCTGCCCAGTATTTATGCAGGTCTCCACCAGGTAGACACTCCCCTAGGGGACCTGGTGGAAGACTGTAAAACATTTTAGACAGTAGCCAATCACAGTGGCTATAACACAAGCCCTTCCCATTTTACCCATAATACATCTTTTCCTATCCCGGAGATAATTAGGGAGAAACCTAATTAACTCCGAGGATAGGGACCATCGCCATTTTAAAATCAAATACAAAATAGGCAATAAAATACATAATATCAGAAGTACCGAATATATAGTGTTCGTGCAACGTATCCCCAGATAGCCTGGATCTGAGGGCATATTCCTACCGAATAGCGCTCAGGTCCAATGTACACAGTCCAATCGCCATGGAGTCAAAGTCTCTCATAAGTCCTTCGGTATACGAATGACTCCATGGGACGGCTATCTGGGTAAGTTCATACGAATGAAAGAAACTCCCGAACGGACCAGTGTTCGTATGCCTCCAAGAGAATAGAGGGGGGACGGCCGTCTCCAGCGGTGTTCGGTAGATAAAGAGTCTGTTTTTAGATCCATAGGTTTTGCACCGAACACCGCTGATTCGCCTCGTGTCCAAAATGGCCGCCGCCTCGTGTTCGGCATACGAACGACGACCACCCGTACGAATGGAATGGAGAGGTGTTTGCGGTTAACCACAACGTTCTAATTTGTGGTCAAGGTGTTAATGAGCCGCACACTCCTCTCCTGGGTGGCCGATGTTCGGTAGTTTCAATCGGTACTTTAGGGAAATGTACGAACAAAAGCATACGGGCAGGAAATCCATGAATCTAATGCAAACAGACGAACCAGCAATACAGGTTTATGCAGCAGGGTTCGTCACAGTGTTTTTATTTATTTATTTTATTTTGCCATACATCTTATTTGTCTGATGTTGACACCAACATTTGGTATCAACCCGTCTTATCTTTATTTAATCACCAATAATGAAGCGTGTATTATTTTTCACAATACTTTGGAAACTCAAGGAGGCAGAGAGCCTTGAAAACAGACAATGAAATACAATTTAAGCTGAAATCAATAAATGCCCGGGGGATCAACACACCACTAAAAAAATAAAAAAAAATACAGGTGCAAATCTGGTTGCAAGAAACCCACTAGACAGACAAGAAGTAACCAAAATATGATAAACTCATCAAGATACCATACCATTATAAGTGCGGCTCTAGAAACCCCCCCTAAAAAAAGAGGCGTAGCATATATGTTTGCAAAAAATGTCTCACTAATTATTAAATATCAAGACTTAGACCCAAAAGGAAGATCTATCATTCTAATATGCAAAATAAATAATAGTTATTTACATAAGTCAACATATATGCACCAAATAAATCCACAATAAAAATTATCATAACAATGCTTAAGACAATAGAGCAGATTAAACAAAGGTTGGGATTAATCATGGGTGACTAACTGCGAATGACAGAATAAGTAAGAAAACAGAAAACCGATTGCAAAACTTATTACACAATCATAACTTAAGAGACATATGGAAAACATTCCACCCTTCAGACTTGGATTATACAGGTTACTCTAGAACAGTGATGGCAAACATTTTTGAGCCAGAGTGCCCAAACCGCAATACAAACCTACTTTTTTTCCTCAAAGTGCCAACACTGCAATTAAACACCGCAATTATACACAATGACACTCACAGATACACACTCACACCCACTGACAGACATACTTTCACACACGTCCCCCCAACACTCACAAACACAACACTCACAAATTACAAATTACTATTATTTTTTTACATTTTAATTTAACTCCACCCAGCCTCCATGGGAGAACTGGAGTGTATTCCTCACCTGGGGTCCTGTGGGGCTGCAGGGGCTGCTTGTGCTGCTGGACAGTCAAGCAGGGGGCGAACTGGCAGAACACGTGCCGCTTAGTGATGCCGGGAGCCAGTCTGATCAGCTCCCGGGATCACTAAGCGGCGTGCGAGGGAGCTGAGCAGTAAAAGCTCAGACTACAGCACTCACTCGACGCGCCAACCGCAAATCAAGCTGCCGCCTGACTCAGGGGGTGCCGAAGGTGACCAGCTCTTGGGCTCCCCAGGACACGAGGACATGAGGCTAACAAGGCAGATGCCTTGTTAGCCTCATGGTGAATACATTTTGTAAACTTTACAAAATAACAAAAGACCAATTAAAAGGGGAACTTACTAATATTTTTAACTATATAATGAAAGCAGGAAGCAGTCCTGGAGAGCTGTTGAGAGCAAATATTGTTCCTATTCCAAAAGCAGATAAAAATACAGAACTGATTGGCAACTATAGACCCACATCAATAATCAACACAGATATTAAAATACTATCCTCTATTCTTGCTGATTGAATAAAAACAGTCATACCACAACTAATTAATAATGACCAAGTAAATTTCATACCAGGGAGGTCCCCAATAAAAACACTTCGAAAAATAATAAACATATTGGAAGACATAGAACAATGGAACCCCACTAATGCTACTGTAAATAGAGGCACAGAAAGCATTTGACAGAGTTGGATGGGACTTTATGTTTGCCACCTTAAAACAATTTTGATTCGCTGGACCAATATTACAAGCGATGTCCGATCTCTACAGCTAAAGTAATAGGCTCAGGATTCCCATTACAAAACTTCAATATCAAAAATGGGACTAGACAAGGGTGTCCTCTTTCCCCTTCTTGTATATAATGGTGTTGGAACCTCTCACGCTTTTAATAAGACAAAACAAAATAATTAAAGGATTTACAAACTCTTTAGGACAAAGTAAATTAAATATTTACGCAGACGAAATCTTATCAACATTGGAAGAACCTAAAACCTCGGTCCCAGAGCTTTTAAAGGAGATCAACAAATATTCTAATATGTCAGGATATAAAATGAATATAGAAAAATCTATATTTATAGCCAAAAACCTGAACACTAGACTAATTCAATTTGTTGTACAAAACCTTGGGCAAATACAAATAGAAGAAGAATTGATCAGCTCTCCAAACAAATTAAATAAACACGTACATTGTCTAAATCTCACAGAAACCCAATTCAAACTCTCAAATAGATTATACTGGACACCGAAATTTCTAAAAAAGACTTCAGACAGATGTTGGAAATGTAATACTAACGAAGGTAACTTAATCAATAGCTGGTGGCATTGCATACCCATAAATAACTTTTGGAAAGAAGTAACCAATGTATAAATTAACATAAATAAAATTTGTTTTCAAGCCTGAAGTGATCCTATTAAACCTGCACTGGCCAAAAATTACAAAAAAAATATTGATGATAATCCTACATATAACTAGAGCAGCTAAACTATTGTTAGCACGAAATTTGAAAACAGTGACAATACCAAGCACTCAAGAACTAGTTTCTCAAGTCATATGGCAAGCAAGAAGGGAAAAGGGAATCCTGGTGAATTTAGAAAACAGATACACCCAAATAGAAGACTGTGATACATGGATATGCAAATTGGAAATGATAACCCAACAAATACCATTATTGTTACTTTAGCCCCCCGCCCCTAATTAAATCAAGTATAGTGAAGGCTCAGATTAAAGAGCCGAGGACCAGAAAAGAGGAGGGAGGAAAAGAAAAGATACAAGATCGCAACCCCCAATAAGGCAGACAAAAAACAAAAGTACAAAAACATAATAGTAAAATAAATAAAATACACTGAGCATAAGAGGCTCTCCCTGTCTCTCCAAAGAAAGGTTTTAAGCAAAACAATAGAATAGAATATATAACTAATCTACAAGTGTCCCGGGGGGGGGGGGGGGGGGTAGCACAAAAATAAATAAATAAATAATATGTGCCAACATTACACAATCAATACTTTAAATGTTATCAGCATTTATAACCATACCTGAAAGAGAAAATTTGTTACTGGGAGATACTGTATATTATGCTATGCCAAGTGGCGAAACAATTAAGCTAAATGGGTGACTTGGGAACCCAACTAGTTGCCAAGTGGTGATGAGAGACTCTTCCTAAGATTTGGCCCGTTGGGTACGTTTGCCACTGAGCATTGTGGCAGGGTGTTGGCCTCTCGGTGAGGATTAAAGAGATTCAAAATAGGTTGGCCGTGAGAGGTGAGGATTTGGCCCTAGGGACGAATACCTCCATAGTTGAGGATGGGAGTTGGCCTGGCAGGACTGCTAAATAATGGCACATGAAGCCGAAACTATCTATGGCCACTTAAGGAACCCTAACAGTCAGCCCAAGCTAAACATAAGTTCTGTAGAGCGAGTGGTTGTTGTAAGAAAAGAGGTAGCATCGTAAAGGGAGTCACTTACGTGGTGACTTAAAAAGCATAATGCAAAGCAATAAAATGTGGCAGAGTTGATGTTAAGAATAAGTGAATAGAAAGTTATGGGCAAATTTGTTTTCAAGCCTGAAGTGATCCTATTAAACCTGCACTGGCCAAAAATTACAAAAAAAATATTGATGATAATCCTACATATAACTACAGCAGCTAAACTAAAGAAAATGTGTGCAGAGGTCCAAAACCGAAATCCCACTAGGGATTTCATAAACCAGAACACCGTGAAAATACAACGGCGAGATGGCCAGTAAGGTAGGTAAAGTAAGTGCAATGAGCCCAAAACACGAATACTCATGATATCCATTACCAACTAACCAAAAGGAAATTGAACTGCATAATAAGTGGCCCAGTTGACCATGCATGCAATGGTCGGTATGAAGTATACCTGGTGAGACGTGACATACTGATATGCTCCTAGCGTGTTTCAATATGTAAGAAAGGCCTTAAGAGGAGGTGGCCAGAATAATTGAACAACATGACCCCTGTTAAATATTTGTCAAGGCAAGGGTAAAATCACAAATTACCGAGTTGAGGATAAACAGCCACAAGTTTGGAGCAAGTAGGCATTGTAACAGAAAGACATATAAAAACCTAACATTGCACAAAAGTGGAGCAACTGAAAATTAACAGATTACCTCGAATGCTGAATACCTGATTGTGGCGAAACCAACCTCGCCACTGGGCATTGGAGAAGCCTGTTTGCCTGCCTCCTGACTATGGCCCCTGGGAGATTTGGCCCTTCAAGTACAATATTTGGGCATATTGGATTTGTATGGTGCTGCTGCTGGCCCTTTAAAAACCATCTGGGGACATACTGTGACTTTTGGGAACAATGCCCCTTTAAGATGGTGTCCCCAGACTTATTTGGGACAATGCTCCTTTAAGACTTTGTCCCCAGTATCCCCAGACTGTTAATATACTGTGTTCCTGGCTTTCTCCCACTTGGTTCAGTAAATGGGGCTTACTGAACCAAGTACCACACAGGCGGACCACCCAGAAGTGGAAGTGTGCAGGCAATTTATCTCCCAGGCTGGGAGCCTGCTGTAGGTAAATTGCCGAAAGCTGCGTGGCCGCCATTTGACAGACGAACACGTGGCGGCGGCGATCTTTAATTCTGCTGAAGTTTTACCTTCTCCAGACTACAATGCAGTCGACAGTTTGAACGCCGTTCGACAGTTGATTCGACAATTCGACAATTCGAATGGTTGTCGTTCGTTTGTTTGAACTGACTTTAACATGGGAAATAGACCGACCGCACAGCCCAAATCTATGGAACTGTTTTGGACAGGAAAATGTGCTTGCGGTCGGTCATAAAGGGACCTCCAGCTAACCTTTTAACCCCTGGATGGAATTGGCTGAATTTTGGTTATGTTTATATTTAAAGTATGTCGATTCTGAATGTGTATGTTTTATGTGAATATGATGCATAATTTTAAAGTTACAGTGTCTGTATAAAAAGTGTATTTTTCCTGCCTGTGATAAATTACATTAACCCATTGTGTTCAGTAATTATATCACAGGCAGAGGGGAGGGATTGTATGTTTGTGCTGGGTGTGTTTTACAGTTCCCCTGTAAATGATTGGTTGTACTGTGTCCTACCCTGTGGGATGGCCCCTTGCATGAGGACTTGCATAAAAGCCAGTGTGTGGCCATTACAGTGAAGTTCCTGTTTAACCCTCAAAGTGAAGTGTCGTCTCATTATTGGGGAGGATTTATTGTATGCTGTTCCAGTTTGACTGCTAGGAGTGTAAACCTATTCGCATGTTTTTTCCTATTCGGCCGTGTACAGCATTCATATGCTTGAGAGTACTCATATGCTTCTCCGGTTCGGTGATTGTGGTGTCTGCCAGAGTGCTTGGAGTCCTCAGGAAACGCTAGGAGCATCCTTTAACGGAGGTACCCAGTCGGGGTGCCTGTCGATCCGTTACACTGATGTACTGAGTTCTAGGCCTGAGTTCCCACTGCGCATGCTTTCACTAGAAGGACCTGAAGTATGCAGGAGAAAGAACACCTTGAGAACTAGGCAACCATCACAAATCGAATTCCATAGCATACTGGATGAAGCAATATACCAGAACTAGCAAGTTAGGTGAGGTTAAAACTGAAACAGTTAAAATAGTGACAGAATGAAGAGGCCCGGATATGTTAAAAGCATAGTGATAGGTTCTAGGTTCTTTGGAGTGTGTCAAAAGAGGGCTCTATGGGAAAGCCCTGCATAGGCCTAACAAAGCTGGGTGTAATAATGGAATGTAGTATGAAAAGGTTGTGGTTTATTTATTTTTTTGACCCTTCGTATATCAGGGAATTGACGTATGTGGGTCCGGAATTTTCGTAGTTGTTGCCCCTGTGAGCAGGGGCGGACTGAGAACCCTCAGGGCCCCCGGGCAAAACTGTAACCGTGGGCGGTTCCCTTATTTACCTCTATAATGTCTTAAAGCATAGAACTTAGCAGGGCTAACCATACAGATATCTTAGCCATAATGTTATATAGTTAGTAAGAGATCCTCTATTTAACATATGTAAATAATTGAGAAAACAATATAAAATAAGGATTGTCTTGGAAGCAATAGTTTTGTCTTTTAGATATTTATTATATAAAAATATAAATATAGACATATAAAATCCATTATAGCAGAGTTTATAAGATGAAATTAAATGCTTGCAAATATCATTAATAGGTTAACATACCCTTCTGAACATGTCATCATGTCAGCCTCTCAGTCATTTTAAGATGGAGCAGCGTCTGTCTCCAAGTCTCTCCTCTGTGTGTTAACATTTAAAAGTACACTTATTTATACCTTAAGTGTCGTCATTTTAGAGTTACCATAGTTCATATATGAAAAAGTAACTTGTCTACTTTAAATCAATTTAGGACCTCCCTTAATTTGGCAAAGATACAAGGCCATAACTAAAAGCAAGTGCACACGTCATGGAAATTTTCCTGACTTGGGGAACTTCCACCAACTTGGGTCAAGATGGCTTCCCAAAGTCTGAATAGCTTATCTGTTGTTTATACTAAGACGTAAGTGCACAGTCGTGGGAGATTCCGGGATTTGAGGAAGTTCCATTAACTTGGGGTTACCACAGTATATTGTGTACTGAAAGAGTCGTAGCATAGCCTTGAAGCTTGTTTATGCATTATTGTTATTGTAATTCGTCTGGGACAAAATGGCGCAAACATATTATGCACTGAGGTTATTGCTTAAAGAAACATCTATGAAAAACAATATGTTCCATTTCTAACACCTTTTCAATTTGCAATATCTCTTAAAGACAAAGTACACAGTTTAAGAAATACAACATTTCATTCTAAAACTTGTAATATTTGCATTTGCCCATAACAAAATTAATCAAGGGCCCCCTTACATACTCCGCAGCAAGCGCCACCCATGTCCCGCCTCCATGCACCGCCTCCAGCCACACCCTACACAATCTTTAGACACAAGGAACAAAAGTGCAATAATCCCTTCAAGGCCCCAGTAGAGACTACAATTGAGGGCTAATGGGCCATGGAGGGGGGGGGGAGCATTCTAGCAGAGGCTATCTCAGTGTCCTTTAGAGAGTGTGTTAGAAAGAATTTCCTCCAGGTCCCATTAGAGACTACAATGTAGTCTAATGGGGCCTGGAGGGGGGTCTCTCCAACACTCTGGTTCCTATTCACAATATAGCAACACAAAATAGCTCGCTGATACCTAGGCCAAGTTGGCTCCTCTTACCTTAATTACTGTTGCTGGCTGGCAGTCTGTGGGCTTGCTGGAAGGCTGTGGGCTTACTGGCTGCGGCTGGCAGGCTGTGGGCTTGCTGGCAGGCTGTGGGCTTGCTGGCTACCACCGGCAGGCTGTGGGCTTGCTGGCTGCGGCTGGCAGGCTGTGGCTTGCTGGCTTTAAGCCTAACTGGTGGCCTGTGGGCTGGCTGGCTGGCCGGCCTGTGGGCTGGCTGGCTGGCTACTGGGGCACTCGTAGATTATTTAAAGAAATAATCCATGCACAATAACCACTACTGCTCTGTGTAGTCGTTATGGTGCCAGGAGGGCCGGGCCCCCCTCCTAGAGTAAGTAGTCAAACCGTTTAAGAACAGTTTGACAACTTACCTGGGGTCTGCTGGGATATGAGGCTGTAGTAGGGTATAGGAGCAGTGGTGCAATGTGTAAGGGGTGCAGTGTGTGTGAGGGGGTGTAGTGTGTGAATGTGTAGGGTGTGTGGGGCAATGTGTGTACGAGGGGGCTGTGTATGTGTGTGGCAATGTTAGTATGGGGGGCTGTGTGTGTATGGGTGGGCAGTGTATGTGTGTGTGTGTGAGGCAATGTGTGTAAATGTGTATGGTCTGTGTGGGGGCAGTGTGTGTGTATGGGGGGCAGTGTGTGAATGTGTATTTATTGGGCTAGAGTTCACTCTCACCACTGCGACCACCAGGAATACCTGGTGGTCACAGTGTTGAGAGTGAACTCTAGCCCGTAGCTCCAGGGCTAGAGTTTACTCTAGCAAGAGCCGTAACGTTGCTGTGGTAACCGCGGCAACGATCTGTGCTCGTGCAAGAAGGACCCAGAGGAGCTGCAGGCTGAGCTCCCGGGTCCTCTCTTCCTCCCTCCCCTGCCGGCTGCCCGCACGTTGCCTGCGGACAGGGAAGGGGGCAATTGCCCCCTCCTCTTACCCCCTTCTTACTCTCCCCCTCTTCTTACTCCCCCATCCCTCTCTTCTTACTCCCCCCTCTTCCCTCTTCTTACTCTTCCCTCCCCCCACCCCCTCTTCTTACTCCCCCCTTCCTCTTTTACTCCCCCCTTCCTCTTTTACTCCCCCCTTCCTCTTTTACTCCCCCCTTCCTCTTTTACTCCCCCCTTCCTCTTTTACTCCCCCCTTCCTCTTTTACTCCCCCCTCCCCCTCTTTTTACCCCCTTCTTACTCCCCCCTCCCTTCTTACTCCCCCCTCTCTTCTTACCCCCCTCTCTCTTCTTACTCCCCTCCCCCTCTTTTTACCCCCTCCCCCTCTTTTTTTACCCCTCCCTCTCTCAACCCCTCCCTCTCTCTTTTAACCCCTCCCTCTCTCTTTTAACCCCTCCCTCTCTCTTTTAACCCCCCTCTCTCTCTTTTAACCCCCCTCTCTCTCTTTTAACCCCCCTCTCTCTCTTTTAACCCCCCTCTCTCTCTTTTAACCCCCCTCTCTCTCTTTTAACCCCCCTCTCTCTCTTTTAACCCCCCTCTCTCTCTTTTAACCCCCCTCTCTCTTTTAACCCCCCTCTCTCTTTTAACCCCCCTCTCTCTTTTAACCCCCCTCTCTCTTTTAACCCCCCTCTCTCTTTTAACCCCCCTCTCTCTTTTAACCCCCTCCCCTCTCTCTTTTAACCCCCTCCCCTCTCTCTTTTAACCCCCTCCCCTCTTTCTTTTAAACCCCCCCCTCTTTCTTTTAAACCCCCCCCTCTTTCTTTTAAACCCCCCCCCCCTCTTTCTTTTAAACCCCCCCCTCTTTCTTTTAAACCCCCCCCTCTCTCTTTTAACCCCCCCCCTCCCCTGGCCGAGCGGCTTTCCGGTCCGCGGTGCCCGGCCGGAGTGATAGGAAGGTGCACACACACTGAGTGTGCACCTTCCTGTCAGTCCGGCCGGGTACAGGAAACAGAAACTTCTGTTCCGCGCGGAACAGGAGTTTCTGTTTCCTGTACCCGGCCGGACTGACAGGAAGGTGCACACTCAGTGTGCACCTTCCTATCACTCCGGCCAGCACCGCGGACCGGAAAGCCGCTCGGCCACGCTAGAGGGGAGGGGGGGTGGGAGGTGAGAAGCTGCAGCCGCCTGAGCGCTCTTAAGAGAGCGCTCAGGCGGCTGCAGCATTTAAACGGGCGGCCGGGCCCCCTGATGGCGGGCCCCCCTCCCGGCCGGGCCCTCGGACCATGTCCGAAGTGCCCGACCGGTCAGTCCGCCCCTGCCTGTGAGCCATATGTAGAGGTATCATAGCAAAAGGCAGAGTGCTCAAAGTCAGTCCTGAGCTCCTGGTTTGAGAAATAGGGCTGTATGACGGCTACGGATATATGGAACGAACAAAAGGATAAGCATTCCAAGGTATAGGAGTTGTGAAATGGCCAATAGTGATGCCCTGGTGTTTGGTTCAGTCCATTAGTAAAGGTAGGAAGAGTATTTAGGCTAGAAGAGTGGTAGCATGGCATGCAATGGAGAGCTGACTATAAGACCCATGCCAAATGACGACAAGTATACAACCTACAAAATAGATTATACAGTGTCTCAATGTAGTTGACTTGAGACATATAATGTTGCTAATACTGTGCAAAAATGACGTGACAGTATGTGAAGTAAGGATATAATGTATAAACAATACTAGCGGGTTTTTGTAGGCTGAGTTAGGGGTGTATAGAGTTGGTTTAGGCCTAGCTAGACTAATTGTTGCAATGAAACGTTGCAAGAAAAAGTGGTATATATATTAAGGCCTTGGCCTGTAGTTGTGGGAGGTGCTTGAATTTCCTTTAAAAAAGGGCTGCCAATCCTCTCCAACCTTACCATTGATGGTCTGGCGAGTCAGGAACAGACAGGCGAGTCACATGACTACTTCCGGTCGCCATTTTGCGGTCTCCTGATTAAATAGTTCTGGTGTCAGATTATATTCCACTATCCGAACCGCTGGATATACGATACAGTACTGCTACCCCTCAGGCCGGCTCAGAACTGCTCGGTTTACTGTAAGTCAGACCCACACGGTCGCCCCACGGTGGCCCATTGGTAGCGCCATCAAGGTGTGGGTCTCTGTTTTTCTCTCTCTCTTTCCCTTACCTTTTCGTTTCAAAATGTGTGTTCGGCAATTTTAAATAGCATCACTTATGTACGCTTGTAATGTAGTATACTGTAAATAATCCATTTCTGTCTACCGTATGGTCGGGAACCTCCCCCCCCCCCCTCCTCAGTTCGGCTCTTTTCCGGTTAAAAACGCTTAGTATTCGTATGCATTAATATGAATCGTTTGATTTAGGTAGGTAAAACAGACGAACAGCTGTTATACTCAGGCTGCTAGCACAGTTATTACAGATTGTCTCCAGCGTTCGTCTGTCACTTCAAGAACAAAAACCGTGAGTTTTACAAATCTATAATCCGCCCCCCCTTTCCCACCTACACAACACTCGGGGTTGAACCGGGGGAAGCTGGAACACAGGTGGATTCCCACTATCCGTCAGCCGAGATCACCCATGGTCTCCTCGCTGGCACACCAAATGAAACATTTGTTCATATGTTTCTCAGACACCATGTAAATATATGTTGCAAATTGTATGTGAAAAGTTTATTTAGTATAAATAATCCTGTTTAAAAGCCTTAATGTATTTGTGATTATCAGCCACTACTAGGCATGAGCATTTTTCAGCAATGGAGAGATGAAATTAATTAAGAGGTACCTCCTGTCACTTGGGGGGGACAGTTTCATATTGGCTCCCAAGAACACAGGGAGAATATTGTACTGTCAAATTAGATGTACAAATTTGAGCCTTTCTTGGCCAGCACTATCATCTCCCTCTTCACATCCTTGTGGTTTCATTTTTCAGTACCCCTATGCGTTATCAACAAACTATATCTGTAACACACAGAGCATAAATATATATTACTTTTAGCGTATACATTTGGGTGTCTTATTTCATAGATACATTTTATTTAATGGTCTGCTTAAGGATGTTCCAAATCCTGGTCGTAATGTATTTATTTAAGTAAACACTTGGTAAAGTACTGGGGGCCAGCACTGATGTACTCATTGAAGTTTTACCTAGGTGTATCCCTTAACTGGGATGGGATAGTGTGTTTAGTAGCAAAGACTTGGTCGATAAAATTCTCAGCAGCTCCGGAATCTATCAAGGCCATAGTCTTTAGCATTCCCTTCTCCCACGTTAAAGAAATTGGTAGCAGAAGCCTGTGATCTTTATAATTATGCGTAGAGGACAAAATAGAAACACCCAAGGCCTGTCCTCTAGAGAAACTTAGGTGCGGGCGTTTCCCGAGCGAGTAGGACAATTGTGACCTCTGGCTCCACAATACATACATAATCCCTCCCTTCTCCTGTATTGTCTCTCCTCTTCTGAGAGGCGAGTATTGCCTATCTGCATAGGTTCAGGATACAGTGAGGTATTGGAATCAGGACTTTGAAATGTAGGGGCTAATTTAAAGGCAGGTCTGAAGTTCCTCTCTCTAGTGTTCTGTCTCTCTCTTAAACGCTCATCAATACGAGAAATGAACGAAATTAAGTCCTCTAAATTCTCAGGAAGCTCCCTAGTAGCAACCTCATCAAGGATAATATCTGATAGCCCGTTCAAAAATACATCTATATAAGCCTGCTCATTCCACTTGACTTCTGCCGCCAGAGACCTGAACTCTAGTGCATAATCCACAAGTGTTCGGTTCTCCTGTCTCAGGCGCAACAGTAATCTGGCTGCATTAACCTTTCTACCAGGAGGATCAAAAGTTCTTCTAAATGCAGCTACAAAGGCATTATAATTATATACCAATGGGTTATCATTCTCCCATAGTGGGTTGGCCCATCTCAGAGCTTTCTCAATGAGTAGGGTGATAATAAATCCAACTTTCGCCCTATCTGTGGGATAGAAGCGAGGTTGTAGTTCGAAGTGGATACTAATCTGGTTCAAAAAACCACGACACTTCTCCGGTGAACCACCATAACCTACAGGTGGGGTAATACGGGAAGAGGCACCTACAGTGGCTACCTCTAGACCAGAACTTACAGGAGAGATGGAAGTAGTACGGATCTCCTCAGGTGGGTTATTGGCACGAGATAATAGCGCCTGTAGTGCTAGTGCCATCTGGTCCATTCTGTGTTCCATGGCGTCAAACCTGGAATCAGAGGGACCAACCTGACTGTTTGTACCTGCAGGATCCATTGGCCCTGTCGTAATGTCAGGATCGGGACAGGGATCCAACACGCAAAGTACAAACAGGACAGGGTACATATACCGGACCTTAGAATGGCCGGACTAACGTACGGAGAGTAAAGAGAATGGTCAGAAACAAGCCGAGGTCGAGGGAACGAGAGGACAGGTGAGCGAGGAACAAGCCGGGTCAAGGATACCAGAGGAAAACAGAGTAAGTCAAACTAGCTGGGTCGGAACCAAAGGAATAACTGAAATCGCCAGAGCACTGTGTGACTAGACAGGCTAGAACCACGACAGGGCAATGAGTGAATGGGAGAAACAGGTTTAAATACCCTGGTTACAGTGAGTATGCCCGCCTCCGACGAGTCCTGAGTGGCTTCCAGTCACTTGAGTGACAGATCGGTCCGGACTGACGTCATGACGTCGGGCAGCGTGCGTGACGTCATAAAATGAGACGGATCCCTCGCGGCCGGCGTGAGAGTGTCTAGGGGAGCCGCGAGGGGTGGAGGAAGCCGACCTGCTGGAGGAGTAAACTACTAAGTCTCTACCTCTTTCGGAGGTAGAGGCTTCAGGTACCCTGACAGTAACAAGGTTCTTGCAACCACAAGTTACTTCAATCGCTGCTGAGGTCGCTCAAGTTTGCCATGAGCATTATCCCTCAGGGTAGATCCTTAATTTCCTGTTTACTCTCTTTATTCGACAATTCACCACAAACACATCACTTATCACATTAGACACCCATTCTTACGTCCCAATGAATTTACCGCTAGAAATATAACTGCCACTAAATACCTGAAAACGAGTGATATCCAGAAAACCTTAGATCATTCTTTCCTATCCCGGCATCAGTCTAAACTGGCCCTATAGGGCATGCCCTGTTCCCTACGCAAAACAATGGTGTCCTGTAAAAGTCCTGGGTACTTATTTCACCACTTTCCAGATACAACCACACCAACCATAATTAGAACTTCACGGCTCCATCCTTTCAACATCTAAATTTGTGCTTCATGTTCACTTACTGTTAACTAGGCTTGGCCTAAATGCAAACCTTTCCTCCTGACACACCTTCCGCATAGGGGCAGCATCCTCCGCTTCCTCCAACACATTCCAGCTCCAAACCCAGTTAAAGAGTTAAAGAGTTAATGTAAGCTTTTCGTGACTTGTCCAAATAAATTATGTTTGTTATATGTATACATTTTGTATGGTATACTTCTTTTTGACCACTTTTATTACAGGCCTACTGCTCTGTCGGTTCCGGCACACCACAACCGACGGGTGTCATTTCAATATGTGTATTGGTTATAATATGCTATGTTACCCATCATCATGGCTATATTGCCCCGACTACAAATAAATATTATTTATATATATATATATATATATATATATATATATATATATATATATATATATATATATATCCATATCCCCCACAAAGCAGGAAGGTACTTATGCAAAGCCCAAATGAGGGTCTAAATTGGTCATATTGCCACACAGAGGGCCATATGATGGGAATGTAATGAAGGCCTAGTGCGGTCGCATGTGAAGGCATTGGACTTGAAACAAAACCAGGAAAACATTTACTCACAACCATCGCTATATGTGAGTAGTTCAATATGGGAACAGAGGCCTCTAGAATGCCAAAATGGCTTAACAGGCTAGCGGCCGTGATGGCCTTATATAATACATAATAAAAGACAGGAGATATACAACATACATTAAAAAGACCTACACATGCTTAGGAGATAAGCATGTGTGCCTACACAGCTAACATGACGAGATTAGGCAAGAAAGCAACAGGAAATGCAAGAATAAGGGTAGAATATCTCTAATATTAGCATCAGATATAAACTTCATTGCCTAAACTGAATGATGTTCCGAATGCATGTAGACCGTACAAAGAAAGTATGGGTGGTGTTAGAAAGTGAGGGAATGCAAAAGCAGCAGACAAGAGAACTGCAGGTTTAGCTAGCCGTTTTTAGATTATACCCCAATGAAAATTACATAATTAAATGCATGTATATAGAAAAGGTCTACAGAAAAATAAAAACTCATAGAGTAGTATAGCCAATATACATTAATACACCAATTAATAGTTGCACTCACAGACGCAAATTGATAGCAGGCATAACTCAATAGTAGGGAGATGATGTGAGATCCTCAGCATGGAAGCATGGACATGTAGGAGAGAAATAAACCAGAAATAAGTGTAGATGATATATGTTTATATCCTGCACTACAATAGATTGCACTTACAAGTTAGTAGTGATGTAAAGGCATATCAAACATTTTCCACAGCCATCCTCCTCCAGTTGATAATGAATATGAGGGATACTGTTATAAGTTGTAAAAACTATTTATTGTTACAAAGATAAAAATAAAGACAAAATAAGAGAATAAAAACCTCATTACAATAGTCTAACCCTATGCATTTCGTCCGTTAGCAAATCGGACTTCCTCAGGGGTAATCGCTTCAAAGATCTCCCGTGCAGCATCGTCCTTCTCCTTTCTGCGTGGTTTTAAATTACCCGGTAAGGCTTCCTCCTATCCACGTCGAGCTGCTCCAGCTACGGCTCATCTGCACTGATAGCGTTCCAAGCCTTATTCTCAAGCTAAAGTAAGATGTCTGGAACACTATAACAATATACGGAATAAAACGTTTCTACACATTCAGTTCCGGAACACTAATAAATGCCCCTCGTTCAAGAATAATATTAATTTTATATCATGACAGGAGGCGAATATTTGCTTAAGTCTCTTTACTAGAACTCCACAGCAGCACATTAACATAGAGAGAAAAACACCAAAGACAAAAACATAAGGCATCTATAAAAGGCTCCTCCTAACCAACCATTTCCTCTTTCTTTGCTGCTCCGCAGACAGTACAGGTCAGGGTACCAGTGCCTCCTGGTTTTTCCTGGGTGGCTGTGTATTTATTATATATATACACATACAAACACAAACACACACATATATACATATACACACACACACACACACACACACATATATATATATAGTAAGACTCCAGCGGTCCCTCATGCGCCGTGTACTGATTCCCGCCCACTTCCCTGTCCCTCCCACGCCTCGCTCGCATTCTACCATACTCGGGCGGCGTGGGGAGGGTACAGGGAGCCTCACGGTTGCCACGGGATGCGGCTTCCGTGCGCCCTCTCCCCAGTGACCGCGGGGTGCGCGGCTTGCTGATGTGCCTGCCGCATGTGCGCCCTTTATTTAAGGGCGCAGGACTCTTGTTTTAGTATGTGCCAATATGATTTTGGATACATTTCTGTGACACATTATTGCCACCTTGTATGTTTTGAGATTTACACTTTTGTTTTTTATGTGCCGATATGAATCAGGATACATTTCTGTGACAAATTACTGCCACCTTGTATGTTTTTTAATGTGCCATGTTTCACTGCTCAACTTCCCTAGGTACTTTATCGCCCAGGTGTGATTTGAGTTTTTTTTCCCAGGTGCAGGTTTTTTCCCCTGTCTCGCTACATGTAGCGGTGCAATGCATATTGGCCTATAACACTGCCGACTGAGGTACTCTTGGTGCATGGATTCTGTGCCCTTGCGGCTTACACTATGCATGCTGCCTGGGCTTATTTAGGATTGGTTAATGCATTACATCCGCATATTTCCTGCATGGGACCCTGCTTGGTGACACTATCCCTCACTGTTCTGGGCCTGTCCTGGGGACCCTGGTACATCTTTAATCTGCACGCCTCTGTGTCAAGATATGCCTGCCTGTCACCTCTAAGGATTTACATTTTGCCTCCATATACCGCTGGGCCGGTGCTACCCGCGCCCAGATGCTGGCCAGCTGTGTCTGTGCCCTTATGATTGGCCTGCTTTGTCTGTGCCCCTTGATTGGCCAGCTTTGTCTGTGCCCCATGATTTGGCCTGCGTTGTCTGTGCCATTTTACGCATGCTACTGGCCTGGCGGCTCCACTCCTGGACCCCTGATTGTTGAGCCTGCATGCGTATAATACTTGCCTCGGCGGCCCCTACGGCCTGCTAGTGATACCTGTTCTCTATCTCCTTAGGTATCACGTACCATCATCTCGGATATTATGGAGGCCTCTGCACAGGAGCAGAATTTGCAGGCATTGATTAATGTGGCGGGGTCCGCCTCTGTGGAGACAGCCCTGGCTAGGGCCCTCCCTCAATCACAACCGGACAGAGGTGCGAGTGGAACCCCCCACTTGGCAGACGACTCGGCTGAGTCAGACTCTCATGGGAGAGAGCAGGCAAGTGCGTAAATGCGCTATTGGAAGGGCAAAGACCCTGAACCACGCTCCCGGTAGGGCAAGGCTCCGGCGAAGCGACATGGTTCGAGGTTATCAACCTCGCCGACCTCGCGCCGCCGTCTATCTGGCGCAGGGGAGGAGGCCTCCTTGCCCCCCCCTACCATGGCCGCACTGGATGAGTGGTGGGCAGACCAATCCCCTTCAGTGGCAGAAGATGATTGGGACGAGGACCGTAGTGTTGGCCCGGGTTGGCGCTAGGAGGATGAAGACGCGCCGGGAACAGAGGCCCCCACGGTAGTGCCGGGAGACGACACCTTTCTAGATACTACAGAGGAACCTCTGTCTGACCCTCGCTCTATCCGGCACCCCAGGTCCTCACAATGGTCCCGGCCCGACCACTTAGCACAATTCGTGCGCTAATGGGTCCGTAGACCCCTGGAAAGGGAGGCCCTCAAGAAACTACGGGCGGAATGCCCCTGGCCGTCCTGCCGGACAAGGTGGTGGGGACCCGGATTTTGACCCCCTGGTGGCCTCGTACTTGAATCGTACGGGTCGGGACCCCACGAAAGGGGTCGAGTGTCGCCTCCGCCCAGCGCAAGATAAACAGCTGGATAGGCTGGGCCCCTTTGTGCAGGATGTTGGCCCTGACGGACGTGGCCTACACGGATGGTACAGCCTGGACCCGGCCGTCATGCGGGATTGGGCTCTACGCCCCATTTGCCTTCTAGGCAATGCTAATGTGGTTCTACACCGAACGCAGGTAAACGGCTCTGTTCCGTATGGACAACAAGCTATTGGAGCTAGGGTCCAAAGAATTGGGCCCCCTGGCAATAAGGCAATGCTTCGCTCACTGTTATCCCGGCTGGTCTTTGGACCCCCACAGATTCCGTGGCCCATCCTTTTTTCCACCATACCAGCCCAGACCTCCCTACACTCGAAGGGTGGGTAGAGGTCGTGGAGACCGTGCCAGAGGACGAGCGAAATTTCCTACGGGTGAGTACAACTCCTGCCACTTTCAATTCCCCTCTATTGCATACAGACAGATTGTTTCACTGCAGAGACAGGTGGCAGGAAGGGTTGTTCAAATGCATGGGTCCATTAGACGGTACGGGGTTGTGTCATGGATTTCCATTCCCCACCGTCGCAGGTTGGACCTCCAAGTGTCTCCATCGCGAGAGTCCCCCCCCCCCCCCTTGGACCATCGGGGTTATCGCGGTCCACCCCTAGAAAATATCTACTTATTATATTTAAAAAGGCGCAGTTTCCTTTTGACATGTTGTGTCTTAACTTTAAGCACACACTTAGTTTTTTTTTTGTATTATATTTAATTTTTGTTTTCAATCCACAACATGTCGCTGTCACTTTGTGTATGTTCCACTGCACTTCAAAAATAAAAAATAAATAAAAAACTTGTGAACAGGGGAATATGATTCATAACCACTCTGTATATAAAGTGTGCAAAATCCTATTACTTGAGTAATATTACTAGAGCAGTGGTTCTTAAACCATTAGGTTGTAACCATAAATTGGGTCCGCCCACACTAATGTATTGATATCGAAACATAGATCATTATCTAGGAATCTGACAATCATTAATTCCTGTAGCAGTCATGTCTTCCCCACACTAGGAAGAGTCTAATGACTGTTCTGCTGAAAATTATTTTCCTACAGATTATATTAATTGTGTCACTATATAAATCGGAAGTCAAGCGTATACAATGTACATTATTGGTCAAAACACTGGTATAGATATTTCACTGCTGTAAATTAGGAAAAATATAGGAGGTTTATTTCGGGGGGGGGGGGGGGGGGTTAGAAACAAAAATTAAACCTTAAAATAATTATGTTAGATGTACAGTACTTCTATTCATATTTGACATAGATCCTTTTATTTGGATCCTTTGTCCACCAATAACACTCAAAATGCTCAAATTCAGTTATCCGAATAGACATTTAATTGTATTAGTGCTTTAAACGCGTTAGAATTCAATAGTCTGTTTTATGTGGATGACACAATTTGTGAAATGTAAAAAACGTACAGTAACAATTTTTTTGTACTCCACTTTAGACAGAGACATCTGAATTGAGAGCATAGGTTGTTAATTTGCACCAAATATTGAGAAGATTAACATTCATAGCAGATGAACTTAAGTTATTATGGGATGTGAGTGTCCCTTGAAGGGACACTCCAGAGTCAGGAAAACAAATCGTTTACTGCAAGTCCCCTCTCCCTCCCACCCCCCATCCCATGTTGCTGAAGAGGTGAAAAAAGACTTATGAACTTTATGAAAACTGCAATATTTACAGTTGCAGGGTTAAGGGTAGTGGGAGTTGGCATCCAGACCACTCCAATGGGCAGAAGTGGTCTGGGTGCCTGGAGTGTCCCTTTAACTTACTACAAATGTGCAAAAAAAAAAAAATAAAAAAAAATTCTATTACACATGTTGTTACAATCCAACATAACACATCTATACTAGTTATGAATGAAGAATATAGGCAAACTTACTTCAGAATACATATTTGATTCAAGCTAAACACAAGCATAAAGCAAAATGTATGCACTTTGTTATACCCTAATTTAGCTGGTACACATAATAATCTGGCAAGTTGTACAACTACTAACTAACAAAATAAATCATCAAGTTTAACCCACATTTTTAGAAACGTAAATGATGATAAAAATCATCAAGTTTGAATCAGTCTGATAAATGTTACTTGGTATCCTAAACTTCAGAACTGTGAAAACACATTTATTGGAATGCCATATTGTTATAGTTTGATTAAAAAGAAAACTACCGACCTGCATCTTGCATATCAGACTGCTTCCTCAACGTGACAGCGATTCACAAAATCAGTCCATGTCTGCAGCACAATTGAAATGTCTAATTACATCTACAAAATTTAACTATTAGAGTTAGGTGTGGGTCCATAACTGCAATGAAAAAGCAGAGGCTTACTGCCATGTCAGTTAACCCCTTAATGTCCTGATTTCTAGGACTTTCCTATAATAATGGGGTTTCTTGTCCCTCAGGTCTGCATACCATGGCCTCCATTTTAAGTATGAGTAGTATAAGATCCAGGGCTGGACCAAGGCATTGTGCTGCCCTGAAGAAAATATATTAGAAAATAAAAATAATCCAATATGAATTCAGGAGTAGTATATACCTTTACATTTTAAACGGGTTTGTTGCAATGCTAAAAAGACATAGTGATGTTTATATTCTGTTATAAAAACATATTAATACGTAATATTATAATAAGTCCACTGGAAATCAAGGTCTCTGTATAGATACAATTGTATCGTTCAGGTAAAAGTTCACAATAGTCTGTGGTTTTGTGAGCTTTTTCAGCAATTTCCAGATATAATGAAAGCTGGAATTTTGATGCCGGATAAGCTGAATTTATATTGTACAATATTATATTAATGCAAATACTGCAGTGTATTCAATAATTGTGTACTATATATAAAAATAAATAGATAAACTAGCAGATCATGGTAAGTGACCTGTGGTTTTGAAAAAGGGGGCTTATCCATTATTAGTCAAAATTGACATCCAAAGTGCTTGTTGAATTAAAAATCTATTTATTTTGTGAAAATAAAAAAATATAGGGGGGGCGGAGCCTAGCAGCCAAGCCGAACGGTCGCACATCAGACGAGTTCCTCTCAGAAAATACCCCAAATAAGCTACAAACCTGCACTGAGCCCTAAAATTGCCTGCCTTTCAGCATCAGAGACAAGGGCTCACCACGAAAGCAAAATTCAACCGAGACCGCGGCGGAATCCAGCGACGATAACCCGGGGATCGACCTGAGGCCTACAAGCGGCCTACTCAGCCGGCACGGGGGAGGCGGCCGATCCCTCTGCGGACTGCAGCCAACCTAGTTGGAGGTCTCCCCAACACTCTCTCCCCCCCACTGCCGGAGAGGGATATCCCGGCACATAGCTCACAATTCAGGTGCACGGCACCAATCCATGCGTACCTGCATCGCCGGTCCGGCACTAAACAACATGGTGGATGCCACGTGCCAGACAGGACACGGTCCCCCACTGCTGCCACTCTCCGAACGGCTGGACCGCCTGCTAACCGACTTCTGGGCCAAGCTCTCAGCCACCAGGAGTGCTCCAGCGGAGAAACCAGCGGCAACAACCCCTCAGGTTACCATGCTGCAACACACGGTCCCAGGAAGGAGCCAACCTATGACTTGGAAGGCTGGGAGGAGAAGGCGGGAGACCCGACACAAGCCTAAGCGAGTCAGCAACAGACCACTGGCGGTGAGTCAAACTAAACAGCGACAAACCCTGGGAATGCCCACCCAAACCCCCCCTTCCCACAAGGAGACCACTATCTTTCCTGGGAGAAAACAACATGACCGAGGCTCCCTGACTTCCAGACACAACCCAGCCTGAAACCTCTACTCACGGGTGCAGGGACATGAGGGGGAACCTCTCTATAGCCAACGCAAGCATCACAGACCCTACCACAGACAACAAACACACGACATGCCCACTACAAGGCAGGAGATCTGTACTGCTGTGCTCTCGGACTGCATCCCGGAGGAAAGATAGAGGGGCTCTGAGAGGGGGGATCCCTGCCAGCGACAGAACCAGGCACCGGCGCTGCGGAGGATGGGGATCGGTTAAACCGCACAGCCTGGACGGAACGTCACTTAAACTGGACTTGACCTGAGCCCAACTCAATGTATACACCCAACTTATGCCTGCACCTGAGCTAGCCATCCTACTAGCAAGCAACACATTTTAAGCCTGTTCAGCAACACATTTAATATTGAATGTCTGCATAACATGTTCACTTTTCACTCTCACCTAAGCGTACAAGACACAACTACATACACCTGCATATTTTAAAAAATTGTGCACGTTACTCATATGCCTCAAATGTAAAACGAGATAAATGCCTGAGGACTGCCTTTGGGGTACCTCAAGCCTGCCTGTATTTTACAACAAAAATAAAGAATTAAAAAAAAATATATATATATATGCACTCACAGTATAGTAAAGTACTTTTGTGCTGAACTCGAACCTCAAAAGAACAGTCTTTAGCAGCTAATTTTTCGTCCCGCCGGCAGATGAAGTGGACTAGTTGGGAGCTGCGTGCGTGTCACCGATCTTCATGCATTTCGAGTGGAGCCCGATCATCTTTACGGTAAGTGCCAAAAAGTGAAGAATAATATCCTTACGCGTTTCATGAGTCTATGCTCACTTCATCAGAGGAGATTAAGCAGGTCTAACTCGTGGGTTTAAATAGCCGAACAAATTCTTTGGCTTATGTTAACCCTCTGTGGTTCGAATCCATACTTAAGTTAAATTATATATAATGTAAGCACTGATAATTTAATGATTGTGCTGCCCTGGTCCAAGGATGAAACAAAACCATGCCCTCATCCATTATGTTACATCATGATAATTAAAACTAATATTAAACTGATCGGTAAGTGAGAATTTACACGCAACAGTATCTTCTCTATATTCTCTATATTCAAAATTATATGAAATACCATTACATTCAATAATATGAGAAAGCATGGCTTCTATTAAAAGCCTTGCTGACTGAATAATGAATTTATTTATTAAAATATGTTTTCCAATGTACACAAATACTGTGACAATATAAAGGATAGTATTCATTTATCCATCCTATATGTCAAATGTCACATTACTAGTGATGTCGCTAACATAACATTTTCCGTTCGCAAATGGCGAACGCGCATTTCTGCAAACGTTCGCGAACGTGCGAACCGCCATAGACTTCAATAGGCAGGCGAATTTTAAAACCCACAGGGACTCTTTCTGGCCACAATAGTGATGGACAAGTTGTTTCAAGGGGACTAACACCTGGACTGTGGCATGCCGGAGGGGGATCCATGGCAAAACTCCCATGGAAAATTACATAGTTGATGCACAGTCTGGTTTTAATCCATAAAGGGCTTAAATCAACTAACATTCCTAAATTGTTTGTAATAACGTGCTTTAAAACATCAGGTATGATGTTGTATCGATCAGGTAGTGTAAAGGTTACGCCCGCTTCACAGTGACAGACCAAACTCCCCATTTAACGCACCGCAAACAACCGCAAACAGTCCATTTGCACAACCGCAAACTCCCCATTTGAACAAGGTTGGATACCAAGCTAGCCATGTCCCGTTCCTTGTCCTCAATGATGTCATTGAAGGTCTCTTCCTCCACCCAGCCACGTACAACACCAAGGGTCCCCAAAAGGTGACAACAAGCTGTCAGGATCGGGACAGGGATCCAACACGCAGAGTACAAACAGTAGCCAGATACGTATACCGGACCTTAGAATGGCCGGACTAACGTAAGTAGTACAGTATAGAATGGTCAAAGACAAGCCGAAGTCGAGGGTAACAGAAGACAGGTAAGCGAGAGACAAGCCGAATCAAGGGTAACAGAGATAAGCAGAGTAAGGTAAACAAGCCGGGTCAAAACCAAAAGGGATAATAGAATACACAAGCACTGAGTGACTAGAACAAGCTAGAACCACGACAGGGCAATGAGCTAATGAAAGAAGCTCTGTTAAATACCCTGTTCAGAGCAGTAACCACACCTCCGAGACGTCCTGATTGGTCCTGCAGCAATTGACTGACAGGTCGATCCGGGGGAGTGTCCTGATGATGACTTCCTGCCTGGATGGTGTAAAAGGCAGTCACTCCCTCGCGGCCGGCCTTGCATGACCGGATAGACCGCGGGGAAGGGAGTCATCAGACCGTCTGGATGGTGGAACAGCTAAGTCTCTACCTCTTTTGGAGGTAGAGACCACAGGTACCCTGACAGTACCCCCCCTCTCAGATACGCCCACCGGGCGGAATGAACCGGGACGAGATGGGAAGCGAGAGTGATACGCCCTGCGGAGACGGGGAGCATGAACATCCTCCTGAGGTACCCAACTCCTCTCCTCAGGACCATATCCCTTCCAATCAACCAGATATTGTACTCTCCCCCGGGAGATTCGAGAATCAATAATAGAGTTGACCTCATACTCCTCCTGACCCTCCACCTGAACGGAGCGAGGAGGGGCTATTGTGGAGGAAAATCTGTTACATATGAGTGGTTTCAGCAATGAAACGTGAAACGAGTTCGGAATGCGTAAGGTATTAGGAAGAGCTAAACGATACGCAACCGGATTGATACGGGTCAGCACCCTGTAGGGTCCAATATAACGAGGAGCGAACTTCATGGAGGGCACTTTTAAACGGATGTTCTTCATGCTCAGCCATACCCTATCACCTGGAACAAAGACCGGAGCCGCCCTTCTACGTTTATCAGCGTGTTTCTTGACCAACATAGAGTTGTGCACAAGGATTTGTCGAGTTTGATCCCACAACTTCCTCAAATTGGCAACATGAACATCAACCGACGGCACCCCCTGGGAAGGAGAATCCGAAGGAAGAATAGACGGATGAAAACCATAATTCATGAAGAAGGGGCTTGAATGAGTAGAATCGCAAACGAGATTGTTGTGTGCAAACTCCGCCCAAGGAATCAAACCGACCCAATCATCCTGGTGTTCAGAAACAAAGCATCGTAAATATTGTTCAATTTTCTGGTTGGTACGTTCAGCAGCTCCGTTAGACTGAGGATGATAGGCAGAAGAAAAGTTTAATTTAATACCAAGTTGAGAGCAGAAGGACCTCCAGAAGCGGGAAACAAATTGGGAGCCTCTGTCCGATACAATTTGAGAGGGTATCCCATGTAGGCGAAAAATCTCCTTGGCGAATATCTCTGCCAATTCGGGAGAAGACGGAAGTTTAGGCAGGGGAATGAAGTGTGCCATCCTAGTAAACCTGTCAACCACGGTGAGGATAACAGTCTGTCTTTTAGAGATAGGTAGATCGACAATAAAGTCCATGGCCAAACAGGACCATGGTTTCTCTGGAACCTCCAAGGGTTGCAGGAATCCACATGGAAGCGTATGGGGTTGTTTGGTTTTAGTACAAACTTCACATGCAGCGATGAACTCCTCAACATCCCTCCGTAAAGTAGACCACCAGAAGTCCTTAGAGATCAAGGCGTAAGTTTTGCGAATACCAGGATGTCCCGCCATCTTGCTATTATGTAAACACTGTAAAAGTTCCAGTTGAAAAGCAGGAGGAACGAAATGACGACCCGCAGGGGTCTGTTTAGGTGCGAGATGTTGCAACTTAATGATCTCGGCCAGTAATGGAGAATGAATCCTGAGATTCGTATTAGCAATGATATTGCACTTCGGAACTATAGAAGAAAGAACTGGTTCAGGTGCAGTAGAAGGTTCATATTGGCGAGATAATGCATCGGCTTTAGAGTTTTTAGAACCAGGTCTGTAAGTCAGTACATAATTGAAGTGAGTCAGGAATAAGGACCAACGAGCTTGTCTAGAGGATAAGCGCTTAGCCTCCCCAATATATGACAAGTTTTTGTGGTCCGTCAAAATCGTAATAGGGTGTAGGGTCCCCTCCAACAAATGTTTCCACTCCTTTAAGGCTTTAATGACTGCTAACAGTTCCCTGTCTCCGATGTCATATCTGCTCTCAGCCCCAGAAAGTTTCCTGGAAAAAAAACCACACGGGTGTAATGGTTTATCTACCCCTAATCTTTGTGACAGAACCGCACCTACTCCTGTCTCAGAGGCATCGACCTCGAGTAGAAACGGCAAAGTCGTATCAGGATGGACTAATATTGGAGCAGAAGCAAAAAGTTCTTTGAGCCTCTTGAAAGCAGCGAGAGCTTCAGGAGACCACGTCTTAGTTTCTGCCCCCTGTTTGGTCATATTGGTAATGGGCGCAATAATAGACGAGTAACCCTTAATGAAGCGCCTATAATAATTGGAGAAACCAATAAACCTCTGAATAGCCTTGAGTCCCTTAGGTAATGGCCAATCTAAAATAGACTGGAGTTTGTCAGGGTCCATCTTAAAACCTTCCCCAGAAATCACGTAACCAAGAAAATCTATCTGAGACTGATCAAAGCTGCATTTCTCCAATTTACAGTATAGACCATGTTGCAGAAGTTTCTGTAATACCGCTCTGACCTGTCTATGGTGAGTTTCAATCTCCCTAGAGTGTATCAGTATGTCGTCTAGGTAGACAATGACACAATCATGTTGAAACTCCCTAAGTACCTCATTAATCAGATCCTGAAATACTGCAGGAGCATTGCAAAGTCCAAACGGCATAACTGTGTATTCATAGTGACCGTACCGGATATTGAACGCCGTCATCCACTCGTGTCCCTGCTGGACTCTCACCAAATTATATGCCCCTCTGAGATCTAACTTGGTGAAGATTTTGGAGCCCTTAAGACGATCAAATAACTCGGTAATAAGTGGAATAGGATAGGCATTTCTGACAGTTATTTTATTCAAGCCTCGGTAATCGATACAAGGTCTCAGCGTGCCATCCTTCTTCTTAACGAAAAAGAACCCAGCCCCGGCCGGGGAAGAAGACCTCCTAATGAATCCCTTTTCTAAATTCTCCCGAATATACTCCTCTAGAACCGAGTTTTCCTGAACAGACAAAGGATATACATGGCCCCTCGGAGGCATAGTCCCAGGTAGAAGTTTAATTTTACAATCAAATGGCCTGTGTGGCGGCAAAGAATCGGCATTCTTCTTGTCAAATACTGCCTTTAAGTCCAGGTAAAGGTCTGGTATCTGTCTTTCTGTGGACTGAATAGGAGTCTCAGGTATGTTAACATTAGCTAATGGAGAAACCTTGCATAAACACCTATCCTGGCGACCCTGGCCCCACGAGAGTATCTCCCCTAACTCCCAATCGATAACAGGGTTATGTTTCTTCAACCATGGGTACCCCAGAACTATGGGAACGGAAGGGGATGAAATGAGCAAAAGAGATAAATTCTCCACGTGTAGGATACCAACATTTAAACTAATGGGTATGGTTTCACGAAAGATAACAGGGTCTAGTAGTGGTCTACCATCTATGGCCTCAACGGCCAAGGGTGTCTCCCTTAGCTGGGATGGGAAATTGTTCTTAATAGCAAAGACTTGGTCGATAAAATTCTCAGCAGCACCGGAATCTATCAATGCCATAGCCCTTACTACTTCCTTCTCCCAAGTTAAGGAAACTGGTAGCAGAAGCCTGTGATCTTTATAATTAGGAGTAGAGGACAAAATAGAAACACCCAAGGCTTGTCCTCTAGAGAGACTTAGGTGCGAGCGTTTCCCGGACGGTTAGGACAGTTCGAGAGTAAATGACCCTTGGCTGCACAATACATACACAAACCCTCTCTTCTCCTGTACTGTCTTTCCTCCTCAGAGAGGCGGGTATAGCCTAACTGCATAGGTTCAGGAAGCAAAGATACCGTGGAGTCAGGACTTGGAAAAGCGGGGGCTAACCTAAAAGAAGGTCTCCGGTTCCTCTCTCGAGTGTTCTGTCTCTCTCTTAAACGTTCATCTATACGAGAGATGAACGAAATTAAATCTTCTAAATTCTCAGGGAGTTCTCTGGTAGCAACCTCATCAAGGATTACTTCAGATAGGCCATTCAAAAATACATCCATATACGCCTGCTCATTCCACTTGACTTCTGACGCCAGAGACCTGAACTCTAGTGCATAATCCACCAGTGTTCGGTTCTCCTGTCTCAGGCGCAACAGTAATCTGGCTGCATTAACCTTTCTACCTGGAGGATCAAATGTTCTTCTAAAAGCAGCTACAAATGCGTTATAGTTATACACTAATGGGTTATCGTTCTCCCATAGTGGGTTGGCCCATCTCAGAGCTTTCTCAATAAGTAGGGTGATAATAAATCCTACCTTTGCCCTATCTGTAGGATAAGAGCGGGGTTGCAATTCAAAGTGGATACTAATTTGGTTTAAAAAACCACGACACTTCTCAGGAGTCCCACCATAGCGTACTGGGAGGGGTAATGCGAAAAGAAGCACCCACTGTGGCTACCTCTAGACCTAAACCGACAGGAGAAACAGGGGTATTACGTATCTCCTCTGGTGGGTTATTGGCATGAGATAATAGAGCCTGTAGCGCAAGCGCCATCTGATCCATTCTGTGATCCATGGCTTCAAACCTAGGATCAGGAGAAGCCAGCTGACTGTTTGTACTTGCAGGATCCATTGGCCCTGTCGTAATGTCAGGATCGGGACAGGGATCCAACACGCAGAGTACAAACAGTAGCCAGATACGTATACCGGACCTTAGAATGGCCGGACTAACGTAAGTAGTACAGTATAGAATGGTCAAAGATAAGCCGAGGTCGAGGGTAACAGAAGACAGGTAAGCGAGAGACAAGCCGAATCAAGGGTAACAGAGATAAGCAGAGTAAGGTAAACAAGCCGGGTCAAAACCAAAAGGGATAATAGAATACACAAGCACTGAGTGACTAGAACAAGCTAGAACCACGACAGGGCAATGAGCTAATGAAAGAAGCTCTGTTAAATACCCTGTTCAGAGCAGTAACCACACCTCCGAGACGTCCTGATTGGTCCTGCAACTCGTCTCCTCCTCCTCTCTGTCTCCCCATCTGAACTTTCGTCCTGTTCTTCTTCTTGCCGAGCGGGCACCCACGTGACATCCATCAACCGCTTCACTTGTATCTGACAACTCAGCAAAGGAAGCAGCAGCGGGTACAACATCATCATCATCACACCGTACGTCCATGTGTGTAATGCTGCCTGACTGAGACATATCCCTGTTATCTACATCCTCTGGCAATAATGGTTGCGCATCACTCATTTCTTCCAACTGATGTGTAAATAACTCCTCTGACAGATCAAGTGAAGCGGCTGTGGTGCTAGTGTTGGTGGTGGCGGCAGGCGGGCGAGTGGTAACTTGAGAGGTGCCCGAAGCTAAGCTGGAGGAGGATGGTGCGTCAAGGTTCCGAGCGGAAGCTGTAGAAGATTGGGTGTCCTATGTCCTCAGAACTTTTCGAGTTCAGGGTACGTGGCCTCTGAACACTGGGCATTATTCTATGGCCAAAGGGAATCACAGCACCACGACCACGACGACCCCTGAGGGGTGGCCTGCCTCTGCCTGTCATTTTTTTTTCGATTAGTGGTACTATGCATGCAAGCTACTGTGACAACAGATATGAGTGGCACTGTGCACTGGCAGAAGTTGGCAGAGTAGACGCTGTAGGCCTGACACACACGCTTGCAGACAACTAACTGCTATTCAATCTATTACAGTCAAAATTGTATTTTTTTTTTTTAAATGTACACTACTGTTACACCAAATATGAGTTGCACTGGTGTGACACTGTGCCCTGGCAGGCCCTGAAATGCACACTTGTGAAGGAAACTGACTGCTATTATTTCACAGTCAAATTTCTAGTTTTTTTTTTTTTTTTATGTACACTACTGTTACACCAGATATGAGTTGCACTGGTGTGACACTGTGCCCTGGCAGGCCCTGAAATGCACACGTGTGAAGGAAACTGACTGCTATTATTTCACAGTCAAAAAAGTGTTGTTTTTTTAAAATGTACACTACTGTTACACCAGATATGAGTTGCACTGGTGTGACACTGTGCCCTAGCAGGCCCTGAAACGCACACGTGTGAAGGAAAATGACTGCTATTATTTCACAGTCAAAAAAGTGTTGTTTTTTTAAATGTACACTACTGTTACACCAGATATGAGTTGCAGTGGTGTGACACTGTGCCCTAGCAGGCCCTGAAAAGCACACGTGTGAAGGAAACTGACTGCTATTATTTCACAGTCAAAAAAGTGTTGTTTTCAAACAGTGGCGCAACCCCAACAACAGATGTATCACAAGAGTGACGCTAACCCGAACCGGCGGGGGCAGAGGTAAGTCACAATGCCCAAAAAAAGAAGCTGGATGGCGGCGGAGGGTCAAGCACTCACACCCCCCATGCAAGGTAGTGAAATGGAGGGGACAGCCAAAACTGAGCATAAGACTTTCCCAGACAAGGCAAGTGAAGCGGAGGGGAGCAGGACCAGGGGAGGTGACCACGCCAAGAAGGCACATACAGAGCTACCCCAGCCCAAGACAGGCAAACCTTACCCGACACACAGCTTGGTTGGAGCTAAACTCAGCGCCCACAACAACACTGCATAGCCCAGGGGATATCAGCTCTTTCACACCAAGGAGATCGCACCAGCTGCACCGACTACCGCAGGTGGCACATACACAGCCCCAACAAGGCATCGGCTGACCACCAAAAGGACTAAGACTCAAAGCCAGGCATAGTACAATCTGTCACACAGCTCTCTGTGCCCCAATTGAACTCTCATGAATGTATACTGGAACATATAACTTACTTATTTTGCTTCTTATTCTGTTTTCTGGTCCGCTCGCCCAGGGGAGCACAGGGGGGGTTACGGTCAGAGTTCATCAATTGTATAATATGAGTACACAAGCTAAGATTAGCCAGGATTTAAGCAACTAATGTACTTCTAGTATGTTTGGCTTTGCGCCATGTCTATAAACTGCTGCTTAGCAGACAAACCCCAAGCGACATATATGCTCCTGTACCCACAAATATTGCTGGAGCAACATAAGATCAGCTATGTTTATGCCCTACACTATACCTCAGCTAACGTCTGATCCTGCTTAATACGTAATTACTCACACAATATCAGCCCAGACTTATGCCAATATTATACTTTAGCTGGTTTAGTTTTGTGCAATATTATTAAGCTGCTGCTTAGCAGATAGGCCCCAAGCGATACATATACACCGACACCCACAAATACTGCTGGAATACAATACTGTATACCTCACATAAAGGCATAAACCAACATGTGACCTAGCTACTTAAAGCTTTTGCCCACACATGTGTTGAACCGTACACTGCTTAAGGTTGTCTTTCCTGTTCACTAAATTACAAAAACGTGCTAAAAACGAGTTAACTTATGCCACGAAAATGTTTTACTATGTTATATATGACTGCGTCTGGTACAGCTGTTGTGGCTTTTTGGGGTGCTGTCCTTACAGCAGAGATCAGATGAGTCCTTCAGGACTGTAGTGGACACTGAATACACTAGCCTAGCTATCGATTTCCCTATTAAATCAGCAGCAGCTACACTGTCCCTCCTCTCACTAAGAATGCAGCTTCAGAATGAATCTAAAATGGATGCTGTCCAGGAGGTGGGAGGGTCTGGGAGGGAGGGTCTGCTGCTGATGGGCTGGAATGTGTCTGCTGACTGTGAGGTACAGGGTCAAAGTTTACTCAATGATGCCGAATAGGGGGCGGACCGAACATCGCATATGTTCGCCCGCCGTGGCGAATGCGAACAAGCTATGTTCGCCTGGAACTATTCGCCAGTGAACTGTTCGGGACATCTCTACACATTACTCATGTAATACAGTCACACCATTCATTTAGATTGCAGATCAGCATTTTCTTTCTTAATCTCAACAATACCACTTGGAGATAAGGCTGACCTGCTGAGTAGGAAGTGTCACAGAGCACTAACGTGACATCTGACGTCACCGCGCTCCTCGGCAGTACCCAATCGGAGGAAAAGATAAATACATGCTGCTGACCAATTAATGTGTATAGGGGCGAGCGGCAAATTGCTTAACCTCCAATCGGAGGAAGAAAAGCATAGACAAGCAGATAAACACTTGCTGCAGACAGGGCTGCCATCATAAATTTGAGGGGCCATTTCAGGGCTCAGTTTCTAGACCCCGAGGGCATGCCACTGATTCTGACCACAGGGCCCACCTGGTGGTTCAGTGGCACAGTGTAGCGTTACTCACCTTTCCCAGGGGCCGGCCGCGGTCCTCTCTTCAAGCCGCGCGCGGTCCTGCGGCTGCACGAGCCGCGCGCGGCTCATCCGACGCTTCAGGCAGGAAGGCGGGCAAGGAATACCACTCACTACAAAACACTTCATGCTATACATACGTTCATTATTACTTAGACTTGGCCTCAATCCAAATTCCTTCTCGGGACATTCATTTAGGATCGGAGCAGCTACCACGGCCTCAAGTAATCAAGTTCCATCACATATCATAAAGAGAATGGGACGCTGGAAATCTGCAGTGTACAACCGGTACATTCCAAACCCAGAGAAAGAGATCAGACTCGCTTTCTACAGTATGTCTAAATAATGTTACTATTGAGATATTAATAAATAATATAAACGTTACATACTTTTTGGCCCTCTTTTTTGCAGGCCTAGCCTCTCGTCAGTTTCATAATCCCGTACACAAATATATATATATATATATATATACACACATATATATTTAGGGTCTGCTCGATGTACAGCAGACTAGATTACGCCCCTGTCAAAGTGCTGCCTGGAACCATTGCCCACCGGGAACCATGCATGGGCTGGCCCTGGTTAGATCTTTGCTTCCACTGTGCAGATCCAATTATAAATCGATAACTGGGGCTTAACTCTATAAGTAAGGGCCATATTTCTGTATTTATGTTTATTCTCTCAGAATCTGTGAGTATTTTGAGACTCCCTGGCATTTGGAAAACTCACATGATCTTCCTGCTTAAAATGCCTTATACATTCAGACATATCATGTTAGAACACGTGCCACCAACAATCTTTCCGTGGAGGCTGGTATTTGATCACTGTGGCATGGTGCCACAACAGTTAGATGCCTCGGGCAGCATGGGAGAGTCTATAGCTAGACTCTATCACTTGAGCTTTTTATAAGCATTAACTACCGATGTACATAGCACGTCGGATTCTCTAAGTAAAAAAGTGGCTCCAACACCCCCTGTACATTGCCAGTAAAAAATGGTTAAATAACTTGTTTATGTGAAAGCAAATCGCATAAATCAATTGAACCTTATAAATTTATACAAAATGACTTACCTGCACAAGAAATGTAATCAGTTGGGACAGCAGCTATTACACATATCTTATGCTGGTTACATGTCCACTAAATTTCACAAGTTAAACTACTAGCCAGGCCTTAAAAGTTACTCACCACCAAGTCTGGGGAACAAGGACACACCAAGTCTGGGGTGTCCATGTCACACTCACCAGGAGTCATTTTCTATTTACTAGGGCTAAATGTTTACTTTCCAAAGGCTAATGGTGAATGGAAATTCTGAGCATAGTAGTTACATTTGGGGTTAAGCCAACCTCTAGTGACCCTAGAGGCGCATCTGCGATGCTGGATGCGAATTTCACATCCATCGTGCAGAGTGTCCATTGGAAAGCATTGAGAAATGCTTTCCTATGGACTGTTTGAATGCGCGCGTGGCACTTGCCACGCATGCGCATTCCGCTCCACTCGGGAGCTGACGTCGGCGGGGGAGGAGAGGTCACTAGCGCCAAGGGAGCCCGGTGCTGGATAAAGGTAAGTTGATGAAGGGGTTTTAACTCCTTCAGCGGCACGGGAGGGGGACCCTGAGGGTGAGGGTCCCCTAAGGATTATATAGTGTCAGGAAAACTGCTTTGTTTTCCTGACACCATAGTGATCCTTTAACCTATCTGCCTTTTAAACGTTCCTAAACCTGTGCTACCTGACTACGAGATAGGTCGAAATAGGTCTCATTCCTATTTGGTACCTCGCTTTTGGCTCACTACTGCCTCCTGGACACCACCTGTCAAAAGATCCCCATGTCAATCCCCATATTTGTTTGCTGAGATAGGTGATTTTAAGTAGCTTTGTAAAGTTTAAAACTGTATTTTTTTTTCTGTGTACGCTGTATTTTAAAAACATAAAAAGATCACCTTTTATCTTCTGACACAAACCATATATAAGTACAGAAATTACTTTCAAATATAGATTCACACTTACAGACATGTTTTCATGCTAAACGCTGTGAGTGCTAGTGATTCCATCACATATTATTAACCCCTTAAAACCGGAGGGTGTACTATTACGCCCTATTCTAAGCGGCTCTAAACGCCGCAGGGCGTAATAGTACGCCCTCTGTTTTTTTTTTTTACTTACCCGGTCGCCGGCGATCCCACGCCAGTGATCGCGGTTGGGGGGACTCCCAGGGAGTCCCCCGCGGCGGATCCTGCCTCCTGCAGCCCCCCCCCCCCCGGCCATGTGAGAGGGAGGTCCTTGCGAGGACCTCACAATCACATGGCCGGGTTAGCTGGATGCTGCATTGCCAGCAGGGGGACTGCCTGTAATGACAGTTAGTCCCCCTGCTAGCTGGAAATAAAATAGAATTAAATAAAAATAATAATATACTTAGATCATATATATATATATATTATATATATATATATATATATATGATCTAAGTATATATATACACATACACACACATACATAAACTGTCTAGGTGTATTTTACTATTAATATATATAAATAATTATATATATATATATATATATATATTAATATCAAATTACACGTAGACTGATACTGATTAAATATATATATATAATTATTGTTATATATATATTTATATATAATATAAAAAAAATGTAAATACGTTAAAAAATAAAATAAAATAAATAATGAAAAGTAAATAACTACAAATATATAGAGGTGTGTTATTTCGTTCAAACTGTATTGTGATATTAATATATATATATATATTTATATCAAAATACACGTAGAATGAAATAATATATATATATATCTATATACTTAAATATATACATATATCACTATATATACCTATATATAAATAAAAATATTTTTAAAAAATTATATATGTATATATACATATATATACACATACGTATATATATATATATATATATATATATATATATACATATATTAATTCTACATATATATTTATGTAATATTTTTACATAATTAGGTATCTTAAATAATAACAATTAGCGGGACCTGCCTGACAACCCATGCCGAAAGTATAGGGAATTTAATTTGCTAGCACTATATTTAACCCTATAACTTTCCAATACACCATAAAACCTGTACATGGGGGGTACTGTTGTACTCAGGAGACTTCGCTGAACACAAATATTAGTGTTTCAAAACAGTAAAATGTATTACAACGATGATATCGCCAGTAAAAGTGAAGTTTTTTGCATTTTTCAAGCACAAACAGCACTTACACGGACGATATTATTGCTGTGATATTTTTTACTGTTTTGAAACACAAATATTTGTGTTCAGCGAAGTCTCCCGAGTACAACAGTACCCCTCATGTACAGGTTTTATGGTGTTTTCAAAAGTTACAGCGTCAAATATAAGGCTTGTGTTTCATTTTTTTCACATTAAAATTCGCCACATTGGTTACGTTGCCTTGAGACCCTATGGTAGCCCATGAATTAAAATTACCTCTATGATGGCATACCATTTGCAATAGTAGACAACCCAAGGTATTGCAAATGGGGTATGTCCAGTCTTTTTTAGTAGCCACTTAGTCACAAACACTGGCCAAAATTGACGTTTTTTGCATTTTCCACACACAAACAAATACTAACGCTAACTTTGGCCAGTGTTGTGACCAAATGGCTACTAAAAAAGACTGGACATACCCCATTTGCAATACCTTGGGTTGTCTACTATTGCAAATGGTATGCCATTATGGGTGTAAATTTAATTCATGGGCTTCTATACAGTCTCAAAGGCAACGTAACCAATCTGGCGAATTTCAATTGCAAATGTAATGTGCTATATTTGACCCTGTAACTTCCCAAAACACCATAAAACCTGTACATAGGGGGTACTGTTTTACACGTGAGACTTTGCTGAATACAAATATGTGTATTTTATTGCAGTAAAAGCAAACAGTATTATGACATTGACAGTTAAAATGTCATGTATAACAAAAAAAATAACAACATTTCTTATTTTCTCCCATTTTTTTCATATTAAATTATGTTTCATAGCTAAATATTTGATATTAAATGAAAGCCCTGTTTCCCCTGAATAAAATAATATATAATAAGGGTGGGTGCATTTAATATGAAAGAGGTGAATTACCGTTGGACAGACATATAGCGCAAATGCCAGGTTTTGTTTACGTTTTGTTTTGTTCACAACGTGTACATTTGGCTCTGTCCTTAACCCCTAAAGGACCGGTGACGGTTCAGGACCATCATCAGCATTTTACCGTTGCCGACCGCTGATGGTCCTGAACCGTCACAACGGTTTTATGTACTTACCCGATCGCCGTCGTTCCCCCGGCGGCGATCGCTGGTGCTCCCGGTATGGGGAGACTGCCTGCAGCCCAGACAGTCTCCCCATGGCGGATTAGGACCCCTGTGGCCATGTGATTGCTCAATACAGCGATCACATAGTCACAATAGGTGTCCATGTGTCTGCCTGCAGGGGGACTGTCTGTGCTGACAGGCAGTATCCCTGCTAGTGTAAAATCATTAAAAAAGTTAATGTTAATAAAAAAATATATATATTATATTTGTGTATATGTAAATGATATATAGACATATTATATCTATATAATATATGTCTATATATCATATATAATGTCATACTAAGTGTATTTTTATATTAATACATACATATATTAATATAAAAATACACTTATAATTAAATTACACATGTATATATATATAATATATATAATAACTATATATATACTGTATATATATATTATTATAAAATACAAATAATAAGTAATTTAAATTAAATAAAAAATAAAAATACATTTTTTTAAAAAATTATATATCTATCTGAAATTTTATTCTAACTGTATTTTGATATATATATATATATATATATATATATATATATATATATTTATATCAAAATCCACTTAGAACAAAATTGTATATATATCTATGTATATATAAATAAATACAAATAATAAAAAATATCCATATGTCCATATACAAAATTACATAAATAATTATATAAATATACACGTAGACTTCAAATATATAAATATGCATATATATTTAAATTCTATGTGCGTATTTATGTAATATTTTTACATAATTAAGTAATTTTATTAATTGCAATTTGAGGGACCTTCCTGCCAACCCAGGACGAAAGACCGGAGAATTTAATTTGCTAGCACTGTATTTTACCCTGTAACTTTCTATTACACACTAAAACCTGTACATGGGGGGTACTGTTTGACTCGGGAGTCTTCGCTGAACACAAATATTAGTGATTCAAAACAGTAAAACATATCACAGCCATGATATTGTCAGTGAAAGTGACTTTTTTTGCATTTTTCACACACAAACAGCACTTTTACTGATGATATAATTGTTGTGATACACGTTCCTGTTTTGAAACATTAATATTTGTGTTCAGCAAAGTCTCCCAAGTATAACAGTACCCCCCATGTACAGGTTTTATAGCGTTTTTGAAAGTTACAGGGTCAAATATATGGGTCATTTTTACATTGAAAATGGCCAGGTTGGTTACGTTGCCTTTGAGAGTGTATGGTAGCCCAGGAATGAGAATTACTCCCATGATGGCATACCATTTGCAAAAGAAGACAACCCAAGGTATTGCAAATGGGGTATGTCCAGTCTTTTTTGTAGCCACTTAGTCACAAACACTGACCAAAATTAGCGTTCAATTTAGTTTTTTACTTTTTTCACACACAAACAAATATGAACACTAACTTTGGCCAGTGTTTGTGACTAAGTGGCTACTAAAAAAGACTGGACATACCCCGTATTGAATACCCTGGGTTGTCTACTTTAAAAAAAAAATGTACATGTGGGGTGTTATTCAGAGATTTATGACAGATAATAGTGTTACAATGTCACTATTGATACATTTTAAAAATGTATGTTTTGAAAACGCAATATCCCACTTATACTTATTGCCCTATAACTTGCAAAAAAAAGCAAAAAAGCATGTAAGCACTGGGTATTTTTAAACTCAGGACAAAATTTTGAATCTATTTAGCAGGTTTTTTTCAATCGCTTTTGTAGATGAGTAAATGATTTTTCAAGTAAAAGTCAAAAAACATGTATTTTTAATTTTTTTTTAGCATATTTGTTTATTTTTCTTAAATTAAATTACATGAGATTATATAAATAATGGTATGTAAAGAAAGCCCTTTTGTCCTGAAAAAAATAAAAATATAATTTGTATGGGAACAGTAAATGAGAGAGCGGAAAATTACAGCTAAGCATAAACACCACAAAAGTGTAAAAAAAGACCTGGTCGCAAATGTACAACATCGCAAAAACAGTCCGGTCCTTAAGGGGTTAAGGGGTTACATTTTCTGTTTATTAGATGAATGACACAAGTTCCAGTAAATCATCACATATATTATTAAGAAAACATATCAATGCAGACTTCCTACCTGTCCACCATGGTTTAAATGGAAGACGATTGTCCAGAGCAGATGTTATCTTCTACTCATACTTTTACTACTCAGCAATCATATACTACTGATTAAATTACCAAAAAAAGGGGGAAAAAAACGAAAACAAAAATAAAAACAAAAACCAAGCAGCCAGAATATATGGAGATGGACTGCTGCAGATCTGTGTCCCACCATTATATAGGGATTTTTGAAAAATTGACAACCAATTTTATTTAAAATAGAAGTGCCCTTCAGAAACCCATATACTATTGTCATCTTTTCAGGAAGGAGTTTAACCCCTTAAGGACCAAACTTCTGGAATAAAAGGGAATCATGACATGTCACACATGTCATGTGTCCTTAAGGGGTTAAGTTATATACACAGTCACAAAAAGGTTTACACCAGGGAGTCACCTTTAACATAACTGTGCACTTTAGAGGATGCATTCCTCTGGATAGGACTTTCAAAAAGTGGCTTGTGAGCATAAAATAAAATCTTGGCCTGCTAAAGCATGACGCATGCTTCGACTGTAGGGGACAGGAAAAAACAAACATCCTGTCCTTTCTGCTGCGAGTGGCTGGAGCTAACCCATTAGTTAATGTTGCCATGGTGATTGATCAGGACACTCTTATTTCTGCAGCCCTAGCCACACCTCAATTTGCTGTAAATCACAGTCTCCCTGCACACATCCTGAGGGAAATGTTTTTTTTGGGACCTATTCTATCATAATATGAGTATTTTATGTTATTCGTGTATCTTCAAGTCTCTTGTTCTTTACGTGCATTTTATGATGTTCTTAATAACAAATGACTGTTCCCTTTAATTAAAGGTAGGGTAATCTTAACCACTGGGACTTCAGATATATTCAAGAATATGCTTTCTCCAGGACACAAAACTCGGATCATGTGATATCCTTCTCAAGAACTCTCAAGAGCTGAATAATAAAGTATCTCTGTGATTTGATTTTGGCCTCATGTAAATGATTTCTGTGTGGAATACGATATGTCTGCTCAAATTGATGTTCCACACATGTTGTTTATTCAGCTATACAAGTAAGATAAATGGAAAAAATTTTATGGTTTCATTACTTAAGAAACACTGAGTTGAAATATGAATGAGCTGTCACAAATAAGATTTTTATTTTCTCTTGAAATGTATTTCTCTGCACACACTGAATGCCTACTGTGCTTTGATTTTTGGAGTATGGAACACAAAATATTGATAAACACAAGGATTATATAAAATAAATCTATATACACTGAACAAAATTATAAACGCAACACTTTGCTTTTGCCCCCAAACTGCACATTTTAGAGTGGCCTTTTTATTGGCCTTTTATTGTGGCCAGCCTAAGGCACACCTGTGCAATAATCATGCTGTCTAATCAGCATCTTGATAAGCCACACCTGTGAGGTGGATGGATTATCTCGGCAAATGAGAAGTGATCACTAACACAGATTTAGACAGATTTGTGAACAATATTTGAGAGAAATAGGCCTTTTGTGCGCATAGAAAAAGTCTTAGATCTTTAAGTTCAGCTCATGAAAAATGCAAAAACAAAAGTGGGGAGTTTACAATTTGTTCAGTGTAGTTCTGTAGATAGTTTTCCATAGGCTGGCATAGTATCAGACCGTTTGACAGACTGTAGCCCACAGAGCAGTGCAGCTAAGGGGGAATGGGCCTTGACATTTCTAGGAGACAGGCATATAACAGGGGTATGTATGGATTGGTTATGTGGATTTTGGGGGTGGGATACTTAATCCTCACTTACCTGTTGTTGTGGCAGGTCTGTGTGGTGTCTCTGTTTGTTTTTCTGGTACATCTTGTGATGGAGGAGCTGATGTGCTGGAGAGGGGAGTGGAGTGTGTTCAGCGATGTCTGGAAGATGCTCTGTGCCCTGGCTAAGCCTTCCTCTTCGTCATAGGTAAGTCAACGCACTAGGAGGACCAGGCCGCCATAGCTTTTGAGCAAGCAGCATAGTGGTCGGAGGGGCAGGAACCCAACTGTGGAGCCTTGTAGGGCTAAAGCGGTGGCTGGCCGGAGTCCCACAATGGCCGCACAATGAGAACGGCATTGGAGTATGGACGCATGGTTCGGGCCGCGAATCAGTGCAGTAATTCTGGCCGCGAATCGGTGCCGCAAACAGGTCACCAGTTGAACGAGTGGAAACTGAACAAGTGGAGACTGTTCAACGTTCAGGCCGCAAACAGGAAATTGCCGAACGTTCGGGTCATGAACAGGACACTGACGAACATTCAGGCCGCGAAAGGGACTGCTGGAGGTGCCTCTGGTTTGGTTCCAATGGTGGGCAAGTCGGTTACCAAGCGGAAGACGGTTTCTTTGGCAGTGGACTCTGCGGTTGGCCGGAACTACGCTGGGAGTGCTGCCAGGACCAGATCGATAGTGGACAGTGAAGTTACAGCTGCACGTGAGTTGACCTGCATTTGTGCGGCTATCACCACACTCAGGGCCTTAGACTTTAGGGGGGGGCTTCCGCATATGCTCCAGGAGTGTTCTTTAGGGTTCGAGGCAAGGAGACGGCAGGGGGTCACCTGTGGACATAATGCAGGGTCGAAACACAGATTCTCCTGTTAGGATGGATTGTGACTGGCACCAGGAGGCTCGTTCTTCCAGCAGAAGTTCTCAGGACACGGGCGTCAAGGGGGGATCATGCATGGTCAGATGATAGGGAGGTCAGGGCACCGTCGGGCAGCCTACCCAGGATGTTTTCTCATTCAAGGTCTCCGCGTCGGTTGCCCATGGAGAGGGTGAGACCACAGGAGGAGGAATCATGGCTTTGTCAACGCCAGGACGACGTCACTCGGGATGCGGCCTCACAGCCTTTAGCGGCAAGAGGTTTGGATAGTGATTCCATGGAATTGGGGAGTGAGCGGGCAGAGCTGGTCGTGGGCGTCCCGGAGTTGGCACGCCAAATGGTGCATGTCTCCATTGCGGGACCGATGTGCTGTAACCTTAAGCCCGAAGTGAAGGAGAGTGTTTGGAGAGGGGAATTTGTGGAGATCTTTTCACTCCTCCCGTTGGAGGAGCACATTGATCTCAAGAAGGAGGACAAGAAGAATAGCAAAAAGGAGGAAGAGGAGAAGAGTAGATGGTATTGGAAATATTCTTTGGGCCTTCTGCATACTGGCCAGTGTGATGGGGGAGAAATCCCTGGATCGTTGTTCTCAATTATTCTGCTATCTGGACGGTATCTGGGAGGCTTACAGGACGTACAGCGATTTGGCGTGGTGGCGTCATGACGAGCAATGTGTCCAGTGTTTTACAGTTAACCCAGGAATGCGATGGGATCAGATGGACCTCCCGCTTTGGATGAAGCTGATGATGGCGCAGAAGGCAGCCTTGTCGAACGTCCAGAGAAAAGGTTTCTGCTGGCTCTTCAATGAGGGCCAGTGTCAGTGAGGGGCTTCTTGCCGGTTTAAGCACGAGTGCTTGGGATGTGGGGGGGAATACAAATACAAAAAGATAAGTCCTGCGCTCACTCCCATCACTCCTAGGTGGCAGCAACAACCACAGTACACATCAGTCCCACTATATACAATATAATACCTATGTATATTTAAACAAATGGAGTTAATTTAGTTACTCCAATGGCCATTGGAAGGAATGCCCGCCTGCCAACATCAATGCAGAGCCCCCCCTAGGCGGGTCCTACACTGACCTTTCACCTTGCTTCCTTGAAATTCTGGCAAAGATATTTCTAATGAGACAGAGAGGGGTATTTTTTTTATATACACCCCTATATACTTATTAACCTTTAATCGGGAACACATGGGATGGGCGGCAGCATTGTAACAAAGTGTGTGATACAAAAAGTGAATACAAATACAAAAAGATAAGTCCTGCGCTCACTCCCATCACCCCTGGGCGGCAGCAATGACCACAGTACACATCAGCCTCAATATATACAGTAAAAACTAAAGAAAAAGTTACCTGCGCTCTCTCCTTAATCCCCATGTATATTTAAACAAATGGAGGTCATTTAGTTTCTCCAATGGCCATTGGAAGGAATGCCCCCCTGCCAACGTCAAGGCAGACCGCCCTAGGCGGGTCCTACACTGACCTTTCACCTTGCTTCCTTGAGCTTCTGGCTAGTGATGTACCGAACTGTCCGCCGGCGAACAGTTCCCGGCGAAATTAGCGTGTTCGCGTTTGCCGCGGCGGGCGGACACATGCGCAGTTCGATCCGCCCCCTATTCGTCATCATTGGGCAAACTTTGACCCTGTGCCTCTCGGTCAGCAGACACATTCCAGCCAATCAGCAGCACTCCCTCCCTTCCACACCCTCCAACCTCCCTCCCAGCATCCATTTTCGATTCATTCTGAAGCTGCATGCTTAGTGAGAGGAGGGAAAGTTTAGCTGCTGCTGATTAGATAGGGAAATTGATAGCAAGGCTAGGGTATTCAGTGTCCACTACAATCCTGAAGGACTCATCTGATCTCTGCTGTAAGGACAGCACCCCAAAAAGCCCTTTTTAGGGCTAGAACATCAGGCTGTTTTTTCTTTTTTTTCCTGTGTAATGTAATTGCAGGTGCCTGCCTGCCACCTTCTGTGTGAGGTTCACATTGGATACTGTGCCCACTTGCCCAGTGCCATCACTCATATCTGGTTTTACAATAGGTTAAGCTTTAGATTTAAAAGAAATAATTTTTTTCACTGTAATAGAAGAGCAGTTGCCTGCCTGCCAGCTTCTGTGTCAAGCTGGATGCCTTGCCCATTTGCACAGTCAGTGCCACCACTCATATCTGTTTTTACAATAGGTTAAGCTTTAGATTTAAAAGAAATAATTTTTTTTCACTGTAATAGAAGAGCAGTTGCCTGCCTGCCAGCTTCTGTGTGAGGTTCACATTGGATACTGTGCCCACTTGCCCAGTGCCACCACTCATATCTGTTTTTACAATAGGTTAAGCTTTAGATTTAAAAGAAATATTTTTTTTCACTGTAATAGAGGAGCAGTTGCTTGCCTGCCAGCTTCTGTGTGAGTTTCACAGTGGATACTGTGCCCTCTTGCCCAGTGCCACCACTCGTATCTGTTTTTACAATAGCTTAAGCTTTAGATTTAAAAGAAATATTTTTTTTTCACTGTAATAGAAGAGCAGTTAGTTGTCTGCAAGCGTCTGGGTGTCAGGCCTCCTTCAGCGTGTGCTCTGCAGACCTGTGCCAGCGTGCTTTGACAGTTGCCAATCATATCTGGTGTCTCTTTAGCGTGCTTTTACAAAGAAAAAAGGTTTCCAGTGTAAGCTAATAGCAGCCAGTCAGTGTCCTTCAAGCGGCTCTGTCAGGCCTTCCTTCAGCGTGTGCCCTGCACAACCCTGCCAGCGTACTTTGACAGTTGCCACTCATATCTGGTGTCTCTATAGCGTGCTTTTACAAAGAAAATATGTTTCCAGTGTAAGCTAATAGCAGCCAGTCAGTGTCCTTCAAGCGGCTCTGTCAGGCCTTCCTTCAGCGTGTGCCCTGCACAACACTGCCAGCGTGCTTTGACAGTTGCCAATCATATCTGGTGTCTCTTTAGCGTGCTTTTACAAAGAAAAAAGGTTTCCAGTGTAAGCTAATAGCAGCCAGTAAGTGTTCTTCAAGCGGCTCTGTCAGGCCTTCTTTCAGCGTGTGCCCTGCACAACCCTGCCAGCGTACTTTGACAGTTGCCACTCATATCTGGTGTCTCTATAGCGTGCTTTTAAAACCAAAATTTTGTTTCCACTGTAATAGAAGAGCAGTTGCCTGCCTGCCAGCTTCTGTGTGAGTTTCACAGTGGATACTGTGCCCTCTTGCCCAGTGCCACCACTCATATCTGTTTTTACAATAGCTTAAGCTTTAGATTTAAAATAAATAATTTTTTTTCACTGTAATAGAAGAGCAGTTAGTTGTGTGCAAGCGTCTGGGTGTCAGGCCTCCTTCAGCGTGTGCTCTGCAGACCGGTGCCAGCGTGCTTTGACAGTTGCCAATCATATCTGGTGTCTCTATAGCGTGCTTTTACAAAGAAAAAAGGTTTCCAGTGTAAGCTAATAGCAGCCAGTCAGTGTTCTTCAAGCGGCTCTGTCAGGCCTTCCTTCAGCGTGTGCCCTGAACAACCCTGCCAGCGTACTTTGACAGTTGCCACTCATATCTGGTGTCTCTATAGCGTACTTTTAAAACCAAAATTTTGTTTCCACTGTAATAGAAGAGCAGTTGCCTGCCTGCCAGCTTCTGTGTGAGGTTCACAGTGGATACTGTGCCTTCTTGCCCAGTGCCACCACTCATATCTGTTTTTACAATAGCTTAAGCTTTAGATTTAAAATAGATAAACAAATTTCACTGTAATAGAAGAGCAGTTAGTTGTCTGCAAGCATCTGGGTGTCAGGCCTCCTTCAGCGTGTGCTCTGCAGACCTGTGCCAGTGTGCTTTGACAGTTGCCAATCATATCTGGTGTCTCTTTAGCGTGCTTTTACAAAGAAAAAAGGTTTCCAGTGTAAGCTAATAGCAGCCAGTCAGTGTCCTTCAAGCGGCTCTGTCAGGCCTTCCTTCAGCGTGTGCCCTGCACAACCCTGCCAGCGTACTTTGACAGTTGCCACTCATATCTGATGTCTCTATAGCGTGCTTTTACAAAGAAAAATAGGTTTCCAGTGTAAGCTAATAGCAGCCAGTCAGTGTCCTTCAAGTGGCTCTGTCAGGCCTTCCTTCAGCGTGTGCCCTGCACAACCCTGCCAGCGTTCTTTGACAGTTGCCACTCATATCTGGTGTCTCTATAGCGTGGTTTTACAAAGAAAAAAGGTTTCCAGTGTAAGCTAATAGCAGCCAGTAAGTGTCCTTCAAGCGGCTCTGTCAGGCCTTCCTTCAGCGTGTGCCCTGCACAACACTGCCAGCGTGCTTTGACAGTTGCCAATCATATCTGGTGTCTTTTTAGCGTGCTTTTACAAAGAAAAAAGGTTTCCAGTGTAAGCTAATAGCAGCCAGTCAGTGTCCTTCAAGCGGCTCTGTCAGGCCTTCCTTCAGCGTGTGCCCTGCACAACCCTGCCAGCGTACTTTGACAGTTGCCACTCATATCTGGTGTCTCTATAGCGTGCTTTTAAAACCAAAATTTTGTTTCCACTGTAATAGAAGAGCAGTTGCCTGCCTGCCAGCTTCTGTGTGAGGTTCACAGTGGATACTGTGCCCTCTTGCCCAGTGCCACCACTCATATCTGTTTTTACAATAGCTTAAGCTTTAGATTTAAAATAAATAAAAAAAATTCACTGTAATAGAAGAGCAGTTAGTTGTCTGCAAGCGTCTGGGTGTCAGGCCTCCTTCAGCGTGTGCTCTGCAGACCTGTGCCAGCGTGCTTTGACAGTTGCCAATCATATCTGGTGTCTCTTTAGCGTGCTTTTACAAAGAAAAAAGTTTTCCAGTGTAAGCTAATAGCAGCCAGTCAGTGTCCTTCAAGCGGCTCTGTCAGGCCTTCCTTCAGCGTGTGCCCTGCACAACCCTGCCAGCGTACTTTGACAGTTGCCACTCATATCTGGTGTCTCTATAGCGTGCTTTTACAAAGAAAAAAGGTTTCCAGTGTAAGCTAATAGCAGCCAGTCAGTGTCCTTCAAGCGGCTCTGTCAGGCCTTCCTTCAGCGTGTGCCCTGCACAACCCTGCCAGCGTACTTTGACAGTTGCCACTCATATCTGGTGTCTCTATAGCGTGCTTTTAAATCCAAAATTTTGTTTCCACTGTAATAGAAGAGCAGTTGCCTGCCTGCCAGCTTCTGTGTGAGGTTCACATTGGATACTGTGCCCTCTTGCCCAGTGCCACCACTCATATCTGTTTTTACAATAGCTTAAGCTTTAGATTTAAAATAAATAATTTTTTTTCACTGTAATAGAAGAGCAATTAGTTGTCTGCAAGCGTCTGGGTGTCAGGCCTCCTTCAGCGTGTGCTCTGCAGACCTGTGCCAGCGTGCTTTGACAGTTGCCAATCATATCTGGTGTCTCTTTAGCGTGCTTTTACAAAGAAAAAAGGTTTCCAGTGTAAGCTAATAGCAGCCAGTCAGTGTCCTTCAAGCGGCTCTGTCAGGCCTTCCTTCAGCGTGTGCCCTGCACAACCCTGCCAGCGTACTTTGACAGTTGCCACTCATATCTGGTGTCTCTATGGCATGCTTTTACAAAGAAAAAAGGTTTCCAGTGTAAGCTAATATCAGCCATACAGTGTCCTTCAAGTGGCTCTGTCAGGCCTTCCTTCAGCGTGTGCCAAGCACAACCCTGCCAGCGTACTTTGACAGTTGCCACTCATATCTGGTGTCTCTATAGCGTGCTTTTACAAAGAAAAAAGGTTTCTAGTGTAAGCTAATAGCAGCCAGTCAGTGTCCTTCAAGCGTCTCTGTCAGGCCTTCCTTCAGCGTTTGCCCTGCACAACACTGCCAGCGTGCTTTGACAGTTGCCAATCATATCTGGTGTCTCTTTAGCGTGCTTTTACAAAGAAAAAAGGTTTCCAGTGTAAGCTAATAGCAGCCAGTCAGTGTCCTTCAAGCGGCTCTGTCAGGCCTTCCTTCAGCGTTTGCCCTGCACAATCCTGCCAGCGTACTTTGACAGTTGCCACTCATATCTGGTGTCTCTATAGCGTGCTTTTAAATCCAAAATTTTGTTTCCACTGTAATAGAAGAGCAGTTGCCTGCCTGCCAGCTTCTGTGTGAGGTTCACAGTGGATACTGTGCCCTCTTGCCCAGTGCCACCACTCATATCTGTTTTTTAAAATAGCTTAAGCTTTAGATTTAAAATAAATAAAAAAAATTCACTGTAATAGAAGAGCAGTTAGTTGTCTGCAAGCATCTGGGTGTCAGGCCTCCTTCAGCGTGTGCTCTGCAGACCTGGGCCAGCGTGCTTTGACAGTTGCCAATCATATCTGGTGTCTCTATAGCATGCTTTTACAAAGAAAAAAGGTTTCCAGTGTAAGCTAATAGCAGCCAGTCAGTGTCCTTCAAGCGGCTCTGTCAGGCCTTCCTTCAGCGTGTGCTCTCCAGAACTGTTCCAATGCACATTGCCAATCATATCTGGTGTCTCTATAGCGTGCTTTTAAAACTAAAATTAGTTTTTCACTGTTATAGATTGAATAGCAGTTACTTGTCTTCAAGCGGGTGTGTCAGGCATACAGTGTGTGCTCTGCAGAACTGTTCAAGTGCACATTGCCAATCATATGTGGTGTCTCTATAGCGTGCTTTTACAAAGAAAAAAGGTTTCTAGTGTAAGCTAATAGCAGCCAGTCAGTGTCCTTCAAGCGGCTCTGTCAGTCCTTCCTTCAGCGTGTGCTCTCTAGAACTGTTCCAGTGCACATTGCCAATCATATCTGGTGTCTCTAAAGCGTGCTTTTAAAACCAAAATTAGTTTTTCACTATTATAGATTGAATAGCAGTTACTTGTCTTCAAGCGGGTGTGTCAGGCCTACAGTGTGTGCTCTGCAGAACTGTTACAGTTCACATTGCCAATCATATCTGGTCTCACAGTAGCTTGCACGCATAGTACCACTAATCCCCAAAAAAATGACAGGCAGAGGCAGGCCACCCCGCAGGTGCCGTCGTGGTCGTGGTGCTGTGATTCCCTTTTGCCATAGAATAATGCCCAGTTTTCAGAAGCCACGTACCCTGAACTTGAAAAGTTCTGAGGACATAGTTGACTGGCTAACACAGGACACCCAATCTTGTACAGCCTCCGCTCGGAACCTTGACACACCATCCTCCTCCAGCTTAGCTTCAGGCACCTCTCAAGATACCACTCACCCGCCTGCCGCCACCACCAAAACTAGCACCACAGCCGCTTTACTTGGTATGTCAGAGGAGTTATTCACACAACCTTTTGAAGAAATGAGTGATGCGCAACCATTATTGCTAGAGGATGTAGATAACAGGGATATGTCTCAGGCAGGCAGCATTAAACACATGGAGGTACGGTGTGATGATGATGATGTTGTACCCGCTGCTGCTTCCTTTTCTGAGTTGTCAGATACAAGCGAAGCGGTTGATGATGACGATGCGTCCATGGATGTCACGTGGGTCCCTGCTCGGCAAGAAGAAGAACAGGGCGAAAGTTCAGATGGGGAGACAGAGAGGAGGAGGAGGAGACGAGTTGGAAGCAGGGGGGGGTCGTCGCAAGGAGCTAGTGGCACAGTCAGACAGCATGCATCGGCACCCGGGGTCAGCCCGACAGCACGCCAATCAACGCATGCTGTGTCCACCACCAGAATGCCGTCATTGCAGAGCTCAGCAGTGTGGCATTTTTTTTGTGTGTCTGCCTCTGACAACAGCGATGCCATTTGCAACCTGTGCCAAAGGAAACTGAGTTGTGGGAGGTCCAACCCCACCTAGGTACAACTGCTTTGCGTAGGCACATGATCTCACATCACAAACGCCTATGGGATCAACACATGAGTACAAGCAGCACGCCTACTCTAAGTCGCCATCCTCCTCCTGGTCCAGCATCTTCAGCCACGTCAACCACTGCTGTCCTCCTTGCCCCCTCTCATCCATCCGCCACTCCGTCTCCCGCCTTGAGCAGTTCCCGCTCATCTGCCCACAGTCATGTGTCTGTCAAGGACATGTTTGAGCGTAAGAAGCCAATGTCACCAAGTCACCCCCTTGCCCAGCGTCTGACAGCTGGCTTGTCCGAACTATTAGCCCGCCAGCTTTTACCATACAATCTGGTTGAGTCTGAGGCGTTCAAAAAATTCGTAGCTATTGGGACACCGCAGTGGAAGGTACCCGGCCGGAATTACTTTTCACAAAAGGCAATCCCCAACTTGTACTCGATTGTGCAAAAGGAAGTCATGGCATGTCTGGCACACAGTGTTGGGGCAAGGGTCCATCTGACCACTGATACCTGGTCTGCAAAGCATGGTCAGGGCAGGTATATCACCTACACTGCGCATTGGGTAAACCTGCTGACGGCTGACAATCAAGGAATGCGTGGCATTGCAGAGGAGTTGGTGACACCGCCACGAATTGCAGGCAGTCCTGCTGCCACCTCCTCTTCTCCTCCTACTCCATCCTCTTCCATAACCTCCTCGGCTGAGTCCTCTTGTGCTGCTGCGTCTTGCTCCACATCAACGGCATCCCCCCAGCTCCCCAGGTACTATTCCACATCCCGGATACGGCAGTGTCACGCCGTCTTGGGTTTGACTTGCTTGAAAGCAGAGAGTCACACCGGACAAGCACTCCTGTCCGCCCTGAACGCACAGGTGGAAAAGTGGCTGACTCCGCAGCAACTGGATATCGGCAAAGTGGTGTGTGACAACAGAAAAAATTTGATAGCGGCATTGAAGTTGGGCAAGTTGACACATGTGCCGTGCATGGCACATGTGTGTAATCTGATCGTACAACGCTTTGTGCATAAGTACACAGGCTTACAGGACGTCCTGAAGCAGGCCAGGAAGGTGTGTGGCCATTTCAGGCGTTCCTACATGGCCATGGCTCACTTTGCCGATATCCAGCGGCGAAACAACATGCCAGTGAGGCGCTTGATTTGTGAAAGCCCTACACGTTGGAATTCAACACTCCTAATGTTCGACCGCCTGCTCCAACAAGAAAAAGCTGTTAATGAATATTTGTATGACCAGGGTGCTAGGACAGCCTCTGGGGAGCTGGGAATTTTTTTGCCACGTTACTGGACGCTCATGCGCAATGCCGGTAGGCTCATGCGTCCTTTTGAGGAGGTGACAAACTTAGTCAGTCGCAACGAAGGCACCATCAGCGACATCATACCATTTGTTTTCTTCCTGGAGCGTGCCCTGCGAAGAGTGCTGGATCAGGCTGTAGATGAGCGTGAAGAGGAAGAGGAAGAGTTGTGGTCACCATCACCACCAGAAACAGCCTTATCAGCATCGCTTGCTGGACCTGCGGCAACGCTGCAAGAGGATTGTGAGGAAGAGGAGTCAGAGGAGGAATGTAGCTTTGAGGAGGAGGAGGAGGAGCAAGACCAAACACAACAGGCATCCCAGGGTGCTCGTTGTCACCTATCTGGTACTCGTGGTGTTGTACGTGGCTGGGGGGAAGAACATACCTTCAATGACATCAGTGAGGAGGAGGAACGAGAAATGAGTAGCTCGGCATCCAACCTTCTGCAAATGGGGTCTTTCATGCTGTGCTGCCTGTTGAGGGACCTCGTATAAAAAGGCTGAAGGAGAACGACCTGTACTGGGTGTCCACGCTACTAGACCCCCGGTATAAGCAGAAAGTGGCGGAAATGTTACCGAATTACAACAAGTCGGAAAGGATGCAGCATTTGCAAAATAAATTAAAAAGTATGCTTTACACAGCGTATAAGGGTGATGTCACAGCACAACGGGAATCTAACAGGGGGAGAGGTGGAAGTCATCCTCCTCCTCCCACGACCACGCCGGCAAGGACAGGACGCTTTAAAGACGTGTTGTTGATGGAGGACATGCGGACCTTTTTAAGTCCTACGCATCGCCACAGCCCTTCGGGATCCACCCTCAGAGAGCGACTCGACCGACAGGTAGCAGACTACCTCGCCTTAACTGCAGATATCGACACTCTGAGGAGCGATGAACCCCTTGACTACTGGGTGTGCAGGATTGACCTGTGGCCTGAGCTATCCCAATTTGCGATAGAACTTCTGGCCTGCCCCGCTTCAAGTGTCCTGTCAGAAAGGACCTTCAGTGCAGCAGGAGGTATTGTCACTGAGAAGAGAAGTCGCCTAGGTCAAAAAAGTCTAGATTACCTCACCTTTATTAAGATGAATGAGGGATGGATCCCGAAGGGACTGACACTGGGCGATACATTCGATTAAAAAAGGCCTGATGAGATGAGCTGCCTTGGGCTAAAAATGGTCCACACGCTGCTGTATTTTTTTTTTTTAATTCTTTATTTTTGCGATGCTTTGCATGACAGTAAAACAGTACATTGCAAGTCAGAATTTCCAGTATATAGCATCAACATATTTATCTTGCATCTTGTGAGACTGCACCAATTATATAATTTTATAAAATACAAGCAACAACTTGGATCCGGGTCATTAACCGCTTAACCTGTGTTATTTGTGTGTTTGAGTCGTATATTCGGTGCTGGTATCCGCGTTCCGTGTGTGAAGTAGTTATGGAGTATGTGGTGCCTCCATGGTTATGACACTTGGGTGTGCCTGTATGTGTCGGTATGGTGTCCCGTGGGCATATTGATGGGTGTGTACTAGTGAGTGACTTCTGAAGCGTGTGGGCTGCCTTCTGAAGCTTGGCTTTAACCTCTATCAGATGTTTGGAGACCTTACAAACTGACAGCCACCGGCTCAAAAACAGGGTTCAGGAGAAAGAACAAGGTAATAAACAATTGTGATTTTCGCATTGAGTGTACGAACTGTAGGAATTATGGTAACGTTTCCAAAACGGCACTTGGTTACCAAAATTGGGCTCACAAAAAAAAAAAAAAATATATATATATTGTTGCCCCCAAGAACAATGGGGTACTATAAGAAATGTTAAACGTTCAATGAAAATAACTTTGCAGTCTTTAGACCTGAGGTAAAGGTGAGCGCTGGGAAGGTGTCCCTACTGTGCCTCATTGTCAGCCAGTCCCTTGAGGCTGTCTTGGGTCCGAGGACCGAGGGCTTCTGTTCCGCGGTACAAACGTCAAGGTGCGCTCTGGGTCCCAATTGGTAGTAGAGGGTCTTGAGGGTGAGTTGGCGGTCGGTGGGTCCAGTCCCAAGGCCTGTATTATTGTGGGTGCCTCTTCCATGGAGGCAAGTGTGAGTTGGGATCCGTTCTGTGGTATCACCAGGGATCCGTGTGCCCCCCATCGATAGGTGATGTCTGCTGCCCTCAGTCTGTTGGTGAGGGAGCTGAAGGTTTTGCGCCACATGAGGGTAGACTTTGTAAGATCCTGGAAAACGGTTAGGCTAGCGCCCTCAAATATCAGGGGTGTTTTACCTTTGAATGCAGACATGACCTGAATCTTGTCGTGTACATTTGGGCACCTGAGTATCACATCTCTGGGTGTGTTTGAGCGTACCTTTGAGGACGTAGGCAGGCGGTAGATCTCCTCAGTGACCATCTTCTTGACCGTGGTGTGAGGCAGAATAGTGGCCAGAAGGCGCCTTGTGTAGTGCGGTAGTTCATCTGGCAAGATGGCTGCCGGGATGCCTCTAATTTTTATATTAGTGCGCCGATGGCGTTGTCCATGGTTGTCTGCTGTGCCATTATGGCTCTTTGTTGCGCCTGAAGGTGGTGCATTGATTCTTGCAGCTCAGCTAGGTGAGTTTGCATGTCTGTAATGTGTTTTTCATTAGTGTGTACCCTGTTTATAGTGGCAGTGATGTCCTTTTTGATGGGGGCCAGTTCTGCCGCAAGGATTTTATGGAAGTCCGAAAATAGGATTTTTAAATCATGCCTGGATGTTGGGGTCATGTCTGCTGGAGGGTCTAGTTAATGTTGTGGCCCTATGTGGGCTTCTGAGGTTGTTTCTGCCTCCGGTTGATCCGTGTGTTGGTAGTGGGGCGCCGTACTCGGCGTGTCCGCGGGAGTAGTTTTAGCCGGAGCAGGCCTTTGAAGCATGGTCCCTATGTCCCAGTTTTGTTCTATGGCTTGTGGGCACTGTGAGCGGCGGCCCATGGCTGGTGTGTGTGCCGGATGGTCTGACCTTTGGAGGGAGGCTTCGTCCCGCGCTTGTCGCGCTCCGTAGCCGCCGAGTAGTTTCTCCAGGTCTGGGATTGTGAGCGTGGGGTAGGCCCCAACCTTCCGTCTCCGCTTCTGCTGGGTGGAAGCCGCAAAGAAGGGCATCGATCGGCTCGGGAGTAGGTAGGGAGTTCACCTGGGGGCTGGAGGAGGTTGGATCGGCTGAGGGTGTTGGGATTTTTAATAGATTGTGCCCGTTTACTGGGGAGCTTGTCGAGATGGCGTCCGTTTAGCTCGCTGGTTAAGCTCCGCCCCCCCACGCTGCTGTATTTTAGCTCTGAATGACGTTTGACTTGCGTGACTTATCCGCCACCAACTAGGGTTCAAGCCGCCATGTTTTAGGGCACTTTCTGCCTGTGAAACAAACATCAATTTTTCTGGCCGCTGCTATAGCAGCGGCTGCAACAATACCAAATTTTTCAGGCATGTGTACATGCCTAATTTTTAGGCCCACTGGTGCAACACTGTGGCTTCAAAAACCAAACCAAAAAAAAATCCTCCAAGATGGCACCAATATACCAGTGGTCTAAGCATCTTCCCACCTTGGCCTAAAAAGGGGAGGTGATTCCACAATTAAAAATCTCTGCCATTTACACGTCCACTGATAGGAGACGCGGAAGGTATTAAACTGATATGAACAATACTAAACTCACCACTCCTATCTGGCGGCACATTAGCTTGCCCGCGCAGTGCCCCAAATTTCAAGTAAGAGGACCGACCAAGCATCTTCTTCCATCTCCCTGTTACATAAATCAATGCCATATCCATAGAAATTGTACATAATATCCAGGAGAGTTTTACAGGGCCAAATCTTGTCGCCTGTTGAAAGAGGTGACCTTGCTCGGGTCCCAGGTGTGCGGTTCCTAAAATGGCTGCCATATACACGTCCACTGATAGGAGACGCGGAAGGTATTAAACTGATATGAACAATACTAAACTCACCACTCCTATCTGGTGGCACATTAGCTTGCCCGCGCAGTGCCCCAAATTTCAAGTAAGAGGACCGACCAAGCATCTTCTTCCATCTCCCTGTTACATAAATCAATGCCATATCCATAGAAATTGTAGAGAATATCCAGGATAGTTTTACAGGGCCAAATCATGTCGCCTGTTGAAGAGGTGACCTTGCTCGGGTCCCAGGTGTGCGGTTCCTAAAATGGCTGCCATATACACGTCCACTGATAGGAGACGCGGAAGGTATTAAACTGATATGAACATTTACTAAACTCACCACTCCGAGTGCTGTTATTTATTTAATTTTTTTGTGGTGAGGCTTTACAGGACAGAGTGCTTCTCCACAGGACATGTTAACTCACGGGCAGCTGGCTCATCAAGGAACCAGAGCAGCTTGAACGAGGTGACTTTGCTCGGGTCCCAGGTGTGCGGTTCCTAAAATGGCTGCCATATACACGTCCACTGATAGGAGACGCGGAAGGTATTAAACTGATATGAACAATACTCCACTCCTATCAGTAGGTCCGTCCCATTGTGATTTATGCCCCCCACGCACCGCGCAGGGATGGGGGCCGGGTGGGAGGAAAGTAGGCCCCCCCATTGTGATTTATGGCCCCCACCCACCGCGCAGGGGTTGGGGAGGACAGTAGCTCCCCCCAGTGTGTATCATGGGCTTTGAGGACAGGTGTCAATCCATACCTGCCAAGTGACCCTATGTAGGGGGAACAGTCTCTATTCTGCTCTGTGTCAGTGTGTATCATGGTCTCTGTGGACAGGGAACAGTCTCTATTCTGCTCTGTGTCAGTGTGTATCAGGGGCTTTGAGGACAGGTGTCAATCCATATCTGCCAAGTGACCCTATGTAGGAGGAACAGTCCCTATTCTGCTCTGTGTCAGTGTGTATCATGGTCTCTGTGGACGGGGAACAGTCTCTATTCTGCTCTGTGTCAGTGTGTATCATGGTCTCTGTGGACAGGGAACAGTCTCTATTCTGCTCTGTGTCAGTGTGTATCAGGGGCTTTGAGGACAGGTGTCAAACCATATCTGCCAAGTGACCCTATGTAGGAGGAACAGTCCCTATTCTGCTCTGTGTCAGTGTGTATCAGGGGTTTTGAGGACAGGTGTCAATCCATATCTGCCAAGTGACCCTATGTAGGGGGAACAGTCCCTATTATGCTCTGTGTCAGTGTGTATCAGGGATCATTAGGATAGGTGTCAATCCATATCTGCCAAGTGACCCTATGTAGGGGGAACAGTCCCTATTCTGCTCTGTGTGAGGAGGAGGAACGGGAAATGAGTAGCTCGGCATCCAACCTTGTGCAAATGGGGTCTTTCATGCTGTCGTGCCTGTTGAGGGACCCTCGTATAAAAAGGCTGAAGGAGAACAACCTGTGCTGGGTTTCCACGCTACTAGACCCCCGGTCTCTATTCTGCTCTGTGTCAGTGTGTATCAGGGGTTTTGAGGACAGGTGTCAATCCATATCTGCCAAGTGACCCTATGTAGGAGGAACAGTCCCTATTCTGCTCTGTGTCAGTGTGTATCAGGGGTTTTGAGGATAGGTGTCAATCCATATCTGCCAAGTGACCCTATGTAGGGGGAACAGTCCCTATTCTGCTCTGTGTCAGTGTGTATCAGGGGTTTTGAGGACAGGTGTCAATCCATATCTGCCAAGTGACCCTATGTAGGGGGAACAGTCTCTATTCTGCTCTGTGTCAGTGTGTATCAGGGATCATTAGGATAGGTGTCAATCCATATCTGTCAAGTGACCCTATGTAGGGAGAACAGTCCCTATTCTGCTCTGTGTCAGTGTGTATCCGGGATTTGACTATCTTTATTCCGATTCAAAAATTACAATTCCAGGAAAAATTTAACAAACATTTCAAGAACATGTTATGCACATCATAGAAACGTGAACCTCTTTAAAGCCACAAACTTAAGACAAAAATTACGTAAACACAATGTGTAAGGGTTTGAAAGAATATTCTGAATCCTTACATGTTTACTTTATCGTTTGTTTGATTTTTGTGAACCATATTTAAACTACAAGCAGCGTGAAAACTATAAAAACTCAAGTGGCCATGCTGATCAAATTAAATAGTATGCTTTACACAGCGTATACGGGTGATGTCACAGCACAACGGGAATCTAACAGGGGAAGAGGTGAAAGTCATCCTCCCCCTCCCACGACCCCGCCATATCTGCCAAGTGACCCTATGTAGGGGTAACAGTCTCTATTCTGCTCTGTGTCAGTGTGTATCATGGTCTCTGAGGACGGGGAACAGTCTCTATTCTGCTCTGTGTCAGTGTGTATCAGGGGCTTTGAGGACAGGTGTCAATGTTAGGTGATTTCTGCCCTTTTTGGATTAAAAGCAGACTCTGCATCAACTGTGTAATTTTCCATGGGAGTTTTGCCATGGATCCCCCTCCGGCATGCCACAGTCCAGGTGTTAGTCCCCTTGAAACAACTTTTCCATCACTTTTGTGGCCAGAAAGAGTCCCTGTTGGTTTTAAAATTCGCCTGCCCATTGAAGTTAATGGCGGAAAATTTCGGGTTCGCGACAACACTACTTCTGGCAAATATATCTCTAATGAGACGGAGAGGGGTATTGTTTATATACACCCCTATATACTTATTTACCCTTAATAGGGAACACATGGAATGGGCGGCAGCATTGTAACAAAGTTTGTGATACAAAAAGTGAATACAAATACAAAAAGATAAGTCCTGCGCTCACTTCCATCACTCCTGGGTGGCAGCTCATAGCTATAGCAGATGTTTCAAGTGGGGTATGCCTTCTTCAGTCAGAGGGGTACAGGGGGCTGCAATTGCATCCTTTACCGCTGGGGTTAAAGCCAGTGAGGCTAGGCGCGATGGTGTCGTAGCTAAACCTCTACGTCATCAGGCGGATGCAGCGCTGCTGAGGCATGGTTTCGTTCACAGTTTTATTATTCCGTTCAGGGGGAGGGAGGTGGTTCAATGACTTTGCAATTTGAAATCGGTTGGGGATTTTCCCGGTATCATGCGGGAAAAGTTGATGAAGGAGATCCAACTGGGCAGTATGGCGGGGCCGTTTGTGGCGCCACCATTGGCGGATCTTCGGGTTTCCCCTCTGGGGAAAGGATTGTCGGTGAATGATGATATCGATATCGTAGTGATGGCATACAGCTGGGCTTTCCTCGTTCACTAGTCCGAGTTCTGTGGTTTGGTTTTTGGGGTTCCAGCTGGCAGGCGGTGTGTTTTGAGTTATGGAAGCGGATTGGTGAGGGTCAGGTGCCAAATGTGGTATTGGTACACACTGGGGGGAACGATTTGAGACAGGTCCTGCAGTGGGAATTGCTTGAGCAGATGAAGACAAATGTTGATACTTTGCTGCAGTTGGTCCCAGGGGTGGTGGTGGTATGGTCTGAGATGATTCCCCGTTTTCATTGGCGTCATGCTAGGGGCGTGAGGGTGTTGGAAAAAAGCAGGGGTAAGGTGAATAAAATTAGGGCAAATTATATTCATCGAGCGGGGGGAGGGTTTTTAGGCATCGGGATTTGGAAGCTGAGTTTCCTGGATATTACCGGCCAGATGGTGTTTATTTTTCTGATGTGGGTCTGGACTTCATGTTACTAGATTTTCAGGATGTTTTACAGAAGGCTGTGTTTTTGTTGGGTAGCTTAAGGAGCTCAGGTAGCTTAAAGAGTCAAGCTCTGAGCTGTGGCAGGGGATGGATAGAAAAGTTGGGGGGTAGGTCATTTGTTCATAGGTATGATAGTTTTAGTTTGCTAAGAACAGTTAGGTTTGGAATGGTATTGGTCGGTTCGAGCTCGTTGGTAGCTCCGAACATTGTGAAAGCTGGAAAATCATGCCTTTGGTGGAAATGGTTTATGTTTTTTATGTTTATTTATTTATATGTTATAGGTGATATCAATGATTGTTTATGTGAGTCATTGTCGGAGAAGCAATGTGAAAGGAATGGGGTTTTTTAACGGCACCCCGGGTATAATAGGGGTTAACGCCGCCAAAGATAGTCCCTTTCCTGAACAAGAAGTCAGCTACCGAACATTCCTAAGCGCCGAACAGGAAACACACGAATAATCCCCCCAAGTACAAGACGAGGCTATGTATTGAGGGTCAAGAAAGATTTGTTTAATGTGGGCTACATGCCCGTCTTTTATGCAGGTCTTCCAGCAAGGGGCACTCCCAAGGGACAAGGGACCTTGTGGAAGACTGGAACAAGTTTGTACATTAACCAATCAGAAACATATACAGTGATAAACACTCCCACATGGATATTACAAACCATCCTCTCTATCCTGGAGATAATTGGGTTAAGTGCTAGAAGTTACTCAATTACCTCCTGGGATGGCGCATATCCTCCATTTTAGTGGGAACAGTAAAATACAATGACAATATATATTTCCCAAACTGCTGAACAGAATCCCCACAGTCAACGTATCCCCAGATAGTTTAGATCTGAGCTCATAATATAACCAAATAGCGCTCAGATCCCATACACACAGTTCAATCGCCATGGAGCTAAAGTCTTGTACAAAGTGCATTCGTCGAGCTGAATGGGCTCCATCGGATGGCTATCTGGGGCAGCTCTGTTCATATATAGTCAATGTACCGAACAGCACGGCGTTCGTATGAACCTGGAACGGAACGAGGAAGGGTTGACGACTTCAGCGGTGTTCGTGTGAAATAGTGTCCGATTTTAGTTCCACGTGTTTGTCGACGAACACCGCTGGGCGTCTGACTGTCCGAGATGGCCGCCGGCTTGTGTTAATTCATACGAATGACGACCACCCAGCCGACCATTCGGGAGTTGGAAATGTCTAGGGTTAACTACAATGTTAATGAGGGCAGAAAGGTTAACGAGCAGCACACTTCCCTGCTGGCTGGCCTGCCATTCGGTAGTTATTTCGTATGTAAGGGAATGAAACATAGGGCCGTACGGACAAATACTGAACAAACAGATGAATCCAAGGCAAATAATAGTAATCCAAAGATAGAGAGGTCTGTCACATGGTTAATATTGTATTATGTATTGTGTTGACAATGACCTTATAATTGTATGTTTATCGTTATATCATTAAAGCTGTGACAATAATTTTCCCAATACAAGGTGTCTGAGTATTTTTGGGGGTATGGGGTAGATTAAGCATATGCCAAAAGAGGACTATGCATATGTCATGTAGCACATGGAGCAGCGAGGCTAAGGGGAATGGGCCTTGCTAGGAGACAGGCATAGAACAGGGATATGTATTGATTGGCTATGTGGATATTGGGGGTGGGGTTTTGGGTAAGGGGAGTATATATAGGGGCCATTTTAGATTTGGGGATCATCTTACTTAATACATTTTAGATTTGGGGACCATATTCTTCCTCACCTTGCGGTCTCTGCTCCCAGCAGCCGTGCGTCTGCATGACTGACACATGCGGCATGTTAATGGATGCCAGCCGGTGCGGATCCACTGCAAAATATACCCCCACGTCCGCTCATGTGATTGACGATGTCGGTGCGCGCGTGACGTCACGCACCCGCCACGCGCACGTTTTGGGGTCAAAGACCGATTTTGGCCAATCAGAAGATTTGAACAGGTATTTAAACCTCATTATACCTGACACTCATTGCCCTGTCATGGTTTCCCTAGTGGTTGTCTGAGAGCGCATTATTGATTCTGGTTATTCTGGTTAATTGACTTTGGTATTGATTTTGACTTCCCTGTTTTCTCCCATTTTCTACTTATGTTTAATCATATTGTCTTAATCACCTTATTATAATTAAAGCCCCTTAGTAGGTTTTAGAAAGAACTCTTTTTATTTTTATTTTAACTTTCAACTTTTATTTACTAATTGCATATATGCCGGCCATTCTGGCCACATAAAGTTTGTCACATATCAATATATTTTTTCTCTCTCAGATAATACTACATCAACCTAATAAACACCTGCACACGTTTTGAAATCAAAGATCTATCTCTGCCAATCAGAAAGGTAAAGCAGATATTTAAACTCAAAATTACCTTTCCTCATTGCCGTGTCATGGTTTCCCTAGTGGTTGTCCGAGAGTACGTTCCTGAACAGTTATATTCTGTTTTTTGACTTTGGCTTTGTTTTTGACTTCCCTGTATTCTGGTATTCCTGACCTCTGGCTTTCCCTTATCGTTGTATCCCTTTCTGTGTCCACTGACCTCAGCTAGTATACTGACTATTCTTTGGTACATTAGTCCTGCCATTCTAAGGCCCGGTAATACGTTACCTATCAGTCACCTGTGTTACACAATTCTACGTGCTGGATCATTCTGAAATCCTGACATTACGACAGGGCCATAGATCCTGTAGAATTGTGTAAGCACATAGCTGTTTGCGAAAGGAAACTGGAGGATAATTATCATTGCATGGATCAATTTGGACAGGCTTTTATGTACCTCCACCTATAGTACACAAGGCACCTACTATCTCCCTATCTCCTCCCCTGCATTTTGATGGCAATATTCAAGAATATACCAAATGGAGTATCATTTTGAGGCCTCACCTGGATCTTTTCCCACAGACAGATCTAAAATTGGTTACCTTATGAATCAGTTAAAAGGTAAAGCTTTAGCTTGGGCCAATCCATTATGGGAAAGTAATAGGATTGTGGCACATCATTACCAGGAATACCTTACGGAATTTAAACTTACGTTTGAACCATTAGGCAGGGAGGATGATGCCACTACTGCCCTATTGCATATCAGACAAGGGATCCAGTCTATCTCGGAATATGCCATAGAATTTCATACCCGAGCTTCCGAGGTAGACTGGACTAATAGTAGGTTAATCTCTGCATTTAAAAAGGGACTCTCTGAAACTATGCTAGATGAGATTGCCGCCAAAGACTTACCCAAAAACCTTAATGAATTTATCACTTTTGTCATGCAGATTGATAATAGATTGAGAACCAGAGAAGCTACTAGAAACAAGACCAGACGCATGACTATGCCTTTAGCACCCCATTTCTCCAGACCTATTGTCCCTGAAATTCCTGTACAGTCCGAACCCGAACCCATGCAGGTGGTGGTCACTAGACTGTCAGAAGCAGAGAAACAATATAGGAGAAAAGAAGGCCTATGTCTATAATGCGGTAGAAAAGGACATGTGAGAAAAAATTGTCCTATACGTCCGGAAAACTACCACACCTAAGCACCTTCAGGGGACAGGTCTTAGGTGTAATGGAGACATCCTCTGGAAAAAATAAAAATAAGTTTCTCCTTGATATTTCTATCGCCTTTGACAAAAATAACTTTTCATGCAAAGCCCTGATGGATTCAGGTGCTGCTGGAAACGTCATCGACGTTCAATTTGTTAAAGGTAATACTATACCTATCAAAGAAAGACTATTACCTCTAGCCGTTGAAGCTATTGATGAGAGACCTTACCCATTAATATGTCAATTGGTGCCTTACATAAGGAAGAGATTACATTTCAGGTTATTGCATCTCCTTCTTGTCCTATCATATTGGGCTTTCCATGGCTTAGCAAGCATAACCCTCATATTGACTGGGCTAATGGGTAAAATATAAGAATGGGGTAAGGATTGTAATGAAAGGTGTATATTGCATGTCACCAAAAGAGTGGGCACTATTGAATTACCCACTAGTACATCTCAAAAGCCTGAAATTCCTATACAATAAAGAAGTATTCAGCAAAACCCAGTCTAATACTCTACCTCCTCACAGACTATATGACTGTTCCATTAACTTACAGTCTATGCTCTGTCACCTCAGGAGAGTAGAGTAATGGAGGAATATATTAAGGATTCATTATATAAATGCCATATACGAAAATCATCCTCACCTGCTGGTGCTAGATTCTGTTTTGTATCGAAAAAGGATGGTGTGGGGGGGGCGTGTCCTGGACTCCAGCGAGAGCGGTCGCATGTAGCCGGAGCTCCGAGCTGCTAAGGCCTAATCTAACGACAATCGGTGACCTACTCCAGGGGCAATACACATATTAAAATGTCCAAACCTAAACAATGCCGCCAAAGGGAGAGAGGCAAAAAAAATATTTTTTTCGGGGTGAAAACGAGCCAAACAAGAGGTCAGACTCACCACGAGGAACACCAAGATGGCGGTTAGGAGGAAATCAGCGCAGCCCAGGAGCCGGGAACCGCAGACCTCTCAGCTACAAAGGGGATCCTGCAAACTCTGCTGAACACAATGACGGACAAGCTGCAGCTCTCCTTTCAAAACTCTCTGGACAGCCTCCGATCTGACGTTAAAGAGCTGGGTGAGAGAACCTCCACGATTGAAAACAAGATGGCGGAACACGAAGAGGCCTACAACAGTATGGCGGCAACGCTAGACAGCTACAAAGACAGAATAACGGCCCAGGAGGGGAAAATAGCAGATATGGAGGACAGAGGAAGGCGCAATAACCTCCGTATCAGAGGCATTGCCGAAAGCATTAGTCAGACAGACCTCACGTCCTACCTCACAGGGATGTTTAAGGCCCTCGCCCCAGATGTGCCCCAAGATATGTTCCTTATGGACCGGGCACACAGAATACTGAAACCTGCCTTTTTGCCAGCAGAGTCACCCAGAGATGTGCTGATCCGTATGCACTATTTCCACATCAAAGAAGAAATTATGAGGGCGAACAGATCACACAATAAAGGGGACACTCCATTGGCCTACCAACCCATTTCAATCTACGCAGATATCTCAGCATACACGCCAGAAAGGCAGAAGGAATTCTCAGAAATCAGCACACATCTCCGCCAGCTACACCTGCCATACAGATGGGGCTACTCGGTCAAACTGGTGGTCCAGAGAAACGGAAAGACACCCATCATCCAAACCCCAGTCGACGGAGCAAAAAACCCTCCGCAGCTGGGGCATTGAACTGCAAACAAGAGGGCAAGAGACTCAGAGACTCACTCCGTCATGGAGGAAAACTAAGCCCTGCGAGGAGGCGATGTGACTGCCGGCCCAAGAGACTTAATTCTATCCAACTGGTTCAGGCTTGTATGAGAGACGAATTACAAAAATGCTGTGCAGCACATATAACAGTTATGCATAGATGTAATATATGTATATTGGAGACGGGGTGCCTGGGGGTTGGAGGTGTTGGCTCAGGGGGTAGACACTAAGCACATAACTCAACAGTAAGGCCATACCGCACACAGGGTAAGAGGAAACGGCTCCTGCGGGGCCAAGAAGGGCAGCCAACCGCAAAAGGGTTAACAAGAGGAGGCATGCACTCTGAAACCCCAAGACCTTAAAGATCACGATCAGGCCAAGGTTTAAGCATGGGCATCCCCCCACCCCTCCCCAGGGTCTTCTTAACACATGTTACTAGAAATTCCAACCGCACATATATATGTATATATGCCCACTCAGGTATCTGCATTCCGCAATACAAGAAGCTACTCATACTGCACTTAGCTATCCCACTCTCAAGTTGAGAGAACCAGCCAATACATGCCGGTTCAGAACAAACACAGTGAGCCTTCAGGCTGATGGAGCCACAGACCTCCCAATGGTGAACAGCATTCACTAGGTCACAGCAATTGTACAAATATAATGTATAGGCCGAGGCCGCAGAACCGTTGGCTTCCACCCCCATAGCACCGCAAGTAGGTGCACAGCCGGATACCCGCAAACCAGGTTTTAATGTTCTTATCCCTTGATACTACTATTGTTTACATGTTTGTAATTGTTTTGTCTGCTATTAACAGAATCCACTCCAAAGGGCAACAGCTACCATTGATCTGGCTTGAGGCTCTAAGAAAATACTCCTCCAAGCGGGAAAGAGCACTTGTCTGCCTAGAGATAAAAAGGGGATGTCCCCTGAGCTCAATGGAACTGGGACAGAAGGGACCCCCCGCATATAGACTCCCTACACAAGACCACCTTCCACCGTGAAAATATACTCACATAATGTTAGAGGACTCAATATCCCAGTTAAAAGACACCTCCTGTATAAGGAAATCAATAATAAGGACATAGACATGTTGTGCCTACAAGAGACACACTTTATGACAGGAACACATCCCACTATTTTACAACAAGAATTCCCACTTCAGTTTCACGCAACCACAACTAAAAAAACTAAAGGAACCTCAATACTAATTAGCAAAAATGTGGCATATCTCCCCCACTCGCACAGCATTGACCCGGATGGCAGATATGTTATTGTAACAGGCACACTCAACGACATGCCATACACTATAGCGAACTTTCTCCACAAAATCATATTAAAATTGCATCGCATCCAGCAAGGCACCGCGATAATATGTGGCAACTTCAATCATGTTTTTGATCCAACAATAGACACAACCCTAGCCACGTCCAAAGAGCGATCCACCCCACTCAAAAAACAAAGCAGGGCACTGAGAAACCTCATTCATAGCCACCACTTATATGATGTATGGAGAGCCACCCACGTGGTGGGAGAGAGAGGATACACATTCTTCTCCCCAGTACATAACACCTATTCTCGCATTGATGGGTTTCTCAATTCAGGATCAGGCATGACCCAGATAACCAAATGTGACATAGGACTCATCACGTGGTCCGACCACGCCCCAGTAGAATTGACGCTTAAAAACCTATATGACCCCATCCACAGGTGCCCTTGGCGCCTCAACACAACGCTATTGCAAGATAGCGGCTTCACTGCAGAACTGAGAACGGAAATAGCACACTACTTCCAGAACAACGACACCACATATGTATCACATAACACTTTATGGCAGGCACACAAATCGGTTATACGAGGATTACTAATACGGAGAGCATCCTTTTTAAAAAAGAAAGCCCACTCACAACTGCTAACTTATCAAAGAGATCTCCAATGACTCACAACACAAAATCAAATCACACCCACGAAGGAACTGAGGGAACACATCCTACAAATGACGGACCGTATACACCAATTATCTTTAGACCAGGTGGGATACTATCTGAAAAGACTCAAAGCACAGAACTACTCACAGGGCAACAAAGCAGGCAAAATACTAGCACAGAGGATTAAGACACAACAAGCAGCCCAGAAGATAGCATACATGGTATCTCCTACTGGCCATCAAATAGTAGCGCCCAAAGACATTAGCAACGTATTTACCAAATACCACGAATCGCTATACAATCTCAGAAACGACCAAAACACATCTCAACCACGGGAACCCAACATAACCAAGTTCCTAGAAAAAATTAACTTACCCAAACTTACCTCCGCCCAACAAGCCGACCTCTCAGCCCCCATCACAGAGTCAGAGGTGCTGAAGGCTATAGCCTCATTGCCCGCTGAGAAGGCCCCAGGCCCAGATGGTTTCGCCAACGGTTACTATAAACAATTCCAACAAGTCTTAGCCCCACACACCCGGACATGTTGCCACCGACAAGGGTATTGTTACAAACATGGGAGAAGGTTAATGCCTCGATGGGCGGGGGCGGCCCAATCATAGCAGATTGAATTTACCGAACCAACGCATGAACGGGGGGACCACCTGGGCAAGAAGTGTGTCTGTGATTTACCTCCCAGAGGTAACCGCAGCTTAATTGGTGAATGTGGGGTGGCCGCTGTTTGTATAACCGAACACGTGGCAGCGGCCATCTTAAGCTCCCGAACGGCCAGCGGTGTTTAGCTCCAAATCTATGGAACTCTGGCCTGGGGAGGCGCACCCCCCCCCAAGTATGTGGCCGGCGCCAGAAGGGATGGGGGGCACACACTCCGCTGAGGCTTGAGAGGTGTTGGGGAGGTGCAGGAGGCGGATGTTTCTCGGGCTCTAGGTGTGGGGGTCCTGTGGACAGTCTCTGCCTCTGAGTGCCCACAGGGCCACGGAAAGCCTTGCCGGTGGACTGAGTCCGGAACGGGGAGGACAGATGGAGACCCGGCACACTGGGGTCACACGGTAGCTGTGTCATGGACGGCCCTAATCTGATCACCACAGAGTCCTAGGCTATAGTCATCTTGGTTGTTTAGTTTTTATTTCTTTTCTCTTTTTTGCCATTCATTTTGATTGCCCTATATATTTTCGCTATAAATTTGCAAGGATGATATGGGAGCGTTATCTGCATCAAAGTACCCAGTACCGCATAAGCTCGACTAGATGGCTGCCACCTATCTCGCAGGCCAACTGCAATTACTTTTTATACACATGCTGCATTAGTGTTGGTTTAATTTTTATGCTACATGTTAACTACGTATAAGACTAGAGATTAACTACAGTCTTTTTGCGCTATTAGATTTCTTTAAATTTTTATTAAGGCATATATGTGTTTAAGCCCGCAAAGCGCGGTTATAAGATACATAACCATGAAGCTTCACGCTCACGAGCAGCTAGCGTAACATAATACTTCTGTTCATTATGCGCAGTCCGTGCTGAAATATGTACAAATGCATCCCTGCAAAGTTTATATATGTTTAAAGGTACTGCCTAACTCGCCTCAGCGCAGGTGATATTCTGCATTGACCCTTCTGAACCGATACCTTAATCTGAGCTTGTATACCACGCATACAGTTTTTTTTTTTTTTGCACTATTAGTTTTCTTTCAATTTTTATTAAGGCATACATGTGTTTAAGCCCGCAAAGCGCGGTTATAAGATACATAACCATGAAGCTTAACGCTCACGAGCAGCTAGCGTAACATAATACTTCTGTTCATTATGCGCAGTCTGTGCTGAAATATGTGCAAATGCATTCCTGCAAAGTATATATATGTTTATATGTACTGACTAATTCGCCTCTGCGCAGGTGATATTCTGCATTGACCTTTTTGAACCGATACCTTAGCCTCTGCGCAGGCGACTGTTTGCTTTCATAACAATCTGTCCGATAAGAGAACTCAAGACATGATACCAATAAACATATTTAAAACAAATCTATGGAACTCAAAACGGACACTTATTTGCACGAGCACTGCTGAGCCACCGACCTCTCTTCTCCTGCAATTCATACGAACGCCATCCGTTCGGTACTTTCCCTATGTGAACAGTGTTACCCCAGATAGCTATGCCATGGAGCCCATTCGTGTAACGAAAGACTATGTGAAAGACTTTGGCTCCATGGCGATTGAACTGTATGTATGTAATCTGAGCGCCATTCGGTAATAATGTGCGCTCAGATCTAAGCTATCTGGGGATATGTTGAATGTATATGTTTTATGTAGGAATTGTAACACTGTGTAATTTTATGTCTTTTTACTAACATGTGGCTAATGGAGTTTTGCCTCTGTCCTTGGAGATAATTGGATTACTTCCCAATTATCTCCAGGACAGAGAGGAGGGATTATAATGCATTGTGGGAGTATTTAAATGTTTAAGCTTGTGATTGGTCAATGTCCACTATGTATCCCAGTTTTCCATCTGGTCCCCTAGGGGAGTGTCCACCAGGTGGAAGACCTGCATAAAAGCCCCAGTAAATCAGATCACTGCTTGACCCTCCAAATGAAGTGTTGTCTCGTTCTTGGGGGGAAATGGATTGTATGCTGTTACAGTTCGACTGCCAGGAGTGTAAACTGTTCGTATGATTTTTCCTGTTCGGTTGTTTACAGCATTCGTATGGTTCCAGTTCGGGAATTGGAGAATTTGTGTGTTTCCTGTTTGGGAGTTGGAGAATTTGTGTGTTTCCTGTTCAGGAGATTGGTGATTGCAGTAGCTGCTCGTATATCTGGAAGGGGAATATCACCTAAACGGATTTTAACCCCTTGTGTGCTTAAAGGTCCGTTACAGTCCTGGAACTGTTTTAGGCATGGCACTCGCACGAACACCCGGTCTCTATGGAAGTCCCATATGAACTATTTCCACATACGGTAGAAGAACGCCGTTCAGGAGTTTCAAACAGATGAACGAGAGGAGCATTCTCCACGAATCATCTTTACTCTATCATTGGTGGTTTCCGTGCAAATCCATACAAATGGAGACCGGCTCTTGCTGCCAATTCTGTGAAACTCTTGGTCGGATGCAACCTCGTGGCGAGCCGGTCAAACTTCCACACGGTGCCATTCGGAAAGTACCGAAAGGATATTCATGAAATTTGGATATGTTACTCACATCATCCTTTTTATGTGGTTTTAATATGTATAACATATATTTCTAAAAATTGTGAAAATTGTTAACTTTTCTAACCAGCAGATAATTGAGTTTAGTATGTTGCTAAAACTCAATTATCTCGCTGGCTCAGAGGAGGAGTCTGTTATTGTATAAATTGAATGCCCTTGCTTCCATTAAATCAGTCTTATTCCAGCATTAAGCTTTGGCTCATGTGTGGATTATTATACGATAACAACAATATTTTACCCTGTGGATTATTGGCAATATTGTTTTATGGGAATAAGGGAATGCTTGATGGTAATACCTATTCAAACCGTCACAACTGGTTGGCAGCAGCGGGTTCATCCCTTTTTCCTGCACCAAGAATCCAAGGAAGGCACTGGTGTACAGTGAATGGAAGGCTGGTACACACAGCTTAAGCGCAGCACGTTAAAGGAACTATTGGGAGTTCATGGAGGTGTTACCAGCAATAAAGCCAAGCGGGTCATAATTGCCGAATTAACGGAGCGAGACCGGGAGAACTTGGCTGCGGCAACACCAACCGTTCAGGAAAATGAATCACCGATCAACAAGGAGATCAGGGAACGGCTGGCATGGTTCGGGCTGAACTCAACTACCGAAATCATCCTGCAGGTGATCAATAATGTAACGGAACAGGCGAACCAAAGGGAACAGAGAGAGCTACAACTGAGGCTGTCTGAAACTCAGTGAACAACGGCGATTTCACCGAACAGAGGGAACAGCACAGCTGATTCACGAAAAATTATCTTCAGTGCATTTAAAAGTTTAATGAGAGTGACTGTGAGATTGATGGCTATCTGGCAGATTTTGAGCGCCAGTGTGCCCTACACAGAGTACCTGCAGATGAGTGGGTCTTGACATCCGAGAAACTGTCGGCAAAGCAGCTGATGCCTTCAGGGCTGTACCAGAGCAGTCGATCCACAGCTATGCATGGGTAAAAGAGGCGCTCCTAGCTCGGTACACAGCAACTCGGAGACTCCCGCAAAGTGGACAAAGATTTGAATGCAGAGTGGGCATGCGGCTTACAGCTATCCTCTTCTAATTGGGTCACGAGCTGCCAAGCAACCACAGTGGATGACATCTTGCAGCTGATATTGCTTGAACAGTTCTATGATCACATCCAATCTAACGTCAAGGATTGGATAAGGGATTGCAGACCCCTCTCCTAACCTGAGGCAGCCAAACTCACAGATTAGTATACCGATACCCGCAAGGCGGCACAGACTACACCACGGATGCAACCCCTTTGAACCGAGACACCACCACCACCGGCAGTAACCAGGTACCAACCCTCCAGCAGACCAGTGGCCTCCAACCCAAGGCACTCAGCTGGCAATGCAATGAGCCCCGCTGTTTTTGTTGCAAGCAACTGGGGCACCTGCGCATCAACTGCCCGTTGGAAGCCCCCAGGTCCACTGCGTGGACTATCCCGTATCCTCTGCTTGGGACGTAAGGGAGCTAAGCCGTGAGGAACCCCTAGGCATCCCATACGAGGCCCACCTGGTCCAGTCTACCATCACTGACAACCGGAAACACTATTGTCAATGGGAAAACTGCCCGGGGCCTTAAAGACAACGGCGCTACCATCACCCTAGTCCAACGGCACCTAATTGACAACGCGGAAAAACCAGGGAAGTCTATTGCTGTGCGAGTGGCGAGGGGGGGGGGCTATTTATCGGATTCCCACTGCCCAAGTCCATCTAGACTGGGGTGCTGGAGCTGGCAATGTACATGTGGGAGTCATGAAGGAGTTGTCTGTTCTTAGAGGTCGTATTAGGCAATAACATTGGACCACTAACCTCTGCATTTGTCTCCGCATCCACTCACGAGGCCCAAGCCGTGACTACCAGAGCCCAAAGCCGTGCTGCCGAGAGCCATCCGCCAACCTACCCCACCTCTGACTGTAGAGCCCCTTCCCTGGGATTCCCCAGAGGATTTTGGGAGGGAAGTAGTGGGAGACCACTCACTAAAAAAGTACAGGGAAAAGGCTAGGGTAGGCCAAGGAGGACTAGGAGGGGAACAGTTAGTTTGGGAAAATGGCTGATTGTATATGCTCACGGAGACCCGGGTCAATGCACCCGGACCCCGGCAAAAACACCAGCTGGTAATCCCGAGGAAGTACCGGCGGGAGTTGTTACGTATTTGGCATGATGTCCCATTAGCAAGGCATTTAGGGATACGCCGGACGTTACACCGTGTCACCCAGAACTTTTTCTGGCCTGGGGTATCCAATGATTGCCAGACCTGTGAGGTTTGCCAAAGAGTGGGTAAAAAAGGGAGACAACCCCGAAGCCAAGATGGTCCCGAACCATCACGAGGGTAGCAGTAGATCTTATAGGGCCCCTGGCCTAGTCTAGCCGCTCCGGTAAGCGCTATATCCTTACCGTAGTGCTATCCTTACTATGCTACCCGCTACCCGCTACCCGGAGGCAGTAGCGGTCTCCAACATTCACGCGGAGACTGTGGCTGATGCCCTGTTTAAAATTTTCTCTCGAGTGGGATTTCCTAAAGAGATTTTATCAGACCCTGTACGAAGATCACGGCCAAGTTAACTCACCAACTATGGAAGGTCTGTGGGATTAAACCCCTGACAAGATCCCTGTACCATTTTCAGACCAATGGTCTCTGTGAGCACTTTAACAGGACTCTGAAGCAGATGCTGAAGACGTTCATGAGCGCCTACAGAGACTGGGAGTGATTCCTGCCGCATCTCCTCTTTGCGTGCAGGGAGGTGACCCAGGAATCCACAGGATTCTCACCCTTTGAGTTATTATACGGGAGACGAGTGAGGGGACCCCTAGACCTTATTAAAGATCATCGGGAGGACCAGACAGAGATTGAGGGGACCCCGATAGTGCCCTATGTGCTGGAGCTGAGGGACTGTATGGAGGAATTGGCTCAGACAGTAAGGGAAACCTTCAGGCAGCCGAACAGCATCAGAAAATATGGTACGATCAGAGGGCCAGGCATCGGAGCTTTCAGATTGGGGAAAAGGTCATGGTTCTACAGCGAGTCTGAACTGACAAGCTCCAGGGCCCATACAAGGTTATAGGGCAGGTATGCGATTCCACCTACACGATAGCAAGCTGTGAGAATGAAGATGTGAGATGTACGTTTCACATGAACATGCTCAAGGCTTATAAAGAAAGGGCAGAGGAAGTGACGGCCATCTGTGCCCCACCAGGAGATGACACAGAGGCCTTACCCTTACCAGACCTATTAAGGGGTGACAGGGAGACGAGGAACATAGAGTTGGTTCAGTTGGGGGACCAGCTGGGGCCCCAGGAGCGGGCGCAAGCCAACTTCCTGCTGGAAGCCAAACAGGCCATGTTCTCCCAGGAGCCCGGGTATACCCATTTAGCAATCCACAAGGTGGATACATCAGGGCAGGCCCCGTTGAGACAACCCTTGTACCACATCCCAGAAGCTGTTAGGGACGGGATGCAGAAAGAGATAGAAGAGATGCTTCGGTTAGGAGTGATAGAACACTCCGAAAGTCCTTGGGCCTCACCTGTGGTCTTGGTACCAAAGCAGGACAGCACGACCCGTTTTTGTGTCGACTACAGGCGGCTCAACGACAAGACAGTGACAGAAACCTATCCGATGCCCCGGATGGACGAGCTGCTAGACCGCATATCTAAGGGGAAGTATCTGACCATGATTGACCTCTGCAAGGGATACTGGCAGATCCCCTTAGCGGAAGATGCGGTCCCCAAGTCAGCCTTCATAACCTCGTTCGGCCTATACCAATTTCGGGTTATCTGTATGGCCGTGCCTTCACTCTCATCACTGACTACAACCCCCTAGTATGGCTCAACCAGGTGTCTGGAGATAATGCCCGTTTGCTGCAGTGGAGTCTGGCCCTACAACTTCACCATCCACTACCGTCCAGGCAAATAAAATGGGAATGCAGATGGACTGTCACGACAAACGGATTTTCTGTCTGAATAACCTCTGGAAGCCTGCCAGCACCTACTGGACCTGGAAACGTTCAACCCTGTCTGCCGGAGCAGGGAGTAAAAGGGGGGCCATTGTGAAGGATTTCCCACAACCCGTTCGGTTGTTTCCACTCCCTGCTGTTTTATTCACTGGGATAATTTCGTTATTGTTGTTCGGTAAAATATTCATTTTACCGAACGGAGACCACCCTGAGTACAAATTAGAACATTTAACCTTGTGTAACTACACGAAAACCGCAAGTTAATTGAATGCTCCTAGGTGGCCGCCATTTCGTGAATGCGAACGCACGTGGTGAGGACAATGGACGGCGGCCATCTTAACTCCTGAACGCGGCCAGCGGGACTTGGTCGTCGAGTGCCTGGAACTGTTTTGGGCATGGCACTCGCATGAACACCCGGTCTCTATGGAAGTCCCATACAAATTTTTTCCACATACTGTAGAAGAACGGCGTTCGGGAGTTTCAAACAGACGAACAAGAGGAGCATTCTCCACAAATCATCTTTACTCTATCATTGGCGGTTTTCATGCAAATCCATCCGAACGGAGATCGTTGCTAGCTGCCAATTCTGTGGAACTCTTGGTCGGATGCAACCTCGTGGCGAGCCAGTCAAACTTCCACACGGTGCCGTTCAGAAAGTACCAAATGGATATTCGTGAAATTTGGATATGTTACTCACATCATCCGCAGCTACCCAGGGATATGGTTTTAATATGTATAATGTATATTTCTAAAATTGTGAAAATTGTAACCATTTCTGACCAGCAGATAATTGAGTTTAGTATATTGCTAAAACTCAATTATTTCGCTGGCTCAGAGGAGGAGTCTGTTATTGTATAAATTGAATGCCCGTGCTTCCATTAAATCAGTCTTGTTCCAGCATTAAGCTTTGGCTCATGAGTGGATTATTATGCAATACCAGCGATATTTTACCCTGTGGATTATTGGCGATATTGTTTTACGGGAATCAAACTGTCACAGGTACCATTTCAGGAATTTAAAGGGACACTATAGTCATTAAAACAACTTTAGCTTAATTATGCAGTTTTTGTGTATAGATCATGCCTCTGAAGTCTCACTGCTCAATTCGCTGTCATTTAGGAGTTAAATCACTTCTTTGTTCTGTCCATGTAGCAAGAGGCCTACCTCGCCCCGGCTGTTACTCACACAGCCTGCATTAAAAAAAAAAAGAATTGGTTTATGTTTCGGAAGTTAACAAGCTTTTAAAGTTTGTATCTTCTACTCTGTATTGAACTTTAATCACACACTCCTGCAAGGTTTAGCAGGTCATTTACAGTGCTGGAGATAAGAAAATCTAAATTTAACAGAATTTGCAATAAAGGAAGTGTAAACATTAGATGTCACTTTAAGGGAAGTATTTAGAAAGGCAGTGTAGATCACATGTAAGGGAGGTGTAACTATGACTGTATCAACAAACTGAATAAAAAAAAAAAATGTTCCCAATAACCAATGCATTCTTTCTGCAACATGCCAGATGCGAATACCCGGGAGACCGCAAACTGTCTAGTTGAGACGATCAGAGCGGTAGATTACCCAATCTACTCTCTGGTGTTCTCTACCACCACAACCTGTCTAGCCTTATTTGTGTTCTCATTCCCATCCGTAAAAGAGGTGCTGTTCCCTTGGCTATTGAAAGGAACAGCTTCTTCCAGTACAGTTATTCCTGAGCTGATGTGCCCAACATCTTTACTCGATTGGGTACATTTTACATTTATAGACTTATGCATTTGGTTTAAAATTTTAGGTGTAGAGATTTGGGTAATCAACGGGTTGTCTGAATTACATAAACCCAAAATTGCCATATGACCGACTCACAAAACAAACAAAATAGAGAATAGAGGAACAATTTGTTTAATTCATGATTCGAAGTTCCTCCCATGAAAAAAATAAGGTGACTGACAGGAAAAAAGATGACTGATGGTTCGGGGAAAGCCAATAATTGTTGAATTTATTTACAGGTCAAGTAGGAAGTGACTAATAAGGAAGTGAGGGCGGGGGGGGGGGGGGCGGGGAAGCGCTGTTAAAAAATAAATAAATCTATACTTATGTATAAATCTAGATTTTTATTTAGGTTCCTTTTTCGATTCAATTTTTTTTTCACTTGATTTGTAAACCATGTGACAGGTAAATGCACCTATCAGTATCCTGCAAAATACATACATAATATTTATTTTATGTATATATTTTGCAGTACACTGATGACTCCATTTTCATACCCTTTTCTTCATCCAAATTATTATTCCAAAATGTTTGCTTGGTCGAAATTTGTCTGAAGTGAAACGCTGCATAAAATTTTGGATCACCTTAACAAAATATTTCTCCTAACAAATCAATGCGGGCTAAAAAAATGTGTTCGCTGCATACAAGTCACCTGTTTTACCCCAGCTATAATGTAATTACATCAACCTACAAGTACAAATTGAAGAAATATCCAGAGATGAATTTTGTAGAATTTATTTTCTTTAAGTGGTATTGGAGTGAGTTGAATGAATGTCATTCACTACCATTGCAGCTGTGTCAACATATTTTATTTCATAGTTTTATAAAAGTACAGAACAATTAGCTCATGGTACAGGATTGTACATAGGATACAGTATCACAAAGAAGAATATAAAATTGAAAGAATATATATAGATATGTTTTGAAGATGCAAATACATATTGCAGTTACGGAGAGATAATCATTATTGAAAACTAATAAACAAGATAGAAGTATATATTTTGCTACAAAATTATGGGAGGGTAAACGACTTATAAAGGACCGGGGGAAGTAATCATTATCTATGTGGAATATGTACCTCCATGCCCAACTGACTCCATTGAAATAATGGAGATGATAACAATGGTAAATGAGAAGATAAACCTTCAGCGGTTTTCTTTTTATAGGTTTCTATATGTTTTATAGTAGAAAAGTCTCAAACTCATTTAACTTATTTATTTGCTCAAATGTACCTATTTCCTGTAAGAACAATTGGCTTGTCTCTTTTTTTGCCACGGGTATAATGACAACATATCTAAAACATACACGTTTAAATTGAAAAATAATCCACATTTATGTCTTGTAGAATTTATTTTCAGAGAGTGGATTGGACTGAGTTGGAATCACCTTTAATGCTATTGCTGTGAATCCAACATCAACCTTTTTCCCAAAAGGCTAAAAATCTGGGATACATTTAGATATGAGATTAAGATTATAAGGCAGCAGTATGCTATGAGCTAGAGAACATTGTAAAAATTGTAAAAAGTCTTAAAATGTGATAATTAAGTCTTAGTTAATTTCAAATCGTTATTTCAGTCTCTTCATTAAAGTTATATATATATGTTAAATTGTTGGTTTGTTTTTGTTTCAGTAAAACGGCAGAGCATGAGCATGTTGTCCAGTTTCTTTTCAAGTTTTTTATTTCCTTTTATGAGAGTCAGAGAGCTTGAGATGTAAAACACGGATGTTGTAATAGCAGTAAATTGAACTAAAGGTAAACTTTTGCCAACATGAGAAACTACTATTGTGATTGTATAATACACCATAATCTGGATGAGTAGAGCTGTCACAAATTTAGCTCCTCGAAGGTGAGGTCCTAAACTAGGTCTAAGACCTTCAGCGTTTTCTTCCATATTCTTCATGTGTCTATAGAGATACATAATTATGGTCAAAGCTGCACTACAAAATAGTATAAATGCCACACAACTATAAAAAATTTTGCCAAAATTATTTACCATTTTCAACATAGCATCGTGTGTTTTGTTTGATGATGGTGTGTCTGGTTTATCCCACACTTGAGGGAGACTTATAAGGAAAGATACAAGTACAGATTGAATAATACACATTGGATGCATCTTGTAGAAATTCCTTTGGACATAAATATAGAAATTATTATTGATGTTAACAATTTTCAGACAAAAATGTACAGTGAGCCAGGTGTACAGCCAAAAGTTGCAGGATGATGAAGCCACATAAAAAATGAAACCAATAGTTTTAGTGCCCCCCGATATAAAGTATGCGTCTTGCTCTAGTACAGCAGAATAAATTATGACATTTGTTAGTACATTCGCCAGGGTGGCTATGCTGATGCCAAATACAAACTGGTCAGTTACATTAAGTCTTTTATTCTTTATCCAATCCATGATGTTCGCAATAAAAATGAACATGTTCCCAGGAACTGAAGTTACAAACATCACAAGATCAAGGTGTATTAGGATAATCTCTGTGATATTGAGCATCTTTCTTCAGTAGATATCTTTGATAACCTGTACAGATGCTTAACACGATCTGACACTGATCAAATCCAGAATCATTATGCCTTCTTTCTCCAGCATTCTCAGATATAATATGACTTCTACACAAACAAATATTTTTGGGACTGCAATTTGATTTGATTTGCTTGCAATGCAAATTAAATCTTTCTGCAATAAGAGGCGTGCAATCTGACACTTTATACTAATAAAATAAAGGGGAGGAAAACATTTAAAGACTCTTAATTGAGCCTTTATTCATAGCACACACAAAATATTCAAAGTGCAACTGTCACATTGAGAGGTTCTCTTATTTTGGTTTGTGTAGTGGAGAAATCATATTATTAGTAGTATTATTATTATACCTTAGCCTACTGGAGGAAGAAGACATCATTATTCTGGATTTGATTTTAGATTATCCTACTTTACTTTGGTCTGGTTTTGTTGGTAATTTCAATTCCTGTGAATATGTTCATTCTTATTGTAAACCTCATGGACTTGATAAAAAAAATAAAATACTTCATGTAACTGACCAGTTTATATTTTGCTTTAGCATAGCCACACTTGCAAATGTACTAGCAAATGTCATGATTTATTCTACTGTACTAAAACGAGGCACGTAATCTATATCTGGGGATACTAAAACCATTCAAATGTACCTTCAAAAAAATCGCTGTAAGTACCTTATTTCTAGAGTATGGCACAATTCAAGAATAAAATAATTCCCTTTGAGTCACCATTATATAGTAATAATAATATACATACTTGTTGCAAAAATGTATATTAAAAGATTGTGGGAAACATACATAATTACTATGTGTATGCATTTGTGAATAAATAAAAAAAGTTCCTTCCTTTTGTCTGTCAATCAAAGGAGCATAGAGACCTATGTCAACCTCCCTCCAATCAAATTTAGCATCAAAGGGCATTGATACTCCCTTACCAACAAGGCTTTTATTTGTTTAAATATAAAAATCATATTATATATACATACAAACACACAACAATACACACCACCAATTTTATTTTAAAAAATAAATAAAATAATGATAACATGAGAGCAGCCCAACACAATTCATGAATGCTCAAACAATCCCTTTTTGGCAGGACAGTCTTGAATAAGTCACACCATAAGTGTATTATTATAGTTGCTTGTTCTGTGCAAACTGCACTGAGGGCATACAACACACAGGCAGATTGCATTAGCAGTGCTCTTAGATGGTTATCCGAGAGTGTGTTCCTGATAGTGTGTTTCTGGTTATTGACTTTGGCGTCATGTTGACTTCCCTGACCTCTGGTATCCTTGACTATTGGCTGTTCCTTATCACTGTGTCTCGTTCTGTGTCCCTGACCTTGGCTCGTATATTGACTATTCTTAGGTACGTTAAGTCCCTGGCCGATCAGTGCTCTGCAAGAAAACTTAGCGTGGAAAGAACAAATCTTGAGGCCAGCATGAAAGTTGGAAGCCAGAACCCAAGAACGATCGGCTGGCCCATACCTCCTCCAATCAAATAAATACTGTAAGGAACCACAAGAAAACCTGGAATCAATTATGGAGGAGACTTCATGAGAAGAATCATGGGTAGCATTGTTCCTGGCAAACTCAGCCCAGGGCAACCATTCGGACCAGTTATCTTGGGTGCTATTCACAAAACAACGTAAAAACAATTCCAATAATTGGTTAGCACTCTCAGCCGTACCATTGGTTTGGGGATGGTAAGAGGAAGAGAATGACAATTCAATACCCAACTGTTTATTGAAAGCTCTCCAAAATCGAGACACAAACTGAAAACCCCTGTCAGACACAATATTTTGAGGAATACCATGCAGTCTGACAATGTCTTATATAAAATTAAGAACCAGATCTTGTGAAGATGGCAATTTTTTGAGTGGAACAACTGTTCGGATTGTGGTATAGCCATTCGAACTCGGAAGTTCCACGATGAAATTAATGGACAAGTGGCACCATGGAACACTAGGTACAGGAAGTAGATGTAATAATCCACATGGAAGTTTATCACCTTAGAAAATGCACATACAGAATAGGCCTGCACATAATCATAGACATCCTTCCTGGGTGACTGATCTTGAGATAGCAGATAAACATGTTTTTTTTAATGCCTGGATGCCCAGCAGTCACATTGTTGTGGAATACGATCATAACCTCCTTTCTTTCAATTAACCCCTTAAGGACCAAACTTCTGGAATAAAAGGGAATCATGACGTGTCACACACGTCATGTGTCCTTAAGGGGTTAAAGGACCACTATAGGCACCCAGACCACTTCAGCTTAATGAAGTGGTCTAGGTGCCAAGTCCATCTAGGGTTAACCCTGCCTGCTATGTTTACATATGGGTTAATCCAGCCTCTAGTGGATGTCTTATTGAGAAGATGCCAGCGTCCATAGGAAAGCATTGAGAAATGGTTTCCTATGGACTGACTGAATGCGCGCGCGGCTCTTGCCGTGCATGCGCATTTAGCCAATGACGTCGGAAGGAGGAGGAGAGTCCGCAGCGCCGAGAAAGCGCTGGAGAAAGGTAAGATTTTAACTCCTTCCTCCCCCTTCAGCCTGGCGGGAGGGGCCATGAGGGTGGGGGAGACCTATTAACACTATAGTGCCAGGAAAACAAGTTTGTTTTCCTGGCTCTATAGTGGTCCTTTAAGGGAAAAAATAATTTATCTAGACATTTATTGCAAGGTGTCTGGGACTGAGCAACCATGATAGCCCAAAGCAGAGGGGATGATAAGGAAAGAACAGTGGAAGCAATTATACACTCTGGAGAAACAATAGGGGATGTATCTTGTTCCTGTTCTGATTCAATGTCAAACTGTCTGGGACCAGGTCTGTAAGTGATTATAAAGTTAAAGCAAGATAAGAAGAAAGTCCATGTAGCCTGTCTAGAAGACAGTCATTTAGCATCACCAATATATGCTAAATTTCTGTGATCCCTTATGATCAAAATGGGATCCTTGGAACCCTCCAAAAGATGTTGCCATTCTTTAAGTGTTAGTATAATGGCAAACAATTCTCTGGTACCAATATCGTAATTACGCTCTGCCGGAGACAACTTTCTAAAAAAAGTACCCAAATGGATGCAAAGGGGTATCCTGACTCTCCCTCTGAGAAAGAACAGCCCCCACCCCTGTTTCCGAGGCATCATTCTTCAGTATGAAGGATTTGCTAGTGTCAGGATGTACCAAAATGTCAGGAGAAGCAAACTTTTTTTTAAGAAGTTTAAAAGCTTCTCTAGCTTCTTTAGACCATATAGTACAACTAGACCCCCTTACGTGTCATATTGGTTATGGGGGCTATCAGAGAAGAGAAACCTTTAAAGAATCTCCTATAGTAATTAGCAAAACCAATAAACCTTTGAATGGCTTTTAACCCATTAGGTACTGGCCAGTGAAGAACAGTCCCAAGTTTACAAAGATCCATTAGGAAATCAGAGGCTGAGATATTATACCCCAAAAACTGTACCCCAGACTGGTCATTTCTCAAATTTGCAATAAAGACAATTTGCAAACAAAGTTTGCAGCGCATGTTTCTGAAGAGTCTGAAGGTCGGGGGAATAAATAAGGATATCATCCAGGTAAAACTAGAACAAAAGAACAAATATGTCTCTGAGCACATCATTAATAAAGTCTTGAAATACGGCCAGGGCATTGCATAACCCGAAGGGCATGACAAGGTACTCATAGTGCCCACTTCTAGTGTTAAATGCCGTTTTCCACTTGTGATCCTTTTGGGAGAGGACTTTTGTGTACCAAGGACATGAGTATGGGGCAAACTTGGTCCTTTATAAAAGGTATATGGATGATGTTTTTATGGTATGGAAAGGTACAGAGAGTGATTTTAACCAATTTTTTAATTACCTTAATCTAAATGATTGGGGGATTAAATTGATTAAAAGTATCAGCTCTACCTCTATAGACTTTGTGATCTCAATATTTTTATCTCCAACAACCAGATTAAAACTAGAATGTTTTTTAAACAAGTTGATATTAATAGTTTTATAGATATAAATAGTTGTCATCATGATCCCTGAATACGAAACATACCAAAGGGTACATTTTTACGGTTGAAACGAAATTGCACAGATCAAAAGGATTTTAATGAACAATCAGAAATTAAAAAAATTTTTTTACAAAAGGGGTATAAAGAAGATGTACTTTCACATAGTTTTAAAACGGTTGATGCTATTGCAAGATCAGATCTACTTAAATATAGTGATGTACCGAACTGTTCGCTGGCGAATAGTTCCTGGCGAACATAGCGTATTCGTGTTCGCCGACGTGGGCGAACACATGCGCGGTTCGATCCGCCCCCTATTCGTCATCATTGAGCAAACTTTGACCCTGTGCCTCACGGTCAGCAGACACATTCCAGCAAATCAGCAGCAGACCCTCCCTTCCACACCCTCCCACCTCCCTCCCGGCATCCATTTTAGATTCATTCTGAAGCTGCATTCTTAGTGAGAGGAGGGAAAGTGTAGCTGCTGCTCATTAGATAGGGAAATTGATAGCTAGGCTAGGGTATTCAGTGTCCACTACAGTCCTGAAGGACTCATCTGATCTCTGCTGTAAGAACAGCACCCCAAAAAGCCCTTTTTAGGGCTAGAACATCAGTCTGCTTTTTTTTTTTTTTGTGTAATGTAATTGCAGTTGCCTGCCTGCCAGCTTCTGTGTCAGGCTCACAGTGGATACTGTGCCCACTTGCCCAGTGCCACCACTCATATCTGGTGTGAATATAACGTGCCTTTAAAAACAACAAAATGTGTTTCACTGTAAGCTAATAGCAGTTAGTTGTCTGCAAGCGTCTGGGTGTCAGGCCTTCAGCGTGTGCTCTGCCAACCTCAGCAAGTGTAATTTGCCACTCATATCTGGTGTCTGTGTAGTGTACTTTTACAAAGAAAAAAAGTTTTTCATTGTAAGCTAGTAGCAGTCAGTGTCCTTAAAGCAGTGTCAGGCCTTCAGCGTGTGCTCTGCCAACCTCAGCAAGTGTAATTTGCCACTCATATCTGGTGTCTCTATAGCGTGCCTTTACAAAGAAAAAACTTTTTTCACTGTTATAGATTGAATAGCAGTTAGTTGTCTTCAAGCGGGTGTCAGGCCTACAGCGTGTACTCTGCAGACCTCTGCCAGTGCACATTGCCACTCATATCTGGTGTCACAATAGCGTGCATTTAAAACCCAAAAACTTTTTTCACTGTTATAGATTGAATAGCAGTTAGTTGTCTTCAAGCGGGTGTCAGGCCTACAGCGTGTACTCTGCAGACCTCTGCCAGTGCACATTGCCACTCATATCTGGTGTCACAATAGCGTGCATTTAAAACCCAAAAACTTTTTTCACTGTTATAGATTGAATAGCAGTTAGTTGTCTTCAAGCGGGTGTCAGGCCTACAGCGTGTACTCTGCAGACCTCTGCTAGTGCACATTGCCACTCATATCTGGTGTCACAATAGCGTGAATTTAAAACCAAACAAACTTTTTTCACTGTTATAGATTGAATAGCAGCTAGTTGTCTTTAAGCGGGTGTCAGGCCTACAGCGTGTACTCTGCAGACCTCTGCCAGTGCACATTGCCACTCATATCTGGTGTCACAATAGCGTGCATTTAAAACCCAAAAACGTTTTCACTGTTATAGATTGAATAGCAGTTAGTTGTCTTCAAGCGGGTGTCAGGCCTACAGCGTGTACTCTGCAGACCTCTGCCAGTGCACATTGCCACTCATATCTGGTGTCACAATAGCATGCATTTAAAACCGAAAAACGTTTTCACTGTTATAGATTGAATAGCAGTTAGTTGTCTGCAAGCGTCAGAAACTCACCCCCTTGCCCGGCGTCTAACACCTGGCTTGTCTGAACTATTAGCCCGCCAGCTTTTACCATACAAGCTGGTGGAGTCTGAGGCGTTCAAAAAATTTGTAGCTATTGGGACACCACAGTGGAAGGTACCCGGCCAAAATCTCTTTGCACAAAAGGCAATCCCCAACCTGTACTCGACTGTGCAAAAGGAAGTAATGGCATGTCTGGCACACAGTGTTGGGGCAAGGGTCCATCTGACCACTGATACCTGGTCTGCAAAGCATGGTCAGGGCAGGTATATCACCTACACTGCGCATTGGGTAAACCTGCTGACGGCTGCCAAGCATGGAATGCGTGGCTCTGCAGAGGAGTTGGTGGCACCGCCATGACTTGCAGGCAGGCCTGCTGCCACCTCTTCTACTCCTCCTACTCCATCCTCTTCCATAACCTCCTCGGCTGAGTCCTCTTCTGCTGCTGCTTCTTGCTCCACATCAACGGCACCCCCCAGCTCCCCAGGTACTATTCCACATCCCTATTCTGCTCTGTGTCAGTTTGTATCAGGGATCCTTAGGATAGGTGTAAATCCATACCTGCCAAGTGACCCTATGTAGGAGGAACAGTCCCTATTCTGCTCTGTGTCAGTGTGTATCAGGGATCCTTAGGACAGGTGTCAATCCATATCTGCCAAGTGACCCTATGTAAGGGTAACAGTCTCTATTTGTCAGGGTAATATACCCCAACACGCAGGAATAGTTCAATAGTTAAGAGACAAGAAACCAGGGTTCGTCTTACCGGACCTTAGAATGGCCGGACTAGGACGAGTAAGAAAGACAGAGTCTAGAACAAGCCGAGGTCAAGGGAACTGAGAGACAGCGTAACGTAGAACAAGCCGAGGACTGGTACACAGAGGACAAAACAGCAGATAAGCAAGCAAGGATAAGGAGAGAGCGGAGTCAGGAACAAAGCCAAGGTCAAGCACCAAAAAACCTACTGAACGATACAAGCACTAAAGGGAACTGGACAGAAACCACGATAGGGCAAGGAGCAAGGGAAACAGGTGAGTATAAATACCCTAATGTTCACTTTGATTGGCCCTTGTCATATCCACGCCCCCAAAACGTGAGTGTATGGGGAACGTGGCATGACAGGGGCCAATGGGAGACTGATTCTAATTTAGTCTCCCACTGTCCCTTTAAGAGCGCGCCCGAGACGCGCGGCGCGCTCTTAGTGTCGGGCGGGACACGTGACCGCTTCTCGCGGTCACTGCCCGCCTGACTGATCTTATTGTTGGCTGAGCCGCGCGCGGCTCGTGCAGGAGCAGGACCGCGCGCGGCGAGAAGAGAGGACCCCGGCCGGCCCCTGGAGAGGGTAAGTACCGCTACAGTACCCCCCCTGAAGACACGCCCACTGGGCGGGGAGGAGCAGGCCTGGCAGGAAAACGAGCGTGGAAAGAACGCACAAGGCGAGGAGCGTGAACAGCGTCAGCGGAAATCCAACTGCGTTCCTCAGACCCATAGCCCTTCCAATGTACCAGATATTGGAGGCGACCCCGAAGCAAACGAGAGTCAATTATAGCCGCCACTTCAAACTCCTCATGGCCCTCCACAGAAACCGGAGGAGGAGGAGGGACATGCCGAGTATAACGGTTGCACAGGAGGGGTTTTAACAAGGAGGTATGAAACACGTTAGGAATGCGTAGATTTTTAGGAAGATCCAATGCATACGAGACAGGATTAACCACATGCAAGATACGAAAAGGACCAATAAAACGAGGGGCCAACTTCATAGAAGGCACACGAAGACGAATATTGCGAGTAGAAAGCCAAACCCGGTCTCCCACAGCATAGGATGGAGCCGCCCTGCGATGCTTGTCTGCCTGAACCTTCTGGCGAGCAGCTGAAGCCACCAAAGAACACTGAACCTGCTCCCAAGTATTACGTAGACTAGCCAAATGTTCGTCCAGAGCTGGCATGCCCTGTGAGGAGAATGCAGCTGGAAGAACCACGGGATGACGGCCATAAACAACGTAAAAAGGGCTGTTACCGGAGGATTCATGAGCAGCATTATTACGAGCAAACTCAGCCCAAGGAAGAAGGTCAGCCCAATTGTTCTGATGGTGGGACACGAAACAACGAAGATACTGCTCTAGAGATTGGTTGGCACGTTCAGCAGCTCCATTAGACTGGGGGTGGTAGGCGGAAGAAAACGAGAGGGAGATACCCATCTCTGTACAAAACGTTCTCCAGAATCTGGAGATAAACTGGCTACCCCTATCGGACACGATCGAAGTGGGAATACCATGCAACCGAAACACCTCCCTGGCAAAGATAGAGGCAAGTTCCTTGGATGATGGTAATTTGACAAGAGACACAAAATGAGCCATCTTAGAAAAACGATCCACAATCATCAGGATGACAGTTTTACCATTAGAGGGAGGTAATTCAACAATAAAATCCATGGATATATTGGACCACGGCCTCTCGGGTATGGGCAACGGATGCAACAACCCACAAGGAACTCTGTGGGAGGACTTCATACTGGCACAAGTGCTACAGGCATTAACGTAATCGGTGACGTCCTTGCGCAAGGAAGACCACCAGAAATATCTAGAAACTGCTGAGAATGTCTTAGAAATACCAGGGTGTCCAGCAGTTCTAGTGTCATGATATAATGACAAGATGTCTCGTCTCTCCGGTATATCAACGAATAGCTTATCAGCAGGCCTCTCCCCAGGAGCCAAGTTTTGTTTAGCCTGAATAGCTTGTAAGAGAGAAGACGAAATAGAAAGAACAGTAGTAGCTATTATTCTGTCAGGCGGAATGACAGGGGTAACATCGACCTCGAGTTTGTCAGTAGTCTCGAATTGTCTGGACAGAGCGTCAGCTTTAGTATTACGATCACCCGGTCTGTATGTGATTATGTAATTAAAACGAGACAAAAACAGAGACCACCTGGCCTGCCTAGAAGACAATCTTTTTGCTTCACTAAGGTAGGAGAGGTTTTTGTGATCCGTTAAAATGAGGATGGGATCCCTAGTACCCTCTAGCAGATGTCTCCATTCCTTGAGCGCCAAAATGATAGCAAGGAGTTCACGATTGCCTACATCATAATTCTTCTCTGCTTTGGACATCTGTCTGGAAAAGAAGCCACAAGGGTGTAACGGCTTTTCAGGTGAATCTCTTTGAGACAAGATAGCACCTACCCCTATCTCAGAAGCATCAACTTCAAGAATAAAGGGCAGTGAAGGGACAGGATGCTGTAAAATAGGAGCAGAGGCAAATGAAGCCTTCAGGAATTCAAAGGCCTCGAGTGCTTCTGGTTTCCAGACATGAGTATTACCATCCTTCTTGGTCATTCTGGTTATAGGTGCTATAATGGCAGAAAACCCTTTAATAAAACGCCTATAATAATTAGAGAACCCCAGAAAACGCTGAATGGCTTTCAAACCCTGAGGTAGAGGCCATTCCATAATGGCAGACAGTTTCTTGGGATCCATACGAAAACCCTTGGCAGAGATTATATAACCCAAGAATTGGACTTCAGATTGATCAAATGAACATTTTTCGAGTTTGCAATAGAGACCGTTAACCAGAAGAGTTCTCAACACTAATTTAACATGCATGTGATGAGTCTGTAAATCAGTAGAATAAATTAATATGTCGTCCAAGTATACTATAACGAATGTATGTATATATTGACGTAGGACATCATTAATAAATTCTTGAAAAACTGCTGGGGCGTTACAAAGGCCAAAGGGCATCACAGTATATTCGTAGTGGCCACTCCTGGTATTGAATGCGGTCTTCCACTCGTGATCCTTTTTGATACGTATGAGATTGTAAGCACCCCTAAGGTCCAATTTAGTAAAAACTGTGGCCTGTTTAAGCCTATCAAATAGTTCTGTGATCAAAGGTATGGGGTACGCATTTTTGACGGTGATTTTATTTAGGCCCCTATAGTCAATACAAGGCCTTAATTCGCCATCTTTCTTAGATACAAAGAAGAAACCCGCCCCTGCCGGGGAAGAGGATCTTCTTATAAATCCCTTCTCTAGAGATTCCTTAATATATTCCTCCATAACCAGATTCTCCTGAGGAGATAAAGGATATATTCTCCCTTTGGGAGGCATCGTACCAGGTAGTAAATTAATAGCACAATCGTAAGGCCTGTGAGGTGGCAATTTTTCAGCCTCCCTTTTATCAAAAACTGATTTAAGAGACAGGTACTGAGGGGGTATGACCGTAGGCACGGGAGGAATATTAGGGAGGAATACAAGACTATTGGCAAGAATCACTCCAAGAAACTATTTGTCCTGACTCCCAATCAATGGTGGGATTATGAGTACGTAACCAAGGATACCCTAACACGAGGTGAGAGGAAGGAGAAGTAATGATCTGAAACCGAATGGTCTCAGAGTGTAACACCCCTGTAGACATATGTAGTGGAACAGTTTCATGTGTGATAACTGGAGAGCATAATGGTCTACCATCTATGGCCTCAACGGCCAAGGGTGTCTCCTTCTCTCTGGTGGGTATGTTATTCTCCTTGACAAAACTGGAATCAATAAAGTTTTCGGGCGCTCCGGAATCAACCAGGGCTAGTATATTCCCTGCTATGCAGTTACTACCAAGGTGCAGGGAAACAGGGAGAAGTAATTTATTAAGAGGCAAATGTGAGGTCTGTGATGTCACACCCAAGGCCAGTCCTCTATACGGTCTTAGGTGCGATAGTTTCCCGGACGCACGGGACATTCTTGTCTCATATGACCCCTCCTACCACAATAAAGGCAAAGTCCCTCCTTTCTCCTATAAAGCTTTTCAGCGTCAGTAAGTTTGGCAACCCCTAACTGCATAGGTTCCTCCTCAGAACCTTTAGATCCCTCGGGAGTCTCAGCTCTAGGTGAGTTAACGGGAACAAAACGTCTATTTCTGGACCTGGTATATAACCTGTCACGGATCCTGTTATCTATATCGATAAGATAGTCAATCAGGTCCTCCAGGGGTACAGGGAGGTCCTTAGCTGCTACCTCATCCAACATAGTTTCAGACAGACCTTCCATAAACGCAGTAGTAAGCCCATTATTAGTCCAATCTACCTGTGAGGCAAGGGTACGGAACTGAATAGCATAATCGGCTACAGATTTAGATCCTTGCTTTATTCTCATTAATGCCCTGGCGGCATTTTTTGACCTTTTAGTCGTGTCAAATGTTCTACGAAACGCTGTGAGGAAGCTAGTGAAGTCGTGTACCATAGGCCCATTAGCCTCCCAAATAGGATTTGCCCATTCTAGTGCCTTATCCGTAAGCTGGTGCATAAGAAAACCCACCTTAGATCTATCAGTGGGAAATGAACGTGGGTACATTTCAAAGTGGAACTCCACTTGATTAAGGAATCCCCTACATGTCTTAGCGTCCCCTCCATACCTAGGTGGCGGGGTTAGATGTGCTGAAGCATTAGGCATATTAGCTGTGTCTGGTATAGGGTTTACAGGAGGCGCAGGTACAGGTACCGGAGCTGATCTGGATAACAGTGTCTGGATGGCTTGAGCCATTTGATCCATACGGTGATCCTGTTCTGCGAATCTAGCCTCATGAGTGGCCATCTGTTGTCCTAAACCTGCGGGGTCCATGGCCCTATCGTAATGTCACGGTAATATACCCCAACACGCAGGAATAGTTCAATAGTCAAGAGACAAGAAACCAGGGATCGTCTTACCGGACCTTAGAATGGCCGGACTAGGACGAGTAAGAAAGACAGAGTCTAGAACAAGCCGAGGTCAAGGGAACTGAGAGACAGCGTAACGTAGAACAAGCCGAGGACTGGTACACAGAGGACAAAACAGCAGATAAGCAAGCAAGGATAAGGAGAGAGCGGAGTCAGGAACAAAGCCAAGGTCAAGCACCAAAAAACCTACTGAACGATACAAGCACTAAAGGGAACTGGACAGAAACCACGATAGGGCAAGGAGCAAGGGAAACAGGTGAGTATAAATACCCTAATGTTCACTTTGATTGGCCCTTGTCATATCCACGCCCCCAAAACGTGAGTGTATGGGGAACGTGGCATGACAGGGGCCAATGGGAGACTGATTCAAATTTAGTCTCCCACTGTCCCTTTAAGAGCGCTCCCGAGACGCGCGGCGCGCTCTTAGTGTCGGGCGGGACACGTGACCGCTTCTCGCGGTCACTGCCCGCCTGACTGATCTTATCGTTGGCTGAGCCGCGCGCGGCTCGTGCAGGAGCAGGACCGCGCGCGGCGAGAAGAGAGGACCCCGGCCGGCCCCTGGAGAGGGTAAGTACCGCTACACTATTCTGCTCTGTGTCAGTGTGTATCAGGGGCTTTGAGGACAGGTGTCAATCCATATCTGCCAAGTGACAATATGTAGGGGGAACAGTCTCTATTCTGCTCTGTGTCAGGGTGTATCAGGGGCTTTGAGGACAGGTGTCAATCCATATCTGCCAAGTGACCATATGTAGGGGGAACAGTCTCTATTCTGCTCTGTGTCAGTGTGTATCAGGGGCTTTTAGGACAGGTGTCAATCCATATCTGCTAAGTGACCCTATGTAGGGGGAACAGTCTCTATTCTGCTCTGTGTCAGTGTGTATCATGGTCTCTAAGGACAGGTGTCAATCCATATCTGCCAAGTGACCCTATGTAGGGGGAACAGTCCCTATTCTGCTCTGTGTGAGGAGGAGGAACGGGAAATGAGTAGCTCGGCATCCAACCTTGTGCAAATGGGGTCTTTCGTGCTGTCGTGCCTGTTGAGGGACCCTCGTATAAAAAGGCTGAAGGAGAACGACCTGTGCTGGGTGTCCACGCTACTAGATCCCCGGTATAAGCAGACAGTGGCGGAAATGTTACCGAATTACAAGTCGGAAAGGATGCAGCATTTGCAAAATAAATTAAAAAGTATGCTTTACACAGCATATAAGGGTGATGCCACAGCACAACGGGAATCTGTCAGGGTACCTGAGGCCTCTACCTCTAAGGGAGGTAGAGACTTGGTGGTGTATCCGTCCAGGCGAGCTGTTTCCTCCGTTCCTCGCGGTTCATCCAGTCACTTAAACACCGGCCGCGAGGAATCCACGTCCTTTTCTAGCAGGACGCTCAATACGTGACGTCATGACGCTAGCACGAGCAATCTGTCACTCAAGTGTCCGATATCCAATCGGTACTTGTCAGAGGCGTGATTTCCATCCAGAGCCAGGGTATTTAAGCTTACTCCTTACTTCAGCTCATTGCCCTGTCGTGGTTCTAGCTTGTCTAGTCACTCAGTGCTCTGGTATTCTAGTTTGCTCTATTGGTTTTGACTCGGCTCGTTGTACTACCCTGTTTCTCTGTTATCCCTTGACCCGGCTTGTCTCTCGCTTATCTGTCTTCTCGTTCCCTCGACCTCGGCTTGCCTCTGACTATTCTTTACTCTCGGTACGTTAGTCCGGCCATTCTAAGGCCCGGTATACGTACCTTTCCACTCTTTGTACTCTGCGTGTTGGATCCCTGTCCCGATCCTGACATTACGACAGGGCCAATGGATCCTGCAGGTACAAACAGTCAGCTTGGTTCTTCGGATCCCAGGTTTGACGCCATGGAACATAGGATGGATCAGATGGCTTTGGCACTACAGGCACTTTTGTCTCGTGCTAGTAATCCACCTGAGGAGACACGTACTCCTTCTATCTCTCCTGCAGTCTCAGGTCTAGAGGTAGCCACTGTAGGTGCTTCTTCCCGTATTACCCCACCAGTACGTTATGGCGGGTCACCGGAGAAGTGTCGTGGCTTTCTAAACCAGATTAGCATCCATTTCGAACTACAACCCCGCTCTTATCCTACAGATAGAGCAAAGGTTGGATTTATTATTACACTGCTCATTGAAAAAGCTTTGAGATGGGCCAATCCTTTATGGGAGAATGATAATCCACTCGTCTATAATTATAATGCCTTTGTAGCTGCGTTTAGAAGAACTTTTGACCCTCCTGGCAGAAAGGTCAATGCAGCTAGATTAATGTTGCGCCTTAAACAGGACAATCGAACACTTGTGGATTATGCACTAGAGTTCAGATCCTTGGCGGCAGAAGTTAAGTGGAACGAACAGGCTTATATAGATGTGTTTCTGAATGGGTTATCAGATGTAATTCTTGACGAGGTCGCTACTAGAGAACTCCCTGAAAATTTGGAGGATTTAATTTCTTTTATATCTCGTATTGATGAACGCTTAAGAGAGAGGCAGAACACTCGAGATAGGACCCGTAGACCCTCCTTTAAACTAGCGCCTACCTTTCAAATCTCTGAGTTCGAAGACTTACGTATTCCTGAACCTATGCAGATAGGCAGTACTCATCTCACTGAAAGGGAGAGACAGTACAGGAGAAGGGAGGGTTTATGTATGTATTGTGGAGTCAGGGGTCATTTACGCCTAAATTGTCCCAATCGTTCGGGAAACGCTTGCACCTAAGTTCCTCTAGAGGACAGGCCTTGGGTGTTTCTACTTTGTCCTCTATTCACAACTACAAGGAGCTCAGGCTTGTGTTACCCGTTTCTTTAAAGTGGGAGAAGGGAGTAGTTAAGACTATGGCACTAATCGATTCTGGAGCTGCTGAGAGCTTTATAGATCAGGGTTTTGCTGCCAAGCATGCTATTCCATCCCAGTTAAAAGAGACACCTCTGGCTGTTGAGGCCATCGATGGTAGACCGTTACTTGAGCCTGTTATTTTTCATGAAACCATACCGATTAACTTGACTGTTGGCATCCTGCATAAAGAGGATATATCCTTGATGCTCATTTCTTCTCCGTCTATTCCCATAGTTCTGGGGTACTCCTGGCTGAGGAGACACAACCCTATTATTAATTGGGAATCAGGGGAGATAGTTTCGTGGGGAGAGAATTGTCAAGAAAAATGCTTGCGGAAGGTCTTACCTCTTGGATTAACTAATACATCGAATACCTCTGACAATCCTACAGAGACACAAATTCCGTCTCAGTATCTAGATTTAAAGGCAGTATTTGACAAAAAGAAAGCCGATACCTTACCCCCACACAGGTCCTTTGATTGCAAAATTAACCTACTCCCTGGTACCATGCCTCCCAGAGGTCATGTATACCCATTATCTATAAAGGAGAACTCAGTCCTAGAGGAATATATTCACGAAAATTTAGACAAGGGATTCATCAGGAGGTCCTCCTCTCCTGCCGGGGCTGGATTTTTTTTTGTTAAAAAGAAAGATGGTTCTTTGAGACCTTGTATTGATTATCGAGGCTTGAATAAGATAACCATTAAAAATGCCTACCCGATTCCCTTGATCACCGAACTCTTCGATCGTTTGAAGGGCTCTACAATTTTCACCAAGTTAGACCTCAGAGGGGCATATAACTTGGTGAGAATCCAGCAGGGACATGAGTGGATGACGGCATTCAATACTCGATATGGCCACTATGAATATACTGTCATGCCTTTTGGGTTATGCAATGCGCCAGCAGTATTCCAAGATCTGATTAATGAGGTTCTTAGGGAATTTCAGCAAGAGTGCGTCATTGTATACCTAGATGATATACTCATTCATTCTAGTGACATTGAGATTCATCACAAACAAGTCAGGAGGGTTTTGCACAAGCTTCTCCAGCATGGCTTGTACTGCAAGTTGGAGAAATGTAGCTTTGATCAAACCCAGGTAACCTTTCTCGGCTATGTGATCTCTGGGGAGGGATTTAAGATGGATCCGGATAAGCTCCAATCCATTCTAGAGTGGCCTTTACCCACAGGTCTTAAAGCCATACAGAGATTTATTGGTTTTTCCAATTATTATAGGCGCTTTATTAAGGGCTATTCTTCCATTATTGCACCCATCACTAACATGACCAAACAGGGGGCTGACACTAAGAATTGGACTACTGAAGCTCTCCTTGCGTTCAAGACTCTCAAGGAGCTTTTCGCTTCCGCTCCAATTTTAGTTCACCCTGACACTTCTCTGCCATTTTTGCTCGAGGTAGACGCATCAGAGACTGGTTTAGGTGCTGTCCTATCTCAAAGGTTGGGTGTTGATAAACCATTACATCCATGTGGATTTTTCTCTAAAAAATTGACCGGTACTGAAAGCAGGTATGACATTGGTGACAGAGAATTACTAGCGGTTATCAAGGCTTTGAAAGAATGGAGACATTTATTGGAAGGTACATTACATCCTGTTACCATCCTGACAGACCACAAAAACTTGTCCTATATCGGAGAGGCCAAGCGTCTGTCCTCCAGGCAGGCTCGTTGGTCGTTGTTTCTTACCCATTTCAATTACGTTCTGACTTACAGACCTGGGTCAAAGAATTCTAAAGCCGATGCGCTATCTCGCCAATATGAACCCTCTGCTTCAGTTGAACCACTTTTGTCTTCCATTGTACCCAAATGCAATATTATTGCTAATACCAGTCTCAAAATTCATTCCCCGCTACTTGACCAGATCTTGAAATCACAACATCTAGCTCCCGGAAACACTCCTGAGGGAAGAAACTTTGTTCCCCCTGAACTTCAACTGGAGCTCTTACAATGTTTTCATGAGAGTAAAATAGCTGGTCATCCTGGTATTCGCAAGACGTACTCTCTGATATCCAAGGATTTCTGGTGGCCTTCACTTCGTAAGGATATTGAGGAGTTCGTTGCAGCTTGTGAGACTTGTGCCAAGACTAAACTATCTCATGCATCCCCATGTGGCCTGTTACACCCCTTGGACATTCCTGAGAAACCTTGGTCCTGTTTGTCCATTGACTTTATCGTTGATTTGCCTGCTTCCAAAAGACAGACTGTTATCCTCACGGTGGTGGATAGATTTACCAAGATGGCCCATTTCGTGCCACTACCCAAACTTCCGACTTCTCCTGAATTGGCGGAGATTTTTGCGAGAGAAGTTTTTCGTCTACATGGGATCCCTTCAGAGATTGTTTCTGATAGAGGTTCTCAATTTGTCTCACGTTTCTGGAGATCCTTTTGTTCTCAAATGGGCATCAAATTGAACTTTTCCTCTGCCTATCACCCTCAGTCTAACGGAGCTGCTGAACGTACTAATCAAAAGATCGAACAGTATCTGCGTTGCTTTGTTTCCGAACACCAGGACGATTGGGTCGGTCTGATTCCTTGGGCGGAGTTCGCACACAATAACCTTGTTTGCGATTCAACTCGCTCTAGCCCTTTCTTCATGAACTATGGCTTTCATCCTTCGATTTTTCCTTCGGTTTCCTCTTCTCAGGGGATACCGTCGGTTGATGATCATGTCGCCAACCTGAAGAAATTATGGGACCAGACTCGACAAATTCTATTACATAGTTCCTCGCTGTTCAAGAAACACGCTGACAAACATAGAAGAGCGGCTCCTGTTTTTGTTCCTGGGGATAGGGTATGGTTGAGTACTAAGAATATTCGCCTAAAAGTTCCGTCCATGAAATTTGCTCCTCGTTACATAGGCCCTTACAGGGTTCTCACTCGTATCAATCCGGTTGCGTATCGCCTTGCTCTGCCACCTGCCTTACGCATTCCTAACTCTTTTCATGTCTCCTTGTTGAAACCCCTCATTTGCAACAAATTCTCCTCTAAGGTCTCCTCGCCTCGTCCTGTTCAGGTGGAGGGTCGGGAGGAGTACGAGGTCAACTCCATCATTGACTCCAGAATTTCAAGGGGAAAGTTGCAATATCTGGTCGACTGGAAGGGTTATGGTCCTGAGGAGAGGAGTTGGGTACCTCAGGAGGACGTCCATGCTTCTCGCCTTCGCAGAGCATTTCACCTTCGCTTCCCATCTCGCCCCGGTTCATTCCGCCCGGTGGGCGTATCTGAGAGGGGGGGTACTGTCAGGGTACCTGAGGCCTCTACCTCTAAGGGAGGTAGAGACTTGGTGGTGTATCCGTCCAGGCGAGCTGTTTCCTCCGTTCCTCGCGGTTCATCCAGTCACTTAAACACCGGCCGCGAGGAATCCACGTCCTTTTCTAGCAGGACGCTCAATACGTGACGTCATGACGCTAGCACGAGCAATCTGTCACTCAAGTGTCCGATATCCAATCGGTACTTGTCAGAGGCGTGATTTCCATCCAGAGCCAGGGTATTTAAGCTTACTCCTTACTTCAGCTCATTGCCCTGTCGTGGTTCTAGCTTGTCTAGTCACTCAGTGCTCTGGTATTCTAGTTTGCTCTATTGGTTTTGACTCGGCTCGTTGTACTACCCTGTTTCTCTGTTATCCCTTGACCCGGCTTGTCTCTCGCTTATCTGTCTTCTCGTTCCCTCGACCTCGGCTTGCCTCTGACTATTCTTTACTCTCGGTACGTTAGTCCGGCCATTCTAAGGCCCGGTATACGTACCTTTCCACTCTTTGTACTCTGCGTGTTGGATCCCTGTCCCGATCCTGACAGAATCTATCAGGGGAAGAGGTGAAAGTCATCCTCCTCCTCCCATGACCACGCCATATCTGCCAAGTGACCCTATGTAGGGGGAACAGTCCCTATTCTGCTCTGTGTCAGTGTGTATCAGGGGCTTTGAGGACAGGTGTCAATCCATATCTGCCAAGTGACCCTATGTAGGGGGAACAGTCTCTATTCTGCTCTGTGTCAGTGTGTATCAGGGGCTTTGAGGACAGGTGTCAATCCATATCTGCCAAGTGACCCTATGTAGGGGTAACAGTCTCTATTCTGCTCTGTGTTAGTGTGTATCAGGGGCTTTGAGGACAGGTGTCAATCCATATCTGCCAATTGACCCTATGTAGGGAGAACAGTCTCTATTCTGCTCGGTGTCAGTGTGTATCAGGGGTTTGAGGACAGGTGTCAATCCATACCTGCCAAGTGACCCAATGTAGGGGGAACAGTCCCTATTCTGCTCTGTGTCATTCACCCTACATATTTTGAGTGGGATAATCTTCCAAGCCATATTTACATCAATCTTACATAGGGGACAAGGCGACACCAACAAAATGTGATAGACCGGCTATGCCCCCTCATCCCCCCAGCTTGCAGTAGCTTGATAATGAGACCTACACAGTTCTCATTAAATTAAACCCAACATAGTGTGGTCAGACCATGCGCCAATCATTCTGCAGTTCCAGGACCAATTCCAACATAGATGCACGCAAAGCAGTAACCAGAGGTCTACTAATTAGTCAAGCATCACATCTGAAATAGGTAAGGCAGCAAGAATATCTCACAATATTACACACCCTGCTCATTTCATACAACCATCTAATCATTACCAATAGACTATAGACACTATGCACAAACGTCTTAACCATATCATATCACACCACACAAAACAGCATATGCACCACTTCCCTTTTCTCTCTTTGTCCCATGCTCATTTTCCATTCTCTTCTATTTCATCCCTCTCCCGACCTTCCATACTCTAGTTAAAGAGTACAATTGATTGTGCATCACCATTATCTACTATGCATTATGCTGTAACACTTAACTATGAGAAATATTGTATGCAGAATGTACTGCTGAATTGTTTATGCATACCAAAATTACAATAATTGAGAATGAATATAGTGGAAAATTCTGGAGTAGAGAGAAAGAGAAAAAAAAATGGAATCCAAAATAGTCCTGGTATATATTTGAAAGTGGGGCTGAGTGGTAGTAATGGGCAACTCAAACATAGAGTTTACCTAACAAAGACTCTCTTGCTTAAAATGTAATGTACGTAAATAAAATTCAAGTACAATAAGCCTGTTGTGCTGTAAAATATGGTAAAATCTGACTGGATGTAAAAAAAATAATGGTCCAGTAGATGGCAGCAAAGGAACGTAAAATACAAAACAGTCTAAAATGTTTACTGAATAATTGAAAAACCAAATGTTTATTAAGTTGATTGTTACAAACTGCCATTTGTGACTGGCCCTTTAAATGACTAATTGCCCTGCTTCCCTGGGTTGTGGAGAAGCCTATTTGCCAGCCTCCTTCCTCATGACAATGGCCCCTGGGAGACTGTGCCCTGAAAACATATGGATTTTATTGGGTGTGTATGGCCCTTTAAGAACTGTCTGGGGACATATTGTTACTTTGTTGAACAATGCCCCTTTAAGACGGTGTCCCCAAACCTGTAATATACTGTGTTCCTGGCTTTCTCCCACTTGGTTCAGTAAATGGGGCTTACTGAACCAAGTACCACACAGGCGGACCACGCAGAAGTGGAAGTGTGCAGGCAATTTACCTCCCAGGCTGTGAGGTTACTGCAGGTTAATTACCGAGCGCTGGGTGGCCGCTGTTCATGCAAACAAACACGTGGCGGTGGCCATCTTTGTTCATTCGAACGAGGTCAGCGGTGTGTGTAGCCAAATTCATGGAACTAAAATCAGCTACACATTTCCGTGAACACCGTTGACCCTTACCTTCTCCTACACTGAACTTTCAGCTGCAGAGACTAAGTCCCGTTCGAAAATTCGAGCGCACATTCAAATGGGACTTAGTCGTTTTTCTGCATGAAATTGACCGACCGCACAACCCAAATCTATGGAACTGTTTTGGGCAGGAAAATGTGCTTGCGGTCGGTCATAAAGGACTTCCGTCTAACTTTTTATCCACTGGATGGATTTGTGTGATTTTTGGTTATGTGTATATTTAAATTGTGCTGATTAATAATATGTAAGATTGGATGTATGGTTTTAAAGTTACAGTGTATGTGTAAAAACTGTATTTTTACTGTCTGTGATAATTATGTTAACCCATTGTGTAACATAATTATATCACAGGCAGAGGGGAGGATTTTGTGTGTAATTGCTGGGAGTGTTTTCTGTAATGTACGTGTATGATTGGTTGTTTTGTAACACCCTGTGGGTGGTTCTATCTAAGGGAAACCTGCATAAAAGAAAGCCCTTTGGGTGCCAATAATCAGAATGACTTGACCCTCTAACTTGCAGCCTTGACTCATGTTTGTAGGGGACAGCTATAATCACTACAGGGATTGCTATGCTCTTCATACTCCCTTAGCTACTAAGCTCTTGCTTCGCTCTACAGAAGGAAGAGGTTCACCTACTGGAACCTGGAGCCTGGTTGTAGGTCCAGGGTGGATAGCAGAAGGCGAGTTCCTAGCCCAGCAGTGGCGGTTCGTGGAGTCTGCAGTACTTATGGTGTCTACGCAGTAGTTATGGTGTCTACGGTGCTGATGGTCCTTTGGTGAGCGCTAGTAGCATCCTTTCTATGGTCCAACTTCCAGCCAGCCTGGAGGCAACCGTAACATTTGGTGGCAGGGGTGGGATAGCGTCCTAGCGCAAGGAGCAGCACCCCAACAGCACTGGTATCATATGAGAGTTACTGAGGGCAACGCTAGCCACTGTGCAGCGTCCCTACCTACAGCAGCATGGAGCCAGAATGGGATTCTGTTGCTGCAAGCCCCTGATGAAGTCATTTTGACGAAACGCGTAGGGTGGCAAGCTTTATTTTATATTTATATTTTTTACTGTGGATCTCTTCATCTCTTTCGTCTCCATACTCCTTTACATTCTGATGGCGAAATTTTGCTTTGGTGGAAGACATTGAGTCTGATTTGAAGAGCCTTTTAACTTCTGTTACATTGTAAGTGTATCCAATAAAGCTACATTTTAATACTATACAGTTATACACTATGGTCTGCCTTTTTGTTTCGTTTTAAGCCTCCATCTCTCCACTGAGAAGAGAAGAAGCATCTTAAAGAAGACCGATTATACCCTGCCCTTTTACACCTTTTGTTTGTGAGTGCATTTTAGTCTTTTTCGTGTTGTGTGTTTTGATTTTTTTGTCTGCACTATTTCGTCTCCCTTTGTACTATTTTCGGTTGTGCTTTTTAGTGTTTTACATTTACGATATTTGAAGACATTGAGGAGTCTTCGCACTTCCTAATTGGGGTATTTATATATTTTATATTTTTCCCCTGTTTGATAGCCACGAGGGTTGTTTTGCATTGTTTTTGCAAATAATTTTTTGTTTGTATAACAGGGAATCAGCGTCCCGTATGCCAACTGGCCATGGCTGGATTAAAGTGATAGGGTTTCCAGTATACCTAAATTGATCAAGTCAAACAGTATGTAGAATATGGAAGTAATATGTTCAGCTGTACCTGCTCAAATGGTAAATTGTAGATAGTAGGCAGGTCCAGCAGATCTACAACTAATTAGTAAACAATGCAATGCTGGATGAGGATGATAGGAATTCCAGTCTTCCTCAGTTTATCCAGTTGAATAACCACTTGTGCGGGATAGGGACAGCTTGTGATCCTCTGTGCCTGTTAATTCACTGCAGATATAGTCAGCGACTGTGTCCCACATAAAAATAAGACCGAGTCCAATATGTGCTTGTAGCATGCAATAAAAAATCTGCAAAGTCCTGTATTGGCTAATACATCAATACAGCAGATCAATCAGATGGAGTGAATGAATAAATAACAGCCTAACGCGTTTCGTGCTTCACTTCCACAGAAACAGTCTGCTAGATGAAAGTACAAATGTAGGTATATATAGAGTGATGGGAGGCTGCCTTCTCAATTGCTGATGAGTAATTATGACCTGATTGGTGGGTTAGATGGGCGAGGTCAAACACTGTTTTGGCCAATCAGCACCTCCTCATAGAGATGCATTGATTTAATGCATCTCTGAGGAAAATTCAGTGTCTCCATGCAGAGCCTTGAGATGCTGAACAGCAGTGCTGCCTAATGTGCACCATTGCCCCAGGAAGCACCTCCAGTGGCTATCTGAGGAGTGGCCTCAGGAGGTGTTCCCAGGGGGAAATATAAACATTGCCTTTTGTCTGAAAAGGCAGTGGTTGCATGGAAATGCCTGAAGAGAATGATTATGTTGTTCTGAATTATTAAGTTGTTCTAGAGACTATAGTGTCCCTTTAATTATGAACACATAGAGGTAAGAAATAAGAAAATAAAAAGGAGCAAACAACTATTACTTCATCTGGCTCAATTATCTCCTAGGCAGAGGGGAGGGATTATAAGTTTGTATATGGGAGTGTCATGCATTTAAACACTGTTGTCATTGGTCTGTGACTTTATACTGTAGTTCAACACAAGGTCCATGGGGGAGTACCCCTTGAATGGGGACTTGCATAAAAGGCCATTGTGGCTACCATTAAAGTGAGATTTGTTTTTCCCTTCATGAAGTCTAGGCTCATGTTTGGGTGATTTGAGAGCTATATTCACACTCTGGGGATTTCTATAATCACTATACTCCCTTGGATCACAACACTTGCTCTTATTAGAGCAGCATGCTTCGCTCTCTGGACTAGGAGAGGTCTACCCACTGGAAGCTGGATCCTTGTGTTGGGTCGAGGGGGGTTGGGGGACAATGAGACCTCAACCAAGCTGTGGCGGTTTGTGGGGTTTGCGGTGGTTATGGTGTTAAAATGCAGTGCTTATGGTGCTCGCAAGTACTAGGAAGCAGTGATTGACAGAGGTACCCGTTGGGGTGCCAGGCAATCCGTCACAGCGTATATCCGTCGAATGTCACATGTTGAATCCTCTCAATGAGTGTTGCGGTGCCTCTTATACATGTAGGCAAATGTTCAATGGGTCATTTAAAAAAGAAGTCCAGTCATTTGGAAATAGGTTTCAATGCCCCTCCTATTGTTAATACATAGGTCATCCCGGGGGTTGGATCTGTGTGAATCTGAGGAATGCTGTAGATGATAGGTGCCCTAGGGTGTTGCTTGTACAAATATTGGTATAGAGGAAGATCAATAAAGCCCGCTTTTAATCCCAATGTTAGGGTCTCCTCTATTTTATTTAATATATCCCATGTAGGGTCTCTCACCATCAAACTGTACGTATCTGTATACCTAAGCTGTGTTTTCAGATCTTCCGCATAGTCAGTGTAATTCATAATGACTATGCCACCATCCTTGTCGGCGGGCGTACTGCAATAGAGGGGTCTGTTGCCACATTTTTTATTACACTTCTCTGATTATTATTATTATTTTTTTTGCCGTGCATAGATACATAACAACATGTGCAAGGTACCCCAACGGCATTCCTTACACTAATTTTCAACAATAATATCAGTGGAGTAGTCAAGATTACAAGCACGTTTTCTTTTTGTTTTTTGTTAAGAGCATTTAAACAAAAGAGGTTATCCATGTTGTAGTTAGGTGAACGAGTAGCTGTACATTGCTGTATTAAAACAGGAGTAGTGTCTACGCTGGGGAAACATTGTGGTGTAGCATGGCTAAGTAAGAGGTCTGTGTATCAATAATCAAAAAATTTGATATGTTCAAGTGTTCAAGTGTTAAGCTTCTTTTGGTGCGCCCGTGCCTATGTTTGATGGGGGGCACAGGTGACCACCCTGCTCGCTGAGGGGTTGTTACTGCTTCATATACATGTCGTACGACCTTTTGTTTTAGCAAGGTACGGAGGTTGGAGTGTGGCATACCCGAAGCTCACTCCAAGTCCAGTTGCCGTTTAGTGGCAAGCTGTAAATCAGGTATCCACGGGCAGGGTGTATTTGGGCCTCCATGTGAGGGAGTGTCTATCCACCATGCTATAGATTTTTACACCTGACTATGGTAGTTTGTGTGCAGAGCTAGTCTAGCTAGATTCAAGCGGGAGGGGATTGGGTATTTTGGTCCATGGACCACTCGTCTGTGGGCAGTGAATGTAGTGTTACCTGCACTTTGTGGGAGCGAAACTGACCGTCTAGGGAGGGTAAGGGCATTTCAAAACATATGCAAAGAGGTTAAAACAAGGTAAAACAAGGTAAAACAAGGTAAAATAAAACAACATAATCGGGATGACCCGGTATTCTATTGTCTGTTGGCGCTTCTGTCTCAGGTAGTCCCTGAAGCGCTGTGAGTGTCACTGGGTCCGCGTGGGACAAAGGGGGTTACCCCCTCCGGGTTCCATTGGTGGGGTGGTTTGCTTGGTCCCGGTGGTTCGGTAGCATGTAGAGAGTCCTGCGGCATTCCCAGAGTGGACAGTAAGGTTGTTGCTTCTTGTAGGTCTCGGGCTACATACTTGTTGTCCCCCTGGATGACTTGCAGCGTTCTGGCCTGGTACTATCTGTAGCTTAGTCCATTCCGTTGTAGGAGTGTAGTAAAGGGCCTGAGTGAGCGCCGCCAGGCAAGCGTGCCCCCGGTGAGGTCCACAAAAAAGGACAACTCCATGGATTCAAAGGAGTATGGTGAGCAGTTCCTGACAGCTGCCTTATCCGCCTGCAGCTGGAAGTGCAGGACAAGGTCTCGGGGCGCTGGGGTCGGTGCTTTGACCGGTTTCAGGGCCCTGAAGAAGCCGTCCAAGTTGATATTTCTCGCTTGTTTTGGTGTTAACAGGGCCGCAAAAAGATGTCGCAATAAATGTGGCATCTCTGCTGGTGGGACTCTTTCCGGGATGCCCCGGATCTTGATATTGTTGGCCCGGTGGGCATCCTCCAGGGCTGCAAAACGGCGGTCTTGCGCTTTGTTCAGTTGTCAGAGGTCTTTGACCTCTTGCTGCAGTGCCGTTATTTGTTTCTTGCAGGCGCCTGATGCTGTCTCCAGAGCCCCCATTCGGCCCATCAGGATGTCGGCCCGGAGTGTTGCAATGTCCGCCTGCAGCATCCTCTGCAGGTCCACCAGCAGTGATTTCAGGACTGCCGTCGTCACGGGTGCGGTATCCGTCGTTTGGGCTCCTGGGAGTGGTCTTTACACCATAGGTAGGTCTGCCTCTTCCCCACCCGATGAGAAGTCGTCGGACAGCTCAGAATATGTTTCGTGGAAGTCGTCCATTTTGGGCCTGACATCTTCACGGGTCTGTTGCAGGAGTTCAGCAATATTCGGCCCCTTGCTTGGCTTGTCTGGTCTCAATTTCTTTGTCTTGCGGCCCATCACCTTCCCCTGTCTTGCACGAGGTCTGTTGTGCCATTAATTATTGATTTTGTCGGTCCCAATCGGTAAGCTAAGACCCAAAAGTGCAGGAGCTCGTGGGCCATGCGACTGCACTGTTCAGTAGCTAGACTCTGCCTCCTCTGATTAATTTTTTATATTGTGATGTGTGGTTTTATGGTATTTAATCACTTCCATGGGTTCCTGACCTTCCAGTTGTTTTCCTGGCACTATAGCTCCGTATAGTGCCCCCCTATGTCAAGCTCGACCCCATGATGCAGAAGAGGTTAAAATCCACTACTGTCACTTAACTGGAACAGCCTCTGCCTTATTTCCTCCCATGCCAACGTCAGGTGGTGGTGGAGACCTAATGCGCATGCGCGGCAATGACATTGCTCACATTAGAACTTTCATATGACCTTTCCATAGGAAAGCATTATACAGTGCTTTCCAATGGGGTTTTAAGTGACGTTGGATGTCCTCATGCATAGCGTAAGGACGTCCAGCGTCAGTTAGGCAACCAAAAGTCTCCTAACGTCCTGGAAGTCCCTTTAGTGGCTGTCAAGAGGTGGAGTTAACCCACAAATCTATGTATTGCAGTTTATTAAAAACTGCAATAATTACCTTTTCTGGGTTAAGGGACCTGGGGGTATGCACCCATACCACATCAATGAGCTGAAATGCTCTGTGTGCCTATAGTGTCCCTTTAATAACAACACTATGTGCCTGCAGAAAGATAACCCACTCTCTGCCTATCACTGACATCCCACTGAAAGACTTCTACATTAAAGTCAGAGCTAGAGAAGGAGGCAGAGGGGCCAGGAGGACAGATGTTGTTCAAAGCATTGAATGGTTGAACCATGCAAAAAACTGTTTACCCTCAAAAGATAGCAGGGCACCCAGAACCTCCCGCCACCAGAACAAATTCACTGAGATGAAGCTGATGATTCGCAGAGTGGTCTTTAGGCTGTGTTGGTGACTAGAGTATTTCATTTAGATAAGGTGCTCACAATATAAGAGAGAAAATGTAAGATATGCAATTTATCTGAGGTAGTAAGACTTGTTTACTTCTGTCTTGAGTAATTCTGTATGGATGTTATTTATTAACTAACAAGCTTTGGGCTTCAAGGGCAAAGTTTTTCATACAATCAGTCAAGCAACTTTTGCTAGAAGCTGTAGAATGTATTTCTTTTTAACGCCTTTAAATATAACATGGAGTGATTGATCAAATACATTAAAAGGTAAGCCGATACTAAATATGTATTGTTTTTATATTACAAGAGCAAAGAGATGTAATAAGGGCTGAAAAATACTTTCAGACAGACATAGACAAATCTTGAAAGTGGGTTTAGCAGTGATCAGAGTTTTGGGTGGTATATGTTATTCATATGCTAGCTCTAGCTAAGAATTATGGTTGTAGCATGGAGGTAAATTATTATTTTGTTTAGAATAATTTGTTTTTAGAAAAAAACAGCAGACTGTTGGTTTGTTGGTGTACATAGAATGATTTGTAAATGAATGGGTAACATTTCAGCTGCCACAAGGGCTTATTAAATTAACTGAACTTTCGTGAATTGAAACCCGAATGACAACATATAGCCAAGTTGTGACTATAATCGAGATGAGATCTTTTATCGAATCAACAATTATTACTGAAATTAATGCAATTCAGATCTTGAGTCATTTTAATTTGGTGTTTAGTGAATAACCTCTTTAGTTTATGAAAGTAACAACACATATATGGTACAATTCAATGTATTTATCTTTACATTTTCAATACATGCATTAAATGAAAACAGATTCTCAGTAAATTTTTTAACTCCTAAAACTTTTTTTTACTTCACTTTTGCCTAAGTAACAACCCGTCCTCTCTATCCCTCTCTCAGTACTCTAAATTGCTATTTAATTTGACACACAATAACTAATGAAAATTATATGTGATATTGTTTTAGATTTATTACTTACTCAAAAGTTTGATTTTAACCATTCATTAAAACATATTACATTTCATGATGTCTCTGGAGTACCTGGTATACACTTTATTTAACCTTCTGAGCAGGGAAGGACAGGCAGGAATTGTGCAGGGGCTTTGCTATCTCAACACTTTGTATATCAAGCATATGCTAAAGGAGAAAATCTATTGTAAATATAATCCACCTAACCCATATATCTTACATGATTCGGACCTTGCACACCGTGATCCGTAAGTTTCATGTGCAAAAAAAGACACTAATTTGTGTGAGACCAAAAGTTGTCAGTCCTCCCTTCTCTATTACTGCCATTTTCTCTTGTAAGAACATACCATATATGAAAATCCAAGGTCAGGCTCTTGGGATCCTTAACATCACGATAAATTTACTGTCTGTTGTGGCAGAACCATTTATTTCCCTCTGATTAGAGATAGAAAATAAACCCCATTTTATTGATTGAGTGCAAATTGCAAGTAATACTGCAAAGTTAGGAAAGAATATCAGTAATTTTTTTTTGCTTTTTAAATCAAGGCCCAAAACTGAAGGCGGTGGCAGAGTTCTAATCTGAGGCGGCGAGGGAGCTCTAACCTCTCTGCTCTGCTTTCTTGTGCGATGATTGCTGAGTACAAATGTACTCACATTTTTTAGAGCCTTTTTAGTTTTTAGGCTCTAAACTTCCAGGCTTCCGTGTCTTTAAGGTAGACAGCTTAACCCCTATTTTTCTTTCAGTTCTTTTTTTCTATTTGTCTTGCCACCATATGGGTATAAGAAAAAAGAGAGACCGCATTCTGGGTGTAGTATTTTTGAAAAGACTTCCTTTAGATGAATTTAAAATGAAAGCAAATTTGCTCACCTTATTTAGAGCCTATTTGTCCTCGGCTCTAAGTTTGCAGGCCTAGTGTCAAATTGGGGTGACACTTCCCCTTACCGGACAAAGTGCAGGATGCAGAAATAAATATAAATATTTTATTGACTATGGTTAAAAATATATAAATTAAGCACGATACTAGAAAATAAAAAATAGTCAGTATAAGTTAAAGTGCAGTACTAGTTCCGTTCTCCTCTTGCCAAGACGCGTTTCGCTTTAAACAGCTTCCTCAGTTGGCCGTGGGTTGCATTCTGCCGGTTCCGGTTTTTATACGCTCAAATAGTCCGCCTCTTCATCAATTAGCCAATCGGCTCTCTTCCTTCCCGGTATTTTAGTGACGTTACGTCACTTCCGGTTTCGATACCTCAGTGGACTCCAAATCCCATAGTGCTCTGCGTCTCCTCCGTGACTTCCGGGTTAGTCCGTTTATCGGCGGAGAAAAAGAAAAAGTCCTTTCCGCAATTTGGAATCTCTATGTGCATTCACCTCCAAATAAAATTATATATCAGAAGAAAATGTGTTATATATTTTACTATTTCCAATAGTGTTTCATTTAGTATAAACGGGCTATACACTTGGTATATATAAAGTGCAATATAAATCCACAAGTGGTAAAGTGCAGTACTATTAATGGAAAAAGCTCTTTTGCAAAACTAGGTATTATATAGATATATCCAAATGTTATTCTTTTATATATATCAATGCCCATAACTATATTAATCTTAGAAATAAAAATGGTAATATTGCACATAGAATGTGTTTCCATTTTCTCATGTATATTAAAGGGTACACATGAACAATCTTATATTTCTGGGTAACATGAAAAATCTTAAAATGCATACAGAAAAAATATAAAATAAAGTAAAATTAAAATTAAAATTAGAGTAAAAATTTGGATGGCTAAACTCTTTGATATTGAAATAGCTTTATCTGCGAACACTCAAAAGTTGCAGGGATGTATTTAGCACATATTGTATAGGGGAAGTGATTATCAAAAGTGACATAATTCAAAATCAGCATTGAGACCAAACGGAATCAGGGTGTTCAAATTAAAAATCCATTTGGTCTCAATTTTTCCTAATTTTTGGATCTCATCTTCCCCCCACCAGTTTAGGTCAACCCTTTGTATACCAAAAAATTCCCAAACTTGGGTATTGCTTTCATCTGTTTCTTTAAAGTGTACCGAAACACTATGTTTTTCAAATCCTTTTCTAATGTTTCGTATGTGTTCCTTTATTCTCACTTGTAGAGGCTGTTTTGTCCTTCCTACGTACATAAGATTACAGGGGCATTTTAGTATGTAAATGAGTCTTTTCGAGAAGCAGGTAATCATGTCTTTTATTTTATACTCTTTATTTATTTTTCGGGTCCTGGAATTTTGTGAGATGTCTCTTTCCATCTTTAGTACTTCTACAGGGTAAACAATTACCGCATCCGAAAAAACCTTCCTGATGAAAACAGGTGCTAGATTTTTTGTCCCTAATGTGATTGTGAGTTAACTTCTGGTTTTAGATTCGGGGCTCCTCTGTGTATGATTTTTGGTATATCTGGTAATACCGTGTGCAACATGGGGTCTTTTTAGAATCTGTTAAATCTGTCTACTATTTTGGTTGTAGTTGCAAATGAAAGGGATATTAAAGATTTCCTTCTTATCTTTTGGTTTGTATTGTAAAAGTTGAGATCTATCCGTTTTCTCTACGGTTTCCAATACCCCCTGTAGGTGGTTCTCCTCATACCCCTTCTCTATGAATTGGTTCTTAATTATTATAGCTTGACTTTGGAAGGTACTCATATCTGTACAATTCCTCCTCATTCTGAGGAATTGAGATCTGGGGATATTCCTCAGCCATGGGGATAAATGGCAGCTATTGAGATAAATATAATTATTGACGTCTACTGACTTAAAATAGGATTTGGTTTTAATTTGGTCCTGCTCTATATATATGGTGAGATCCAAGAAGTGTACACTATTGTTACTATATTCTGTAGTCAAGCGGATACCCCAATCGTTGTGATTTAGAAAAGTTAAAAAGGAGATGAGGCTTTCCTCAATACCCTTCCAGATAAAAAAGATATCATCTATATATCTTTTGTAGGTGACCAGGTTCGCTCCCCAGTCGGTGTTTGATAAAATAAAATGGTGCTCCCAGAATGCCATAAATAAATTGGCATAACTGGGGGCGAACCTGGTCCCCATTGATGTGCCAACTTTTTGAAGATAAAAATTATCATTAAACCAAAAGTAATTGTTAGATAAAATCAGTTATATTCCTTGCAATATAAAGTTGATTTGTTCTAGGGGATATGCATTTGTTTCTTTTAAAAAGAAACTAACTGCCTCTATTCCTCTCGAGTGGGTGATAATCGTATACAGAGAGCTAACATCTGCAGTTACCAGAAAAAAGGTGGGCTCCCAATTTATATATTGTAATACTTGTATGATGTTTAGAGTGTCTTTCAGGTAGCTTTCTGTTTTTTGAACGGTAGGTTGCAGGCATTTGTCCAGGTATTCTGATAGTCTGCTGGATACTGATCCTATGCCCGAGACTATCGGCCTACCTGGAGGATTGATTAGGTCCTTATGGATTTTGGGAAGATGATAGAACACAGGTATTTTAGGGACAGAAATATTTAAATACCTCTATTCTTCTAGTGAACAAAATAGCTGTCAAGACATATTTTCTATATATCATTACAAAAGCGACATTGTGAAAGTAATTTGATAATATGTTCTATTCCTGCATTAGAGAACTGTTACGACACTCACCGCCAGGTAGATAAAGCCGCCGTTTAGTGAATAATCCCCTTCTCCAGAAATGCAGTTTTAATCCAGCCGATCGTCAAACTCCCGAACGGAGCATACGAACGCGGCAACTCCCGATCAGCAATTCAGTTGAACTCCTAACACAGCTAGAAATAACAAAAGTACTGTCCCAATAATAAATCCCTCCACAAACGAGACCAAGCTCCGTCTTGAAGGTCAAACAGGAATGTAATGGGGGCTACCTGCCCGGTATTTATGCGGGTCCCCTAGGGTACCTTGTGGAAGACTGTAAAACGATAAGATGTTCAGTAAGGCTGTCCTATTAAAGGCAGCAGAGGGCTTCAAGAAGAACTGACTGTTACATAAACCCAATTTAAATGCAACAGATTACTTAAAAAGGTGCTTTCTATTTTGGATCTATAAACAATTTTCTGTCTGTTTTTAGATAAATATGTTTAACCCCTTAAGGACCAAACTTCTGGAATAAAAGGGAATCATGACATGTCAGACATGTCATGTGTCCTTAAGGGGTTAAAGGATTTAGAGTTCAATGCAAAAACGAATGAGTGTTAGTAGGACACTTAATTGGAATTTTGAAAAGAAAATTGTAAAATATATGTTAGGCACTTTTGAACATTGCACAACGATCAATATGGAAGTGATAACTCATGGATTAGACTAACAATTTTGATAGTGAAGGCATTCTAAATGTTAAAAGAATAACTAATTTGTACTTATTTTGTTTTATAGAATGTCGACTTCAACAGTTATCTGGATTGTTCGAATATCATTGATTCTATCTATTCACAAATCCAATGCAGGTAAGTTCACCTCTTTAACCCTTTAGTGACCAGACCGGTTTTCAATTTTAGGGAACAGAGCTGTTTTTAAATGTCTGCGGTGTTTGTGTTTAGCTGTAATTTTCCTCTTACTCATTTTCTGTACCCACACATATTATGTACCGTTTGTCTCGCCATTAATTGGTCTTTCCAAAGATACCATTGTTTGCATCATATCATACAATTTACTATAAAAAAAAACGATAAAATATGATTACACACTTTTTCTAACTTTAACCCCCAAAATCTGTTACGCATCTACAATCGCCAAAAAAACACCAGTGTTAAATAGTTTAAAAATTTTGTCCTGAGTTTAGAAATACCCAATGTTAACATATTCTTAGCTTTTTTGGAAAGTTATAGGGCAATAAGTACAAGTAGCACTTTGCTATTTCCAAACCATTTTTTTTTTTTTTTCAAATGAACGAAAGTTACATTGTAACACTGATATCTGTTAGGAATCCCTGTATAACCCTTGACATGTGTATCTTTTTTAAAGAAGACAACCTAATGTATTAAACTTGGGGTATTTTGACTCTTTTCATGCAACCATTTTGCCACCAATCTATGCCAAATTAAAAAAAAAATGATTGGTGATTTTTTTGACACACATAGCAATTTAAGAATACATGTACTGAGAACTTTAAGGGTTACTGTCAAAGAACACCCCAATATGTGTTCAGCAACATCTCCCGAGTACAGTGATACCACCCATGTAGAGGTGTGTCGTGTTCTCTGGGGACTAAAATACCTCATTGGGAGGGTGTGCATTCCAGTTTTCCAGCTTGGAATTTTCAGTGCTGTTCATCATGCACCCATGTCCTATTTGGGACATTTATGAAATTGGCAAATGTAATTTACCTACATCACACACCAAACCATATATTTTTGAAAAGTAGACACTCTAGTGTATTTTAAATGGTGGTATGTTAACACTTTTCATGCACTAATTCTACCACCAGTCTTTGTCAAACTTTTGGGTAGTCATTTTTTGTGTTATTTTTCTCTCACATTGTACTTTAGGCATGGATTCTCAGTTCCTGTTATGTGTTACTGACAAAGAACACACCAAAACATGTATAGCAACATCTCCTGAGTACAGTGATATCACCCATGTATAGGTGTGTTGGGTTCTCTGGGGGCTGAAAGACCTTATTTGGAGGGTGTGCATTCCAGTTTTACAACTTGGAATTTTCACAGCTGGTCATCAATATGTGTTCAGCACATACATCTCCTGAGTACAACAATGGCCCCAATGTACAGGTTTTATATTTTTTTGCAAACTTACAGGGGTCAAATGCAGGGCCGTCTTTAATATTGATTGGACCCTGGGCAAAGCATTTGCTTGGGCCCCCTGGTATCCTCTCCCCAATCACGTCCTCCACCCCAACGCAGTGGCAGACCTAATGTAGAGAGGTGCAAGAATTTTTTTGAGCCTCCCTTTCACACGGGTGATTAAAAGGTAGTTCCCCATCTGTCGTGCAACTCCCATGTTTGAAGGTTTGTATTTAGCACTAAGCTGTTCTAAGCTGTTTTTATGTGTTTGAATGTAAACAGGTTTTTGTATGTAATATGTTTGTATGTGGTGTTGGCGTACTTGCATGCATGTATTTATGTGTAGTGTTAGTTTTTAAATGCAGGGGTGTGTTTACATATAATTTTGGTGTGTAACACAGACATGTGTTTGTACATAGTGTTGGAGTTTGAATGCAGGGGTGTATTTGTATGCAGTGTTAGTGTGTGAATGCTGAGATGTATGCACATATACACACACACATAGATATATATACACACACACACTGAAACACATGCAGACACACAGACACACACAGATACACCGAAACACACAAAGACAGCATACAGACACACACTGATAGTGGCACACACACAGACTTACTGATACCCAGGCAGACATACTGGCACACTGACACACATACATACTGGCACACACACAGACAGACCTACTGACACACACATCGACCTACTGACAGGCACACAGACAAACTGACACACACACACACAAATCTATTGACAGACACAAACACAGACCTAGTGACAGACAAGAAACACACAGACAGACTGACACACACACAAACCTATTGACAGACACAAACACAGACCTAGTGACAGACAGACTGACACACACACACACACACACACACTGACACACACAGACTGACACACACAGACTGACACACACAGACTGACACACACAGACCTACTGATAGACATAAACACACACATACTGACATACACATGGTCAAACTGTAAAGTCCCCCTCCAGTTTCCTACCTTCCCTGGGGTTCAGGGAAGGTACTTGCCTGCCTTGGGTGGTTGGAAGTTGGGGACTGAGTAAAGCAGGAGACCCGGTCGTGCAATACAAGCACCGCGGGCCCATGGGTGGGGAGGGAATTTTTCTTATGCAGGCTATGGGCGGCGGGGCCACAGGGCAGCTGCTTTGGGCCCCCCAGGAGTAACTGGGCCCGGGGCAGCTCCCCTATTTGCCCCGCGTTAAAGACGGCCCTGGTCAAATGTAGTGCTTTCTCCTTTTTCATGTTTGCACATTGAAATTTGCCAGATTGGTTTGCTGGGCCTATGTTGCCTTTGAGACCATATGGCAACCCAGGAATGAAAACTAACCCCATTATTATTATTATTAATATTACCATTTATATAGCGCCAACAGATTCCGTAGCGCTTTACAATATTATGAGAGGGGATTTACCTATAAATAGGACAATTACAAAAAACTTACAGGCACGATAGGTTGGAGAGGACCCTGCTCAAACAAGCTTACATTCTATAGGAGGTGGGGTGTAAAACACAATAGGACAGGAAATATAAAATAGGGTGGGAGTAAAGCAGAGCTGGAGGAGAGAGTAGAGTGCTGCCATTTAGGAGAGACAGGTATGTGAGGTAGAGGTTAGTCTGGGAGGCCATAAGCTTTCCTAAAAAGATGGGTTTTAAGGCACTGAAGAAAAGATGCAAGACTAGTCTGCGATAGGCAAGCTATTCCATAGGAAGGGAGCTGCCCGCGAGAAGTCCTGCAAGCGTGAGTTGGCCGTACGGGTCCGAACAACGGACAGGAGTTGGTCACGGGCAGACCGGAGAGACCGAGAAGGGACATACCTATGGATCTGTGAAGAGATATGGGAGGGGCTAGAGTTGTTCAGTGCTTTATAGGTGTGAATTTGTACCTTGAATTGACTCCTATAGCATACAGGAAGCCAACGTAAGGTCTGACAGAGGGGTGAGGTGTGAGAGAACCGACTAGAGAGGAAAATCAGTCTGGCGGCAGCGTTCATTATGGACTGTAGTGCAGTACGGCTTTTGGGAAGACCAATCAGGAGAGGGTTACAATAATCCATGCAGAAAATTACTAGAGCATGGACAAGCTCCTTGGTAGCATTTTGCGTAAGAGAGGGGCAGATGCAGGCTATGTTTTTAAGATGGTCTGCCATTTGTAAAAGTAGACAACCCACAGTATTAAAAATGGGGTATGTCCAGTCATTTTTAGTAGCCACTTAGTCACAAACTCTGGCTAAAATTAGCATTTATATTTGTTTGTTTTTTGGATTTTTCACACATAAACTGCCATTTCACCGATGATATTATCAGTATAATATATTTTACTGCTCTAATACATTCGTATTTTTGTAGAGAAATGTCTCACAAATACAACAGTACCTTTTAAGTACAGGTTTTATGGTGTTTTGGAAAGTTACAGGGTCAAACATAAGATTTGCCAATTTCTGTTTTGGTAAATTGCCTTTGAGACAGTATGGCAGCCCAGAAATGAAAATCAACCCCACCATGACATTCCATTTGAAAAAGTAGACAACCAAGGGTAGTCAAAATGTCCAGTCTTTTGTACTAGCCACTTAGCCAAAAAAGTTAGCATTCATATTAGTTTTTTGCATTGTTTTTTACCTTAGTGGGAGTCCAGTATGCAGAGATATGTGCTCACCCTTGCAATTAAACACAGGCCAAGGTGGTCAGGTAAGAATTTATCTGGCCTGCAAGTCTGTGCATGGGGGCTGTGCAGGATAATGCTCCAAGTCGCAGTACAGTACAGGAAAATCGTCGTGGGTGAGCCAAAGGTCAGAGGGTGCCAGAAGTCAGGATAAACAAATAGAAAGTCAAGGTCAGGAGCCAACTGGAGAACACTGGAACACAAACACCAACACAGGAACCAGAGTCAATGAACTGACACTGCCCTCACGGAGAGGCAGTGTCTTAAACCTGACTAATGAGGCATACGCTTAAGGTGGACCATAATTGACAAGAGCAGTCACAGGTTAAGTCCTGCCCCCAGTGCTGGAGACATGGCAGGGCTAACTTTCAGGCCAAACCAAGAACTGAAATGGCACAGAGGCAGGAACACAGACTTAGAACCATGTAGCACCCAGGTTCAAATTCCCTGTTGGGCACTTCTGGGGCGACCTCGTCTGGCTGTCTTGATGTCACGGGGAGAACTGTGACACTGGCAGAGCAACTGAAATTCAGATTAACCAAAGTATGATTGTGATTCTGCAAATATTTCATGCAGACGAACCGATTATGACAAATGTTCTGCTGGTGCACGTCTAAACATTATGTTTAGTACACAGAAACCTTTATTAATTTAGAATACCAACAATAACATGGATCAATACGATGCTGATCTACACATTTCTAGATAGGATTGCACAAAACTCTTTATCTTTTTTTATTATGAGAAGCGATTACAAAATAGATTTCCCTATCTTCTACAGCAAGCAAGTATATAAGAGAAAGTGAAAGTAAAAGCAAAAAATAGTAACTTATTTGCTTGTAGTGTATACATTCCTGAGCTATAGTGTGGTACTTTGACCCAGAAAAAAACAAACACATAATTAGTTGTGCATGTTTTTCACAACCTTTTGGGCTTGTCTTGACAGAAACAAATCTTTTAACCTTTAAACAGATAATCTGTTAAACAATAACCCTTTCTTTCTACAAAAACATATCTAGTTACATGTTATTTAGGTGCTAGGTTAGTGAACTATTACCTTATGAAATTTTAATGGCATGCATTTTCATAGTGTTTAGCAGGCCCGGACTGGCCATCGGGCAAACCGGGCAAATGCCCGGTGGGCCGCGATGGCCATGGGCCGAGGCCGGCAGGAAAGACCAAGAGATCTCCCCTGCCGGCCCATGCGCAGCAGCACCGGCCCCAAGATGGAGGTCTAACCCATCACGGGCCGGAGGGGAGATCGGGCAGTGAGCCGGTCTCCCTCCGCGCACGGCGAGCAGCTTCCTTAATCTTCTTCTCGCGAGCTCCGAGATTATCAGAGCGTTGCCATGGTAACCGGCGGCAACGCTCTGAAAAAAACGGCGCTCGCGAGAAGGAGAGAGAGAGATGGTCTGTACCCTGCAGGGTACAGACTGAATTACCTGCCGCTGGACCGCCAGGGATGTGTGTGTGTGTGGCGTAGCCCCCTCACTGGACCACCAGGTATGTGAATGCTCCCCCCCCCCAGCAAAGTTAAAAGGGGGAGTAAATGTATTTTTTTTTACTTTTTAATAATAATACTTTAAGGCCATAAACACACAAACACATTACACACATACAAACACACTACACACACTGCACCCCTGTACTAACACTCACTGCACCACTAACACACAAACATTCTGCTCCCCTGCACTAACACACAAACACACACTGCACTAACACTCACTGCACCACTAACACACAAACATTCTGCTCCCCTGCACTAACACACACTGCACTAACACACACTGCAGTAACACAAACACACACTGCACTAACACACAAACATACTGCTCCCCTGCACTAACAAACATTGCACTAACACACTACACACACAGCACCTCCTGCACTAACACACAAACACACTACACCCCCTGCACTAACACACAAACACACTGCATGCACTCTATACCCCTACATACACACTACAGTCCCTGCATTAACACACAATACACACTCTATATCCCTATATCCACACTGCACCTCCTGCACTTACACACAAACACACTACACACACTCTATACCCCTTATATACACACGATTCCCCTGGCACTCACATACACACACTAAACACACTCTATACCCCATAAACCTACACTACACTCCCTGCACTCTCATACGTTATACCCCTATAAACACACACATTACACCCCCTGCATGCACCCACACTAATTTATATCCCCTATAAATACATATTCTGCACCCCCTGCGCACAGACTACACCACCTATGCATACATTATCCCCCCTATACACATGTGCTCTACAGTTCCTATATGCATACACACATTAGAGCCCCTAGATACACTCACAAACACACAGTACAACACACACTCCACAGGCCCTATATAAATACACACACACAAACACACATACTTTACAACCCAGAGACACAGACACTACAGATCCTAGCCACATGCAGTACGCCACAAACAGACCCCTTCACATACACAATTGCTCTACACACATGCAACGTCCAAACATATACAACAACACAAGGAACATCCCCACACATGCACAACACTCTTTAACAGTCCGGTTCCTGTTTTGATCTCTGGTATCCCACTATTGAGGACACCAGAGACGAATCGCCAGCAAACGCAGCACAAACTCAAACTCAAACCACCCTCTCCCCCCCCCAAAAAAAACTCATGCCATTTATTTTAGCTCTGGAGGAGCGTCACATTAACATACTCATTTGGTGGGGGGCAAGGGGGTGTGCGTGTCAATGGTGGTGACATGACATGCCCCCTTTCTGGCCCCGCCCCTAATAGTGGGCTGCTCTGCCTTTAATTGCCCGGGCTGAATTTTTGTCCCAGTCCGGCCCTGGTGTTTAGTGCAATAAGCAAAATATATAATAAAACACATTGCGACAAATAGAAACAATCTGATGCAGTAGATTTTGAAAGTCTAATTCACAAATGTACAATTTAAAAATGAATGGGACATGACCCTCAGGATTCCAGGACCTAAACCACCCTGGAAATGGCGACTTAACAGCACACTATTAAAAGACCCAGAGACAGAGACACTCCTTCGGGACGAAATCCTGACGTACTTTAGAGAGAACGACCACCCAGAACTGACCCAATCCACGATATGGGCCGCACATAAGGCGGTACTGAGAGGTACCCTCATAAAAATAGCTACCCGCAGGAAGAAACAGAGAGCTGAAACCCTCTTCGGGCTCCAAAAGGCGCTGAGGGGGGCAGAAGCCAAACACAAACATGATCCCACATCTCAGGGACTACAAGACCTCAGGGAACTCCGACACAAAATTAGGTCAATAGCAGTAGAGGATCTGGGGAAAGACTTAGTTCGCAAAAAACACTTCTACTACGAACGCTCCAATAAGATGGACACCTTGCTAGCTAGGGCACTGAACCCCAAACCCAACTACCATACCATTTCGGCCATTAAAAATAAGCAGGGCCAAATAACCCAACACCCAACGGAGATTAATCAGATATTCACAGAATTCTTTGCAAACATTTACAACCATTCCCCAACACTCAACAGCGACAATACGGACCACACAATAGAAGTAGCAGACTACGTAGCGAGGACAAACATGCCGAGACTGGCCCCGGAAGCTCTAAACACCTTAGGGAATCCAATAGACGAGGAGGAAATCAATAAGGCGATCACAGACCTTAAGGGCAACAAGGCCCCGGGACCAGACGGCTTTGACGGCACATACTATAAGGTCTTTAGAGACGTATTGACGCCCAGCCTAGTGAAAATGTACGCAGAGTGGATGGAGGGTGGGTGCCCCAATTCAGATATGCTCACGGCTGACATAGCGCTTATACCTAAACCAGGGAGAGACCCAACTGAACCCTCCAACTACAGACCCATTTCCCTGATTAACTTTGACGTTAAGATTTTCGCGAAAATTTTAGCCACAAGACTTAACCAACTCCTGGGCATGCTAGTCCACCCGGACCAGGTCGGTTTTGTACCAACAAGACAATTGTACGAAAACACCAGGAGGGGGGCAGACATCATATGGTGGGCGGTGAGATGTCGAACGCCTTCTCTGATCCTTTCCCTGGACGCGGAGAAGGCGTTTGACAGAGTGCAATGGCACTACCTATTTACACTACTCGAACGACTACAGATGCCAGAAGCCTTTATAAGGGGAATCAAAGCCCTTTATGCCCAACCGAGGGCGCAGACCAAAGTGCCGGGTGCGATCCCGACCCCGTTCACGACAACCAACGGCACAAGACAGGGCTGCCCCCTCTCCCCCCTACTCTTCGTCCTCTCGTTAGAGCCTCTCCTGCAGAGGATAAGGGAGGACGAGAACATCTCGGGTGTACAGGTAGGAGGTGAAGAGTTCAAAGTCTCTGCATATGCAGATGACGTCCTGGTCACACTAACCAAACCCGCTCAATCCCTGCCCTGACTGGTGACAATACTGGAAGAATATGGCAACGTATCAGGCTACAAAATCAATCTAGACAAAACGGTAGCCATGCCAATAGAAATGGACAAGGCAGGGATGGACAACATAAAAAACACCTACCCCCTCAAACTCACACGATCTGATTTCAAATACCTTGGGGTAAAACTCACGGCAGACCCAGAGAGGCTATTCAGCGCCAATTACACACCCACCATCCAGGCGCTCTGTAGGGACCTAGAAAAATGGCATGAGAGGCCCATATCGTGGATTGGTAGGATGCATGCAGTCAAAATGACGCTGCTCCCACGTATCTTGTTTCTATTTCAAGCCCTTCCTACCAAAGTCACAAAACAAAACCTACAAACACTACAAACACACATAGACAACTTCATCTGGGCACAAAAAAGACACAGGATAGCTCGACAGACTTTATACCGACCTAAAGCGAAGGGAGGACTGGGACTCCCGAACCTTTATCATTATTACCTCGCAGCCCAACTGGCCCAGATAGTAGCATGGCATACACCGGAGGGCGCACATAGATGGGTCGACCTCGAGACAAAACTAATGCACACTGACCTCCCTCAATTTTGGATTTGGGTGCCTAAACAGGACCGACCATCATTACAAACATCTTGCCCCGCGATCCTCAACTCTGTTAGGATCTGGGACTTGACAGCCACTAAATTCGCCCTGAAACATACACCCTCACCGCTGACTCCGTACCTACGGAACAAAGCGTTTGGGCCCGGGCTGAGCGCTCGAGACTTCAGGGGGATAGAAAGCACAGGAATGCAAAGATATAAACACATGTACATAGGGGACTCCTTCAAATCCTTTGAAACCCTACAAACTACTGCACCCCTAACGACCAAGGACGTCTTCCGCCACATGCAGTTGCGTGACTTTGCCAAACTCCCGAACATAAAGAAAGCAGCCCAGACCCCTATGACATTTTATGAACGGCTATGCGACGCCGAAACAATCCAAAAAGGGATGATTACAACAATTTATGCTCAGCTCAGTGCCCCAGACAGGGGAGCCGCAGACCCAAATTACATACGCCAGTGGGAAACAGACTTAGGAGGAGCAATAGAAGGAGAGGACTGGGTAGACATATGGGAAGCAACATTGAAGACATCGATATGTGTGCTACATCAGGAGCAAGCCTATAAGATGCTCATGAGGTGGTACACCACACCTGCTCAGCTCTATAAGATGGGGAAAACAACGACAGACACATGTTGGAAGGGATGCGGCGGTAAGGGCACCTTCACCCACATGTGGTGGGAATGCCCTGAGGTGACTAAATTTTGGAAAAGAATCCAATCACTACTCCAAGAGGTCCTATTATGACACATAGACCTAGATCCCTGGGCGATCCTCCTATCCAGACCAAATGACTGCCTTTCTAAAAAAGAACAACAACTACTAAACAAACTTACACTGGCGGCTAGAAGGGCACTGGCACAAAAGTGGCTACAACCCACGGTCCCCACTGACAATGACGTGATAGTCAAAATCAAAGATACTTATCTGATGGACAAACTGACTGCCCAAATAAGACATACAGAAAAATCATTCCAAAAAATCTGGCAGCCATGGGAAATTTACACCAATGAATAATTCCAAAATACCTGAGAATCACGAGCTGCGGCTTGGCGTGCTTCCGCCTGCCGGGCGCCCCAACGGGCAAAATACCTCCACCTCCTATAACCACCCCCCCCCCCCCTCAACCGTAACTCTCACCCTACCCTATCCTACCCCCCTCCGAAACGACCGCTCAGTACCTCAGCTGGATTGACATACCAGACCGGCAAGACAGCCTCAACTGGGTAGAATAAGACACTAAGACGCAAAAGGCGAGAGGCAACTGTGTTAATGTAACGAGAACTACCTAGTAAACACAGTAACTCCGCGCCCACCAACAGAATCCCAGACCCACATAAAGTTAACTGGTAAATACGATGTGAAATGTAGTACTGAACTTCCATAACCATGTCAATAGTCACCTAGTTTTATTTTTTATTTTTTATTTTGTTGTATGTTATACTTGGGCTAACAACGCCCGGATTACTGAAAACCAGCGCCGAACGGCATAATCCTTTATATTCATGTGTAATGGCACGATATACATCCTGTTAAAACACTGTATAACATGTATGTAAAAGGCCCCTGCGTGGGCCATCTACTGTATTTTTTTTTCAGATTTAAAGTTTTGTTTATTTTGTCGTATATGCATAAACATGGGTGGTGGGGAGGGGTACAGAAGGAAGGGAGGAAGGGGGTAGGGGGTATAAACATTTCCGCATAGTCAAAAAAGTCTTGAGTCGCAGCTCGTAAATACCAACAACAGTGTGCTCTGTCACAGATGGCTATCTAATACATCAGACATTCCTATACTAACTATCAGTATTTTTTTATTTTTTTTTATTTTTTATTATACATTATTATAAATTCAGACAAGAAAGGAAGCATAGGATCACAGCGTGAGCAACACATCTAGTTACATGTACACTCATATGTATCGCATTGACCTGTGCTTTCTTAGTGGGTGACGGCGGTAATGTGCTGGTTTTGGGTGTATGTGCTGTTATCAAACCGATTCTCCCAAAGGTCCGTCCACGCTGCCCATGAGGCCTGGAAGGCCTGTTTTTGTGTGGCCATGTTAATGGACATATACTCGTATGTATAGAACTGGTATATTTTGGTTAGGAGTTGGGATGCGGATGGGCATTGGGTTTGTTTCCATCTGTTCGCTATGAGGTTCCTTGCTGCTAGACTGATTAGCGCTATTATGCATTTGACGTGTTTCGGGGTCATTCCCGGGAATGTGAGGAATAAACCTGTGTGCATGTCTAAGGGAGGCGTGTTGATGCCTATGGACTCTAGGATAGATTGTGCCGCTGTCCAAAGGGGTCTAATCTGTGGGCAGGTCCACCATATATGCATCATCGTTCCCGTCGCTTCGCCACATCTCCAGCAGTGTGGCGGGACGGTTCTATATATCGTGTGTAGTTTTTGGGGAGTTAAATACCACCTATAAATCAGTTTTTTGTGGGCCTCAATGTGGGAGTAGCATTGAGTGAGGCCCTTCAGTGCTCGCGGTGAGGCAAGTATTTCTTCCTCTGTTAGCAGTGTTCCACTGTCTGTGAGCCACTGGTTGACATAAGCAGGGGTGTGTGATGGCATTGATTGTAAGAGTGTGTGATAACTTAACGCAAGCGTTTTGGGTTTAGTTGGGGTTTGCCAGCATCTGTCATATAGTAGGTCCAATTCTTTGGAACCTCTGTTGGCAGCCACTGGTGTGTGTTCTACGTGGGATGGGATCACACTTTGGAGTTGCATGTAGGGAAAGATGGAAGAGTTGGTCAGTTGAAATTCCCTTTGCAGGTCTGAGAATGGCCTGATAGTGCCGTTCTGTAAAATTTGGTCCATTGAGGTGATACCCAGTTTCGCCCAGGACTTCATCGAGAGCCAGGGTGATATTGCCCTCAAGGCTGTTAAAGGAGTGCGAGTGTGAAACTTGTTTGTGGCGCTCTGTTTGCGTCGTAACATGTCCCACTGATAAATGGTGAGTGATGTGGTCGGGAAAAGATTCCCAGTGGACGGACGAAGTGGTTTGGGGGTCCATAGGATATCTGTTAGAGGTGTTGAGCCTGCTTGGGTATTTTCCATATCCACCCATTGGTATATACCTTTGGGTGTGTGTAATTTAACCGCGGTTTCGAGGACAGCCGCTTTATAATAATTGTGTAAATCTGGCAGGCCTACACCCCCTTCCGCAGTGCGCTGCTGCAGGAGGCGGCGGGCCAGTCTGGGTGTGCGAGATTCCCAGACATATGAGGATAGGGTTTGTTGGAGTGTCCTAAAGAATGTGAGTGGAGCCTTCAGCTGTAAGAGGCGAAATACGTAGAGTAATTTTGGGAGGAGGGTCATTTTAACGGTGTTTATTCTACCTAGCCATGATAGTTTGACTGGCTTCCATTGGAGGCAGATCGATTTACAAAGAGGGAGCAGTGGTTGGTAGTTGTAGCGGAACATGTCGCTCGTTGTGGGCGCTAGTTTGACCCCTAAGTAGGTAATATGATCTTTTCTCCAGTCGAAGTTGTACGTTTGAGTAAGGTCTCGGATCACCGAGTGTGGTAGGCCTATAGGTAGGGCTTGAGTCTTGGATTGGTTCAGTTTGTAGTATGCGAGTGTGCCATATGTGTTTAGTAGTTGTATTAGTGTTGGTAAGGATGTTGGTACTTCACTAAGTGTTAGGAGAATATCGTCTGCAAACATGGAGAGTTTGTATTCGGCGGAGCCTATTGACATCCCCTTAATATTTGGGTGGTGTCTGATGATGTGTGCTAGGGGCTCCAGGGAGAGGACGAACAACAGGGGGGAAAGGGGGCAGCCCTGCCTGGTTCCATTGGTGATGTTAAATGGCGAAGATATGAACCCAGCGTTTGCTACCTGTGCTGTGGGATTGTTGTATAGAGCCATTATGCCTGATATGAGTGATAGGGAAAAGCCAAATGATTGCAGGACATGCAGCATGTAATCCCAATTGAGCCTATCAAAGGCCTTCTCGGCATCGAGTGCCAAGAGGAGACCCGTAGTATGGTGTGTATTCGCATGAGAGAGAATGTTTAGGATTTTCCTGGTGTTGTCCGAACCCTGTCGAGTTTTTACGAAGCCAGATTGATCATTATGAGTTAGTTTAGGTAGGATTTCGGATAATCTGTTCGCTATTAACTTGGCATAGAGTTTAGTGTCCGCGTTGAGTAAAGAGATCGGCCGAAAGTTAGGGCATTGTGTGGGCGCTTTACCCGGCTTCGGGAGTGTAGAGATATGAGCTTGCAGCATCTCAGGCGGCAGCGATCCCTTAGAGAAACATTGGTTGAACAGTGTAGCTATGTGTTGGGAGAGAATCGGCGCAAAGGATTGGTAATAAAAATTTGTATAACCGTCTGGGCCTGGTGCTTTGTGTTTGGGGAGGCGAGCAATAGTTTGTTCTATTTCTTGTATGGTGAACGGTGCAGATAGGGCATTAACGTCTGCCGGAGTGAGTTTGGGTAGGTGTGCTTTGGCCAAAAAGGCCTGAATAGCGGAGGGCTGAGGTGGGGTGATCCCGGGATCTTCCTTAAGATTATAAAGGGTACTGTAGTACGAGGCAAATGCCTCCACTATATCTTGTGGGTTGGTAAGTTTTTGTTTGGAGTTCGAATTTAAGTAGGCTATCCTGGAGTGTGCAACGCGTGTTTTAATTTGCGCTGCTAGGAGCGCCCCTGCTTTGTTGCCCTGCACGAAAAAATTATGTGTATAACGTCTGAGCATAAAAGTCGTTTTTCGTAGTTCTATATCGCGGAGTTTGGTTTGTAGCGACAGAATTTGGCGCTGAAGGGATTGTGTTGGGGCCTGTTTATTTTTGTGTGTAAGGGTTGTTAGGTCTGAGATTAGAGCCGTATATTCCCTAAGCCGTTCTTTTTTGGCGAAGCTACCTGCTCTAATGAGCAAGCCTCTAATGACCGCTTTGTGCGCTTGCCATACAGTGGTTATGTCCACTTCGGGGGTCAAGTTTGTTTGGAAGTATGAGATTAGGTCTGCTTTTATTTGATCATTAACTTTGGGGTCTGTTAGGAGGCAGTCATTCAACCGCCATGATCCTTTCCCTGTAGAGGGGAAGTGTTCTTCTAGGGAGATCGTGATCGGTGCATGGTCAGACCAAGTAATCAGGCCTATTTGGGCTGAGAGGACCTTATGCATTGTCGAGGCCGGTAGGAGAAATCTGTCAATTCTTGTGTAGGTATTGTGTGCCGGGGAGTGAAAGGTGTAGTCCCGTTCTAATGGGTGTAGGATTCTCCAGGGATCTAGAAAGTTGTTGTGTAGTATATGGGTACATATTGCTGACGTGGTTTTATCTTGTTTGCGGGCTGACGCAGAGGTGAGTTTGTAGGTTGATGTTGTATCTAATGAGCAGTCTAAAAGAAAGTTGGTGTCGCCCCCCAAAACGAGTTCCCCAAATTTATATCTATTGGTTAATGCGAAAATCTTATCCATAAATTCCGTTTGGTTCGTATGTGGGCCATAAAAGTTCAGGAGGGTATAAGGTTCATTGTTAAGGTAACATTGGAGCAAGAGGAATCTACCTTGTTTATCTCCCACTTTTTTGACTAACGAGAATGCCACTGTTTTGCTGATGAGGATGGAAACACCTCGTTTCTTTTTTTTATAGCAAGAGTGATAGTCATGGGGGAACGTAGCGGAGCAGAATTTGGGGCGGTTTCCCCACTGAAAGTGGGTTTCTTGGTAGAAAGCGATGTGGGATTTGTGTTTTTTCGCTTCCTCTAATGCCAATCTCCGTTTATGTGGGGAGTTGAGGCCTTTGGCGTTCAAAGATATTATCGTGAGTGTCATTTATGTTGATGGGGCCGGGTAGCTGTTCGAGTGGTGAGATAACCTGGTTTGAGAATCCTAGTGTTCAAGTATGCGTGTGCCTGCAGATGTCTCCGTGAGTTTTGATTGTATGTACTCCTAAGTGTCTCAGTAGATGGTATGTCGGTCGCAACTCCATATTCGTGCACGTTCTGAGGTGTGTGCGTTGTGTGGTTGGTTATGCGGGTGGCCGGGGGTGGGTAACAGATACATCGGGTATAGAGGGGTAACTGGGGGGGAAGAACTATGTACAGATGTCCGTCACGGCAATAGCCTTGCGTCTTTAGACGGTACTAACACGGCTCTCTTGAGCCTGGGTGGGGGGGTAGCAAGTATAGAGACATTTGACCCTCTATTTCTGCGTATAGTCGGATTTGCCCTGGGTCTCTTCATATCCCTAGCTATGGACCTTTCAGGTCTATGATGTGGTTACATGGTGTTTCCTCCGGGGGTGGCTCGTCTACATGCACATGTAGTGATTTCCTAAAATATTATTATTTTATTTATTTTTTTCTTTTATTTATTTTATTTATTTTTTTTTTTATTATTGTTATTTGTTTTTTTTTTTTTTTGTTTGTTTTTTTTGATTATTATTTCTTTCATTTTTTTTTTTTTTTTTTGGTGTTATTAACAAATGTTATTTCGTTAATTGCGTTTGTTAGTATCGTGGGGTAGGGTGATCGCTAGTCGCGATTCTCTACATAGGGTCTGGGAATAATGATCTCAGGCCGCAGCCGAGTTGCTCTGGGTGTGTGGGCGATAGCTTTGTTAGCGACGCCATAGTAACCGGAGCCCCGGCACCACGGTGAGGCCTAGAAGGCGAGTGGGAGCGATGCAAAATAAATCTTAAAAATACTTGCATTAAACAAACACTTCGCCAAATATGAAACATGGAAAAGGTGGAACTAAAAGTGGTTCTTGTGAAAGAGAGGGAAAGTTGAGTTATCATGCCCGTTATTGTGGATACAGGTATAGGAATGGACAGTATCATATATCAGCAGCGACTTTGGTCCAGCCGCTTTGGGCCTTCTGCGGGGGCTTGCTTTGCTCTTTGCATGTTTCCTGTGAGCTTTGGCGCGACAGTGCAATGTCCCATGTGGCGGGGATCTTTTGGGAGGTTTTTTTTTTTTTTTTTTTTTTTTTTTTAATATTATTATTATTATTTATTTATTTTTTTTTTTTTTTGATTATTGTTTTTCTGTTATTATTATTTATTTTTTTTTATTTACAAATGCTATTTCGTTATTTGTGTTTGTTTGTATCGTGGGGTAGGGTGATCGCTAGTCGCAATTAGATACACAGGGTCTAGGGATAATGATCTTAGGCCGCAGCCTAATTGCTCTGGACGTGTGGGCGATAGCCTCGTTAGCGACGCTATAGTAACCGGAGCCCCGGCACCACGGCGAGACCTAGAAGGCGGGTGGGAGCGCTGCAGAATAGGTCTTAAGTAGGTACTTGCTTTAAACAAACATTTTGCTAAACATAAAACATGTAAAAAGGAGGAACTAAAGGTGGTTCTCGTAAAAGAGAAAGAAAGTTGGGCTATCATGCCCGTTATTGTGGTAACAGGTATGGGAGTGGACAGTGTCACTTATCTGCAGCGACTGTGTTCCAGTCGTTTTGGACCTTCTGTGGGGGCCTGCGTTGCTCTTTGCGCGCTTCCTGTGGGTATTGGCGCGGTAGTGCAATGTCCCATTCGGCGAGGATCTTTTTGCCGTCTTCTTCGTTGGTGATGTGCCTGTCAGTTCCATTGCGTCTGACAATCAGCCTAGCTGGGAAGCCCCATCTGTAGAGCACATTTGCTTCGCGCAGGGCTCTTGATATCAGGGAGAGTTCTTTCCTTTTCAGGAGAGTAGATGCAGAAAGGTCAGTATATAATTGGACCCCTTTGAATTTCTCCGGTAGGTTTTGTGATTGTCTGGATGCTCTCATAATCTTTTCTTTGGTTGTGTAGTAGTGCATTTTGGCAATTGCATCTCTGGGTGTTGATGCTGGCAGGGCTTTCGGTTTTGGCAGCCTATGGATCCGGTCAATGAGGAAGTCTGACTGGGCGAGATCGGGGACCAGATGTTGGAAAAGGCCGATGGCATAGGCTTGGAGGTCTTGGGGGAGTACCTCCTCTGAGATGCCTCGGATGCGGATATTGCTGCGCCGGTCTCTATCTTCGTGATCAGCAACTTTTTCTGTCAGGCGAACTAGCTGTGCTTGCATGTCTGCATAGGCATCCGCCAGGGTGTTGTGAGCGGAGATGATTTCCTCTGCTTTTTCTTCTAGGCGTGATGTTCGATCCCCAAGCGCTTGGATATCGGTCCTGATATCTCTCGCCATTTTAGACAGATCAGCTTGTAGCGAGGTCTGCATGGCTTGCAGCATTTTGTGGACCGAAAGGTCCGTAGTCGGAGCTATCGTCGGTTCCGAGGCTGAGGTGAGGTCGCTGGCGTCAGAGTAGGCCGCTGGCGAGCGTTGCAGGTCGGCGCCATCTTGGGCCTGCGGGCGCGGCATTGCCAGCGCTTGTACTTGTAGCAGGGATTGCCTCTGCTTAGTTTTCTTGGCAGATTTTGTTGCCATGTTTGCGTGGTACCTGTTGTAGGTGGTGGTTGTCTGGTTTGGGCTGAATAAGCTCGAATTATTAGCTGTGGAGGGTCGGTTGATGGAGGAGCTAACAGCACATGCGACTGTCCGATTGAGCTGTCAGGCCACGCCCCCCCTACTGTATTTTTTGATGCCGTTATGGATGCTGGAACAAAAATAAAGAAATTAAAAAAAAAATTAATGGGACAGATGGGAAGCATGATGCAGAGAACGAGAGAGTGGGAAAAAAAGAGTATAAAACAATATCATCAGTAAAACAAAATTTGGTGCACTATATTTAAAAGATAGCACAAGTTTTTTTTTTAAGATTTGAATTTCAAAGGAGAATATTTGAATATATCAAGGAAGGAAGAAAAGGTTCACTTTGTTGTGACTTCCTAAAATATGAGGCAGATTAGAAACTATGTTAGAAGTGTCAGAAGAAGCACATCACAAAAGTTGAAAAAAAACTTAAGACATGAAAACCGTAGAGGACTCCAGCATGGGGAGTTCTTAGTAATTAGAGTTAATACTGAAAAGTCAGTATAACAATTTTAAAATAACTAAAACTAGTTAAGAGATGTGTGATTAAGGCATAATTTGATTGACAGAAAATAAAAGCAATTTTGGAAAGCCCAGAGTGCCGGTATGTTTTCTATATTTATATATATGTGTGTGTGTGTATATATATATATATATATATATATATATATATATATATAGACTAGAGCCTGGAGTTGTGGGATGGACTAGTTTTAGCTATTAAAAGTAATCACCTCCTCTAGCCAGTAAACATAGCTTGAATAGAGTTGAGCGAACCCGAACTGAAAAGTTCGGGTTCGTACCGAATGTTTTTTGGACCCCGGACCCAAACACTGACATATCACTGTATGTTCGGGTTGGAGTTCGGTTTTTGGCAATTTAATGACGTGTTTTGAAAGGCTGCAGGGCAGACAATCAACAAGCATTTGACTCGTGTGCCCCTAGAAGTCATCACAGCCATCCCTACTAATGGCATGGCTGTGATTGGCCAGTGCAGCATGTGACCCAGCTAGTAGGGGCATGTCTATTAAACAGTGAGCAGCCTGTGGGGGAAAGCTATTGTCCCCCCTGGACCCCACCCCTGAGCGGTGGTTGGGGGCCCTAAATAACGATAAGGGGGGACCTACTGTCCTCCCCGATGGCCCCCACCCTGCGCAGCAGGTGGCGGCCCTAAATAACAATAGGGAGAGGGACCTATTGTCCTCCCCCAGGCCCCCACCCCTGAGCAGTGGGTGGGGCCATAAAAAAAATTGGGGTGGAGACCTAATGTCCTCCCCCCAGCCCCTGCCCTTGTGCGGCAGGTGGGGGCCCTAAATAACAATAAGGGGGGACCTACTGTCCTCCCCCCTGGCCCCCATGCCTGAGCGGTGGGTGGGGGCCATAAATAAAAATTGGGGAGGGGGACCTAATGTCCTCCCCCCTGGCCCCCACCCCTGCGCGGTGGGTGGGGGCCCTAAATAACAATAGGGGGGGACCTACTGTCCTTCCCCCCTGGCCCCCACCCCTGGGCAGTGGGTGCGGGCCATAAATAAAAATTTTTGGGGGACCTAATGTCCTCCCCCCAGCCCCCACCCCTGAGCGGTGGGTGGGGGCCATAAATAAAAATCCCCCCAGGTGGCAAGGGGTCCCCAAACCCCTAGTCACCCCCTCCCCCCAAAAAGATTACCCCTACCTACACCCCTCACCCTAAAAATATTGAGGGGGGGACCATTAGCTAAGTACCTGTAAAAAAAATAAAACTTACCATTTGATGTTTTCTTTCTTCTAAAATCTTATTTTTTCAGCCCCCAAAAAAGGCCAAATAAAAATCCAGAATAACCGACGCACCCAACAAAAAAACAAGCGCAAAAGAAAAAAAATCCTTCTTGCCCCGCCCTGCAATTAGGCTCAGAGCACTCTGATTGGTGGGTTTAAGCCATCCAATCAGAGTGCTCTGACATGTAAATACAGAGACTGACAGGTAAGTCTCTACAATTACCTGTCACAGCACTCTGATTGGTTGGCATGAAATCCACCAATCAGAGTGCTGTGTAATTTGACTCATAACACTCTGATTGGTTACTGAATCCTCTCTGTGTCATTTTACACAGCGTGGCAAAGTTCTATTGAATTTTCCAACGCTTTGTAAAATGACACAGAGCACTCTGATTGGTTAGCTTGGGAAAGTTCTTTGGAATTTTCCCATGCTGTGCAATTTGACTCATAACACTCTGACTGGTGGATTAAGTAACCAATCAGAGTGTTATGAGTCAAATTACACAGCGAGAGAGAAAATCCCAAAGAACTGTGTAAAATGACACAGAGTACTCTGATTGGTGGATTTCAAGCCAACCAATCAGAGTGCTGTGACAGGTAAATGTAGGGACTTTGGGAACCCCTAGTCACCTGGGGGGAAGTGGGTGATTTTTATTTATGGCCGGGGGGGAGGACTTTATTGTTATTTAGGGCCCAGCCCGCCACGCAGGGGTGAAGGCCGGGGGGAGGGCATTAGGTCTCCCCTTATTGTTATTTAGGTACCCCAGCCGCCGCTCAGGGGTGGGGGCCGGAGGGAGAACAGTTGGTCCCCCTTATTGTTATTTAGGGCCCCCAGCCGCCGCTCAGGGGTGGGGGCCGGGGGGGAGGACAGTAGGTCGCCCCCTCCACATTCTTATTTAGGGCCCCCACCCGTCACACAGGTGTTTTTTGCTTTACAATGAGCAGCCCCTGGCTGCTCACTGTTTACTAGACACGCCCCTACTCGCGTTTTCGCAAGTAGGGGCTGAATTTACTAATACTAAGTAATCTTTACTTAGTATTAGTAAATGTGGCTGAAAGACCAATTTAGGTGACCAATTTAGGTCTTTCAGCCTTTTGGTAGATAGCGCCCTAATACCGTGGGAATTAGGGAGTTATCTACTAAGAGTTATCTACTTATTTTATGTTATTTTTAAGTTATTTCCCTATCCACATTTTTTTGCAGGGCACTCCTACTCTTACCCCAATTTTACTTCCTTATACAGCCCTCTAGCCCTTTCCAGGAGTTTTTTAGAGCCATTTTTGTGGCCAAAGGTTCGGATCCCCATTGACTTCAATGGGGTTTGGGTTCGGGGTCAAGTTCGAGCCCGAACCTGGACTTTTTTTCAAAGTTCGGCCGAACCCGCCAGACCCGAACATCCAGGTGTCTGCTCAACTCTAATCTTGATCATCGCAGCGCAATGGAGTTTCCAGCTGTTTGATGTTACTGCAAAATCCATTCTCCAGTGTTAGGCCTTCTCCGCGTTCACAAAACCAAAGTTCTATCCATTCGACAGAGTTGCTCTCTTCTCTTAGGGGAGTTTCAGTCTAGACAGCCGGAAGTTCAACTTTATTCTGTGAATTTCAACAGATTGTGGTTGTATTTAAATCAACGTTCGACTCCGCTTTCACCTAATTCGGTAAAAATTTGGCTGGAATTCTACTCCTCTTGATTACAAAAGGGAACAGTTTTCTTCAAAAGAATACTAAAGACACAGTTCTTATTTTCTCTATACAATTATTCAAACCTAACTTCATATCGTATATTAGAGGCTAAACCTTGGTCAAACTCCCCTGGTTATATTTTCATTACTTATCAATTTTTACTCATCTATATACTATTCAGAATTAGAATATTTCCTTCAGCCGTTAATAAATATATCATATATAGAATTGCTATAATCTTGAAATTTGAAGGGAGGGCAATTTTATGTTACTCAACATCACTCCATATTTCAAAAGTATTTACTTAAGATATCCATATATTCAGTATCTCACAAAAGTATCTCACATTTTTGTAAATATTTTATTATATATTTTCATGTGACAACACTAAAGAAATGACACTCTGCTACATTGTAAAGTAGTAAGTGTACAGCCTGTATAATAGTGTGAGTTTGCTGTCCCCTCAAAATAACTCAACCAACACAGCCATTAGTGTCTAAACTGTTGGTAACAAAACGGAGTGCACCCCTAAGTGAAAATGTCCAAATTGGGCCCAATTAGCCATTTTCCCTCCCCTGTGTCATGTGACTCGTTAGTGTTACAAGGTCTCAAGTGTGAATAAGGGGGGAACTCTCTCTCTCACACTCTCTCATACTGGTCACTGGAAGTTTAACATAGCACCTCATGGCAAAGAACGCTCAGATGATCTGGAAAAAAGAATTGTTGCTCTACATAAAGATGGCTATAATAAGATTGCCAAGACCCTGAAACTGGGCTGCAGCACGGTGGGCAAGACCATACAGCGGTTTCACAGGACAGGTTCCACTAAGAACAGACTTTGCCATGGTCGACCAAAGAAGTTGAGTGCATGTGCTCATCGTCATATCCAGAGGTTGTCTTTGGGAAATGGACATATGAGACAAAGATAAACTTATTTGGGTTAGATGGTGTCAAGCATGTGTGGCGGCAACCAGGTGAGGAGTACAAAAGTGTGTCTTGCCTACAGTCAAGCATGTTGGTGGGAGTGTCATGGTCTGTGGCTGCATTTGTGCTGCTGGCACTGGGTAGCTACAGTTCATTGAGGGAACCATGAATGCCAACATGTACTGTGACATACTGAAGCAGAGCATGATCCCCTCCCTTCAGAGAACGGGCCGCAATGCAGTATTCCAACATGATAATGACTGCAAATACACCCCCCAAGATGACCATTGCCTTGCTAAAGAAGCTGAAGGTAAAGGTGATGGACTGGCCAAGCATGTCTCCAGACCTAAACCGTATTGAGCATCTGTGAGGCATCCTCAAATGGAAGGTCCGTGATGTCGTTAGTGATGTTGCAAACATAAAATTTTCGGTTCGCGAACAGCGAACACGTACTTCCGCAAATGTTCGCGAACCGGCGAACCTGGCGAACCGCCATAGACTTCAATGGGCAGGCGAATTTTAAAACCCACAGGGACTCTTTCTGGCCACAATAGTGATGGAAAAGTTGTTTCAAGGGGACTAACACCTGGACTGTAGCATGCCGGAGGGGGATCCATGGCAAAACTCCCATGAAAAGTTACACAGTTGATGCAGAGTCTGGTTTTAATCCATAAAGGGCATAAATCACCTAACATTCCTAAATCACAATGGATATGGATTGACACCTGACATATGACATATTGACACCTTGACATATGGATCGACACCTGTCCTCAGAGACCCTGATACACACTGACACAGAGCAGAATAGGGACTTTTCCCCCTACATAGGGTCACTTGGCAGATATGTATTGACACCTGTCCTCAGAGACCCTGATACACACTGACACAGAGCAGAATAGGGACTGTTCCCCCTACATAGGGTCACTTGGCAGATATGGATTGACACCTGTCCTCAGGGACACTGATACACACTGACACAGAGCAGAATAGCGAATATTCACTAAATGCCAAACATTGTTATACAGTGGAATATTCAGTAAATAAGGATAAGGGGGGGGGACCTACTGTCCTCCCCCCTGGCCCCCACCCCTGCGCGGTGGGTGGGGGCCATAAATCACAATGGGGGGGACCTACTGTCCTCCCCCGCTCCCTCACCCGTGAGCAGTGGGTGGGGGCCATAAAAATAATGAGGGTAGGGGGGCGGAGCCTAGCGGTGAACCAGGACGGTCGCATGCTAACTGCGCTCAGCTCAAACTCACCGATAGCGGCCAAAATTACTAACACGGAGACGCGGGAACCCCGGTATTCAACCACAGGACCGCAAACTCAAGTATGGGCCGCAAGAACAAAAAACCTAAACCGGACAAGAGCCCGCCGGGCCGGGATATCGAGGACATGTTCCGGAGCTCGCAGAGGGCCACATGGTGCAAGATGGCGTTGGAGGACGACGACACCTCGTACTCATCAGATGACTTAGCCACAGCCCCAACAGACCGAGCTAAGGCGGCGAAGAAGGGCCGCGCTCCATCGGATGCTGCTATGGGCGGTGAACCAGTCACAGCAACACAGCTAAAGGAGATGCTAGCTGAACTCCGTGCGAATCTAGCGGGAGACATGGCCCCCCTCAGGAAAGCCATTGAACACACAACCACCCGCCTGGCCCACGTGGAATCTGTCCAAAAAACACATGAAAGCCGGATTGCGGTGATGGAGAAACACCTCGCTGATATGGACAAGCACCGGTTGCAAACCGACCGCAGAATGGACGTCCTGGAGGATCAGAGACGTAGGTACAATCTAAAACTCAGGGGGGTGCCAGAAAAGGTGGGACTGCCAGACTTACCACATTTCGTTAGGCGATTCCTTGCGGCCCACCTACCCCCGAAACAGGCCAAAACCATGAGGCTAGACGGCATGTTCCGCCTCCCCAAGCCTGCCAATGCTCCAGGGACCACCCCCCCGGACCTCATCCTCCATTTTGGCTCCCTGCAGGACAAAGCCCTGGTACAGTCCGCGGTGAGGGGGAAGACGCCCATTGTTTTTGAGGGCGCTTCGCTGCTTATCTTCCCAGATCTCTCGCGGAACACACTCCTATGGCGCCAATCTCTGAGACCACTACTCCAGCACCTCCGTGCCCATGAGGTGCCCTACAGATGGGGCCCTTCCCGCTAGGTCCTGGTTACGGCCCCAGACACCACCCTCCGAGCAGAAACTTACCAGAAACTGGGAGACCACCTGCAGACACTGGGATTCCCGCTGAACAACGCAACGGAGAACAGGTCGCTCACGCAAGTGGACCCGGCCGGGATCAGAGAGTTTATACCGAGGTCAGCGAGACCCTCCTCATCCACTGGACCGGGGACTTAAGTGAGAGGCAGCCGACCTCCAGCAGAGACTGAACCCTTGCCTCAGACCATCCAATGTACCAGGGACTTGCCGAGCGGGTTAACCTCGCTAGTCCTGCTGACCCCAGGACTTTCAATTGGACATATTCTCTACCACAAATAACGAACTTATGACGACAAGTTGAAAAGTTGAAAAGTTTTATTGTTATAATATGTTCTTGCCGCTAAGGTTGCAAAATGCCACCCCTGTCTTCACCCACAGTACATACTGCCAACTGGAGGAGACACAGAGCGAAACACGCCCCTTCCCGATTCGCCTACACCGAAACAAACAAATGGGGCCCAATCAATCTTCCAGCATTACTCAGCATGCACACACACAGCAGACCTCTCATACCATACCGTCCAGACACCCACTCAGGCTACATACATTGCTAAACCTCCCCCCAAGCCCCTCCCTCATAATTCACACGGACGCACAGGCCACACACCTATTCATAGAGGGAAGGGACATACACCCATGCCACAGGTATACCAACCACTCGTATCACGCTCAAGATCTACAACCCGGTGGCAACCCATCTCCACTCCAACGTCCCACTGTTAGGCTCACATCACAAAACAAAAACACCTCTTCTCACCGGCACTCTCGAAGGCAACATAACACTGTCGCAATCTTCTAATACTGTGCCCTATAACGCCTTGAAATGCTGTTTATCTGATACCTTATCAAAACGTATATTTCCTGAAAATGTTGATACCTCATGTGAGTTGAGAAAAATAAAGAATTTTAAAAAATAAAAATAATGAGGGGGGGGACCTACTGTATGCTGTTGTATCGATCAGGTAGTGTAAGGGTTACGCCCGCTTCATAGTGACAGGCCAAACTCCTCGTTTCACGCACCGCAAACAACCGCAAACAGTCCACTTGCACAGCTGCAAACTCCCCATTTGCAAAAGGTTGGATACCAAGCTAGCCATGTCCCGTTCCTTGTCCTCACTGATGTCATTGAAGGTCTCTTCCTCCACCCAGCCATGTACAACACCAAGGGTCCCCGAAAGGTGACAACAAGCCCCCTGGGACGCCTGCTGTGTTTGGTCTTCCACCTCCTCAAAGTCACCTTCCTCCTCTGACTCCTCTTCTTCAGACTCCTCTCTCTGCGTTGCCTCTCTCTGCGTTATTATAAGGTGTGTTAAGTAGTACTATTCTTATCAGTTTAATCCCTGTTACGAGTAGAGGACTATTTCCTTGTTTCGCCAAACCCCTTCAAAGATGGAAAAAGCGGTATGAGTGGAAGAAGCAAGGAAATTTGGTCAGGTGGTGGTGCCAGCCCCACCGAGGGCTTGTACCCAGGTATGCTAATAAACTAAAAAAAGAAAAAATCTCCCAAGAAGGAGATCTAAAACTGGCATAGGAAAAGGTTAGACAACTATAATAAAGTGATACCTACAAATCCTAGTGAGCATAGGTGTATAATAGAGGGAGAAAGGGAAAGCAGAGTAATGCTTAAAGTAAATTGAGTAATGGACAAAAGTCTTTATTGTATAATTTATAAATAACAAAGGGATACTATACTCATTCCCCTATAGTGGCTAATTGTGTAATAATGGTAATACTATTACCTATTATATAATATTGGCAGGGGCAAGGAAATTCCCTCTAAATTGATGGGTATAGGCAGAGAGTATGGAGACCGGAGTGATGCTGTCATAAAAAGTGTCAATAAGGTGATATAAAGTTAAATGTATCACAGATTCACAGCCACCCTTTCTCTTAGCTGGTTTCCAGAAATGCTGGATAAGAAGAATCCTCTAAACTAGCCCTAATCTCAATAAACACCTTCAAGGGTGTTCTAAGCTAAAGCTCAATCTAAACGTTTAGATGACTGCCTGATTTCCCATTACAGATGCTGGCTAGGAATAACAGTGTGCAAGACAAAGAGTGTGTCTAAGTGCCCATAGTGCAGTAAAGTGTCCCTGGTGAAGTGAAAAAGAGAATAACGAGCTGGCGCCCAAGAGAATAACGAGCTGGCGCCCTATCAGGGGACGTGTATATGGCATCGATTTTAGGAAGCGGGAGATGGAAAAAGATGCTTGGTCGGTCCTCCTACTTCAAATTTCGTGCACTGCGCGTGCAATCTAATGTGCCACCAGATAGGAGTGGTGTTTTAAGTAGTACTATTCCTATCAGTTTAATCCCTGTTATGTGCCTTTTTTTGGTTTGGTTTTTTAAGCCACAGTGCAGCACCAGAGGCCAGAAAAATTAGGCATGTACACATGCCTGAAAAATTAGGTATTCTAGCAGCGGCCAGAAAAATTGATGTTTGTTTCCCAGGCAGAAAGTGCCCTAAAATATTGCCTTGAACCCTAGTTGGTGGTGGATAAGTCACGCAAGTCAACCGGCATTCAGAGCTAAAATACAGCAGCGTGTGGACCATTTTTAGCCCAAGGCAGGTCATCTCATCAGGTCTTTTTAGTCGAATGTATCGCCCACTGTCAGTCCCTTCGGGATCCATCCCTCATTCATCTTAATAAAGGTGAGGTAATCTAGACTTTTTTGACCTAGGCGACTTCTCTTCTCAGTCACAATACCACCTGCTGCACTGAAGGTCCTTTATGACAGGACACTTGAAGCGGGGCAGGCCAGAAGTTCTATCGCAGATTGGGATAGCTTAGGCCACAGGTCAAGCCTGCACACCCAGTAGTGAAGGGGTTCATCGCTCCTCAGAGTGTCGATATCTGCAGTTAAGGCGAGGTAGTCTGCTACCGGTTGGTCGAGTCGTTCTCTGAGGGTGGATCCCGAAGGGCTGTGGCGATGCGTAGGACTTAAAAAGCTCCGTATGTCCTCCATCAACAACACGTCTGTAAAGCGTCCTGTCCTTGCCGGCAGGATTACTTTCACCTCTTCCCCTGTTAGATTCCCGTTGTGCTGTGACATCACCCTTATACGCTGTGTAAAGCCTACTTTTTAATTTATTTGCAAATGCTGCATCCTTTCCGACTTGTTGTAATTTGGTAACATTTCAGCCACTTTCTGCTTCTACCCAGGGTCTAGTAGCGTGGACACCCAGTACAGGTCGTTCTCCTTCAGCCTTTTTATACGAGGTTCCCTCAACAGGCACGACAGCATGAAAGACCCCATTTGCACAAGGTTGGATGCCGAGCTACTCATTTCCCGTTCCTCCTCCTCCTCAGTGATCTCAATGAAGGTATGTTCTTCCCCCCAGCCACATACAACACCACGGGTACAAGATAGGTGACAATGAGCACCCTGGGATGCCTGTTGTGGTTGGTCTTCCTCTTCCTCCTCAAAGCCACATTCCTCCTCTGACTCCTCTTCCTCACAATCCTCTTCTAGCGTTGCCGCAGGTCCTGCAAGCGATGCTGATAAGGCTGTTCCTGGTGGTGATGGTGACCACAACTCTTCCTCTTCACGCTCATCTACGGCCTGATCCAGCACTCTTCGCAGGGCACGCTCCAGTAAGAAAACAAATGGTATGATGTCGCGGATGGTGCCTTCGGTGCGACTGACTAGGTTTGTCACCTCCTCAAAAGGATGCATGAGCCTACAGGCATTGCGCATGAGCGTCCAGTAACGTGGCAAAAAAATTCCCAGCTCCCCAGAGGTTGTCCTAGCACCCCGGTCATACAAATATGCATTAACGGCTTTTTCTTGTTGGAGCAGGCGGTCAAACATTAGGAGTGTTGAATTCCAACGTGTCGGGCTGTCGCAAATCAAGCGCCTCACTGGCATGTTGTTTCGCCACTGGATATCTGCAAAGTGCGCCATGGCCGTGTAGGAACGCCTGAAATGGCCACACACCTTTCTGGCCTGCTTCAGGACATCCTGTAAGCCTGTGTACTTATGCACAAAGCGTTGTACGATCAGATTACACACATGTGCCATGCACGGCACATGTGTCAACTTGCCCAACTTCAATGCTGCCAACAAATTTGTTCTGTTGTCACAAACCACTTTGCCGATGTCCAGTTTCTGCGGAGTCAGCCACTTTTCCACCTGTGCGTTCAGGGCGGACAGGAGTGCTTGTCCGGTGTGACTCTCTGCTTTCAAGCAAGTCAAACCCAAGACGGCGTGACACTGCCATATCCGGGATGTGGAATAGTACCTGGGGAGCTGTGGGTGTGCCGTTGATGTGGAGCAAGATGCAGCAGCAGAAGAGGACTCAGCCGAGGAGGTTATGGAAGAGGATGGAGTAGGAGGAGTAGAGGAGGTGGCAGCAGGTCTGCCTGCAAGTCATGGCGGTGTCACCAACTCCTCTGCAGAGCCACACATTCCATGCTTGGCAGCCGTCAGCAGGTTTACCAAATGCGCAGTGTAGGTGATATACCTGCCCTGACCATGCTTTGCAGACCAGGTATCAGTGGTCAGATGGACCCTTGCCCCAACACTGTGTGCCAGACATGCCATTACTTCCTTTTGCACAATCGAGTACAGGTTGGGGATTGCCTTTTGTGAAAGTAAATTTAGTCCGGGTACCTTCCACTGCGGTGTCCCAATAGCTACAAATTTTTTGAATGCCTCAGACTCCACCAGTTTGTATGGTAAAAGCTGGCGGGCTAATAGTTCAGACAAGCCAGCTGTCAGACGCCGGGCAAGGGGGTGGCTTCTTACGCTCAAACATGTCCTTGACAGACACTTGACTGTGGGCAGATAGCGGGAACTGCACAAGGCGAGAGACGGAGTGGCGGATGGTTGAGAGGGGGCAAGGAGGACAGCAGTGGTTGACATGGCTGAAGATGCTGGACCAGGAGGAGGATGGCGGCTTTGAGTTTGTGTGCTGCTTGTACTCATGTGTTGATCCCATAGGCGTTTGTGATGTACGATCATGTGCCTACGCAAAGCAGTTGTACCTAGGTGGGTGTTGGACTTCCCACGACTCAGTTTCTTTTGGCACAGGTTGCAAATGGCATCGCTGTTGTCAGAGGCAGACACACAAATAGAATGCCACACTGCTGAGCTATGCAATGACGGCATTCTGGTGGTGGCAACAGCATGCGTTGATTGGCGTGCTGTCTGACTGACCCCGGGTGCCGATGCATGCGTTCTGTCTGTGCCACTAGCTCCTTGCGACGACCTCCCCCTGCTTCCAACTCGTCTCCTCCTCCTCTCTGTCTCCCCATCTGAACTTTCGCCCTGTTCTTCTTCTTGCTGAGCAGGCACCTGACATCCATGGACGCATCGTCATCATTAGCTGCTTCACTTGTATCTGACAACTCAGCAAAGGAAGCAGCAGCGGGTACAACATCATCATCATCACACCGTATGTCCATGTGTGTAATGCTGCCTGACTGAGACATATCCCTGTTATCTATATCCTCTGGCAATAATGGTTGCGCATCACTCATTTCTTCAAACGGATGTGTAAATAACTCCTCTGACAGACACGCTGTAGGCCTGACACTTATGAAGGACACTGACTGCTATTATATTACAGTCAAAAACTTTTTTGTGTTTTTAAATGCACGCTATTGTGACACCAGATATGTGTGGCACTGTGCACTGGCAGAGTACACGCTGTAGGCCTGACACACAGACCCTTGCAGACAACTAACTGCTATTCAATCTATTACAGTGAAAAAAAAAATTGTTTTTAAATGCACGCTATTGTGACACCAGATATGAGTGGCAATGTGCACTGGCAGAGGTTGGCAGAGTACACGCTGTAGGCCTGACACCCGCTTGAAGGACACTGACTGCTATTAGATTACAGTCAAAAACGTTTTTTGTTTTTTAAATGCAATCTATTGTGACACCAGATAAGAGTGGCACTGTGCACTGGCAGAGGTTGGCAGAGTACACGCTGTAGGCCTGACACCCGCTTGAAGGACACTGACTGCTATTAGATTACAGTCAAAAACTTTTTTGTTTTTAAATGCACGCTATTGTGACACCAGATATGAGTGGCACTGTGCACTGGCAGAGGTTGGCAGAGTACACGCTGTAGGCCTGACACCTGCTTGAAGGACACTGACTGCTATTAGATTACAGTCAAAAACGTTTTTTTGTTTTTTTAAATGCAATCTATTGTGACACCAAATAAGAGTGGCCCTGTGCACTGGCAGAGGTTGGCAGAGTACACGCTGTAGGCCTGACACACAGACGCTTGCAGACAACTAACTGCTATTCAATCTATTACAGTAAAAAAAAATGTTTTCATTTTTAAATGCACGCTACTGTGACACCAGATATGAGTGGCACTGTGCACTGGCAGAGGTTGGCAGAGTACACGCTGTAGGCCTGACACCCGCTTGAAGGACACTGACTGCTTTTAGATTACAGTCAAAAAAGGTTTTTGTTTTTTTAAATGCAATCTATTGTGACACCAAATAAGAGTGGCCCTGTGCACTGGCAGAGGTTGGCAGAGTACATGCTGTAGGCCTGACACACACTTATGAAGGACACTTACTGCTATTATATTACAGTCAAAAACTTTTTTTGTTTTTAAATGCACGCTATTGTGACACCAGATATGAGTGGCACTGGCAGACGTTGGCAGAGTACACGCTGTAGGCCTGACACAAAGACGCTTGCAGACAACTAACTGCTATTCAATCTATTACAGTAAAAAAAAAATTGTTTTTAAATGCACGCTATTGTGACACCAGATATGAGTGGCAATGTGTACTGGCAGAGGTTGGTAGAGTACACGCTGTTTTTTGCCTGACACCCGCTTGAAGGACACTGACTGCTATTAGATTACAGTCAAAAACTTTTTTTGTTTTTAAATGCACGCTATTGTGACACCAGATATGAGTGGCACTGTGCACTGGCAGAGGTTGGCAGAGTACACGCTGTAGGCCTGACACCTGCTTGAAGGTCACTGACTGCTATTAGATTACAGTCAAAAACTTTTTTTGTTTTTAAATGCACGCTATTGTGACACCAGATATGAGTGGCACTGTGCACTGGCAGAGGTTGGCAGAGTACACGCTGTAGGCCTGACACCCGCTTGAAGGACACTGACTGCTATTAGATTACAGTCAAAAACGTTTTTAGTTTTTTTAAATGCAATCTATTGTGACACCAAATAAGAGTGGCCCTGTGCACTGGCAGAGGTTGGCAGAGTACACGCTGTAGGCCTGACACACAGACGCTTGCAGACAACTAACTGCTATTCAATCTATTACAGTAAAAAAAATGTTTTCATTTTTAAATGCACGCTATTGTGACACCAGATATGAGTGGCACTGTGCACTGGCAGAGGTTGGCAGAGTACACGCTGTAGGCCTGACACCCGCTTGAAGGACACTGACTGCTATTAGATTACAGTCAAAAAAGGTTTTTGTTTTTTTAAATGCAATCTATTGTGACACCAAATAAGAGTGGCCCTGTGCACTGGCAGAGGTTGGCAGAGTACATGCTGTAGGCCTGACACACACTTATGAAGGACACTTATTGCTATTATATTACAGTCAAAAACTTTTTTTGTTTTTAAATGCACGCTATTGTGACACCAGATATGAGTGGCACTGGCAGACGTTGGCAGAGTACACGCTGTAGGCCTGACACAAAGACGCTTGCAGACAACTAACTGCTATTCAATCTATTACAGTAAAAAAAAATTGTTTTTAAATGCACGCTATTGTGACACCAGATATGAGTGGCAATGTGTACTGGCAGAGGTTGGCAGAGTACACGCTGTAGGCCTGACACCCGCTTGAAGGACACTGACTGCTATTAGATTACAGTCAAAACCTTTTTTGTTTTTAAATGCACGCTATTGTGACACCAGATATGAGTGGCACTGGCAGACGTTGGCAGAGTACACGCTGTAGGCCTGACACACAGACGCTTGCAGACAACTAACTGCTATTCAATCTATTACAGTGAAAAATTGTTTTTTGTTTTTAAATGCACGCTATTGTGACACCAGATATGAGTGGCAATGTGAATTGGCAGAGGTTGGCAGAGTACACGCTGTGACAAATTGCTATTTGTAACTGGCCCTTTAAATGAGAAATTGCCCTGCTTCCCCGGATTGTGGAGAAGCATGTTTGCCAGCCTCCTGCCTCATGACTATGGCCCCTGGAAGATTGTGCCCCTGAAAATGTATTAACTTTTATTGGGTGTGTATGGCCCTTTAAGAACCGTCTGGGGACATATTGTGACTTTGCTGAACAATGCCCCTTTAAGACTATGTCCCCAGACCTTTAAAATAACTTGCCCCTGGCTTTCCCCCACTTGGTTCAGTAAATAGGGCTTACTGAACCAAGTACCACACAGGCGGACCACCCAGAAGTTAAAGTGTGCAGGCAATTTACCTCCCAGGCTGTGAGGTTACTGCAGGTTAATTGCCGAGCGCTGGGTGGCCGCCATTCGGCAGCTGAACACGTGGCGGCGGCCATTTTAGTCATTCGAATGCAGTCAGCGGTGTATGCTAAAGATTCTGTGGAACCAAAATCGGCTACACATTTTGCCGAACACCGCTGACCCTTACCTTCCCCATACTGAACTTGCAGCTCCAGAGACTAAGTCCCGTTCGAAATGGGACTTAGTCGTTTTTCGGCATGAAATTGACCGGCCGCACAGCCCAAATCTATGGAACTGTTTTGGGCAGGAAATTGTGCTTGCGGTCGGTCATAAAGGACTTCCAGCTAACTTTTGATCCACTGGAGGGATTTGGCTGATTTTTGGAAGTATTTATGTTTGATGTATGCTGAGTCTGAATATGCAACTTTTATTGAAATTAGATGTATGGTTTTAAAGTTACAGTGTGTGTGTAAAAACTGTATTTTTATTGTATGTAATAATTGGTTTAACTGTTTATCTGAGGGGAGGGAATGTGTGGGTTGCACCAGATGTGTGATTGGTGATTTTATGCCTCCCCCTGGGAGTGTCCTATTTGCATGTAACCTCAATAAAAGCCAGGCTGGGTGTTCCAGCATCTCAGACCTCTTCTGACCCTCAATACGTAGCCTTGTCTCGTTATTGGAGGGAACTGCTATATCACACTGGGGATTGCTATGCTCTGCATATTCCCCTTAGCTTTCAATCACTTAGCTCTTTTAAGAGCTTGTTCCTGTTACGCTCTCCTGGAGGAGAGCTCTTCCCCACACGGTCCTGGAGGACAGAAGCCGATCCAGGGTGGAAGGAAGACGGCGCGGCTCCAGTTAAGCTACGGCGGTTGTGGAGCCTGCGGTGGCTGTGGTGTCCGGTGCGGTGCTTGTGGTCCTCGGCGCAAGCTAGGAAGCGTCCATCAATGGAGGGTACTCGGTCGGAGTACACGGAGCTCCGTTACACACGCTTTAGGCCTGACACCCGCTTGAAGGACACTGACTGCTATTAGATTACAGTCAAAAACTTTTTTTGTTTTTAAATGCACGCTATTGTGACACCAGATATGAGTGGCACTGTGCACTGGCAGAGGTTGGCTGAGTACACGCTGTAGGCCTGACACACTTATGAAGGACACTGACTGCTATTAGATTACAGTCAAAAACTTTTTTTGTTTTTAAATGCACGCTATTGTGACACCAGATATGAGTGGCACTGTGCACTGGCAGAGGTTGGCAGAGTACACGCTGTAGGCCTGACACCTGCTTGAAGGACACTGACTGCTATTAGATTACAGTCAAAAACGTTTTTTGTTTTTTAAATGCAATCTATTGTGACACCAGATAAGAGTGGCACTGTGCACTGGCAGAGGTTGGCAGAGTACACGCTGTAGGCCTGACACCCGCTTGAAGGACACTGACTGCTATTAGATTACAGTCAAAAACTTTTTTGTTTTTAAATGCACGCTATTGTGACACCAGATATGAGTGGCACTGTGCACTGGCAGAGGTTGGCAGAGTACACGCTGTAGGCCTGACACCTGCTTGAAGGACACTGACTGCTATTAGATTACAGTCAAAAACTTTTTTTGTTTTTAAATGCACGCTATTGTGACACCAAATAAGAGTGGCCCTGTGCACTGGCAGAGGTTGGCAGAGTACACGCTGTAGGCCTGACACACAGACGCTTGCAGACAACTAACTGCTATTCAATCTATTACAGTAAAAAAAAATGTTTTCATTTTTAAATGCACGCTACTGTGACACCAGATATGAGTGGCACTGTGCACTGGCAGAGGTTGGCAGAGTACACGCTGTAGGCCTGACACCCGCTTGAAGGACACTGACTGCTTTTAGATTACAGTCAAAAAAGGTTTTTGTTTTTTTAAATGCAATCTATTGTGACACCAAATAAGAGTGGCCCTGTGCACTGGCAGAGGTTGGCAGAGTACATGCTGTAGGCCTGACACACACTTATGAAGGACACTTACTGCTATTATATTACAGTCAAAAACTTTTTTTGTTTTTAAATGCACGCTATTGTGACACCAGATATGAGTGGCACTGGCAGACGTTGGCAGAGTACACGCTGTAGGCCTGACACAAAGACGCTTGCAGACAACTAACTGCTATTCAATCTATTACAGTAAAAAAAAAATTGTTTTTAAATGCACGCTATTGTGACACCAGATATGAGTGGCAATGTGTACTGGCAGAGGTTGGTAGAGTACACGCTGTTTTTTGCCTGACACCCGCTTGAAGGACACTGACTGCTATTAGATTACAGTCAAAAACTTTTTTTGTTTTTAAATGCACGCTATTGTGACACCAGATATGAGTGGCACTGTGCACTGGCAGAGGTTGGCAGAGTACACGCTGTAGGCCTGACACCTGCTTGAAGGTCACTGACTGCTATTAGATTACAGTCAAAAACTTTTTTTGTTTTTAAATGCACGCTATTGTGACACCAGATATGAGTGGCACTGTGCACTGGCAGAGGTTGGCAGAGTACACGCTGTAGGCCTGACACCCGCTTGAAGGACACTGACTGCTATTAGATTACAGTCAAAAACGTTTTTAGTTTTTTTAAATGCAATCTATTGTGACACCAAATAAGAGTGGCCCTGTGCACTGGCAGAGGTTGGCAGAGTACACGCTGTAGGCCTGACACACAGACGCTTGCAGACAACTAACTGCTATTCAATCTATTACAGTAAAAAAAATGTTTTCATTTTTAAATGCACGCTATTGTGACACCAGATATGAGTGGCACTGTGCACTGGCAGAGGTTGGCAGAGTACACGCTGTAGGCCTGACACCCGCTTGAAGGACACTGACTGCTATTAGATTACAGTCAAAAAAGGTTTTTGTTTTTTTAAATGCAATCTATTGTGACACCAAATAAGAGTGGCCCTGTGCACTGGCAGAGGTTGGCAGAGTACATGCTGTAGGCCTGACACACACTTATGAAGGACACTTATTGCTATTATATTACAGTCAAAAACTTTTTTTGTTTTTAAATGCACGCTATTGTGACACCAGATATGAGTGGCACTGGCAGACGTTGGCAGAGTACACGCTGTAGGCCTGACACAAAGACGCTTGCAGACAACTAACTGCTATTCAATCTATTACAGTAAAAAAAAATTGTTTTTAAATGCACGCTATTGTGACACCAGATATGAGTGGCAATGTGTACTGGCAGAGGTTGGCAGAGTACACGCTGTAGGCCTGACACCCGCTTGAAGGACACTGACTGCTATTAGATTACAGTCAAAAAAGGTTTTTGTTTTTTTAAATGCAATCTATTGTGACACCAAATAAGAGTGGCCCTGTGCACTGGCAGAGGTTGGCAGAGTACATGCTGTAGGCCTGACACACACTTATGAAGGACACTTATTGCTATTATATTACAGTCAAAAACTTTTTTTGTTTTTAAATGCACGCTATTGTGACACCAGATATGAGTGGCACTGGCAGACGTTGGCAGAGTACACGCTGTAGGCCTGACACAAAGACGCTTGCAGACAACTAACTGCTATTCAATCTATTACAGTAAAAAAAAATTGTTTTTAAATGCACGCTATTGTGACACCAGATATGAGTGGCAATGTGTACTGGCAGAGGTTGGCAGAGTACACGCTGTAGGCCTGACACCCGCTTGAAGGACACTGACTGCTATTAGATTACAGTCAAAAAAGGTTTTTGTTTTTTTAAATGCAATCTATTGTGACACCAAATAAGAGTGGCCCTGTGCACTGGCAGAGGTTGGCAGAGTACATGCTGTAGGCCTGACACACACTTATGAAGGACACTTATTGCTATTATATTACAGTCAAAAACTTTTTTTGTTTTTAAATGCACGCTATTGTGACACCAGATATGAGTGGCACTGGCAGACGTTGGCAGAGTACACGCTGTAGGCCTGACACAAAGACGCTTGCAGACAACTAACTGCTATTCAATCTATTACAGTAAAAAAAAAATTGTTTTTAAATGCACGCTATTGTGACACCAGATATGAGTGGCAATGTGTACTGGCAGAGGTTGGTAGAGTACACGCTGTTTTTTGCCTGACACCCGCTTGAAGGACACTGACTGCTATTAGATTACAGTCAAAAACTTTTTTTGTTTTTAAATGCACGCTATTGTGACACCAGATATGAGTGGCACTGTGCACTGGCAGAGGTTGGCAGAGTACACGCTGTAGGCCTGACACCTGCTTGAAGGTCACTGACTGCTATTAGATTACAGTCAAAAACTTTTTTTGTTTTTAAATGCACGCTATTGTGACACCAGATATGAGTGGCACTGTGCACTGGCAGAGGTTGGCAGAGTACACGCTGTAGGCCTGACACCCGCTTGAAGGACACTGACTGCTATTAGATTACAGTCAAAAACGTTTTTAGTTTTTTTAAATGCAATCTATTGTGACACCAAATAAGAGTGGCCCTGTGCACTGGCAGAGGTTGGCAGAGTACACGCTGTAGGCCTGACACACAGACGCTTGCAGACAACTAACTGCTATTCAATCTATTACAGTAAAAAAAATGTTTTCATTTTTAAATGCACGCTATTGTGACACCAGATATGAGTGGCACTGTGCACTGGCAGAGGTTGGCAGAGTGCACGCTGTAGGCCTGACACCCGCTTGAAGGACACTGACTGCTATTAGATTACAGTCAAAAAAGGTTTTTGTTTTTTTAAATGCAATCTATTGTGACACCAAATAAGAGTGGCCCTGTGCACTGGCAGAGGTTGGCAGAGTACATGCTGTAGGCCTGACACACACTTATGAAGGACACTTATTGCTATTATATTACAGTCAAAAACTTTTTTTGTTTTTAAATGCACGCTATTGTGACACCAGATATGAGTGGCACTGGCAGACGTTGGCAGAGTACACGCTGTAGGCCTGACACAAAGACGCTTGCAGACAACTAACTGCTATTCAATCTATTACAGTAAAAAAAAATTGTTTTTAAATGCACGCTATTGTGACACCAGATATGAGTGGCAATGTGTACTGGCAGAGGTTGGCAGAGTACACGCTGTAGGCCTGACACCCGCTTGAAGGACACTGACTGCTATTAGATTACAGTCAAAACCTTTTTTGTTTTTAAATGCACGCTATTGTGACACCAGATATGAGTGGCACTGGCAGACGTTGGCAGAGTACACGCTGTAGGCCTGACACACAGACGCTTGCAGACAACTAACTGCTATTCAATCTATTACAGTGAAAAATTGTTTTTTGTTTTTAAATGCACGCTATTGTGACACCAGATATGAGTGGCAATGTGAATTGGCAGAGGTTGGCAGAGTACACGCTGTGACAAATTGCTATTTGTAACTGGCCCTTTAAATGAGAAATTGCCCTGCTTCCCCGGATTGTGGAGAAGCATGTTTGCCAGCCTCCTGCCTCATGACTATGGCCCCTGGAAGATTGTGCCCCTGAAAATGTATTAACTTTTATTGGGTGTGTATGGCCCTTTAAGAACCGTCTGGGGACATATTGTGACTTTGCTGAACAATGCCCCTTTAAGACTATGTCCCCAGACCTTTAAAATAACTTGCCCCTGGCTTTCCCCCACTTGGTTCAGTAAATAGGGCTTACTGAACCAAGTACCACACAGGCGGACCACCCAGAAGTTAAAGTGTGCAGGCAATTTACCTCCCAGGCTGTGAGGTTACTGCAGGTTAATTGCCGAGCGCTGGGTGGCCGCCATTCGGCAGCTGAACACGTGGCGGCGGCCATTTTAGTCATTCGAATGCAGTCAGCGGTGTATGCTAAAGATTCTGTGGAACCAAAATCGGCTACACATTTTGCCGAACACCGCTGACCCTTACCTTCCCCATACTGAACTTGCAGCTCCAGAGACTAAGTCCCGTTCGAAATGGGACTTAGTCGTTTTTCGGCATGAAATTGACCGGCCGCACAGCCCAAATCTATGGAACTGTTTTGGGCAGGAAATTGTGCTTGCGGTCGGTCATAAAGGACTTCCAGCTAACTTTTGATCCACTGGAGGGATTTGGCTGATTTTTGGAAGTATTTATGTTTGATGTATGCTGAGTCTGAATATGCAACTTTTATTGAAATTAGATGTATGGTTTTAAAGTTACAGTGTGTGTGTAAAAACTGTATTTTTATTGTATGTAATAATTGGTTTAACTGTTTATCTGAGGGGAGGGAATGTGTGGGTTGCACCAGATGTGTGATTGGTGATTTTATGCCTCCCCCTGGGAGTGTCCTATTTGCATGTAACCTCAATAAAAGCCAGGCTGGGTGTTCCAGCATCTCAGACCTCTTCTGACCCTCAATACGTAGCCTTGTCTCGTTATTGGAGGGAACTGCTATATCACACTGGGGATTGCTATGCTCTGCATATTCCCCTTAGCTTTCAATCACTTAGCTCTTTTAAGAGCTTGTTCCTGTTACGCTCTCCTGGAGGAGAGCTCTTCCCCACACGGTCCTGGAGGACAGAAGCCGATCCAGGGTGGAAGGAAGACGGCGCGGCTCCAGTTAAGCTACGGCGGTTGTGGAGCCTGCGGTGGCTGTGGTGTCCGGTGCGGTGCTTGTGGTCCTCGGCGCAAGCTAGGAAGCGTCCATCAATGGAGGGTACTCGGTCGGAGTACACGGAGCTCCGTTACACACGCTTTAGGCCTGACACCCGCTTGAAGGACACTGACTGCTATTAGATTACAGTCAAAAACTTTTTTTGTTTTTAAATGCACGCTATTGTGACACCAGATATGAGTGGCACTGTGCACTGGCAGAGGTTGGCTGAGTACACGCTGTAGGCCTGACACACTTATGAAGGACACTGACTGCTATTAGATTACAGTCAAAAACTTTTTTTTGTTTTTAAATGCACGCTATTGTGACACCAGATATGAGTGGCACTGTGCACTGGCAGAGGTTGGCAGAGTACACGATATAGGCCTGACACCCGCTTGAAGGACACTGACTGCTATTAGATTACAGTCATTTTTTTTTCTTTTTTTAAATGCACGCTATTGTGACACCAGATATGAGTGGCACTGTGCACTGGCAGACGTTGGCAGAGTACACGCTGTAGGCCTGACACACAGACGCTTGCAGACAACTAACTGCTATTCAATCTATTACAGTGAAAAATTGTTTTTTGTTTTTAAATGCACGCTATTGTGACACCAGATATGAGTGGCAATGTGAATTGGCAGAGGTTGGCAGAGTACACGCTGTGACAAATTGCTATTTGTAACTGGCCCTTTAAATGAGAAATTGCCCTGCTTCCCCGGATTGTGGAGAAGCATGTTTGCCAGCCTCCTGCCTCATGACTATGGCCCCTGGAAGATTGTGCCCCTGAAAATGTATTAACTTTTATTGGGTGTGTATGGCCCTTTAAGAACCGTCTGGGGACATATTGTGACTTTGCTGAACAATGCCCCTTTAAGACTATGTCCCCAGACCTTTAAAATAACTTGCCCCTGGCTTTCCCCCACTTGGTTCAGTAAATAGGGCTTACTGAACCAAGTACCACACAGGCGGACCACCCAGAAGTTAAAGTGTGCAGGCAATTTACCTCCCAGGCTGTGAGGTTACTGCAGGTTAATTGCCGAGCGCTGGGTGGCCGCCATTCGGCAGCTGAACACGTGGCGGCGGCCATTTTAGTCATTCGAATGCAGTCAGCGGTGTATGCTAAAGATTCTGTGGAACCAAAATCGGCTACACATTTTGCCGAACACCGCTGACCCTTACCTTCCCCATACTGAACTTGCAGCTCCAGAGACTAAGTCCCGTTCGAAATGGGACTTAGTCGTTTTTCGGCATGAAATTGACCGGCCGCACAGCCCAAATCTATGGAACTGTTTTGGGCAGGAAATTGTGCTTGCGGTCGGTCATAAAGGACTTCCAGCTAACTTTTGATCCACTGGAGGGATTTGGCTGATTTTTGGAAGTATTTATGTTTGATGTATGCTGAGTCTGAATATGCAACTTTTATTGAAATTAGATGTATGGTTTTAAAGTTACAGTGTGTGTGTAAAAACTGTATTTTTATTGTATGTAATAATTGGTTTAACTGTTTATCTGAGTGGAGGGAATGTGTGGGTTGCACCAGATGTGTGATTGGTGATTTTATGCCTCCCCCTGGGAGTGTCCTATTTGCATGTAACCTCAATAAAAGCCAGGCTGGGTGTTCCAGCATCTCAGACCTCTTCTGACCCTCAATACGTAGCCTTGTCTCGTTATTGGAGGGAACTGCTATATCACACTGGGGATTGCTATGCTCTGCATATTCCCCTTAGCTTTCAATCACTTAGCTCTTTTAAGAGCTTGTTCCTGTTACGCTCTCCTGGAGGAGAGCTCTTCCCCACACGGTCCTGGAGGACAGAAGCCGATCCAGGGTGGAAGGAAGACGGCGCGGCTCCAGTTAAGCTACGGCGGTTGTGGAGCCTGCGGTGGCTGTGGTGTCCGGTGCGGTGCTTGTGGTCCTCGGCGCAAGCTAGGAAGCGTCCATCAATGGAGGGTACTCGGTCGGAGTACACGGAGCTCCGTTACACACGCTTTAGGCCTGACACCCGCTTGAAGGACACTGACTGCTATTAGATTACAGTCAAAAACTTTTTTTGTTTTTAAATGCACGCTATTGTGACACCAGATATGAGTGGCACTGTGCACTGGCAGAGGTTGGCTGAGTACACGCTGTAGGCCTGACACACTTATGAAGGACACTGACTGCTATTAGATTACAGTCAAAAACTTTTTTTTGTTTTTAAATGCACGCTATTGTGACACCAGATATGAGTGGCACTGTGCACTGGCAGAGGTTGGCAGAGTACACGATATAGGCCTGACACCCGCTTGAAGGACACTGACTGCTATTAGATTACAGTCATTTTTTTTTCTTTTTTTAAATGCACGCTATTGTGACACCAGATATGAGTGGCACTGTGCACTGGCAGACGTTGGCAGAGTACACGCTGTAGGCCTGACACACAGACGCTTGCAGACAACTAACTGCTATTCAATCTATTACAGTGAAAATTTGTTTTTTGTTTTTAAATGCACGCTATTGTGACACCAAATAAGAGTGGCACTGTGCACTGGCAGAGGTTGGCAGAGTACATGCTGTAGGCCTGACACCCGCTTGAAGGACACTGACTGCTATTAGATTACAGTCAAAAACGTTTTTGTTTTTAAATGCACGCTATTGTGACACCAGATATGAGTGGCACTGTGCACTGGCAGAGGTTGGCCGAGTACACGCTGTAGGCCTGACACACAGACGCTTGCAGACAACTAACTGCTATTCAATCTATTACAGTGAAAAAAAAATTTTGTTTTAAATGCAAGCTATTGTGACACCAGATATGAGTGGTGGCACTGGGCAAGTGGTCACAGTATCCGCTGTGAGCCTGACACAGAAGCTGGCAGGCAGGCAACTGCAATTAGTTTACACAGGAAAAAAAAGCAGACTGATGTTCTATCCCTAAAAAGGGCTTTTTGGGGTGCTGTCCTTACAGCAGAGATCAGATGAGTCCTTCAGGACTGTAGTGGACACTGAATACACTAGCCTAGCTAGCCATTTCCCTATCAAATCAGCAGCAGCTACACTTTCCCTCCTCTCACTAAGAATGCAGCTTCAGAATGAATCTAAAATGGATGCTGTACAGGAGGTGGGAGGGTCTGGAAGGGAGGGTCTGCTGCTGATTGGCTGGAATGTGTCTGCTGACTGTGAGGCACAGGGTCAAAGTTTACTCAATGATGATGAATAGGGGGCGGATCGAACCGCGCATATGTTCGCCCGCCGTGACGAATGCGAACACGCTATGTTCGCCAGGAACTATTCGCCAGCGAACCGTTCGGTACATCACTAGATGTCATTATGGAGGAGTGGAAGATGACTCTAGTGGCAACGTGTGAAGCGCTTGTGAACTGCATGCCCATGAGGGTTAAGACAGTGCTGGAAAATAATGGTGGCACCACAAAATATTAACACTTTGGGCCCAGTTTGGCCATTTCCACTTAGGGGTGTACTCCCTTTTCTTGCCAACAGTTTAAACATTAATGGCTGAGTGATGAGTTATTTTTAGGGGACAGCAAATTTACACTGTTATACAGGCTGTACACTTACTACTTTACATTGTACAGAGTGTCATTTCTTCAGTGTTGTCACATGAAAAGATATAATAAAATATTTACAAAAATGTGAGTACTCACTTTTGTGAGATACTGTACATAATATTCTGTTAGACCTGAGATTCAATCTTGGTATCCATATTAATCCCCTAACAGGTATGTTAATAACCCTGGCTATCAGTACCATTGCAATATTGTATGTCATTAGCCTACATTTATTCTAGTATCATATACTAATATATTTCATTTGGGGTGCAATTCATTAATCAGCCTCCTTACACTAGGTTCAAACGACTAAAAAGTATGTTTCAAATTTGACTCGTTCAATTCAACCCAACTACCTTCTTTATAATTAGTCAAGGTCAAGTTCTTTACTGGCTGTAGGGTAATGTTAGAATCCCAATAGTAAAGGTTTCTAAGCATTCCATGCCTTAGCTTAGAGGTCCCAAAAGGACAACACCCATCCTCATACTCTGAGTTATTTTGCCCCTCGACCAACATCATAGCTAGCGACTCGCAAGATTTTATAGCTAGGGCCTTACCTATCACCCACTTGGTTAATCTTTTTGTGGCAGGACCGCTGCCTGTTCGTGAATTGCTGTATTATTTTCCCCATTATTTCCGTATCAATGTGTCTGCTCCCTGTTCAGGAGGTCTTACATGAAGGGAATGCATTCACCTCCCCAACGGGGACCACCCCGACAACTCATTTAGAATGTTGGGTTAGAACGCTCGCACCTCGTAACAAGGTGTCAAAACCACAAACCGCAATGGAAGCCTCAGCGTGTGCCTCCCCTGGGTTGCAGCCCATTCGCTAGATGAACGCCATCCAGGGGGAGACTTCATGGATTGCTTCCCACCTCATTCGGTTCCCAAACGAGGACCTCCCCTGTGCCCCTTGGAGTGTTCGCACCAATCAATTAGAATGTTGGCAACTTGCAACATAAGTGTGAAACCGCAAGGGAAGTAATTAAGGAGTGCTTTCCTGGGTGGTCGCTGCTTGTATAGACGCGGAGGCCAGGGGGAGCATTTGTGTCCTGAACGGAGAATCTTCCCTTGCCTGGTTTCACCCAGGGACCCCGCGAGCGGAGGCTGTTCATGAAGTTTACCGTTTTGGGGGTCCATGAGATTGGTAGGGACAATGGTGGTTTGGCTGGCTTTCTGTAGCTGGGAGTCAAAGAGGTGGAAAGCTTTCCCGCTCTGGGACTGCCAGGTACAGGAGCTCATGGGATGAAGACCCCCTTGTCATCGGAGGTGGAAAACCCTGAGAATGGGTAGTGGGAACAGGGGACAAAGTGACTGGAGTTCTGTTTCCATCAGGAGACCCTTGGAAGGGGGGGACCCTAGGAGAGGGCACAGAGTGGTGCAAACAAGGGACAAAGGGACTGGGGTTCCAGTACAGTTATACGACCCCTTGGTGGGGGAGGACGCTGGGAGGGGACATTGTCTTTATGTGTGATCCACCCCTTGGATGGGGAAAATATAAAGCAGAGTGTGACCAATATTCAATCATTGTGAATTGTCATCCTTCTCAAAGTTCCCTCTTAATCACAAGATTTCAAATTATACATTTCACCAATATCCATGTATTTACTGAAACACTTCTATTGTTTTGTCACAGTAAATTTCAACGTCATTGCTCCTTCAGTTAGCAATGCAACAATTGGTTCTACAGCAGTATTGCATTGTGATCTTGACCCTGCAACCAATGCTGAAAATATGGAAATAAGGTGGTACAAATCAAATCCAATTCCTTACGTGCATCTTTACGTTAAAGGAACTAATGAAGTTACTGAGCAGATGCCAGAATTTCAAGGAAGAACAGAACTCAACATTGAGCACTCTGGAAAAACTAGGATTTTTCTTCACATTCATAATGTGAGGCCCTCTGATGAAGGAGATTACAATTGTTTCTTTGCCTCAGATTCCTTTTATAACGGTGCTATTCAGACATTGGAGGTGGCAGGTTAGTAAACAGATATGCCATTCAAATGCAAATGTATACACAATATGTAATATAACAAAGTGAATTTGAAATAAAACAAAAACAGAACTACAAACAGCACTAGCACTTTAAGGTTATTCACTATTTCATAAATTGTTGGAAATTCAACCAATTAATTACATGTTAAATACCAAAAGTCCTCTTCTGCTTATTACTATTAACTCTCACTGTGTCATTTATTGAGCATATGGGACTTTTTCCTGGGTCTATCGTATTAGGGGATCTGTGGACTTGGTACCCAGCAACCTTCATTGTGCATGAAAGTCCAGGATGATCCACTGCAAATGTTCCTCCTCAGAAAGCTAGTTCATGGTAACCAACCTTTAAAGGAGTTAAACTGTTTGTATACTTGTTTGCAAAAAACATTATATAACAGGAGAGGTTTAAAAAGAGGATTGTAAATGTAATTCCAACAAGATTCCTACTCTATAAAAAAAAAAAAGAAAACACTTAAAAAATAATTTTTATATTTTCTTAGTATATGTAGCCAAAATAATGAATAGAGTATTTTTTTTTTGTCTATGAGTATTTATATATATATTAGAAGTAAAAAAATGCAGCAATTAGCAGATCCCAACATAAAGCACCTTGACTCCAGCAGATGGTGCCACTCGACCAGTAAACTCAAACCAGGCCATGAATGAGAAAATATAGGAGGTAGAGAAAGGGAAATAAAAAAGGTATCCAATGTACTTTCAACTAAAAGGCACTTATTTGCATGACTCCCAATGACTGCAAGTACCATAAACACTTTAATCAGTTGGCATGGCTGCAGTACCTACAGTGTCCCTTTAAATGTCATTTTACTCCTTTTACCTGATTCTTAGTTATTCTTCTTAATAGACAACAACTGTATTTATATATTTTCATTTGCAGCAATGGGATCTGATCCAACTATTCATACTGAAAATTATGTGAATGATGGGATAAGACTTTCATGTAGATCGAAAGGCTGGTATCCCAAACCTCAAGTGATATGGAGATCTGAAAATGAGGCCCATTTACCACATTCAGTGTCTGAAGTATCCAAGAATAAAGATGGTTTATATGAAATCAAAGCTTTTGTAAATGCAAACTCCAATGTTACATATTCATGTGGAGTCAGGAACCCTATATTAAAACATGATGTACAATCATCAATCCATATTTCAGGTTAGTATTTAGAAGAATATTAAAATAAAAATTGACCTTATCTTTATTAACAAAATATATTTATATATATTTATGAAACCGAGAGGGCTGCTCTCGTCTAAACATGCATACTTATAAGGGTGCTGTTGGGGCAAATTCCTACAACATACAAGACCCAGAACGTATTCACTAAGCAGCAATTTCAAAGCTCACAGAATGTAAAAGGTTTATTTAAAAACACCTCAAGTAGGCAAAAATAATGGGGGATTAGTTACAGTATATGATCATACATTGCATAAGTCTGCCACAACATCAATGTACGTTGTTGGCAGGTACTACTCTAGCAACCCAATGCCTGCTCTTATGAGATTAATCCACTACTTGGTAAATGCTTCCTCCTGGGACTTTCTGCAGTGCAAGGTTAAACAGAGCTCTGGAATGAGGCACCTGTGACATGGAGGGGTGCAAAACCAGGGATTTGACCAGGACTCCAAAATATATATATATGAAACCAAGAGGCTGCACTCACCTGAGCATGCATACATTATAAGAGTGCTACTGGGGCCAATACATACAACATACAAGCAAGATCCAGCGAACCCTACTTTAGCATCTGTTCATGTTGGCCATTGTCCCCTACCACAAATATGATGAAGTATGTGTTTATTTGGAATGTTTATGTTTTTTCTGCATTAATTTATTTCATTTTTTTGTTTTGAAGAATTTAGTCTTTATAGGTTTACAAACGCTATTCATGAATGTAACAAGATATTGTGAATGATACAATCTTCATGTAGAGGTCCCAATCATATCATTGTGAAAAAAACATGTTTAGTTCTGTTCTGAAAACGTATTAATAGTGCAATGGCATGTATTGTTTGTTTCTTATTTCAGATGTATTGCTGGCAAATCTAAAAAGGAACTACGTTTCACGTTTCATAATGATGTATTCCGTTTTTTGTGCCTTCATCGCATTCATAATTATGCTTATCAAAGGCCATGCAGATAATCTGACATCTATAAAAGGTGGGTTATTTTAAAGAGTGTTTAGCTCCTTAAATATTGAGAGTTATGAAGAAAAAAAAACATATTGTTAACCAAAGATTATTTAAAGGGACACTATAGTCACCCGAACAACTACAGCTTAATGTAGTTGTTCTGGTGAGTAGAATCATTACATTCTAGCATGGAGACGCTGAATTTTCCTCATAGAGCTGCATTGAATCAATGCATCACTATGAGGAGGTGCTGATTGGCCAAGCCGGTGTTTGGCCCTGCACCCATCCCGCCTCCTTGCCGATTTCAGCCAATCCAATGCTTTACCTGTGGGAAAGTACTGGATTGGCTGAAATCAGAAATTCTGATGATGTCAGCAAGGAGACGGATCAGAGGCAGTGCCAGCACCGGCGACCCCTTGCATAGCTGGAAATAAGGTGAGTTTTATTACCTTTTAAGATGGTTAAGCGGGGGCAAAATTGTTAAGGGGGAAACATTTTTTTGTTTTTAACACTATAAGGTCAGGAATACATGTTTGTGTTCCTGACCCTACAGTTTTCCTTTAATCCCTTAACGACGACTGACGGACCAGATCCGTCACGCGGTAAAATAAACCCCAGATCGCTGCGATCGCCGCGATCCCGGGGTTAACGGTGCTCCGGTCTGCCTCTGTATTAGAGGCAGACCAGGAGCACCCGATCGGGCTGTCCCAGCACCGGTGCTCGCTCTACCAGCATGTCAGAGCGAGCACATGTACTCAGTATACTTACCTTCCGCCTCTCTGCACTTCCGGGTTCTGTGTGAAGTGCAGGGAGACGGATCAGTGCTGATCCTGCCCCCTGTGTAAAAAAAAATAAAGTTTTAATAAAATCCCACCCCCTTTACCCATTTTAATAAAAAATTAACCCCTTCACTGTAGTCAGTTTTCAATTGGCAGGGATTACATTTTACTATTTTTATCCCTCAGGGGTTAAATTTATTTGATTCATTCATTTAAATATTTAAAAATTATATATTTAGCTAGCTGGGGTGGGTGGAAGTTAGTGGGGAATTGGGTGTCAGGCTAACTAGGGGTTAATGTTAAAAAAAGTTTTACAATAAACTTTCAAAAGTTAAACATTTATTTTAAAAAAGTTCATTTGAACAGGGTTTTTATCAATCCTTATCAATCTATTGTTCCTGAAACATATTGTAATTTACTCATTTATTGGATTTCTCCAATTTTTATAATAGGGTTAACCGCTGCAGAAGTTGGTGCTACATAAATGCCAAAATAAAAATAAATAAGAAAGGTAGAATTGTTGGGAATTCAAAATGAATTTCAAATTGAAGTTCAAAATAGCCAAACTGAAAAAATGCTTGTAGTCCAGCAACTAAGAAAAACTCACAGGCACTCCAAATGTGAAGCCGCAGGAGGTCTTTGTCAAGCTTGACAGAAGACCTCTAGTCAGGTCGAAATGTTGCTGTGCATTTCGTTGCAATAAATCTGCCTGCGGCTTCATATTTGGAGTGCCTGTGTGTTTTTCTTGTTTGCATTATCGTGGTGGGATTGCTGGTCCTGCTCAAGAGCACCCGTGGACTTTGGGAGTGAGTGTGGTTCCTGCCATCTATGTTGCTATGTAGTTCAGCAACTTTGAAATTTACTTTATATTTACTATTTCTCCTGAAATACAGCAAGTATGTCATAATCTTCTTGAATTTACTCTCCATGTAATTTTATGTGAGATATTTGAATAAAATAACTGTTGGGTCATAAAGAAAATAAAATAAAATCTTGGGCTTACTCCCGTTTAGAATCATCTATAAAAAAAATATTATTTAGAAAACTGGAAAAATAACGAAAATAGTAGACCAAAACAAAATAAAATCTTTTTCCTAGACTTGTCTCAGATTATAACATCCCTAATAAAGAAATGTTTAACTACTTAAGATTGGGAGGCTTCCTCTCGAAACATCTGTATAAAGGAAATCCAGAAATAATTAAAGATTTAGACATTTTACTGAAACAATATAACTATAAAGGTTTCATGTCTAAGTGTGCCCAGATTGTATATGAAATGTTATCTAGAACTGAACCAATAAGTGGGAACATGATCTTAAGATCAAGATTGATCAATATGAATGGGAAAGATCCGTTGACACCACATATAAATACATACATTGTATTAATTTAATAGAAAAACAATATAAGGTACAGAACAGGTGGTACTTGGTACCGGCAAGAACAGAGAAATTGAAAGATATTAGCAGAGATTCAGATATTTACTGTTGGAGATGCGTAAAAGACAAAGGAAGTATGATACATATGTGGTGGAGTTCTCCATTAATAAGTAAGCTGGGTGAAAAAAGTGTTCAAATTTATAGAAGATATAAGTAATAAGAAACTAGAAAAAATCCCAGAACTGACCCTACTACATTTAAAGATTAATATAACACAAAGATATCCTTCCTATAATTTTACATATACTAACTGCAGTAAAACTAATGATTGGAAAAAAACTGGAAAACAAGTAACATTCCTAAACTGGAGACATTAATCGAGGAACTCATCTGGCAATGCAAAATGGAAAAGGGCTACCAAAAAATAGATCAAGTAAAAACAAACAGAAAGATCAACTGGGAATTTTGGCAATACAAATTAGAATCCCTGTAGCAGCATGTATGATTATAATCAGATAAGGTTAATACATTGATTTTTATTTGTGACTCTCTCTCAAGGGATAGTTAGGTGACTTTGTGTGTGTAAATGTAACAAAAATTAGTAATTCATTGGTGACACTATCGAGATTTAATACTTTATACTTTATACTTTATAATTCTGAAAGGAAAAGGCTAAAAAAGAGAAAGGAAAGGTATGAGAAAAAAATTAATGAAAGGGAAGAAGAAAGGAAAGAAAAAATGGGGAAAGAAAAGAAAAAGGAAAAAGTTATACAGAAGATAAAATGTGGCTTGCAATTATTATTTTGTGTGTGTGTTTTTGTATATGAGAAAGTGTTATAAAGAGGAATAAAAAAAAACCTGTTGGGTCATGCAGGTCACATTAACTCGCATTCATAATATATTGAATATAGAAACAGGGATTGCATTTATGAGGAATGCCGTGAGTTTTATAGGGTGCTGGCTAGAGACAACTAGAATTGGTGAGCATTGGACAAACCAAACCAATAGAAAACCCGTGATCGTGTATATTTTTCTAATTAGAAATAATTTATTCAGGGTGTCATATTTCAGGTGGAGATCCCCAATGGCACATCATCTTTATTATGGCAACTATAATATATTATAATACGTAGTTTATTCTATAACAGGGGTAAGCAACCTTCAGCACTCCAGATGTTGTGGTCAACACCTCCTATAATATTCTTACAGATATTATCCTGGCAAAGCATCAATGGAGACGAAGTCCATAACATATGCAGTGCCAATGGTTGCCTACCCCTGTAATAGAGCGTTCATTTCCTCAATGATATGAAGATGCCTTTGACATTGGGAAGCATCAAATTAAGGTGTTTTGCAAATTGAAATTTAAAACTGAAATTGGTATATTTCAAGAATCAGTCAATACACAATGTTCAGACTGAAGAATGGAATTTGAGAACAAACATTTAAGATGGTTGAATGTAATTAGGAATTTACTAATGAGTGTTATCATATGATTCAAGTTGCTCTATATACTTAATAGAGACAATTTTTCTAAAAACCCTACCATACTTGTCCAAATGGCAATTAATGAACTAGCATTGTTTCCTTATATTACATAGAACAGAATTATTGGTTAGATTGAATCTTTGGTATAATAGACAATTTTAACTCTGGTCATGAGATACAAACATACAAAATTAAACTCTGTGCTCAAACTCCCACTACTATAGTACAGATCAGTTCCAATACCAGAGCAGTATTTTCCACGAGGCTAAAAAGGCATTTGCCTTGGTTAGCATTTTCTGGGGAGGCGGCAACAAATTCTGTCCTCAAATGCCCTGGCAGATGCCTTGTTAGCCTCCTATCATGAGGAGATCTAAAGCTGGCATGCTGGCCACCTTAGGGCCATCCAAGGTGGGTAGCCATGTGTACTGTAGCTGGGCAGTGAGGGAGCATTGATCTCTGTGCTCTTCTTGCTATGCTGCCTGCTGTGAAGCTGGGAGCCAAAATATGACATCACTCCAGCCTCGGCATCACTAAGCAGATCACGAAGGTGCACCTCCATTGTGTCTAGCAGCCAACCCAGCAGCCCGGTAAGCAGACCAGTTAGCAGCCCACCTAGCATCTACACTGGATCCCAGGAGTAGCATTCCCAGGGAGAGAATCAACTCCAGCTCTCCAAAAGATAAGATGGGTGAACCTAAATTAAAATTAAAAAAAATATATATAATTTGTAGGTGTTTGAAAAAATGTGTGTGAGTGTGCAGCATCAGTATAAACTGGAGGTTATTTTTAGTATAACTCCAACGGTAATTTAAGTGTAGTGATGTCGCGAACATAAAATTTTCAGTTTGCGAACGGCGGACGCGAACGTCCGCAAATGTTCGCGAACCGGCGAACCGTGCGAACCGCCATAGCCTTCAATAGGCAGGCGAATTTTAAAACCCACAATATAGGTTGAAGGAAGGGGGAGGAGACCTACTCTCCTCCCCCCCCCGGCCCCCACCCCTGGGTTCGGGTGGGGGCCATAATGATAATGAGGGGGGGGACCTACTGTCCTCCGCCCCCCGGCCCCCACCCCTGTGCGGCGGGTGGGGGCCATAATGATAATGAGGGGGGGGGGCTACTTCCCCCCCCCGGCCCCCACCCCTGGGCGGCGGGTGGGGGCCATAAAGATAATGAGGGGGGACCTACTGTCCTCCCCCTCTCCGGCCCCCACCCCTGTGCGGCGGGTGGGGGCCCTAAAATTAACAATAGGGGGGGGACCTATTGTCCCCCCCCGGCCCCCACCCCTGAGCGGTGGGTGGGGGCCCTAAAATTAACAATAGGGGGGGACCTATTGTCCCCCCCGGCCCCCACCCCTGAGCGGTGGGTGGGGGCCCTAAAATTAACAATAGGGGGGGACCTATTGTCCCCCCCCGGCCCCCACCCCTGAGCAGTGGGTGGGGGCCCTAAAATTAACAATAGGGGGGGGACCTATTGTCCCCCCCGGCCCCCACCCCTGAGCGGTGGGTGCCCTAAAATTAACAATAGGGGGGGACCTATTGTCCCCCCCCGGCCCCCACCCCTGAGCAGTGGGTGGGGGCCCTAAAATTAACAATAAGGGGGGGACCTATTGTCCCCCCCCGGCCCCCACCCCTGAGCGGTGGGTGGGGGCCCTAAAATTAACAATAAGGGGGGGACCTATTGTCCCCCCCCGGCCCCCACCCCTGAGCGGTGGGTGGGGGCCCTAAAATTAACCTATTGTGGGGGCCCTAAATACAAAGGGAGGGGGGGTGCCCTTGTTAACCCTCCCCCCCCAAAAAAATGATCTACCTACCTACCCCCCTCACCCTAAAAATAATGAGGGGGGGGACCTTTAACTAAAACCCTGTAAAAAAAATAGATAAAAACAACTTACCATTTGATGTTGCCACGCCCTGCAATTAGGCTAAGAACACTCTGATTGGCTGGTTTAAGCCAATCAGAGTGCTCTTTGTCATTTTACACAGTGTGGGAAAATTCCAAAGAACTTTCCCACGCGTGTAAAATGACACAGAGCACTGTTATTGGATGGCTTGAAATCCATCCAATCACAGTGCTCTGTGTCATTTTACACAGCGTGGGAAAATTGATCTTTCCCACGCTGTGTAAAATGACACAGAGCACTGTGATTGGATGGCTTGAAATCCATCCAATCACAGTGCTCTGTGTCATTTTACACAGCGTGGGAAAATTGATCTTTCCCACGCTGTGTAAAATGACACAGAGCACTGTGATTGGATGGATTTCAAGCCATCCAATCACAGTGCTCTGTGTCATTTTACACGCGTGGGAAAGTTCTTTGGAGTTTTCCCACGCTGTGTAAAATGACAAAGAGCACTCTGATTGGCTTAAACCAGCCAATCAGAGTGTTCTTAGCCTAATTGCAGGGCGTGGCAAGGCTTTATAAGCCTTCCCCCGCCCTGCAGAGCTCAGTCTGCGCGGAGCCCTCCATGGGTGAAGATGGATAATTTTTTTGTGCGGCCGTTTTTTTTTTGTTTTTTTTTAATTGCGTCGGTTATTATGGTTTTTTTTTTTGCCCTTTTTTGGGGCTGAAAAAAGAAGATTGTAGAAGAAAGAAAACATCAAATGGTAAGTTGTTTTTATCTATTTTTTTTCCCAGGGTTTTAGTTAAAGGCCCCCCCTCATTATTTTTAGGGTGAGGGGGGTAGGTAGGTAGATAATTTTTTTTGGGGGGGGGGAAGGGTTAACAAGGGCACCCCCCCTTTGTATTTAGGGCCCCCACCCACCGCTCAGGGGTGGGGGCTGGGGGGCGGACAATAGGTCCCCCCCTTATTGTTAATTTTAGGGCCCCCACCCACTGCTCAGGGGTGGGGGCGGGGGGGACAATAGGTCCCCCCTTATTATTACTTTTAGGGCCCCCACCCACCGCTCAGGGGTGGGGGCCGGGGGGGGGGACAATAGGTCCCCCCCTTATTGTTAATTTTAGGGCCCCCACCCGCCGCTCAGGGGTGAGGGCCGGGGGGGGACAATAGGTCCCCCCTAATTGTTATTTTTAGGGCCCCCACCCGCCGCTCAGGGGTGGGGGCCAGGGGGGGACAATAGGTCCCCCTCTTATTGTGATTTTTAGGACCCCCCCTTTTTTTTTTAACAGTGAGCAGCCACAGGCTGCTCACTGTTTAATAGACATGCCCCTACTCGCGGTATTGCGAGTAGGGGCACAATTTACTAATACTAAGTAATTTTTACTTAGTATTAGTAAATTAATAGGGGGCGGACCGAACATCGCATATGTTCGCCCGCCGTGGCGAACGCGAACACACTAAGTTCGCCGGGAACTATTCGCCGGCAAACAGTTCGGTACATCACTATTTAAGTGTAAGCTAACCTGCCATGTCAAGGCAAAACCTCTTAGGTCCTACACTAACTAACTTCACTTTGCTGTCTTCAGTCAAAATGATAACTCTCTCAGACAGAGAGCAGTTTTTTTTTGTAAATGGAACAGAATGGTCTGCATTATTCAGTTACAGTAGATATATTTAACAATCTAATTTTAATGAGTGTTGAGTTGAGAATAAATGTTCTTTTATTTTTCAGGTGTTCATTCTTCAGAAAAAGGTAAACAAAAATTCAATTTGTAACTTTCTTAAATAATAAATCTTGGAATCAAGGCAATAGGTGTAATGCCTACTTATAAGTTAAATCTTCTCCAAAAACTCACTTAGTAAAGATGGAAAAGGAGTGGTCATTAGTAATTCCTAACTTTAAATGACTGCATGTACTTTATATACTCAGTTCTGTTTACAAGAAAGTAAACCGTACCTGTCATGGTACACACACATTTAAATGGCAGCACAATATAAATTTGATATATATAATATCTTAAAACTCTGTTTAAAAACATACTCACTCACCCGAGAGTTACCCTACTTGGGGAAGTTACCAAGAACAGTCAATGTTATCAGATAAGGGAGGTGATAACAGCCTTGTTTATCCATTTTGCTTTGTAGCCTGTATACATTTTTCCCATAAGGGATACTAAATTGTGCACTGATGTAGAGCTGTGATTGTTATCTTTGTCCTAAAGGCACATCGAAAGTCCAGATTTGGTCAATGACAATATTCTGAGTTGTAGTTGGACCTTGAGGACTAGGTTGGGAACCTCTTATCTAAAGTATCATAATTTTACAACAGCTGTGGGGATGACATAGGTCCAGTGTTCATTCAATACTAATAATATAAAACTTTGTTAATGGAAGTTCCATCAATGATGAAATTTGAATGTTTGAGTGTCCACTTTGAATGCACTGATGTCTTTTTGTTTTTCTACAGATAAACTAACTAATAAAATAAGTAAGTTGATATCATCTTGGTGATTAAATCAAATTTGCAAAAGTACTATTAGTTGCATAAATCAATGACTGATTAGATTTTCATATAATTTTAATCTTATTCTTAACTACCAACATCTGAGCTTATGACATTGTACTTTAATTTATGTGAAATAGATAAAATAGCTAGCATACTCAACAATCAATAGTTGCTCAAATATGCACTAAACAGGCATTGATTTTTGTTTGTTTTTATTGTTCTGCTCTATATGAGTTTATATTCAGGTTATGGCATCTTTGAACTTTAATTACTTTAGTTTTATTTGCATCTTTTCCATCTTTTTCCAACATTAACCCATTTTTATTTCCCACTTTCACCCCACTTGGAGACTCGAAACAATCTACATGTAAAGAATTGCTCGTCGGTCATGTAGGTTAAATAGTATGTTAAAAATATTGGTATTAAAGGAAAACTGTCACATCAAAACTATTTTTAATATAACTATACTTTCTTCAAGTATTAAAAGGAAATGGATTTTTTTTAAATCAAATATTCTGATAGTAATCTAGACACCAAAGAGGAAAAATAAATAAAATAATTAAGTGCTAAAGTGCAGAACCATGCTTAGAATGCTGGTTACCTGCACTGTGAATAAAAGTACCCAGTGAAAGAAACCTGACGCGTGTTTCGGTGCCCTTGTGTGTGCACCTTCGTCAGGGGTACAAACGAAACTGACCTGAAGCCCTCTTAAGTAGGGCTTTACCTTGCTTGAAACTTTGTGTTGAACGAATGTCCTGCTGCCACATATCCCAGGGGTGGTACCATTATGATGATGTCACTAATATGCAAATTAGAGCTTTTGAAGTGACTAATCAGTACTCGGAACGTCACTCTTAGTTGCTAGCTGGTCAGAGTGACGATTAACTCTAAACTCGCTGGAATTGTGATGTTCATTCATGTTGCAAGAAGAGTTGAAACAGTGTTGTCTATTTGTATCGTTCCTTCGATTAGGAATCTAAGTCAGACAGAAATTGGATTCATGCTTAATGTTTAGTCATATTCAGTGCATTCAGTGCTCCGTTTTAATGAATTATATTAAAGATATTGCTCTTATAAATTGGCTGCCCATTCTTGTACCTGTATCGCACAAGGTAAGGTAGTTAACCCTTCATGTGTCCTTAGAGACTGTTAAAGTCTTGGAAAGCCAATATGGGAATAGACAGAGTTTACTGTCTATTGGTACTGTGAATTGAGTATATTCACTGTATTGAAACTGCATGATCTTATTTATCTATGTCTAGATCCCATATCTTGAGATCGAAAGTTCTTACGAGTAGTAAGAATATTGCAAATGTATATTGGCTTATATCGCACGGAGCAAGGTATTTAACCCTTCATGTGCCGATTGTCCTTAGAGGCTGTTAAGATCTTGGAAAACCCATATTTGAGTGGACAGAGTTTCTTGTCTACAAATACTGTGTATTAAATATATTCATTGTATTGAGACTTCATGATCTTATTGGTCTGTGTCTAGATCCCATACCTTGAGATCGAGAGTTATTACAGAAGTATAAAGAAATTGTTCTAACTCTATTTGTGTGGGTATATTTATATCTTCTCAAGATTGAATGGATATACTTGTAATTATCTTCAGTTGTGGTTAACAATATCAATATATCTACTTGCTAAGGATATGGCATCCTTAGATATCTGTCAAGCACTGGATTATAGTTGCCTATGGGCTTTTCTGATAGTTGAGAAAATGTGGCTGAAGCTTTAAAGCTTAGTAAGAGGGGATCTTGTATTTAGTTATGAGCAGCAGAGGGTAAAGCTCTTCAGAAGGTCTTATTCCGTAAGTGGTTATGGGTGGTCAGATAAACACAAATTTACATATTTACATATTTACAAATAGGAGATTAAGCGTGCTTATTATATCCTGGGTAGGCAGGTAGTTTAGTCTGAAATGAAGGAGGTGTATGAAAAGCCTTCATTAAGACCTAGAGGAGAGAGCGTCTTTAGTTTGTAGATCTAATAGCTCTTGTGGTGGAGGAGCTTTTTATCAAGATCACCCTTTCTAGGACCTAGTTTGATTTTCTCGATTCCATTGAATCGTAATCCTTGTGAAGAGCCACCATGATGGAGTTTCAAGTGTCTCGAAATTGGAGTGTCTATTCGTCTAGTTGGATTTATTGAATTAACATGTTCCAAAATACGTTTCTTGAAGGGTCTGTTCATTTTATCTACGTATTTGAGGTTGCAACTGCATGTTAATAGGTAAATCAAACCCACTGTATGGCAGTTGAAGAAAGTGTTGGTTTTGTATGTTTCAATATCGTCCGAATCAGAGAAAGTGTTAGATTGTCTACGAATGAACTTACATGCCTTCCACCGTCCACATTGAAATGTCCCCTCAGCAGGGGATTTGAGCCAAGTTGAGATGTTTGTTTTGGTAGATAGATGGCTAGGTACCAGCATGTCTTTTAGGTTGCGGCCTCTTCTGGCTGCCATGCATACATGGGATGTAAGAACCTCTTTAAGATGTTGGTCCTGATGCAATAGTGGGCAATATCTTACCAGTGTACTTTTGACTGCATACCAGCCTGAATCGTAGGTACCTATGCATCTGATAATGTTTGGTTCACTTCTTTGTTCTTGGTTATCTAAAGTGATGTCGCGAACATAAAATTTTCGGTTCGCGAACGGCGAACGCAAACTTCCTCAAACGTTCGCGAACCGGCGAACCGCCATTGACTTCAATGGGCAGGCGAATTTTAAAACCCACAGGGACTCTTTCTGGCCACAATAGTGATGGAAAAGTTGTTTCAAGGGGACTAACACCTGGACTGTGGCATGCCGGGGGGGGGGGGGAGGAATCATGGCAAAACTACCATGGAAAATTACACAGTTGATGCAGTCTGGTTTTAATCCATAAAGGGCATCATTCACCTAACATTCCTAAATCACAATGGATATGGATTGACACCTGACATATGACATATTGACACCTTGACATATGGATTGACACCTGTCCTCAGAGACCCTGATACACACTGACACAGAGCAGAATAGGGACTGTTCCCCCTACAGATATGGCAGATATGGATTGACACCTGTCCTCAGGGACCCTGATGCACACTGACACAGAGCAGAATAGGGACTGTTCCCCCTACATAGGGTCACATGGTAGATATGGATTGACACCTGTCCTCAGGGACCCTGATACACACTGACACAGAGCAGAATAGGGACTGTTCCCCCTACATAGGGTCACTTGGCAGATATGGATTGACACCTGTCCTCAGGGACCCTAATACACACTGACACAGAGCAGAAGAGGGACTGTTCCCCCTACATAGGGTCACTTGGCAGATATGGATTGACACCTGTCCTCAGGGTCCCTGATACACACTGACACAGAGCAGAATAGGGACTGTTCCCCCTACATAGGGTCACTTGGCAGATATGGATTGACACCTATCCTCAGGGACCCTGATACACACTGACACAGAGCAGAATAGGGACTGTTCCTCCTACATAGGGTCACTTGGCAGATATGGATTGACACCTATCCTAAGGATCGCTGATACACACTGACACAGAGCAGAATAGGGACTGTTCCCCCTACATAAGGTCACTTGTCAGATATGGATTGACACCTGTCCTCAGGGAGCCTGATACACACTGACACAGAGCAGAATACGGACTATTCCCCCTACATAGGGTCACTAGGCAGATATGGATTGACACCTGTCCTCAGGGACCCTGATACACACTGACACAGAGCAGAATAGGGACTGTTCCTCCTACATAGGGTCACTTGGCAGATATGGATTGACACCTGTCCTCAGAGACCCTGAGGGCATGTCCTCCATCAACAACATGTCTTTAAAGCGTCCTGTCCTTGCTGGCGTGGTCGTGGGATGAGGAGGATTACTTTCACCTCTTCCCCTGTTAGATTCCCGTTGTGCTGTGACATCACCCTTATACGCTGTGTAAAGCATACTTTTTAATTTATTTTGAAAATGATGCATCCTTTCCGACTTGTAATTTGGTAACATTTCAGCCACTTTCGGCTTATACCGGGGTTCTAGTAGCGTGGACACCCAGTACAGATCGTTCTCCTTCAGCCTTTTTATACGAGGGTCCCTCAACAGGCACGACAGCATGAAAGACCCCATTTGCACAAGGTTGGATGCTGAGCTACTCATTTCCCATTCCTCCTCCTCAGTGATCTCAATGAAGGTATGTTCTTCCCCCAGCCACGTACAACACCACGGGTACCAGATAGGTGACAAAGAGCACCCTGGGATGCCTGTTGTGGTTGGTCTTCCTCCTCCTCCTCCTCAAAGCCACATTCCTCCTCTGACTCCTCTTCCTCACAATCCTCTTCCAGTGCTGCCGCAGGTCCAGCAAGCGATGCTGATAAGGCTTTTTCTGGTGGTGTTGGTGACCACAACTCTTCCTCTTCGTGCTCATCTACGGCCTGATCCAGCACTCTTCGCAGGGCACGCTCCAGGAAGAAAACAAATGGTATGATGTCGCTGATGGTGCCTTCGGTGCGACTGACTAGGTTTGTCACCTCCTCAAAAGGATGCATGAGCCTACAGGCATTGCGCATAAGCGTCCAGTAACGTGGCAAAAAAATTCCACGCTCCCCAGAGGCTGTCCTAGCACCCCGGTCATACAAATATTCATTAATGGCTTTTTCTTGTTGGAGCAGGTGGTCGAACATTAGGAGTGTTGAATTCCAACGTGTCGGGCTGTCGCAAATCAAGCGCCTCACTGGCATGTTGTTTTGCCGCTGGAAATCTGCAAAGTGCGCCATGGCCGTGTAGGAACGCCTTAAATGGCCACACACCTTCCTGGCCTGCTTCAGGATGTCCTGTAAGCCTGTGTACTTATGCACAAAGCATTGTACGATCAGATTACACACATGTGCCATGCACGGCACATGTGTCAACTTGCCCAACTTCAATGCTGCCAACAAATTTGTTCCATTGTCACAAACCACTTTGCCGATATCCAGTTGCTGCGGAGTCAGCCACTTTTCCACCTGTGCATTCAGGGCGGACAGGAGTGCTTATCCGGTGTGACTCTCTGCTTTCAAGCAAATCAAACCCAAGAAGGTGTGACACTGCCGTATTCGGGATGTGGAATAGTACCTGGGGAGCTGGGGGGGTGCCGTTGATGTGGAGCAAGACGCAGCAGCAGAAGAAGACTCAGCCGAGGAGGTTATGGAAGAGGATGGAGTAGGAGGAGTAGAGGAGGTGGCAGCAGGCCTGCCTGCAAGTCGTGGCGGTGTCACCAACTCCTCTGCAGAGCCATGCATTCCATGCTTGGCAGCCGTCAGCAGGTTTACCCAATGCGCAGTGTAGGTGATATACCTGCCCTGACCATGCATTGCAGACCAGGTATCAGTGGTCAGATGGTCCCTTGCCCCAACACTGTGTGCCAGACATGCCATTACTTCCTTTTGCACAATCGAGTACAGGTTGGGGATTGCCTTTTGTGAAAAGAAATTTCGGCCGGGTACCTTCCACTGCGGTGTCCTAATAGCTAAAAAAAATGTGAACGCCTCAGACTCCTCCAGCTTGTATGGTAAAAGCTGGAGGGCTAGGTGGGTGTTGGACTTCCCACGACTCAGTTTCTTTTGGCACGGGTTGCAAATGGCATCGCTGTTGTCAGAGGCAGACACACAAAAAAAATGCCACACTGCTGAGCTCTGCAATGACAGTATTCTGGTGGTAGACACAGCATGCGTTGATTGGCGTGCTGTCGGGCTGACCCCGGGTGCCGATGCATGCTGTCTGACTATGCCACTAGCTCCTTACGACGACCTCCCCCTGCTTCCAACTCGTCTCCTCCTCCTCCTCCTCTCTGTCTCTCCATCTGAACTTTCGCCCCGTTCTTCTTCTTGCCGAGCGGGCACCCACGTGACATCCATGGACGCATCGTCATCATCAACCGCTTCACTTGTATCTGACAACTCAGCAAAGGAAGCAGCAGCGGGTACATCATCATCATCATCACACCGTACATCCATGTGTGTAATGCTGCCTGCCTGAGACATATCCCGGTTATCTACATCCTCTGGCAATAATGGTTACGCATCACTAATTTCTTCAAACGGATGTGTAAATAACTCCTCTGACATACCAAGTGAAGCGGCTGTGGTGCTAGTGTTGGTGGTGGCGGCAGACGGGTGAGTGGTATCTTGAGAGGGGCCCGAAGCTAAGCTGGAGGAGGATGGTGCGTCAAGGTTCCGAGCGGAAGCTGTAAAAGATTGGGTGTCCTGTGTTAGCCAGTCAACTATGTCCTCAGAACTTTTCAAGTTCAGGGTATGTGGCCTCTGAAAACTGGGCATTATTCTAGGGCAAAACGGAATCACAGCACCACGACCACGATGGCCCCTGCGGGGTGGCCTGCCTCTGCCTGTCATTTTTTTTGGGGATTAGTGGTACTATGCGTGCAAGCTACTGTGAGACCAGATATGAGTGGCACTGTGCAGTGGCAGAGGTTGGCAGAGTACACGCTGTAGGCCTGACACACCCGCTTGAAGACAACTAACTGCTTTTCAATCTCTAACAGTGAAAAAAGATTTTTGTTTTTAAATGCATGCTATAGAGACACCAGATATGATTGGCAATGTGCACTGGAACAGTTCTGGAGAGCACACGCTGAAGGAAGGACTGACAGAGCCGCTTGAAGGACACTGACTGGCTGCTATTAGCTTACACTAGAAACCTTTTTTCTTTGTAAAAGCACGCTATAGAGACACCAGATATGATTGGCAATGTGCACTTGAACAGTTCTGCAGAGAACACACTGTAGGCCTGACACACCCGCTTGAAGACAAGTAACTGCTATTCAATCTATAACAGTGAAAAAAAAATTTTTTTTAAAAGCACGCTATAAAGACACCAGATATGATTGGCAATGTGCACTGGAACAGTTCTGGAGAGCACACGCTGAAGGAAGGACTGACAGAGCCGCTTGAAGGACACTGACTGGCTGCTATTAGCTTACACTAGAAACCTTTTTTCTTTGTAAAAGCACGCTATAGAGACACCAGATATGATTGGCAATGTGCACTTGAACAGTTCTGCAGAGAACACACTGTAGGCCTGACACACCCGCTTGAAGACAAGTAACTGCTATTCAATCTATAACAGTGAAAAAAAAAATTTTTTTAAAAGCACGCTATAGAGACACCAGATATGATTGGCAATGTGCACTGGAACAGTTCTGGAGAGCACACGCTGAAGGAAGGACTGACAGAGCCGCTTGAAGGACACTGACTGGCTGCTATTAGCTTACACTAGAAACCTTTTTTCTTTGTAAAAGCACGCTATAGAGACACCAGATATGATTGGCAATGTGCACTTGAACAGTTCTGCAGAGCACACACTGTAGGCCTGACACATCCGCTTGAAGACAAGTAACTGCTATTCAATCTATAACAGTGAAAAAAACATTTTGTTTTTAAAAGCACGCTATAGAGACACCAGATATGATTGGCAATGTGCACTGGAACAGTTCTGGAGAGCACACGCTGAAGGAAGGACAGTATGACACACAGACGCTTGCAGACAACTAACTGCTATTCAATCTATTATAGTGAAAAAAAAGTTTGTGGGTTTTTAAATGCACGCTATTGTGCCACCAGATATGAGTGGCACTGTGCACTGGCACAGTGAAAAAAGTATTTTTTTTTAAATGCAAGCTATTGTGACACCAGATATGAGTGGTGGCACTGGGCAAGTGGGCACAGTACCCACTGTGAGCCTGACACAGAAGCTGGCAGGCAGGCAGGCAACTGCAATTGGATTACACAAAAAAAAGCAGACTGATGTTTTTTTGGGGTGCTGTCCTTATAGCAGAGATCAGATGAGTCCTTCAGGACTGTAGTGGACACTGAATACACTAGCCTAGCTATACATTTCCCTATCAAATGAGCAGCAGCTACACTTTCCCTCCTCTATCTAAGAATGCAGCTTCAGAATGAATCTAAAATGGATGCTGTACAGGAGGTGGGAGGGTCTGGAAGGGAGGGTCTGCTGCTTATTGGCTGGAATGTGTCTGCTGACTGTGAGGCACAGGGTCAAAGTTTAGTCAATGATGATGAATAGGGGACGGATCGAACCGCGCATGTGTTCGCCCGCCGTGGCGAACGCGAACACGCTATGTTTGCCGGGAACTATTCGCCGGCGAACAGTTTGGTGCATCACTAGTTAACTATACGAAGGTGGGTATTTCTGTCAACAAGGCTCTTAAATATGCTTTCTTCAGACATTTATTCAGATACCCTTTGGCTTTGAATTGAGATCTCAGAGTTATATTTGAAGTCTTCTACTGATGAGCAGTTTCTCCTGAGTTTCAAATATTGTCCGATAGGTATACCCCTTTTCAAGGCAGGAGGATGGTAACTCTCCCAGTTGAGGAAGTTGTTAGTAGCCGTAGGTTTCCTATAGAGAGTCGTGGATAGGAGGTTATCTTGTGTCACTTCAATAGTGACATCTAGAAAGTTGAGTTTTTGTTCCCCAATTTCGTAGGTAAATTTTAGATTAATATCATTAATATTGAGTTCCTCTACAAAATTCATGAACATCTCTTTAGTGCCAGTCCATACGATCATAATGTTGTCAATGTATCTTTTCCATATTTTGACAAATTCCGTGTATTTCCTTAGATGTAGGCCAACGACGACATTCTTTTCCCACCAACCCAGGTGAAGGTTGGCATATGAAGGGGCACAGGCTGTCCCCATGGCCGTACCCTTCACCTGGTGGTAGTATGTACCCTCGAAAAGGAAGTAATTATGGGTTAGAATAAATGAAAGTAGTTGTATGATGAACTCATTATGTTCCCTTAGTGTGGAGTCTCTGGTCTGGAGGAATGTATTCACATGTTTAATGCCGATTGAATGAGGGATTGAGCTGTATAGATCCTGTACATCTAAGCTGCATAATATTGCGTTGTTAGGTGTGGTGATACTGTCAAGTACATTGAGAGTTTGCTTCGGGTCTCTCAAGTGAGATGTAAGGGTTTTAACCAAACCTCTCAACATATGTACTACAATTTTACATCTATACATCAAGATCCTATCCCAGTTATAGACCATATCTATTAAAGTCTGAATTCTGGTAAATAGGAAGTATTCTACTTAGAGTAAACAGAGGATTAGCCATTTGGCTTTGGATAACTTTTTATGACCTTTCATTTTTTTTTATTAATATATGCGTTACAATGCTCATTTGAATATCATTACAATTTTGTTATTATTATCATTCTCCAGTTGACATCCACTTGCTGAGTTTTTTTACTCTGGTAAATGGACTGCTGTCATTTTTTTTTTTTTTTGAATTTTTTTTGGGTTGCGTGTTTGTTCTTTCTTACGTCCATGTAGGAAGGATTGGAGCTGTATGTAGGAGTATTGAGATGTTTGTGGTATATCGTAAAGCTTGCACAATTTCGGGAAGGGCAGTAGCTTGCCTGCCGCGTGTAGATGCGAGAGGTGCGTAGCTCCCCTTGCTTGCCATGGTGTTGCATGGAATGTTGGGATACAATAGGTGATGGCTTCTACAGGGGTTGCCATAGACAGAGGGTGTTTCGATTCGAAACAATTCCTATGTGCTTCCCAGGTGTGTAGTGCTAAGCCAATTTGTGTAGGCAGAGTCGGGATGCCTGGTCTAGTGGACTTATGCAGCCACAGTAGGTTAGCAATCTGGAACGGAGCTATAGCTTGGTTTTCCATTTGTTCCCACTGGGGTTGATTCTTACTAGTGAGATGTGTGAGCAAGGAAGTCAATATCGCTGCTTGGTAATATGATTTAACATGGGGGAACGCCATCCCCCCCTTCCTCACAGGAGCCATCAACACTTTTTGCGAGATTCTCGCTTTACCCATACCCCAAGTGAAATGCAACAACGTTTTTTGTACGTCTTTGAAGTAGGCGTTTGGTGCTCGCCAAGGGAGGTTCCTGAATAAGTACTGAAGTTTTGGCAATATGGTCATTTTTATTGCTATTATGCGCTCTGTCCATGATAGGAAGAGGCGACCCCAACCTCTGAGGATCTCGGCACACTCCCTCCAGACTCTATTGTAATTGGAGGGAAACATTTCATTCGGGTTTTTGGTGAATACCAGGCCTAGATATTTTATGTTCCCAGTTCTCCATTCAAATGGGTATTTCTCCTGGAGGCCAGCTAGCGTTTGTGGGTCTAGGCGGAGGCTCATAGCTTGCGTTTTGGTGGTGTTGAGGGAGTAATAGGACAGCTCTCCGTATTCGGTGATGAGCTGCATAATGTTGTGTAAGGATTTGTCAGGGTTGGTTATATATAGCAGAATATCATCCGCGAACGCGCTAATCTTTATGTGTTTCCCATGCCAGTCTACTCCCTCGATCCCCCTATGTGTTCGAATAGCTGTAAGAAGTGGTTCCAAGGCCAGCACATAGAGCAGGGGGGACAGAGGGCACCCCTGTCTCGTGCCATTCGAGATCTTAAAGGGTTGGGACAAGAACCCAGCTTGTAACACCTGGGCCGTGGGGTTTGAGTACAGGGCAAACATCTGGGTAATAAATTGTTGTGGGAATCCGAACCTCTCCAACACTTGCCTGAGGAAGGGCCAACCCAGGCGGTCAAAGGCTTTTTCCGCATCCAAAGCCAGCAGCAGACCCCCTGGGCCCGACCCCCTCATCTTTTCCAGTACGAGGGACAGTTTCCTAGAGTTATCTGTTCCCTGTCTCCCCAGGACAAACCCCGTTTGGTCGTCGTGTATTAGAGTCGGGAGGATTTTGCTCAATCTGGTGGCCAGGATTTTAGCATAGATCTTAGCATCAGTGTTTAATAAGGAAATGGGTCGAAAGTTTTTGCATTGGTCTGGGGGCTTCCCTGGTTTGGGCAAGGTAACAATCGTAGCCAGCAGCATCTCGGGAGGGAGCTGCCCTGTGTCCGCCGCTGCGCGGAAGGTCCGCACCAGCCACGGGCCAATTAACTCTGCGAATGATTTGTAATATGCGTTGGGTAACCCATCTGCCCCCGGAGATTTCCCCGCAGGCAGATGCTTGATGGTGTCTAGGACTTCCTCTAACGTAATGGGTTCGAGAAGGGCTGTGAGATGTGCGTCGTCAAGTTGTGGGAGGGGGAGCTTCTGTAAGTACGAGCGAATCGAGGATTCGTTCAGTGGGGGGACGTTAGGTTGGTCTTTTAGGTTATATAAGTTCGAATAGTAATTCGCAAATGCTTGCGAGATGTCTAGGGGGTTTTGTACCTTTTTGCCTTCGGTGGTGTGCAGATAAGATATTTTAGACGCTGCTAGTCTTGCCCTCAACCTATTTGCAAGATATTTAGTGGCTTTACCACTGTGGTGGTAAGAGGTTGCTTGCATTTTTTGCAGAAAGTAGGCAGTTTTTGTGGCGTTTAGTTCAGTCAGTCGGTCCGTCAGGGTCTGTACTTGATTAGCCAGTGTATTAGAAGGGTTTGTTTTATTTTTGGCAGTCGCTATAGCCAACAGTTTCTGGCATTCTACCTGTGATTCCTGTCTACATTTTTTTAGGTGTGATGCGCGTCCGATAAAGAGTCCTCTCACCACAGCTTTGTGTGCTAACCACACAGTTGAGTCTGACACCTCTCCCCCGGAGTTTGTTTGGAAATAATTCTCTAATTCCTTTTTTACCTGGGACAGGAATGTGTGATCTTGTAACAATGTTTCATTTAACCGCCAAGTCCCTTTCCCTTTAAACTGGAAGGAGTCAGAGAGCTCTAGATATACCGGGCTGTGGTCCGACCACGTTATCTCACCAATGTGACATTTCGAAACCTGTGCTAATGTCGCTTGGTCTACATAGAATGTATCTATGCGAGTGTAGGTATTGTGTACCTTGGAATGGAAGGTATAATCCCTTTCCCCAGGGTGGAGGACCCTCCAGCTGTCATATAAGTTGTGCAGTGTAAGGTGTGCAGTTAACGATTTGCCCAAGGCTACCAAGTGTCCCCGTCTCACGCTTTGGTGTATCGCTGACGTGTCTTCCTCAGGAGAGGTAATAAAATTGAAATCACCACAGAGGACCAACCCTCCTATTTTTATTTTTTCAATTTGGTGCAGGAGGCGCCGGAGAAATGCCTCTGTTCCCGTGTTAGGGAAGTATGCTGAGACAAGTGTGTATGGGGCGTTATTAAAAAGGCCTATCAGGATAATAAATCTGCCTTGCGGATCAACCAATTTCCCCTGTTCTACAAACGCCACATCTTTGTGAATTAGGATAGACGTCCCTTTGGACTTATTCTCTGAGACTGCATGGTATTGAACCGGGAAAAGTTTGGTATATATTTCAGGGGTTTTGGTATTTTTGAAATGAGTCTCCTGGATACAGGCAACGTCAATCCCCTTTGTCCTAAGCTCTTGTAGCAAAAGTCGTCGTTTACCTGGGGTGTTCAACCCTTTTACGTTATAGGTCAATAATTTCATAATGGGTTAATAATACTATGTAGTACCAAATGCTAGGGTGGACTCTATCGAACTGGAGTGGTGCCTTGTGCGTGGTGGTTATTGTCAAGTTCTGGTATTGTTTGTGGAAATAAATTTTTTGGGTAGGTAACATGTGATCTGCATACCTATGGATGGGGTGGGAGGGGTAAGAGGGGTAAGGAGGGTTTAGGACAATTTGTGGGTGGTGTACCCAGTATGACTCCCAAGTGCAGAGTCGCGTTCCGCCGCCTAGCCAGTAGGTGCGGTTGGTGGGGGGGATGTCGGTGAACCCGTCTAACATGTCGGATATTCACCTAGGAACCTCAGAGCAGTTGTAACATCAACATCAATCAGTTCTTAAATATCTAAACAACTAAACAACTAACAACAGCGCTAATACAATTATGGTTCACTTTCCTTAAACATCATGTGAGCTATTTCAGGCAACATACTGGTCTGTCTCAGCCACTGCTGCTCAATCTGAACCCCGTTTGGTTAACCATGCGTAAGGGGCAGAGTCATAGTCTAACCAGCAGTGTATGTTTCCTATTTATAGAACTATACGTGATACAACTAGTAATAAAACAAAGTTCATGTGTCACCATAAGGCGAAGTGTCTTTGGCAATGTCTAGTTGTTCAGCTCGACATGCAACTGTGGAGTTTAAAGTGAGTGTGTGGCATAGTTACGTGTATCTTGGGTGCTTCATTGGGTCGACCACTCCGGCGACATTCTCGGGACTTTCGCTGCTTTAGGTGGGCCAGTGGATGGAAGTGGGAGCCCCCAGTCGCGTAGCTTGTGGATTCCTTGGGTCGCATCTGTAATCAGGTGGATCGCCTCTTGGTGGGATATTAGGAGTTTAGCCGGGTAGCCCCAGCGGTACTTCACATTGTGGTCCCTCAGGATCGTGGTGATGGGCGCCAGCGACTTCCGAAACTGTAAGGTGGCGGCTGAGAGGTCTGCAAAAATTTTAATAGACTTGTAGTCTTCTGGCATGCCAGCGGTTCTGCTTGCTCTCACGATCTTCTCCTTAGCATGGAAGAAATGTATCCGCGCTATGACATCTCTCTCCGCCGTCGGCGGCAGGTGCTTTGGCCTTCTCAGTCTATGTGCTCTGTCTATGATCAATTGGTCAGGGTGGATTTCTGGGACGAGTGCCTGAAACAGGTCGGCAAAATAGTTGTGTAAGTCCGCATTTTGTATTGATTCCGGTATCCCCCGGAATCTGAGGTTGTTCCTCCGTGCTCTGTCTTCTATGTCTGCCAATTTAATTCTGTGCTCTTCCAGGATATTATCCATCTCCTGGATTTTATCTGCCAGGCTGTTGTGGGCTACAGCATACTCGTCCATTTTGGTTTCTATCTGTGCTGTGCGGGACCCAATTTCTTGAACTTCTTTGCGGAGTTCTAGTGTGAGCTCCTGGAGCTGTTTTTTCATATTTTTCTGTATGTTTGCAGTGAATTCTGCCATCATTTCGCGGATTCCTCCCATCGTCAGTGGTTGTTCCTCTGATGTGCGCGAGGGTGAGGGGGAAGATTCCCGCGTTTCCTGATCGCCGCCATCTTGGGTAGGCTCCTGATCCTCTCTCCGCTTGGAGGCCGCGGTTTTTGTGAGGAAGAATGCCGCCCGATCGGTCTTTCCAGTTTTGGATTTTTGTCTCTGGGACATGGCTGACCTGTTCACTGAGCAGTAGGTAAGGCTGTAACTCGTGTTTTCGCTCGGTATACCGATTATTTATCGCTCTTTTGGTTCCTTGTAGTCGGAGCTTTCTCTACATGCGTCTGTTCAGCTCCGGTAGCAGGCCACGCCCCCGACTGCTGTCATTTTTAGTTGTACTGATGGTGTCACTGCATTGTGCAAGACATGTAGTAGGGAAGACCATATAGACTAACTGCTGGATACTGAAGATATGAATCTAGTCATATACTAAAGTTATTGATCAATTTTTCTCATTTTATTTATACTTATTTAACAAATAATCTACTTCCTTTAAACACTTGGTGAAAGGATCATTATATTAAATAATCGTGTTAAGGTGACCGTTGTCCTTTAAGCATATATAGATACATTCTCTCATTATTCGAAAAGATTTAGGTACCGCAAATTGTGGTGCAGTATTTTCAAGAAGATTCATGATGTCTGAACATCAAGCCTAAGACACATTACCTAAAAAGAACAATGGAAAATTAAAATAATTGGTGCTACCATATACCATGAAATGTATATTTCTCTAAATGTTCGTAAGAAATAAAAAGGATGAAATAATTTATTAAGGAATTGATTAGTAAAACACATAGTCCTACTAATAAAAATGTAAATATTTTTACAGATGATCGAGATGCAAGAATACGTAAGTTTATCATACTTTATTGATTTACTTAATATTTCAAAAGAGAGCAAAAGAGTTCCGGTTACTTTTCCTTTAAACCCCCACTATTGTGTGTTTTTTCTACCATGAACACAGTGACCTCGTTTCCATGGTTGTTGGTAAAACATATAGCCACAAAGCAATGAAATTATCCATAGCTAGTAGGCAATGGTAATTTACAAATACAAACTAGTCTTAGTGGGTAAATACCTGCGTTTAACATTTGCACTCTACTCATGTTCATGTCAAGTGATACCAACCACCAAATATGACAAGTATTTATTGAAAATTACATGTACAGTGGTTACAAATAGGCTTTCTTGCTTAACCCATTAAGGACACATGACATGTGTGACCTGTCATGATTCCCTTTTATCTCAGAAGTTTGGTCCTTAAGGGGTTAAACATACCCGAATATAGAATAAAGGTAAAAATGTTTAATGGATGCATAAGATATATTGAGAGTTTGCAGTTCTAAACATGTTTTTTTCTCTCTATACCTAGATGAGGCAGGAGTAATTTTTGTTACCGTCTACCATAGAAACCAAGTGTTACTTAATATTTAGCATCTCCTAATTAATCTCTATGTAATATATTAAAACTTTCAGCAACTGCTAATTACCCACAGTTAAATATTGCAATCTGTTGCAAGCTAAAACAACAACCATTTTAACAATTAAGGACTAGTCACTAAATGACAAGCATGGAGACAAGCCAAACGTTACATCAGTCTATCTTCAGAACAAAACAGTGATTGTGTTCATGTTCAATGGACTAGACAATAATTATTTTATTCAGCACTGGTTGTATGATTCTTTTTAGCAGGAACACATCTTTCTCAAGTCTTTATTAGTAATTTTTTACCAGTAGTATCACTGATAACTCAAAATCATAATCACACAGAAATCATGAAATTGAATAACCACAAGTGTTTTTGCAAGCATGTCTCATCAATATGTAGCATCTGATAATTTGTATGCTTTCCAATTTATGCTCTTGTGTTCACTGTTTACATGTTATGTAGCTTGTAGATCAAAGTCAAGGTGACTATAAGCTGTCAAGAAAAGATTATGTTTTACAGATATCTTCTCCTGGATATAGTTTACTCTTTATGTCACACTTGCAGATCTTAATGCATAAATTCCTTCACCAATTGCCACTGGTGCATTTTAGAGATTAACAGTATGCTTCTCAACCAAAAACATTTTAGGATAACCCAGAACTATTTTCCAGAATGCATTTACTTTTATTATTGTTCCACTTATAACCTAAACCAAGCATAGGCAACCTTCTGCACTGCAGATGTTTTGGACTACACCTCCCATGATGCTTTCCCAGCATTATGGGTATAAGAGCATTATGGGGGATGTAGTCCTCAACATCTGGAGTGCTGAAGGTTGCCTACCCCTGACCTAAACTATGTTGCATACCTTAGTATTATAATAATAATAATGATAGTAAAAATAATAAATTGGAATTAACAAATGTTTGATCACAATATCGGCCAACATTTAACAAAAACTAATGTAGGGTGCATGGGGGAATTGCCTATTCACAAATGTGATCACAAAGGATGAAAGGGCATCATGGCAAAATACATAATGGGTGAGAGGTATCAATGTGTTCTATACAGCTTCTTTTATTTATTTTATTTTCCTTACCTATCTGTGCTTACTACATTTTCTGAAAATGGTGGGTTTCCTTTACCTAAATTCAACCATTTTTCTCAGAAATAACAATTTAGAGAAAACTGCCAATTTGAGACGGTTGGAAAAATTAAAAGTGAAATTGAACAGTTTCCTGGCTAAAAAAAAAAAGGTAAATGTTTCATTAAATTATGGTAGGATGCGAAAAGAGCAAACAATGAGAGAACCCAACAGATGCAATAAATTGTGCCCCAAAAATACCAAAGGCACAACACTGTCTGCAACACTTTGATAACTCTTTCCCAATAAGTTGAAACAATGCCCAATGTTATTCATGACCACACAGGTTCTGATAAATCGAGTCTAGGCAACATCTGATTTCTAGTCTCCATCAAGCACCCAAAACTTGTCAAAACTGACAATTATTTATGCATATAAAAAAACATATTTAGATAAATGATTTGTTATTCTATGCATTTTCAATATACAGCATATAGAATTTACACTTTCAAAATAAGCTATATTTTATATAATTTCTCCATATATTGTTTTATTTCTCCTATAGAAGAATTGGAGCAAAGTGCAAGTAAGTTGGCTTATTTATTTATTGTTCTATGTGTATTTCTGTATTACTTGTGTAGAAAATTAGACATAGAAAATGGACCTATAAAATGATTGCTGATTTTTGATGGATGGAGGATGTAAAGGATACTTGTGTCTCTTACTGGACCACACAATGGTAATTTATATCTAGTTACAAATGTTTCAACAGCAGAGGACATAGTTGAGTTAAGTTATATATTAATTATGTGAATTGATAACAGACAGAGAGACAGATAAAATGTATTTATTTACCTTTAAAACTATTCGATAAGAGTCATAGTTATATCACCTAATGATCAACTTGGCACTGTCAGGGGAGCAACCAATGCCTCTGGGACAGAAATAAATTTTTCCTAAAGGTCATGCTGTGCTGAATAAAAACATGATGTGTGCTTATAATATTTAAGAAATTCAGAAGCTAAAAAAAAAAAAAAAAAAAAAGATTAATTCATCATGTATTTAAAAAGTAATGCTTCATCATAGTAACTATTATTTTTTTCTTAAATGTTATCCTAGGTATAGAATCTAGTAGTTAAGTGTATTTCCCTGGAAAAATAGGAAACAATAAACTTTATACAACAGGTTCACTTAAGGCACAATTTGAATGGAAGAGTGAAAAAATAAAACATTTTTATACAGAGAAAAATCCTCACTAATCCTATTTTTTTTCTTTTTTACCAGAACAAAACTCCATCAACTTCGGTAAGTTGTTCCAATTATAAAAAAAAATGTATATGTGTCTGTGTGAATAGATAGATAGTTATGAAGTTTATTAGATGGAATTGTGGACCAATGTTCCGCAAAAAAGAGGTTAGTTGACAAATGACTTTAAAAATTAGGTAAAAAAAAAAGGCCAACAGGAAAAAAAAAATCTCTAACTCCGGTGATAAGATTTTTTTTTCTAATATTCCTATTTTGCTCTAAATTGTACCGTCTGGTTTTCAACAAACCACATGCTGCTACTAAAAGAACATTTGGTTCTCGAAACATTATTTTATTTGTATCAGAAAACTAAACAAAATATTAAAGATGTGTTCTTTTTAATGACTTTTATAACTGCTTCAAAGTTGATAGTGGATGGGGTCTTGTTTTAATATGACTTGTCATGTCATTTTTTTTTTTTGTCATGTCATTTTGGCCAGTAGTAATTATTCCAAAGGAGAGTCTGGGCACCAAGGCAGTAGAATCAAGCTGGATTTAGTGAGACCAGTGCAGTCTTTGTCAAAGCTAACACTTATTCATACCGTGCATACATTTATAGTGAAAAAATTCAATATACTTGCACATGGAGATTCCACACTACAGGAACCGGATGTAACCAAACGCCACTACGTGAAGAAACCTCAATCCTGGAAGTGATGAGAGACTTGTTAGACTTGTAGACATTTCATCTCCATGGTGATGCAGCTCCACAGAGATGTAGGCAATACATACAACAGTACATTTCAGAAAGAAAAGTGTGCACCCCAATTGGGAGAAAAGTGTAACAAAAAAAAAATCTACAGACAAAAAACAGATCAAACATTGAATAGCATATCAGGAAGTATGGAAACTGTGCAGTACTGTTATACACTTGCAAATGTTTTGATTATGAAGGTAGTGCATGTCTCACATCACTCTAGAGTATAACAACCAACAAATTCATCCTCTCTGTTTCAAATACTTACCAATCAGAACTTGAATGGAGAAAAAAAATACAAAATAGTGCAAAACTGTATATATAAAATCATACCGTTAATACATAATATGCTCTTACACGATTAAAAAGCAACCAGGCTTATTGCCACCTCCTAAATGGTGGTATATCACAAGTTATTAAAAGCAATGTACAAGGAAGCAGCCTCCTAACTGCACTAATACAAACACATGTCATAACATTGACATAGGACATAACAAATGCAATCTATCCCAAACATTGTCACTCTTGGTCCAAATAAAGTCTGCTTTAATCTACTGACTGTATGCCTGGACCCCCTTTTGAATTGTTACAAGTAGGAGGGCTACTGCTCTTGTTTGTGTGAGCATCAGTGGAGGATATGAAGGAAGTATGCAATACCCTTCTATATATTTAAAAACATTTTGACATGTAGTGACCAAGCCAGTATTCAAACTTTACACTTATCCATTGGTTTGGACACTCTCAAATTGGGAGTATCTAAACTCTTTGCTGATTTAAAGTTGAATATTATTTTGTCCCCAGAAAGATTTTTATTCCATTTAGACTTGCCAAAAATGGATAAATCATCTCTGTATTTGACCATACACGTTTTGATGGCCGTTAAACTTTGTATTGCCAGAAAGTGGAAACAGAACATACCTCCCTCCTTAACAGAAATTAAAGCCCAGATCCAATATCAAGGTCTAATGGAAAAGGCGGCTTATTTTAAAGACAACAATATTGTTTCTTATAATAAGATATGGACAAAATGGTTCCACTACTATAAAGAATAGAATGTCTACTCTCTAGTAAAACAAGCCCTTGCATAGCTACTCTTATCTGGTAAATGCTAATAATAGCTTCCCGAAAATAGCTCCAGACCGAATTTATATATTAAAAAAAGCGACGTTGGTACCGCCCATTCTCTCTGTTCTCGATAGTTGCCCTCATTTTTTGATAAGGAGTTTAACTCAAGATTATAGTAATTTCTCAGATACTAATACTTAAAGACTATTCAATCGAGAAACGAATTATACAGGAGTACGCTGAAATATTTTAATATACTATTTTGGTTTGTTGTGATCTGAAAGATGATGTTGAATACTTGTTTAAATTTGTAAAACTACAATAAAAAAATATACAAACAAAAAAAACTAAAAAACTTTACACTTGTCCACTAGCCATGAAAGAGTGAAAATTCATATTTTATATATTTAATATTTAAATTCAAATCATTTAATCCAAAATATAAATATTTTGCTTCTTCTAGAGTTCTATAAAATCTGGAGCCCTGTAAAAGGTTAGTATTCTCTTGAACTTTTTTTTTTTTTTTTTTTTTTTTAGCATTTGCTTATAAAATTGGACCGGAATATAAAGTTTTACATATATCTTACCTATAAAATATTAAGAAATATAGACTTTGTACACACTTAAACAAAAGACAGATTGATTATTCATATATGTTTTACAATACATCTGCTATTCTGCTTATTGCTTCATTATCCTTCATTCTAACTAATGATTATCCCCTTAGAATCAGTGACACTAAACATCCTGACGGTACCAAGACGCATTTGTAATAAAATAGAAATAACAAACAGCCAAATATATATGAAGAAAAGAGAATCCATATTGATTGACAGGTCTGAGAAATTGAGTGCATATGCACTTGGGAATGAAGGATTTACATCAGGAAAGCACTTCTGGGTGGTGGAAATGCTTGATGATTGGAACGGATGCATTGTGGGTGTAGCAGAATCCTTTGTGCAGAAAAATTATTTGATTATTCCCAATCAAAAAAATGGGATTTATTCTGTGTGGATTTGGAAAACGGACATCAAAGAGAAGGACTCAGTATCCAAGACTTTAAAGCTTAGAGTATGTTTAGATTATGAAGGTAAAACAATATCTGTGTTTAATTATGAAGCTAAAGGATTTATTCACAAAAGATACTTTCGTACTGGCTTCAAAAATAAAATGTTCCCATTTTTCCGTATCACCCCTGGAGCTAAAATTGAACTTTGATATTTCAGCCTTTTGCCATTTTTAATAATATAAAATTTGTATTTTTCTTAAATAAAATGTGTATTTTATAACAAAAAAAATAAAGTTTAATTTGTATTATTTCAGACAAATTCAGCTGCAAAATATAAAATTGGGTTTTTAAAAACTGCATTAAAAAATTAAGTGCATATTAACATGAGCATATGTGCATGTTGAAACCTTTTATCTTTTATTGTAATGGATATAACTAAGCACCTAGTAGCCCTTTCTGTCCCCTTATCGCATGGGTGGATATATGTATATTCTAAATATAATTTAAGGAAACTCAGGTCAGCACAAAACACATATACCTCAATGAAGATTAAAGTAAAAAATAAAAGGTATACATATATTTTGTGTAATTGCTATTGCAAAATACAAATGTGAATTTTAGCTCCTTGTCTACCCCTTTTAAGATAGTGTATAGTCTTAAAAGGTGTAGACAAGAGGCTAGAATTCACATTTTATAGTGCATTTTCTGTAGGCCTTTGGATCTCCATAAAAAGAATAAATGCAAAGTAAGGGCCCAGTTCATTAAATGTACAAAATAAAAAGTCAAGTAGTGAAACTGGTAATCCAAAGTAAGAAGTCTAATATATAGGGAATCACTAGTGCGGGCTACAAAATCAGCAAATAGGTAGATAGGTAGTTCGCTGCAATGAAATCTAACACAAGTACTCTGAATATGAGGAAGAGCAGTGCAAGCAGATCCATAGTGGAAGCATTTCACCTAATTTTGGTACAATAACAAAAAAACAAATTACTTCAACACAGATTGTACTGTAAACTAGATACATGTCTCTTTCATCAGACTACAGTTTAATTCCTTGGTTATTTCATCTCTGAAAAAGGATTCAATATGGATCCTTCTAAATTAGAGGCAATTACATCTTGGCCACTTCTTTAAAGACTCAAGGCTGTCCAAAGGTTAATGGGTTCTCAAATTATTATAGGGAATTTATAAAGAATTTCTCGTCTAATAAGTCCCATAACAAAGATGACTAAGAAAGTAGCTAATCACCATGTTTGGAACCTAGAGGCTCTTAGTGCCTTCAATACCCTGAAAAAAGTGTTTTCCAAGCATTATTACTTCATCTTGATCCATCATTGTCCTTCATCTTAGAAGTAGACATGTCTGGTGTGGGAGCGGTTTTGTCTCAGAGAAAGGCCCATAATGAACCTCTTCACCCTTGTTGTTTCTTTTCCAAGAATCTGGTAATTAATTTAAATCATCACCAAATTAAAAAGAGTGTCACACTTTGGGACACATTTTCATTGGAGGGGAGGGGGGGAATTTAAATGTATCTGGAGCAAAACACATTCTAGAATGGGATGTGGACAAGGCAGGGATGAGATTGGTAAAGCTGAAAGAATTTAATTGATAATTTGTGCAAGGGTGTGCTGCCTCATTCTACAAGAAGCAGAAGATAAGAAACCTGTAGTAATAGTAAGGGTAAGTCATTACAAGTTCTCCATCTCTTCTGGATCAGGTAAGTGTATTAAACGTTATTGTATTTTTATTATGCTAACATGGCCAAGCCATGTAACATGTCAAAAGGACTAACCACAGAGATCATTCTTATTGGATTTTAACGATGGGGTCAAATTGAGGGGGTACTGGTCCCGAGTAGATGCAGTAAGACACATTAGAATCCTTTGTTGTCATTGAAAAGGAAATTATGTATTAGCTGGGCACTCAAGGCTGCAGTTATTATCAGACCCAGGATATCAGATTTGAAAATCAGGCATTTTCTCATCTGGAACAGGAGGTCATCTGCACATGCTGAGACCGTGTGCTCACCAGTGGGTGTTGCAATACCATATATCGATGAGTGGTTGTGAATGCATCTTAGGAAGGACTCTAATGCCAAAGCTAATAATAGAGGGCATAGTGGACATTTATGCCTCATACGATTTGCATTTAAACAAGTTTCCGACAAAGATCCATTCAAGTTAATCCTAGCAGTATGGGCTAAATATAAAGTCCTTTTCCAATAATACATGTTAGGTCCAAGGAAGGAAGGGCCAGTGTAACCTGCAAATAGGCTTTTTTCTGTACATCTAGAGAAAAGCAGTGTGGGAGAGCTATGAATCCTGCACCTCCTGGCACAAATCCCACCTGATCTGGGACAATCAGATGAGGCATGTATCTTTTAAGGCGGCTGGCCAGTACTTTCGCCATGAGGTTAAGATCTGCATTGAGCAAAAATATGGGTTGGCAACTAGGGTAAAGCTTCAGGTCTTTCCTATGTTTCAGTAGCACAGTTATGGATGCATAAATGTTGTGGGGATGTAATGGTGCCACCTCTTGATCACAAAGCCAAAAAAATGGCAGTGCAAGAAAATCTATGTAATATTTGTAACAATGTACCTTTAAATGAAGGCCTCACCATGGTCAGCACCATAAATATGTAGAAACATGTATTTGTGAAACAATAATTATATTAAAGAAGTGTGACTCCACCCCCTGTTGCTGTCACCCAATGAAAGTCCTAGATGACAAGGTAAAATGACAACTTTATATTAGGTCTTCAGTCTATTAGTACTTAAGAGCCTATCAGAAAGCCAATGGGTAATGTCAGAAATCACATTAGACCAGACTAAACATGTCTAAGGGTTCTACACCCTTTAAAATATAAAAAAAACACTATCCTAACATGTTGATAATGTGTTTTAAGATCTGATGAATGACTAAGCATGTAATCTAAGTAGACAACAGCACATACAAGTAAGACATCACGTAAAACATTATTTATCAGATCTTGAAAGGCTGCAGGGGCATTTCATAACCCAAAAGGCATCAGGAAGTATGCGTAATGCCCGCTGCGAGTGTTGAAGGCTGTTTTCCATTTGTCCCCCTGTCTTATCCTCTCTAGATTATATGCACCCCTTAGATCAAGTTTTGTGAAATACTTAGACCCCTTTACAAATAATTCCTATGATCAAATAACTCCTGATCCTACGAAGACCCCTGTAATCAATACAGGGTCTCAAATCACCCTCCTTCTTTGAGACGAAAATAATCCTGCACCTGCAAGGGATGAGGATCGCCTAATGAATCCTTTCTTTAAGGATTCCTGTATATATTCCTCCATGATTCTATTATCATTTTCTACAAGTAGGTAGACCCTACCCTTTGGGGGCATAGTACCAGACAACAAGTCTATGGCACAATCATATGTGCGATTTGGAGGTAGCTTATCAGCCTCCCTTTTTTCAAATACTTTGACAAGATCAGCATATTGCATAGGTATATAAGTTGACAAAGGAGAGGCAGTAGGTACGTTCAGTGTGCAAATAGGACATACCTGTTCAAGACAATTAGAATAACATTCCTTCCCCAGGACAATATTTCTGATTTCACCCAATCAATAACAGGGTTGTGCTTCACCAACCAGATGAAACCTAGAACAATAGGACAAGAAAAGGAATGCAATATATGAAACATTAATCTTTCTTTGTGCAATACCCCCACAGACAAACAATTCCTGGTTTTCATGCGTGGCAAGAGGTTTGTCTAATGGTCTACCATCTATGGCCTCAACGGCCAAGGGTGTAGCCTTTTGGATCAGAGACAAAGCAGCAGAGTTGGTAAAATCCTGGTCCATTAAATTAGCCACTGTACCTGAATCGATCAAGGTATCAGTGGTGATGGCGCTACTATTGACCTAAAATATGACTGGTAGAGTTAGTCTAGTTGTATTAGCAGAAGGGGATAATGTCATAACACCAAAGGTCAATCCCTGACTAGGCCTTAGGTGCTGGAGTTTTACCGGACGGTTAGGACATTCCTTTTTCAAATGCCCCCTTTTACCGCAATAAAGACATAAGCCCTCCTTTCATCTATGGGATTTTCAGCCTTTGTTAACTTAGTGGCACCTAATTGCATGGGTTCTGGTGGTGGAGGCAGAGGTGGTAAGTTGAGCAAGGCTGTAGATTGCAGACTGGGGACTGGATAGGAGTATAACCTTCTTTAAATCTCTCTGTGAGTGCGTCTCTCCCTTACAGGTGATACTCGAAAAAATATCCTGCAAAAGTTAATTTATTTCAGTAATGCAACGTAAAAGGGGAAACTAATATATGAGATAGACGCATTACATGCAAAGCAAGATAGTTCAAGCCGTGTTTTGTCATAAGTGTAATGATTATGGCTTACAGCTCATGAAAACCCCAAATCCACAATCTCAGTAAATTAGAATATTACATGCAATCAATAAAACAAGGAGTGCACATAGAACAATATTGGACCTCTGAAAAGTATAAGCATGCATATGGACTCAAGTACTTGCTTTCACATAGGATTGGCTGAGACTGTCAAGGAGGCAGATCAGGGGCAGAGCCAGCACAAGTCAAACACAGCCCCGGCCAATCAGCATTTCCTCATAGAGAGGGATTGAATCAATGCATCTCTATGAGGAAAGTTCAGTGTCTGCATGCAGAGGGTGGAAACGCTGAATAGCAGTGCTACTTACTCTGCAGCACTACCCAAGGAAGCAGTTTTAGCAGCCATCTGAGGAGTGGTCAGTGGAGTTATCACTAGGCTGTAAGGTAAACACTGCATTTTCTCTGAAAAGACCGTGTTTACAGCAAAAAGTGGTAGGAATGATTCTACTCACGCTGTAGTTGTTGTGGCGACTATAGTGTCTATAGTGTCCCTTTAATAATGACGATACTATTTAATGCTATAAATATTACTGAACATGTTCAAAATGTAATGCATGTCATAGACAATAAAGAATGTAAAAAAATTTAAAAAATAAAAATAAATCTTGGCTAAACATTCAGTGTCAACTAAAAACCATTCAAACTAACTGCAATTGTCTTTTCTTAGCCTTTCCTAGTTTAGTTGACATGTTGCCGGAAAGAATTACGTTTTTGCTTCCATTGTAGCACTTTGCTAAACACCGTCACCTCCTGTATCTTTAGAATCTCAGGCTGCAGGTTCTGCAGTAAACTCTCAGTTACAGAACCACACCCATATGTCTGTTAACTCTTTTGTGACTCATTCCGATATCAATTGTTCTGTTTCAGATTCTACGGTTGTGGACCAAACCAAGTGTTTGATGATTTTAATATCTGCCCTTTGCCAAAGTATTGATATTTAATGCGTGCACGCTCCTAAAGTAAATTCACACCGTACACAAGTTTCTGGTTGATGAAAAACTTCAGGAATGTTTATTCAGGGGGCCAGCATGCCCCTTATAAAGCAATAATACATCATATGCAAAATTATAGATAACAGAGAAAATACATCAATAATTGGTTAGGTGTTAAGTGTTTTATCTAATGCACATCCTACAAGATGTGATGTCACTGTCATCACAGGATTTTACTCCAGCGCCATCTTGTTACACGAGGTAGTTAGTCGATGGGAGGGGTTGCCTCTAGTAGCCATTTTGAGTAAATATTGAATATGAGTATGCATGAGTAAATAGGCATTTTACTAATTCCAATTTACGTCCATAACAGTACAATGTTAAACCTGGTTTCTGTTGGGGACAAAGCATCATTACAGCACCCCAAAATTCATAATACCCACATTGTAGATTTTACAACCTGTCCTGCAGTCTCTGACTCCGATTTTTTTGATTCAGAGGATTGGCCTGTTGATCCTCCTGATTGGGATACTAAATCTGCTATTCCTGCCCAGCAACCTGTATATTTTGATCGGGAATCTGATGATGAGACTGCATATAGTACTGGAGACCCCAAAATGGATGACATCTATGATTTTTATGGTGCTCAGTATTTAGTCTCACTGGATGATTATCTCTCTGATTTAGTGGAATATACAGCACTCCAGACTGCAGTATGGTCTAAAGGACCATACTAACAAGTCTCCAATAAAGACTTAAAAAATACCTCTTTCTGCAAAGTTTTCTTTTCAGGTTCACTCTGGATTTAAAGAAGAATCACTACCTGCTTCACAGTGACAAATTCCTACTCTGGAAATGGGCTCAAACTATTTAGGTGATAACTGAAATACTATCCAAGACTGTTACATTGTTTAAAGATGCAGTCTATGCTCCTGCCTTGACTATGTTACAACCAGCTGAAAGGATTCCTGTATATAGTGTTGCTCCTTCCCTTGAGGTTGTGACAGTGCACAATGTGGTGTCCCCTGCTGAGATGGCAAACCCCCATGATCCATCACCTCGGATAAATGAAATTACTCCTGAACTGGTGGCTAAGACAATGGCTGTCAACACTGTAAACATACCAGTTAATGTAGATGTTGTTGTGGCAGACCTGGCATCAGTTCCTTGGGTTGCCCAAACCCATATTGAGTTCTTGTGAACAGATCCGTAAGCCCCTGTTCGGGAACAGAACAAAACTGGTGTGGTTCCTCCCTGTTATTAATTGAGAACACTGACCACCCCTGGCTGTTAACTGCAATTAAGGAGTACTTCAGTGTTTTCCCTGGATGGCCGCCATTCGTATACCGAACGCTTATGGTTCAGTGCATCTTGTCTCCCTAACGCAGGTAGCGGTACTGATAGCGGTATATAAATATATTACAATATATAAAAAAAAAAAAAAAATATATATATATATATATAGAAGGCTTGGCCTGGAATTGTGGGAGGTACAACTTGCCCTATATAAACGCAATACATTCCTACTACCTGTCTGCGACGATCCCGGAAGTGCTGCTTAGGTTCTTCCGGTTCACAGCCCGATACTGTTTCCCGCCCGGCAGTCCTCTTGAAAATTTCTCTGCTCGGAGTTTCGTCAGCAGCTAAACATAATTCCGTTCAATTCGTACGTCTAACTGTGAGTTTCAGCTGTTCTCAGCTTCTGTCTTGCCGAACATTTTTACCTACATGCGCGGCATACATTTACACACTGTCGGCTAAATATTATTTGGCGTTTGTCAGCTGCGGCGGTTTCCCGACGATCTGTACTAGGCTTTCAACTTACCTTTTCTAAATAATACGTTACGGACGCACTTACTCGTTGCGGGGTGTCAGGCAGCTCCGTTCATACTGACTCGACTGTCAGCACGCATAGTAACAAGCGGTATTCCCCATTCCTACTCATGTATTACGGCCGGTTAGGAACTTTGGTTGATAAGTCACATTCCGGTTTTGCTTTAAATGTTTAGCTCGTCATGCTTAAGTCTTGCAATATACTTACCGTTATCCTTAAGTGCACTCCTAGTCAGGGGTACTGGGCTGAGTTCAGCTAAGTGATCCATATCGCTGCTTTTCCCCGCTTGCAGGCTGGGTTCTGTAGTCAGTGTATGTTTCAGTCTGTTAGTTTGGCTGTATATCGCCACCTGGTGGCTGTCTTGTACATCCGTTAATTTTCTTTTCTTTTGAAGGCTGTATGACTGTTAAGGTAATTTTCATATTGTATGTTGTATAGTACTGTTTTAAATTTGCCAGTAGGCTGTTAAAATGTATTATATTTAAACCTGCTACTCGGGTCACTCGCACGACAATAATAGACACGTTATTGTTAAATCCCGTAAGGTTAAACCATTTAATTAGGGAATAAAATTATATTTAACTCTGAATTATCCTGACTTTGTTTCTCCACTGCCGGTAGTCAGTCTAACATGTTGTTCGGTTAATTTAATTCTTAGGTTAATACTAATAATAATACTAATAATTATTATTTCCGTCAACCATTTTAATACTTCATTACCCCTCCGTTACCTCAAACTATCATTTTCATGGGGTGTAAACGCTCATTGGTCAAAGGTTAATATATATGTGTATATATCTGCGGGTGTTAATTTGGGGTACTCAAAGTGCCCATGGTAACTACGGTCAGTTAGTTTTCAGTCTCGCGCTGTTCTTATTTTATTACTACTTTATATTAGTTTATTAAACGACGTTGTTTATGTTTTTCCCCTCCATTTTAATAAAACAAATATACGACACAGCGTACAAGCGGAACCTTTTACAAAAACATCTAATTACTTGGTTGAAGTGCTGGCTTTCTCCCGCCAAGTCTTCTATAAACATACGGTTAGTATACAACTTTTGTTGGGATTAAATAGTACGTTTCTACAACTGCTCCCAGGCTTAGGTCGTAATTTAAATCTGTGAATGTTCTAGGTTCAAGTAAGAATCTGTTAAATACTTCAGGATACATCAGCCAAGTTATTTTCAGGTATGTATACGGTTCAAACACAAACTATGTATACGGTTCAAACACTAAACCCTTTAATTCCTCGCCAAATTAGGAAATCCCATAGGCCTCTTCGCCTAACAGTCTAGTGGTCCCGCAAGGCATACCGACTACCGCTTCGTTCAGAGGTTCAGGCCAATCGTCCCAGTTCATAGTTAGAGCCTTGCATCAAGTCATAGTTAGGGCCTCACCCGTCACGGCCATTCGTTGTTTCTCTATTAACTGTCACCGAGAGGCCAACTCCCCGCCACCCACCTCAGTGGCACAAAGGCCCCACGAGCCAAATCATAGGTAGAGCCTCTCATAGCCACTTGGCAAGTAGTCAGGGCCTCACCTGTCACCAAAACATAAGCAAGTTAATACAATTTCGCCAGTAGGCATTAGCATACTAAGCTGGGTCACTACCATTTCATACAGTACTATACTAAACTTATCCATCTACCTCACTTCCCAGCATGTCTAACCAATCTACACAAGGAGATGATTTGTCGGTGGCCAGCACTCCACTCAGATCAGGCTCACAGAGACGTACCGATCCACCAAGCCCAGCTTCCAGCTTTCGGTCCTGGACAATACCCAAGATCACCTCTGAACTTAAAAGAAGGAACATTCCTTTCCCGGCTACAGCCAGGAAAGCTGAACTGTTTAGACTATTAAACGTTACTGATGACAACGAGAGGCCAGGCCCTAGTACGGTTTTCAATGTGCAAAATAGCCTGGCAGAATTACACAATATGATGACCTCCCTTGTTTCCTCAGTAGCAACAATTAACAATAGGTTGGATAATCTGGAGGCAAACAGTATCACAACCGTTCCAGAAGTTCCTGTGCCAGCTACTGAGCCCACACCTAACTTAGGTAAAGATAACCCTCTACCAACTAGTAGAGCCACCAATATCATTAATCCTATTCATCTCATTCCTCAGTCTCTTAGACGAGACATTATAGAGGGGAAGGACATAAACCTAGCATCACTACTGATTGCTTCACAAGACGTGGTAGAAAACAGGGCCTATACCTTCGAGGACCTGTCAGTAGTGATGAAATCTAGAGACCCTAGACTTAATAGGAAACTCAATATCCCCGAGTTTGTCCTCGCATTTGGCTTATACAGAGATGTCATCTGTACAGCCTTCCCACTACGGAGAGAGGAGCTTGACTTGTATCTTCATAAAGTGATTGAGTTAGCATACAAGTACGGCGGCTACGCATTTTACGACTATCACAAGTCATTTTCGTCAAGATCCGCTGCTTCTCTCTCCCAGTACAATACGATTACTGATTGGGCACAGCTAGACACAGAGTTGTTCCTGATGCATTTTGCAGGTCTCAAAACCCCTTCCTGCGCTATATGCTCATCGGCTGCTCATTCAGTCAACTTCTGTCCAGAAAATGTAGCGACCCCTTCTACCAGTAACGCAACTTCTGGTTATCAGTCTAACACTTCACAGAGGGAAGTGAGAGACAAACTGGGTAGGCCTATTGTTTTTCTAGGTAAAGCTCAAGTCTGCAACAATTTTAATGCTGGTGGTTGCAGTTATAGTGCGTGTAGGCTGTTACACGTATGTTCGATATGTTTTAGAGCACACGCCAAAACAATGTGCCCCAACAGATTGTACCCTAACAAATCTGCCACGCCAATAAACGTTCCTAAGTTGCAACGCTACCTGTCTAAGCATCCTTCTGTTCATTTGGTTGATTTTCTCACGGCAGGGTTTACTAATGGGTTTCACACAGGCTTCGTGTCACTCCCCACAGGGATTTTAGAATGCCCCAACTTACAGTCAGCACTCACTGACCCAGACAGTATACGCGAACTGTTACACAAAGAAATATCAAGTGGTTTCATGATAGGCCCATTCTCTACTCCTCCTTTCACTGCCTGGAGGACAAACCCACTAGGTATTGCCACAGGCAAATATAACAACAAAAAGCGACTGATTATTGACTTCTCCGCTCCACACTCGGCCCCAACTCCTAGCCTTAATGCTCTGATTCCTTCAGAGGACTTTTCCCTGCAGTACGCCAGGATTGACGATGCCATCCAAGCTATAATTCATGCCGGCAGGGCGGCTTGGTTAAGTAAATCAGACATCACAAACGCATTTAAACTTCTTCCCATCCACCAGTCACTCTGGCATCTGCACGGAGTTAAATGGGAAGGAAGCTACTATTTCGCCACGAGACTGACCTTCGGATCCAAAAGTAGCCCCAAGTTATTCGATATGTTTGCCGAAACTTTAACCTGGCTCCTACTCAACTCATGCAGATGTCCAGTAGTCATTCACTACCTAGACGACTTCCTTACCATCGAACCTCACCAACACACACCCCATAGCCTACAGCACATGCTCACTCTTTTCAAAGATTTAGGAGTCCCCGTTGCACAAGACAAAACTGAAGGTCCCAACACGACAATCACATTCCTGGGTATTACACTCGATTCAGTTTCTATGCAAGCCAGCCTGCCTCAAGAGAAAATAGACCGGATACTTTCTTACATAAACACTTGCATGTCACAAAGCACTTGCACTAGGAAACAACTACAATCACTTCTCGGTTCACTAAACTTTGCCATGAGAATTATTCCTCAGGGTAGATCCTTCATATCCAGAATCCTCTCTCTGTTACACGGCCTACCCGACGACGACTCCACGACTCCCCTTAACAATTCGGCTAGAGCTGATCTGCAAATGTGGCAGCTGTTCCTATCTTCTTGGAATGGCAGGTCGCTATTTGTTCCACCCATATCTGACGATTCCCCTGTAATTTGGACCGATGCTTCAGGTGCGTTAGGGTATGCAGCCATTTTCGGTGATGAGTGGCTATATGACTCTTGGCCAGTTGAGACCACCTCTCTCGAAAATTTCAATAACACCTCGGCTCTTTTTGAAATTTATCCTATTGTAGCGGCCGCACACGTCTGGGGTAAAGAGTGGAGTGGTCAGGCAGTCAGGTGTTTTTCAGATAACATAGCTACCTGTGATATAGTGAACAAAGGCCGCTCTCAGTCTCTAACAATCATGAATTTAGTTAGGAGACTGACCTGGCTGGCGGCTAACCTACAATTCTGTATAACATGTTGTCACGTCCCGGGTGTTCAAAACAACGCTGCTGATGCTCTTTCACGTTTAAATTTACAGGAATTTTTCAAGTATCACCCAACAGCAAACCCGCAACCCAGGGCGGCACCAAGCTTCCCAGAACTAATTATGATATAAGTTCTCTCTTACAGCATAGTAAAGTTCTCGCTCAGGCAGGCCTGTCAACTAACACTAGGAAAGCCTACTCTAGAGCTTACAAATTGTTTAGAGATTTTGTTCGTGATTATCACATAATAAATGTTTTTTCTGTTGAAACTGTTGTTGCATTCACATCTTTTTGCCATATTTCTCTTAAATTAGCATACAACACTATAAAACTCTACTTAACAGGCATACAACACTACATGTTAACCGACCATCCCAACAAAACTCCATTTCTAACGTCTTACCCAGTTAAAAGCATACTAAGAGGTGTACACAGATTATCAGCACACAGTCCCATCAAAAGACTACCCATAGACAGTAAACTATTTAAAAGTATCTCCGATATTCTCGACACAACCCCTTTTGAACACGCCACTAACTTAATTATAAAATCAGCAATTTACTTGGCTTTCTACGGCTTTTTGAGACCTAAAGAGTTCTCAGTGGAAAAAGCTACCGATTCTGAGCTTTGCCTCCAGAAGAAACACCTACACAAAGAACAAGACCACTATGTCTTGTCCATTTCCCGTACTAAAACTACTCAAACAGGTCCTCCGGTGGAAATTAAATACTATCCTACCTATACCAAATGGTGTCCTGTACCACTTTTAGATAGTCTAGTGAGGTCCCAAATCACTTCCAACCCTGCTAGTCCACTGTTGGCCATTCAAGGGAAACCCCTAACAACTAAGCAGTTCATGTATTACATTCGTACTCTATTACTCAGGCTTGGACATAACCCACACGCATTCACGGGTCATTCCTTTCGCATTGGGGCCGCTTCAGCTGCCTCAGGTAACCACGTACCGACACACATAATTAAAAACATGGGAAGATGGAAGTCATCTGCATACAATAGGTACATTCCTAACCCTGAAAATGAAATAAGAATGGCTTTCCATAATATGTCTAAATAATGTTTGTATTTAAATAAACTTGTTTGTATTATCAGAAATCGCTTCTAATCATTTTTGCCCTCTTTTACAGGCCTAACCTCACGTCAGTTTCGGCACACCTCAACTGACTTGCTAGTACTAATACTGCTTCTTTCCATTGTCTAACGTCCTCGTAATGTGCCGTACACAAATAGAAGGCTTGGCCTGGAATTGTGGGAGGTACAACTTGCCCTATATAAACGCAATACATTCCTACTACCTGTCTACGACGATCCCGGAAGTGCCCCTCCCACCGCACCCTCAATTTATTATTTCTCCTAGGTGGGCCCTCTTTTACAGGCCTAACCTCACGTCAGTTTCGGCACACCTCAACTGACTTGCTAGTACTAATACTGCTTCTTTCCATTGTCTAACGTCCTCGTAATGTGCCGTACACAAATATATATATATATACAAATATAGATAAGTGCTACGTTAACCACAGAGAATATACAGGAGGCAGCAAACACTTGTGAAAATGAGAAACCCCCTTATACTTACCAAGGTATAAAAACACACACAGATAATGTTCCAATATATATTTAGTCCACAATCTATTTGTGTTCAAAGTTCAACTAAGATAAGGCTAGAACCACAAATGAACATAAAAAATAAGGATAGAGACAGTGGTACAAATAGTAATATGCAAAAATGGAATGAAGGATTTCACCAATGGATGTTTATTCTCATAGAGTTTATAACTAGCAGTATTTGTTACGTGAAGTTGAATGTATCCAACAGAGGTGGGTATACCTTGTACTTGCTAGATCTACTGCCACAAACAGATAATGCAACACGAGTTCTCAAAGAACAGGTAAAGGTAACAAAAATAGTGTGATACTGCAAATATGCAAATAATGAGAAATACAACATGGCAAAAAAAGAAAACAAAACACGAAAAACAAGAGAAAGTTCCTAGAATAGTGGGGGGGGGAAAGCCTCTATAACGCTGCACAAAAAAGAAAACAACCTTTATTAATAACCATTAATAATCATTAAAAAACAATTAACTACATTTACATTCTTCTATTAGCAGGTTTGCTGAAGCCAATTATTTTTGCTATTAGTTAGCAGGGTAGCCTACAAATTTATCAAATTGTGAATATGATACTAAGATCAACACGTTAATACTGTAAAAAAATGATAGCAACTGTTTTAGTTTTTTTCTTGTTTTGTTTTTTACCATGTTGTAACTCACCATCAGCTCATTCTCTCTTTTTTGTTTAAATTATTTCTATAGTGGTAAAACTAGGGTTTTAAATACACACTTTTAAAACAATTATAATTGTTTTACTGCAAAGAGTACAGATATATAAACCTATACTTCAGCATATGAATATCTCATCATATTTATCAAATGTAATTAATTCTGATTTTGGATCCAATTACATAAATGTGTCACGCCACTGTAATGCTTACATAGATTGCTATGGAGCACAACTGCAGATTTCTTAGGACTTAGGTCGTTGATTAAGATACTTAGAGGATAGAATAGGAACTGTATATTCAATAATGGAAATACAGGTACTGTATCTTTAATTATTCGCTGTTGGTTTAATTGGAGTAAGCAACTTCCTTTATACATACAATCTAGCACATTGGTGTTTGCAAGTTTTAAGGAAATGAAGGAAGTTAGAAATGAAGTTGTAACAGGAGTGATTCGTTTTTGGAGTTAGAGATAGCAGGCCTGAGAGCAGTTGTGGTCTGAATGCTTAGCGGACTTGAGAGCAGGCTGTAGCAGAAATGCTTGGCGGGCTTGAGAGAAGGTAAGCTTTTATCACTGATATGAAATTTGACTTAGCCTCCAAAGGGTGAAAAATCAGGTTCCCGGTGTTCTCCTCCGGGGAGGGTTGTTTCTCAGACAGGATGAGGAAAGTCCAGATACTAGCCGTGGTCGAGGAGAGGAGAAGGAGGGTAAGTAGAATTCCAGTCCGGTTCGGTACACAAGTAGAGGTCGCAGAGAATCTTTTAGCCGGGTTGATATCGCGGTAACGCTGTTCAATAATCCAGCGTCTTGTATCTGGCGCGGTCGCATTATGTAGCGTGGGGGAGACCGCGTCAGAGAAGGGGTGTGGCTAAACTCTGTCAACCCGGAAGAGACAAGGAATTACCGGTAGTTGAGGCATGACAGTACCCTCTCTGTAAGGAGCACCCACCGGGTGCTATCAACATGGTTTAGAAGGATAGCGTTTGTGGAATGCGGCAATTAACCTGTTTGCATGGATCACAGAGGAGTTTTCCCATGTATCTTCATCAATTCCGTAACCCTTCCATCTAATGAGGTACTGCAGGGAGCCACGATGGATTCGTGAATCTAGAATCTTTTGGATCTCGTATTCCTCTTCAACCTGAACCAAAATAGGATCAGGAGTAGTGATTACATCTCTATGGAAAGGGTCAGGAAGATGGGGTTTGAGCAGGGAAACATGGAAGGCAGGATGAAGTTTTAAAGTAGGTGGAAGCTTCAATTTCACAACGTTACGGTTGATAATTGACAATATTGAAAAAGGACCAAGAAAAAGGGAACTTAGCTTCTTTGAAGGACGGTTGGTGGATATGTTTTTTGAGGAGAGCCAGACAAGATCACCAATTTTATAAGCGGGAGAAGGTTGCCTCTTAGTATCAAAAAACTTATTTTGATGAGAAGATGCTAGTTCAAGATTTTCGTGTAATTTCTGAAATAGAGAAGACATGTGGGAGATTTGATTTGAAACGGTGGGGTTAGATGAAGGAATTGTATGAGCAGGGAACGAAGAGGGATGAAAACCATAATTGGAGAAGAAGGGAGTCATTTTGCTACTGGTATGAACTGAGTTGTTATATGCAAATTCGGCCATTGGCAACCATGTCATCCAATCATCCTGTAAGTGGGGACAATAACAACATAAATATTGCTCTAAGCATTGATTAACTCTTTCAGTTTGCCCATTGGTTTGGGGATGATAAGCGGAAGATAATTTACGTTGAATACGAAGAGAAGCACACAATGCGTTCCAGAATTTGGAGGTAAACGGTGTTCCTCGGTCTGATATGATTTCATCTGGAAGTCCATGAAGTTTCACTATATTATCGAGGAATACTTTGGAGAGTTCAGATGATGAGGGTAATTTCTTCAAGGGGATAAAATGGGACATTTTTGTGAAGCGGTCCACTACTACTAAAATGGTGGTATGATGTTGAGAAGGGGGAAGTTCCACCAAGAAGTCCATAGAAATGGATTGCCAAGGCCTCTCCGGAATCAGTAGATTCAACAATTGACCAAATGGGTGTTGATGTTCAGATTTAGATCTTTGGCAGGTTGAACAAGTTTTTACATACGATTCGATGGTGGTGTCTTGGCGAGGCCACCAGTAATATCTTTTGGATAATTCTAGGGTCTTTTTTATACCAGGATGACCAGCCAGAGGAGAATCATGAATAAATTCGAGTGCTTTATTTCTGAATGCGGGAGGGATGTAAATCCTGTCATTGAAATAATAGAGACCATCTTTCTCTGATATCTTAATTGATTTAGGAAGTTCAAGAGCATCTTTACTTAGGCCTTTTATGTCATCTATAAGGGACGTTAAGATTCCGATGACTGTATGCGGAGGAGGTTCCAATTCAAGATCTTGGTGAATTCTGGAAAGGGTATCCACCTTTTTGTTCCTAGATCCAGGTCTAAAAACAATTTGAAAATTAAACCGGGAAAAAAAAAGATTCCATCTTACTTGCCTAGCAGAGAGAGTTTTGTTGGAGTGAAGATATTCAAGGTTTTTATGGTCAGTATAAACCATTATTGGAGTTTGTGTTCCTTCAAGAAGATGTCGCCAGGTTTCTAAGGCTGCTTTTATACTCAATAATTCTTTTTCTCTTATAGGGTAATTTTTTTCGGCAGGAGACATTGAACGTGAAAAAAAGGCAACTGGATGAAGAGGAGTTTTGTGTTGAGAGAGGACAGCTCAGATGGCTGTTTCTGAGGCATCTGTTTCAAGGACATAGAGACATGTGGGGTTTGGAAGTTGAAGAATAGGAGCAGTTGTAAATCTTCTTTTTAATTCATCGAAGGCTTTTTGAGCCTTTTCATTACAATTGAAAGGATGTTTTTTGCTGTTAAGTAGATTAAGTGAATGAGCTACGTCGGAGTAATTTTTAATACATTTTCTGTAGAAGTTGGCAAACCCCAGAAAACGTTGTAATTCTTTTACATTAGAAGAAATAGGCCAGTTGAGGATGCAATTGATTTTAGTACTATCCATGCTTATCGAATGAGGGGTAATAACGTAACCTAAAAAGGTTATTTCATTAACGTTAAAAATACATTTTTCTGGTTTAGCGTATAATTTATGAGTTCTTAGTCTGGATAACACCCATCTCACGTGTTTTTTGTGTTCCTCAGGAGTGTTGGAATATATAAGAATGTCATCTAGATAGATGATAACACAGACATCTAGAAGATCCCTGAAGATGTCATTTATAAAATGTTGAAAGGTTGCGGGGGCGTTGCAGAGGCCAAAAGGCATCACAAGATACTCGTAGAGGCCATATCTTGTTCAGAAAGCAGTTTTCCATTCATCGTTAGCCTTGATTCTAATGAGATTATATGCCCCACGGAGGTCAAGCTTGGTGTAGATAGTAGCAGTTTTTAACTGTTCAATCAATTCATTTATCAGAGGAAGAGGGTAACGATTTTTAACTGTTATTTTGTTTAGAGCTCTGTAATCTATGATGGGACGTATAGTCTGGTCTTTATTTCTCACAAAAAACATACTGGAAGCGGCAGGTGAGCTGGAAGGTCTAATGAACCCTTTACGGAGGTTTTCATCCAAGTATTCCTTGAGGATTTTTAATTCAGATTCAGCGAGAGGATAGATGTGCCCAAAAGGTATGGGTGCACCAGGTATGAGGTCCCTAGTTGGTCTCCCATACAAGTACTAACCAGGCCCGAGTCTGGATGGCTTCTGAGATCTGACGAGATCAGGCATTTTCAGACTGGTATGGCCATAGGCTCACCTCTTAGAAAGGAGATAACTGAACAAACCTTAGATCTTTCAGTGGGATAAGATCTAGGTTTTAAAGCAATTAATAACGTGCAGGAATTAAGAAACTCCCTGTATTTGGATCGATCTCCAGAAAACTTTTCGGGATTACAGACAGCAGGGTCGCTAGCTGAGTGCATAACAATATGAGGAGTATGTGTTTGTAAGTTTCTGACATAAGTAAGAATCCGTTCATTTGTAACCTGTAGGTCTTGCATGCCCTGGGCAAGTGTATCAACTCTTTGATTCAGCATAGTAAATTTAGAATCGAAATCTGCTGGATCCATTACAAAGGCTGGATTATTCTGTAACGCTTACATAGATTGCTATGGAGCACAACTGCAGATTTCTTAGGACTTAGGTCATTGATTAAGATACTTAGAGGATAGAATAGGAACTGTATATTCAATAATGGAAATACAGGTACTGTATCTTTAATTATTCGCCGTTGTTTTAATTGGAGTAAGCAACTTCCTTTATACATACAATCTAGCACATTGGTGTTTGCAAGTTTTAAGGAAATGAAGGAAGTTAGAAATGAAGTTGTAACAGGAGTGATTCGTTTTTGGAGTTAGAGATAGCAGGCCTGAGAGCAGTTGTAGTCTGAATGCTTAGCGGACTTGAGAGCAGGCTGTAGCAGAAATGCTTGGCGGGCGTGAGAGAAGGTAAGCTTCTATCACTGATATGAAATTTGACTTAGCCTCCAAAGGGTGAAAAATCAGGTCCCCGGTGTTCTCCTCCGGGGAGGGTTGTTTCTCAGACAGGATGAGGAAAGTCCAGATACTAGCCGTGGTCGAGGAGAGGAGAAGGAGGGTAAGTAGAATTCCAGTCCGGTTCGGTACACAAGTAGAGGTCGCAGAGAATCTTTTAGCCGGGTTGATATCGCGGTAACGCTGTTCAATAATCCAGCGTCTTGTATCTGGCGCGGTCGCATTATGTAGCGTGGGGGAGACCGCGCCAGAGAAGGGGTGTGGCTAAACTCCGTCAACCCGGAAGAGACAAGGAATTACCGGTAGTTGAGGCATGACAGCCACACGGGAGACGTTGGTGCACTGCGCTCACTTTTACCAGACACAACATGGATTTCAGCGTCCTTGGAGTGGTAGATGCGCCAAGCCCTCCTTCCAGCCGCCAGCTTATACCACAGCACACAGTGTTATGCCCACATTGGGGGTGCGGACACCAACTCACCAAGAGGAGCATAGGCCTTTAGACCACTCCCCATGGGAGGGCTCCCATTCCTTTTTTCCTATTTAAGCACAGACCACCCTAGGATCTGTTCCCAGTTGTTTTGTTGTCTCCCTCGAGTAGAGAGCCAGATCCTGCCAGATCTAAGCTTCTATCACTGATATGAAATTTGACTTAGCCTCCAAAGGGTGAAAAATCAGGTCCCCGGTGTTCTCCTCCGGGGAGGGTTGTTTCTCAGACAGGATGAGGAAAGTCCAGATACTAGCCGTGGTCGAGGAGAGGAGAAGGAGGGTAAGTAGAATTCCAGTCCGGTTCGGTACACAAGTAGAGGTCGCAGAGAATCTTTTAGCCGGGTTGATATCGCGGTAACGCTGTTCAATAATCCAGCGTCTTGTATCTGGCGCGGTCGCATTATGTAGCGTGGGGGAGACCGCGCCAGAGAAGGGGTGTGGCTAAACTCCGTCAACCCGGAAGAGACAAGGAATTACCGGTAGTTGAGGCATGACAGCCACATGGGAGACGTTGGTGCACTGCGCTCACTTTTACCAGACACAACATGGATTTCAGCGTCCTTGGAGTGGTAGATGCGCCAAGCCCTCCTTCCAGCCGCCAGCTTATACCACAGCACACAGTGTTATGCCCACATTGGGGGTGCGGACACCAACTCACCAAGAGGAGCATAGGCCTTTAGACCACTCCCCATGGGAGGGCTCCCATTCCTTTTTTCCTATTTAAGCACAGACCACCCTAGGATCTGTTCCCAGTTGTTTTGTTGTCTCCCTCGAGTAGAGAGCCAGATCCTGCCTGAAGTTTACCTATTACCCTCACCTGCCTGGATTTCCCAAATTAACCCCTGCCTGCCTGGACTCTGGTTAACCCCTGAATCCTGTCCCAATCCTAGTTAACCACCACAATCCTGTTCCTGCCTGGATTAACCTTTGCAAAACCGTTGGATTAACCTTTGATTAAGCATTCACATGATTCATCCAGTGTCATCGTTTTGGTAGAGACTTTACTTTTCACATTAAGGACTTATTTCTTACCAAGATTCTGCCTTATGTACTGCTTCTGTTTTGCATTGGGACTTTTTCAATTATATGTATTTGCCTTATAAAAAAGACCTTAAATTTAAATACTGTGTCTGTCAAAATCTTTGATTACTGAGACCATTTACACAAACCAATGACATGTTTTGTCATTGAATCCATTGAGAGATTTTAACACCTATGATATAGATGAACTTTTCTTTTTAATCCAGAAATTATATAAAGAACAAATAAACGGCTATTTGGAATTGGCTAGTTTAAGATAATATGTTGAACAAAAATTAGTACCAAAGGGTCTTAGACCCAAGTTCTAACTCCTGAGAAAGTAGACACAGAAGATACATAGACACAGAGGAAAATGAGATACGGCTGTACATAATCTAAAACAGGAACAGAAAAAGATGCATAGTGTAATACAGCAAAATAAATGATAATGCAAACGAAACGCGTAGGACCTTTTTTGTTTTAATTTTATTTAATGAGGCTATTATATATAGCCTTTTTTTATAATAAATTTGCATATTTATTTCACCCTACCTTATTGGAGTCTCATTCCATTTTTGGTCCGCTTGGAGTTCCAGTGGAAAGTGGAGGCATTCAGCTGCCCAAATTTATCGGGGCAGGCACCTTTTCTGACGCATTATTCACTTTGATATAATAATGCACTCAAAGTGAATAACGCGTCAGAAAAGGTGCCTGCCCCGATAAATTTGGGCTGCTGAATGCCTCCACTTTCCACTGGAACTCCGGACCAAAAATGGAATGAGACTCCAATAAGGTAGGGTGAAATAAATATGCAAATTTATTATAAAAAAAGGCTATATATAATAGCCTCATTAAATAAAATTAAAACAAAAAAGGTCCTACGCGTTTCGTTCCTATGCAAAGGAACTTCCTCAGGGACCAAAATACAAATAATATGGTAAGTAAAACCAATCAATACAGAGATGCATACAATATTATCCCCCCCAATGAGTCTCTATAAATAGGGCTGAGCCCTTTGTTGATAGGTGGATCCGGTGGGAGTTACCCTTGATTCCATGATCGCTTTCAGTTGTGGAGTGTCCAGTGATCCTGTTCAGGTGTGAAGTAGGTGTTCCGACTGTCATTCTTGGCGCAAAACGGTGGAACCGGAAACCGCAAGTAGGAATCCGTTTGCACTTCCGCGTTCCACTGCCATATGCGATCCAGCTCAGAAATGGCAGATGATTAAACATATTGCCACCTAGAGGTCGCCCAGAATATGGCGATCCTAATGTTAATCGGAAATAAAGCTGGAGCATATTATAATCAAACATTATCCTAACAAAAAGATCTAAGTGGTTAGACTTGTGAAACACAGAATACATGAGCTCAATTGGTACTTCCCTAGTACCTTATTGCTATAATTAAATATATGGAAATCTCCATTGACTCTTTATACCTATAATATTTTAATGTGGAAATAAATGTGGTACATATGTAATATCAATGTTAGGGGCTTTTTAATGTGCCATTTAATATTAAACTAAATAAACCCAATAGATGGGTTGTTTTACCGCTCAAATAATCATAATAAACGTGTACTTCAAAACAATAATGGTAATCAGTGATGCTAGATTAATAGGCTAACTGTCAATCATGTGGAGTGCTATTCGTATTTCATGTTTACCTATTTAAAGATTTGTTTGAAAAAAGTATTCATATTTACACCTTAACATGAATAATAGTTCCAAATTAATTTATATGTGAATTAATTTATTTTCTATTCAAATATTGTGTGTTCACATGCTTTATATATTATAAATGAATTCATCATAGTATTTATAATGTGAAATACTATAAATGATGTGTCCTAATAATCTAGTGATATCCATCTTTTATATATGCCTAATAAATCTGTTCCTGAAAATTTATAATCATGTAAATTCATCTAACAGTATATAGATTTTCCCGAGCTTAGAAAGTAACAAACAAGATCATCTTTACATTGCAAAAACCTCCAAAAAATAAAATAAATAATAATAATAATAATAATGATAACAATAATTGATGGCAAATATCATGTACAAATGTATAGAGATTTGTAAAAAATTGAAAAAATATATGAAAAATATATAAAAATATATTAAAAAATATATAAAAAAAGAGGAAAATCCTTCCCATAAAGGCACTGCTGTGGGACAAAAAAGAAAACTAATCAAGGAAACACATGAGATCTATATCATGGTTGAGCCCCTTCGGGTGGAGAGTCTGGAGTTTATGTATCCAGAATGTTTCGCGTTGTGCTAGTTTCTTGAGTCTATCTCCTCCCCTCCAATAGGGTAATACTCTTTCAATTCCCACACACTTGAAGTTGGAAACAGAGAACAGGGGACAAGTATTACAGTGGGTGGGCACAGAATGGGTCTCGAGTTTTTTTTTAATATTGTTAAGATGTTCCATAAACCTTATCTTTAGAACCCTTTTAGTGCGACCCACATATTGCTTGCCACACAGACACTGCAGTAAATAAACGACAAAGTCCGTGTGGCAACCAATGTCCATCTTGATATTAAACATTTCCCCAGTACTGTAACTAAAGAAAAAAATTGTTCTAAATACAAGACTGGTAGTACAGGCTTTGCATGTGTTGCATCCTCTAAAGGATCCTGATGTATTAGAAACATTATGATTGGTGGACTTTAAAGCATAGCTAGGGGCTAGCATATTCTTGAAGTTTTTGTTCTTTTTGTAGATGACTTTAGGTTGTTGTGATAATGATATCCCCAAAACCGGGTCCTGTGGTAGAATTGGCCAGTGTTGTTGTAAACATTTTTTTATTCTATTATGATCAGTATTGCATTGTGTTAAAAAAAGCTGATGTAAAATTGTTTTTATTAGAAGTTTCAATCTGAGGTTTGTTCCTCAATAACTGGTTTCTGTTGACCTGTTGGGCTAGCCGAATCTCTCTTTCTAAAATGTTCTTTTTGTAGCTTTTCTCTATCAATTTATTCTTCACGTGTGTGGATTGAATATTAAAATCCTGACTGTCGGAGCAATTACGCCTTAAGCGTGTAAATTGGCTTCTCGCAATGCCCCTCAGCCAGGGTTTGTGATGGCAGCTACGTTGGTGAACAAACCCATTCCCATCGGTAGGCTTGAAAAAACAATTGGTTCTGATCTCTCCTCTGTCAAGGAACAAGGTAAGATCCAAAAAACTGATTTCATCCTTGTTCCAGACAGGGGAGAGTACCAAGTTAAAAGAATTGGAATTGAAAAAATTAACAAATTCTTGAAATAAAGAAAAATAACCTTTCCAAATAATAATAATAATGTCATCTATGTACCGCCGCCAAAGCACCAGGTCCTCCAGTCATGACCAGACCACACATATAGATCCTCCCAACGTCTCATGTAGGTGTTGGCATAGATAGACTCAAAGAATGGAATGGTATTCTACTGGACTGCTCATATAAATGAATGCTGTCTTTGATCAAAATTGAGCAAGAGAATTTTGAAACAGTAAATCAAAATATTGAGGAAAAAATTGAACAAGTTAAGGAATGTCAAGGAAATACCAACTATTTTCTTATGGAAACATAATTACAGCAAAATCTGGAAAACTTCACAAAACCCATTAGGGTAAAGAAACATGTAAAATTCCAACATGATCATAGAGATTTTAGGGAAGGTCAAATATTCAGAGTAAAACCAACATTTAGGAGACCTTTCAGTAGTGGAAATAGTTCAATGCCAGTAAATACATACTGGACAGATTCTGATTCCTCTAAAAATAGTCCCACTGCCCGTACAACTGAACTTCCGAGACAGTCTCATACAAGTATTTTAAGAGGCCAGGATAAAACAGTGTCCTTCTTGAACACACCTCAACCAGAAGCCCCTGAGACACCTTAACATCTTCACATGTATCACTCTTAAATAGAGAATGTCCTTTGTACCAACCCTGGGAATTGACAAATTCAGTTAATTAATAGACACCAATCTATTTGGATGTAAATTTGCACCAAATGCTTTAAATAAAAGAAAAGAGGGACAAACTAATGGCTCAAGAAAGAGACCATTGACTACATTTAGACCACAAAGTTGGTTCACTCCAAGCTTTAAGGAGTTATTCAATGTTGACTTGTTTGTACAAATGACCACTGACAAAATTGAAACACTACCACATTCATCATCTACTAATAATTTGTCTCCTGAAGAAATAATGACAATATATGAACCTATCTTACGATAACTTTGGATAAAAATCCTGCTACAAATGGCTCCATTGAGACCCTACAATCAAATTTTTAGACACATTACAAAAAAATCTTGACTCTAGCCACGAACAATAATGTCATAACTCCGTATTCATTTAAATACATGTTACCGAATAGTACACCTACGATAGCTACTTTCTATTATCTACCCAAGGTTCACAAAGATGTTGTGAACCATCCGAGTAGACTAATATTATCTGGGAACAGTTCATTGACTGAAGGAGCCAGTAATTTTGGAGGGAAACTACATCCTTATTTTTTACAGAACTTTCTTCCTTTATTCAAGACACCAAACAAACCCTTGTAACTGAAAATCTGATGGTTCAACCTTACACGCTCTCAGCTAGTCTTGACGTGGTCTAACTTTACATTAACATCCCCCATGAAATTTGCCTAAAGACAATCTGGAATGCTCACAAAAATTCTCTACGGCACAAAAACATGTTTGCTAGAGTTACTTGAAATTGTTCTTACCCACAAAGTGCTTATAATGGAACCTACTACCTTCAAACAAGGGACACTGCTATGGGGTTATCCTAATAAAATCCTAAAGAAGGCTTTCCAACAAGTATCTAAGATCAACAGAGCCACTAATCTATGAACATCAAGACCAAAATTAAATAAGTCCACACTATGCTGTGAGGGGACTTTTGACCAACTTTGGGATCCTTTGAGTAAGATCTTTACTCATAATTGCCCAATTTTGAGGCACGACAAGGACATAGTCAATAATGTACCTAAGTTCATAAGCGTTACATCTCGCAGAGCAAAAATAAGAGATATCCTGGTCCATAGCCATCTGGAACCAGAAAAACCTCCCCAAACCTGGTTGAGAGAGACTAAAGGCCAGAACAGATGTGGTCACTGCAGAGCATGCCAATTTGTGAAACCATCTAAAATTGTAGAATGCACAGACACTAAACAAGTATATACTATTAAAGATTATATAAATTGTAGTTCTACAAGACTAGTGTATTTAATCACCTGCAGTTGCAGGTTAAAGTATGTTAAGGTATAGTCAGGACCATAAATATTGGGACAGCGACACAATTCTAATATTTTTGGCTCTATACACCAATACAATGGATTTGAAATTAAACAAACAAGATGTGCTTTAACTGCATACTTTCAGCTTTAATTTGAGGGTATTTACATCCAAATCAGGTGAACGGTGTAGGAATTACAACAGTTTGTATATGTGCCTCCCACTTTTCAAGGGACCAAAAGTAATGGGTAATGAACAGAGAAATGGACTCCATGTGGGTGGTGGGTTTTGGGTGTTTACGGACGGAGGGATGGACTCCATGCGGGTGGTGGGTTTTGGGTGTTTACGGACGGAGGGATGGACTCCATGTGGGTGGTGGGTTTTTGATTTCTTTGGGAGGTTGGTTTCTGGAAAATTGGGAAAGGAGTTTCTGTTTATGTTATGTTGGTATTATGTTTGGCTGGCTGTGGACTATAGGTCAGTTGGGTCCCCCTCTTTCCCCCTTGTTAATTCATGGTATATGCTGAGCTCCTAAATGAAGCATTCCGGGCCTTTATTCCTCCCCAGTTGCTCCATGGGTTAATGGAGCCCCCCGCCTTTATGTTAATCCCTCTCCCAGTTATACTTCATGAAGAAATGAAGCCCCGCCCCGTATTTAGTTATCCCTCCTAAGTTACCCCCCCTTCTCAGTTATCCCCCCGGGTTCTTCATGATGGAATGGTTATGTCGAGTTTTATTTTTAGTGTTATTTGGCTGAATTTGTTTGTTTCTGTTTGGTTTTGCTAGTTGCAACTTGTTACTTTGTTATTTATGTTGCTTTACACTCAATAAATACAAATATTCCAGCTCAAATAGCGTATATTAAAGTTGCTGCAGTTAAAAAGCTCGCAGTTGGATCTTTGGATCGAGCTGGCGGTCCGCCGCGAGGCGAGCTACCGCCTGTCCCAGCCCCTGCCTCTCGGCGCCCCCCCGATGCTCTTGACTGAGTGTCCCGGGGGCCCAAAGCGTTTACTTTGAAAAAATTAGAGTGTTCAAAGCAGGCCAGTCGCCTTGATACTTCAGCTAGGAATAATGGAATAGGACTCCGGTTCTATTTTGTTGGTTTTCGGAACTGGGGCCATGATTAAGAGGGACGGCCGGGGGCATTCGTATTGTGCCGCTAGAGGTGAAATTCTTGGACCGGTAATCTAGACTTTTTTGACCTAGGCGACTTCTCTTCTCAGTGACAATACCTCCTGCTGCACTGAAGGTCCTTTCTGACAGGACACTTGAAGCGGGGCAGGCCAGAAGTTCTATCGCAAATTGGGATAGCTCAGGCCACAGGTCAAGCCTGCACACCCAGTAGTCAAGGGGTTCATCGCTCCTCAGAGTGTCGATATCTGCAGTTAAGGCGAGGTAGTCTGCTACCTGTCGGTCGAGTCGCTCTCTGAGGGTGGATCCCGAAGGGCTGTGGCGATGCGTAGGACTTAAAAAGGTCTGCATGTCCTCCATCAACAACACGTCTTTAAAGCGTCCTGTCCTTGCCGGCGTGGTCGTGGGAGGAGGAGGATGACTTCCACCTCTCCCCCTGTTAGATTCCCGTTGTGCTGTGACATCACCCTTATACGCTGTGTAAAGCATACTTTTTAATTTATTTTGCAAATGCTGCATCCTTTCTGACTTGTTGTAATTCGGTAACAGTTCCGCCACTTTCTGCTTATACCGGGGGTCTAGTAGCGTGGACACCCAGTACAAGTCGTTCTCATTCAGCCTTTTTATACGAGGTTCCCTCAACAGGCACGACAGCATGAAAGACCCCATTTGCACAAGGTTGGATGCCGAGCTACTAATTTCCCGTTCCTCCTCCTCACTGATGTCAATGAAGCTATGTTCTTCCCCCCAGCCACGTACAACACCACGGGTACCAGATAGGTGACAACGAGCACCCTTGGATGCCTGTTGTGGCTGGTCTTCCTCCTCCTCCTCAAAGCCACATTCCTCCTCTGACTCCTCTTCCTCACAATCCTCTTCCAGTGTTGCCGCAGGTCCAGCAAGCGATGCTGATAAGGCTGTTTCTGGTGGTGATGGTGACCACAACTCTTCCTCTTCCTCTTCACGCTCATCTACGGCCTGATCCAGCACGCTTCGCAGAGCACGCTCCAGGAAGAAAACAAATGGTATGATGTAGCTGGTGGTGCCTTCGGTGCGACTGACTAGGTTTGTCACCTCCTCAAAAGGATGCATGAGCCTACAGGCATTGCGCATGAGCGTCCAGTAACGTGGCAAACAAATTCCCAGCTCCCTAGAGGCTGTCCTAGCACCCCGGTCATACAAATATTCATTAACAGATTTTTCTTGTTGGAGCAGGTGGTCGAACATTAGGAGTGTTGAAATCCAACGTGTCGGGCTGTCGCAAATCAAGCGCCTCACTGGCATGTTGTTTCGCCGCTGGATATCGGCAAAGTGAGCCATGGCCGTGTAGGAACGCCTGAAATGGCCACACACCTTCCTGGCCTGCTTCAGGACATCCTGTAAGCCTGTGTACTTATGCACAAAGCGTTGTACGATCAGATTACACACATGTGCCATGCACGGCACATGTGTCAACTTGCCCAACTTCAATGCCACTAACAAATTTTTTCCGTTGTCACAAACCACTTTGCCGATATCCAGTTGCTGCGGAGTCAGCCACTTTTCCACCTGTGCGTTCAGGGTGGACAGGAGTGCTTGTCCAGTGTGACTCTCTGCTTTCAAGCAAGTCAAACCCAAGACGGCGTGACACTGCCGTATCCGGGATGTGGAATAGTACCTGGGGAGCTGGGGGGGTGCCGTTGATGTGGAGCAAGACGCAGCAGCAGAAGAGGACTCAGCCGAGGTGGTTATGGAAGAGTATGGAGTAGGAGCAGTAGAGGAGGTTGCAGCAGGACTGCCTGCAAGTCGTGGCGGTGTCACCAACTCCTCTGCAGAGACATGAATTACATGCTTGGCAGCAGTCAGCAGGTTTACCCAATGCGCAGTGTAGGTGATATACCTGCCCTGACCATGCTTTGCAGACCAGGTATCAGTGGTCAGATGGACCCTTGCCCCAACACTGTGTGCCAGACATGCCATTACTTCCTTTTGCACAATCGAGTACAGGTTGGGGATTGCCTTTTGTGAAAATAAATTTCTGCCGGGTACCTTCCACTGCGGTGTCCCAATAGCTACAAATTTTTTGAACGCCTCAGAATCCACCAGCTTGTATGGTAAAAGCTGGCGGGCTAATAGTTCGGACAAGCCAGCTGTCAGACGCTGGGCAAGGGGGTGACTTTCTGACATTAGCTTCTTACGCTCAAACATGTCCTTGACAGACACATAACTGTGGGCAGATGAGCAGGAACTGCTAAAGGCGGGAGACGGAGTGGCGGATGGCTTAGAGGGGGCCGGGAGGACAGCAGTGGTTGACGTGGCTGAAGATGCTGGACCAGGAGGAGGATGGCGGCTTAGAGTAGGCGTGCTTCTTGTACTCATGTGTTGATCCCATAGGCGTTTGTGATGTGAGATCATGTGCCTACGCAAAGCAGTTGTACCTAGGTGGGTGTTGGACTTCCCACGACTCAGTTTCTTTTGGCACAGGTTGCAAATGGCATCGCTGTTGTCAGAGGCAGACACACAAAAAAAAATTCCACACTGCTGAGCTCTGCAATGACGGCATTCTGGTGGTGGACACAGCATGCGTTGATTGGCGTGCTGTCGGGCTGACACCGGGTGCCTATGCATGCTGTCTGACTGTGCCACTAGCACTTGCGACGACCTCCCCCTGCTTACAACTCGTCTCCTCCTCCTCTCTGTCTCCCCATCTGAACTTTCGCCCTGTTCTTCTTCTTGACGAGCGGGCACCCACGTGACATCCATGGACGCATCGTCATCATCAACCGCTTCACTTGTATCTGACAACTCAGCAAAGGGAGCAGCAGCGGGTACAACATCATCATCATCACACCGTATGTCCATTTGTGTAATGCTGCCTGCCTGAGACATATCCCTGTTATCTACATTCTCTGGCAATAATGGTTGCGCATCACTAATTTCTTCAAACGGATGTGTGAATAACTCCTCTGACATACCAAGTAAAGCGGCTGTGGTGCTAGTTTTGGTGGTGGCGGCAGAAGGGTGACTGGTATCTTGAGAGGTGCCTGAAGCTAAGCTGGAGGAGGATGGTGCGTCAAGGTTCCGAGCGGAAGCTGTAGAAGATTGGGTGTCCTGTGTTAGCCAGTCAACCTTGTCCTCAGAAATTTTGAAGTTCAGGGTACGTGGCATCTGAAAACTGGGCATTATTATAGGGCCAAAGGGAATCACAGCACCACGACCACGATGGCCCCTGCGGTGTCGCCTGCCTCTGCCTGTCATTTTTTGGGGCATTAGTGGTACTATGCGTGCAAGCTACTGTGAGACCAGATATGAGTGGCAATGTGCAATGGCAGGGGTCTGCAGAGCACACGCTGAAGGCCTGAAACACCCGCTTTAAGGACACTGACTGCTATTAGCTTACACTGGAAAACTTCTATTCTTTGTAAAAGCATGCCACAGAGACACCAGATATGAGTGGCAACTGTCAAAGTCCACTGGCAGGGGTCTGCAGGGCACACGCTGAAGGCCTGAAACACCCGCTTTAAGGACACTGACTGCTATTAGGTTACACTGGTAAACTTTTATTCTTTGTAAAAGCACGCTACAGAGACACCAGATATGAGTGGCAACTGTCAAAGTCCACTGGCAGGGGTCTGCAGGGCACACGCTGAAGGCCTGAAACACCCGCTTTAAGGACACTGACTGCTATTAGCTTACACTGGAAAACTTTTATTCTTTGTAAAAGCACGCTACAGAGACACCAGGCCCTGGGGAGATAGCACAGCTAAGCGGATAAGGGCACATGTAGGAGTGTGGGGATAGATGCATGGGATTGGTTGGAAAGAGTCTGTGGGTGGGATTATGTTCTGTGTAAGTTAGTGTGGGGGAGGTCTTACCTCAGTGCCACTTGGGATTCGGGCCAGCAAACAGCTTCCTGTCTTCCTGCTCCTGTTTGCCTGGGCCTGCAGATTTACACAGCTTGAGGGATGGAGGTTGAGGCTTGCTGGCTTCCCTCAGGGCTGCTGCAGCATGGATGGTGGCTGGCAACTCCTGATTCAGGTGCTCTCCTCTCCCCTCTCCATCTGGGGCCTTCCCTGTGGCCCCTGCTCCCCTCTCCCATGGTGGTTACCGGTGTGGGTGCTCCCCCTGCGGCCTGAGTCCCTCTGGGCCTTCCCTGTGGCCCCTGCTCCCCTCTCCTATGGTGGCTGCCGGTGTGGGTGCTCCCCCCGCAGCCTGAGTCCCTCTCGGCCTTCCCTGTGGCCCCTGCCCCCCTCTCCCATGGTGGCTGTCGGTGTGGGTGCTCCCCCCGTGGCCTGAGTCCCTCTGGGCCTTCCCTGTGGCCCCTGCCCCCCTCTCCCATGGTGGCTGCCGGTGTGGGTGCTCCCCCCGCGGCCTGAGTCCCTCTGGGCCTTCCCTGTGGCCCCTGCTCCCCTCCCCCATGGTGGCTGCCGGTGTGGGTGCTCCCCCCCGCGGCCTGAGTCCCTCTGGGCCTTCCCTGTGGCCCCTGCTCCCCTCTCCTATGGTGGCTGCCGGTGTGGGTGCTCTCCCCCACAGCCTGAGTCCCTCTGGGCCTTCCCTGTGGCCCCTGCTCCCCTCTCCCATGGTGCTTGCCGGTGTGGGTGCTCCCCCCTGCAGCCTGAGTCCCTCTGGGCCTTCCCTGTGCTCCCCCCGCGGCCTGAGGTTGCAAATGGCATCGCTGTTGTCAGAGGCAGACACACAAAAAAAAATTCCACACTGCTGAGCTCTGCAATGACGGCATTCTGGTGGTGGACACAGCATGCGTTGATTGGCGTGCTGTCGGGCTGACCCCGGGTGCCTATGCATGCTGTCTGACTGTGCCACTAGCTCCTTGCGACGACCTCCCCCTGCTTACAACTCGTCTCCTCCTCCTCTCTGTCTCCCCATCTGAACTTTCGCCCTGTTCTTCTTCTTGACGAGCGGGCACCCCCATGGTGGCTGCCGGTGTGGGTGCTCCCCCCCGCGGCCTGAGTCCCTCTGGGCCTTCCCTGTGGCCCCTGCTCCCCTCTCCTATGGTGGCTGCCGGTGTGGGTGCTCTCCCCCACAGCCTGAGTCCCTCTGGGCCTTCCCTGTGGCCCCTGCCCCCCTCTCCCATGGTGGCTGTCGGTGTGGGTGCTCCCCCCGTGGCCTGAGTCCCTCTGGGCCTTCCCTGTGGCCCCTGCCCCCCTCTCCCATGGTGGCTGCCGGTGTGGGTGCTCCCCCCGCGGCCTGAGTTCCTCTGGGCCTTCCCTGTGGCCCCTGCTCCCCTCCCCCATGGTGGCTGCCGGTGTGGGTGCTCCCCCCCTGCGGCCTGAGTCCCTCTGGGCCTTCCCTGTGGCCCCTGCTCTCCTCTCCTATGGTGGCTGCCGGTGTGGGTGCTCTCCCCCACAGCCTGAGTCCCTCTGGGCCTTCCCTGTGGCCCCTGCTCCCCTCTCCCATGGTGCTTGCCGGTGTGGGTGCTCCCCCCTGCAGCCTGAGTCCCTCTGGGCCTTCCCTGTGGCCCCTGCCCCCCTCTCCCAAGGTGGCTGCCGGTGTGGGTGCTCCCCCCGCGGCCTGTATCCATCTGGGGCCTTCTCTCTCCCCTGCCCTCCTCCTTTTTTCAGTCCCCCCTCCCTTCTCTGTCTCCGGTTTCTCTCCCCCCTGTTGGCATGTTTTCTTTCTTTCCTGGCGGTCCATCTTTCTTTCTCCCCCCCCCCCTTTTTTTTCCCCTCTCTCTGTTTTCTTCCCCCTTCCACTCTCTGTTTCTATTCTCTATGCCCCCGCCCCCCTTTTTTCCTCTCTTTCCCTGCTCTTACCTGTTCCTGGGTCTTCTCTGCCTTCTGCTCTTCTTTCTCTGCCTTCTGCTCTTCTCTCTCTGCCTTCTGCTCTTCTCTCTCTGCCTTCTGCTTTTCTCTCTCTGCCTTCTGCTCTTCTCTCTCTGCCTTCTGCTCTTCTCTCTGGTTACTTACCTCGGCTGCCTCCTGGTGGCACGTCCTCTCCATGCCCTTCTCACAGGTCCTGGCTGCAGTTCACAGAAATGCCCAGCAGGTGGCGCCTGGAACATCTTGGAAGAAAACAGTGGAAGCTGATTTCAATGTCTTCTGCCTGGACTTCTACGCTTGTTATGCCGCAGATGGTGCACCGGGCATTGGCTGGTGAGTACGTTGTCCCTTCTTGCAATCTGATCGGGTCCCTTTAAAACTGGGGGGGGGGGGGGTATTAGTGGGCAAAAAAGCCAAAAAAAAAATTGGAAATTTCATTAAAAAAAAAACAAACAAAAACAAAAAAAAAAGAAGTCCTGAATGAATACCTGAATAGAATGAGGAATAAAAGATTCAGAAAAAAAAGAATGAAAAAGAAAGAGGAAAACGGTACCTGGACGCCGCTTACCAGGTAGTCCACTCCGATTATTTAACCTCCCCCCCCTTTTTGTCAGTGTTTATCATATATTATGGTACAGTTTCCTGCGGCGTCCTGCGCAGCTAATAGCGCTGGCGTTGCCTCCCAAGAGGCAGGCGGCTAGGGTGGCTCTGGATGTTGCTGCGGGGCACTAGTATGGCCTGCTTGACTTGCGCGTGTCGTGTACTACTATGGAGCAGTGGTGAATGCCATAACAGATTGCGCGAGGAGTGTGTCATGGCATCGTATGTTATGGATAGCATTGTCGGGGAGAGGGCTCCCCGACAAGGCTCCACGTTGTTCTACCATCCGGGCACTCTCTGGGACGCGTGTCGTTCCTAGGGTGAGCTGGGTTGGTGGGAATTTGCAGACGGAGAATTGGGTCCTCGTGCCATTCCACGAGGGTTCCAGTCGTAGGGATCGCGTGGTGCATGATCGCGTGGTGCTCCCCACACGGGTGGCTCTTAATGTCGCCCTCCTGGGTAAGCTGGTCTTGCCTGTCATTGTTGCCTTTGGGGCAGTATGGGGTTTTCCTTTTGGGCCTCCGTTAATGGTGGCTTGTGCAATCAGGCCCCCTAAGTCCCTTCCACTGACTTCCACCTGTTGCCGCTGCAGTGGGTTTGGGGGTTTTTGGGGTCTAATTCATTTTCCATGGTGTGCTGACTCTTGCTTGGTGAGCTGGCAAGCATTGGGGCTCTTGCTGACTCTGGCTGTCTTGGAGCTTCCACATTCTGGTGGCATGGTAGGCGTGGGGTCCCCAACTCCCGGACAGGTGGGTACTTCTTCCTTTGGGTCAATCCTTTGGTACCCTGGTGGTGGCGCCTAGCTCGGCGCTGCTTGAGTCTGGAAGTGTCTGGTCAGGCGGGGTTTTTCCCAGGGGGTTTCTATCTTGTTCACGGTAGGACGTACTTCGGGCTCCGCGGGGACAAATTTATAAGGCAGTGGGGACATGGTCGCTCAGTCTAGCAGACACTGATGTAGCGGGTCCATGGGTCAATCTCTGAGGCAGCGTGGGGCCCTCTACAGTTAAGTGTGACCGATCAGGCTGGATGAGAGCATTTCCTTGGCGGCTTCCCATTCATGTTACGGTCATCTGCAGGTGGGAAGGGGTTTTGGTGGATCGAGTAAGCATCGGAAGGGACTTCCTTCAGGCTTTCGCCGCTCGACGGCTGTTGTATTTGGGAAAGGTAAGTTGGCTGATTCATCAATAGAATCTTTTCCGTTCTTGGAGGTTGCGGAGTAGACATAACCGGGCCCTTTCTGCTTTCTCTTGCGGTAAATTGAATGCACAGGGTACTGGTTAGGCTCCTAACAGGGTGTGCTAGGTTCCCAGGGTGTGCTAGGTTCCCAGGGTAGTTGGAAATATACCGTCCCAATTGGGGGGAGTGCCGGGTTCCCACACGTGTCCTGTTTTTTCTTCGGTGGGGGCTATTCCGCCCCTGGGTTATTCGGCCTCCTCTCCCCTTGTTTGCGTTTGGGTTTTCTCGCCTGCATCCATGTTGTTGGGGTGCTCCAATTGGGGCTAGAATTCCTGGGTTAGGATGGTGGTGGGTTCAGGGGGTATTCGGTCCAGTTTGGGGCCGCTACAGACGCCGCCAGGCTGGGCGTGCTTGTGCCACTGGTTCACAGGGCTTGGATGGTGGGGGTCGGGGTGGTAGGTTCCTTGGGTTCGCCCTGCTGGTCTCCGAATGGATTTCTCCCCGCGGTTACTGTCTCCTCCCCCCCACCCACCCCGGAATAAAGAGGGTGGGATGCTCATATGTAATTTTGGACAGGAGGTGCGGGGCGAGTTATTGGATCTTACGCCTTCGGGAGTGGAGGTTCGGTGGTCTGGCGCCTGATCCTCTTCCTGGGTCAGCTGTCCCGCCTCCTAGGGGTACCGGGGGTTTTTGTCATCTGTCTGGGTGGAATGATCTGGATTCGGTGGCTGTTTGGGATTTGGGTGTTCTTAAATCTAGACATGTTACTCATTCTGTTTCTTACCAGAGGTTCTCAGGGGCCGGGCTGCAGCTATCGCCCGTTCCTGTTGGCAGTGCGCTCAGCAATGTGAGTGCCCTGGTGCGCTGCCGTCGGAAATCGGACAAGATGGGTTTCTAGGTTTGGCTTGGGGGATTCCAGTTTCTGGTTATCTCGAGGGGATGGGTGCGCTTGGAGGTCGGACAAGGCCTATGTTAACGGTGCACTGAGGAAGGCTCCGGCTGGAGTTGAAACGCGGTTGCTGCTAGACCAAAGTATTGTATATGGGACTTTTTCTTATTTACTCTGCGGTGTTTTATTTTGGCTTTGTGCTTAGTATATTTTCCTATTTATACACTGCTTTTGTCCCTGTTTTAATTGTTTATTTGTTCAATGAATTTTGGATTCTCCACTTTGTATCCTTTTCTTCTCCCCTCAAATGTATTTTTTTAGCCTTTTTAGGCTCCCTCTTGCATATTATATAGAGCCTGGGACGGCTTTCAATCCTGTGAGTTTTGCTCTACATAAGGGGTCTAGCATTTTATATATATATATATATATATATATATACAAACTGCAAATGTCCCGCACTCAATGTACCGGTCTTGTGCTTGCCTCGGTGCTGCCTCAGCCTTCAATATATACAGATGAAAAGAGTGCACTCGGAAGGTCTTCTTAAAGATATAAACAATTTATTGTGCCAAACTTCAGACATACAAGTCGACGTTTCAGTCCTCGTGGGACTTTTTTCAAGACAATGAAAGGCGGAAAAAAGTGATTTAAATATACCTTGCAGGTGATTTGATTGGAGAGTAGGTTATATGAAAGAGAGGCTGTGCAAATGTGAAAGTGATTACTCAACTTTGAAATAGAGATTAACCCCTTGAGTGCCTAATGAAAAAAGGCCTGAAAGTGAGTGTGGTTACGGCCAAATATCTAATAATCTGCACTCGCAGACATATTAAAATTCAAGGATAAGAAATATCGAAGCCACCTTAGAATGACTAAGTGTTTACGAATCTATTAGAATATTTAAACAAATTTGTTAAACAAAGTTAAACAATATCTTACGATTGCTACATTTTTAAACAATATCGTAAGGTGGCCACGTTTAAATTGGAATTCCAAGTGCCAAGTGATTGCAGACCTAATAGATACATTATAGAAAAAACTTCAAAGTATATTTGAATAACCCTAGGGATACTATATATATACTTGATTGTTTTACATATTAACGGCCATACAGTCTCTAGAATATAACAGGAGTATCCATAATCTAACATACCTAGCTAAATAAAAATACAAATACGTATATGAATAATATATGATTGATTTAACAAAGAATCTCATGAGTTTATCACCAATAATGGTTTTTCTGTGACCTTTAGTCCAGATATATATCAATTATTTACGAAACTATGGCTTCTTTATCTTTTCGAGATGAAGCAGCTGAGTGGGTTGATTTCATTAAGTCCCCCCGGGGACAAAGTTCCTAATGTGAAGATCCAAAATGCTTCTCTTTGAAGAAGTAGGACGTCTCTGTCACCCCCCCTGTTCGGGGCCGGTACATGTTCAATGCCCATAAATTTCAATGTGGGCAGTGTATGCCCTTTTTCCAGAAAATGTTTAGCTATGGGGGTAGTTGCTATGCCGCTGGATAACGCAGTCCTGATGGTAGATCTGTGTCCCCTCATGCGCTCCCTGAGGTCATTAGACGTTTTGCCGATGTACATGAGTCCACATGGGCAGGTGATGCGATACACTACGTGTGTAGTGGTGCACGTGATCCTTTGCCGTATCCTGTATTCTTTACCTGAGCGAGGGTGGTAGAACGCTTTGCCCGGGGTCATACTATTGCAAGCCATGCACTTCAGACAACGATAACAGCCTGGACTTTGAACAGACTGGTGTGCCATAGATATGTCTGTATGAACCAGATAATCTCTCAGGTTCCTGTTTCTCCTATAACTAATCATAGGCGTATTCTGAAATATCGTCGGTAGTGTCTTGTCTTTTTTAAGAACCTCCCAGTTGTGTCTTATTTTCTGGGACATCTCGCCCGATAGTGAATGGAACGTTTGGGGGAAGATCATTCTGTTTTGATTGCTTTTAATTTTAGGGCCATCAGTGTAGTTTTTGAGTGCTTTTGAATATGCACCCTCCAGCATTTGTCTTGGATATCCACGTTGTGAAAATTTTTCAAACATTTCTTGTACCTGGTTTGCTGCTTTTATAGAATCAGAGTTGTTCCTCAGTATTCTCATAAATTGAGATACCGGTAAAGATTTTATGAGGTTGGGAGGATGGTGACTGCTGGCATGTAGTAGCGTATTACGGTCAGTTTCCTTTGCAAATAAAGTATACCCCAGCTTGTTATTTTCTATGAAGATACGAAGATCCAGGAAGTCAATTTGTTTGTTGTTAATTTGATAGGTAAGTCTTACTGGTAAATCCAGTTGATTCAGTGACCCCATCATGTCATGGAGACTTTGTTCTTCGCCCGTCCATATGATGAACACGTCATCGATATATCTCAGATATTTCAGAATATGATGACCATATTTTTGAAGAATATGTACCTGTTCATATACATGCATGTATGCATTAGCATACATTGGTGCCATAGGGGCACCCATCGATGTCCCGGATATTTGTATGTAGAATGCTTTTTCAAATCGAAAATAATTGAGTATAAGACATAATTCCAATAATTCAAGTATATATTCAATCGGGGGCTCTATACGTTCTTGGTACTGTGTTAGTACTTGGCGCATCGCCTGAATTCCCTCCTCGTGGGGAATTATGGTGTATAAACTGCTTACATCAATGGCTGCTAAGAAGACTCCTTGTGGGGGGAGTTCTATAGAGTTTAAGGCTGCTATGACTTGCGCCGAGTCTTTAACATAGGTAGGTAGTGACATTACCGTTTTTTTAAATTTTGTGTCTAACCATTTTCCTATGGGTTCTAACAATCCCCCGATCGCCGATACTATCGGTCGTCCTGGTGGGCGCTCTAGGTTTTTGTGAACCTTAGGCACTGTGTATATGATCGGGCACCGAGGGTGGGTTTCAAATAAGTACTCATATTCCGTAGTAGTAAGGAAACCTGCTTCTAAGCCCCTTTGCAGTGTCTGTTGGACAATTTTACTGAATTCATAAGTGGGATCTATTAGCGTGTATTCATAGACTCTGGTATCCTTTAATTGTTTAAGGATTTCCTCCTTATAGTCGTCATATTGTTGGACGACTATAGCGCCTCCCTTGTCCGCTGGACGTATGGTAATGGACATATCTTTAGCCAGGCTGTTTAAGGCTTCTCTTTCATCTTTAGATAAATCCGGACGTCTTTGGTTCCGGGTAGTTGTAACCTTCATTGTATCAAATTTTAACATTTGTGAAAATGTTTTTAATGTAGGGTTTAAGTTGGAGGGGTTTCACATTTGGGGTTTCATTAGGGGTTTCACACTTTCACATTTGCACAGCCTCTCTTTCATATAACCTACTCTCCAATCAAATCACCTGCAAGGTATATTTAAATCACTTTTTTCCGCCTTTCATTGTCTTGAAAAAAGTCCCACGAGGACTGAAACGTCGACTTGTATGTCTTTGAAGTTTGGCACAATAAATTGTTTATATCTTTAAGAAGACCTTCCGAGTGCACTCTTTTCATCTGTATATATTGAAGGCTGAGGCAGCACCGAGGCAAGCACAAGACCGGTACATTGAGTGCGGGACATTTGCAGTTTGTATTGATTACGGAGAGCCCGTCAAGCCAGGGCTCAATTCACGCACCAGACCCAGGAGAGTCATATCGTTTTCAAGGATTTGATTTATGGAGGAATTCCTGACTAGAGCCGGAGCGTATGCAGACCACGCAGAGGTGCTGCAATACACAGAAGCAGAAGCCGCGGCGATTTTGTGGCCGCAAACGGACTCGGACCTACCAGTATCTACTGAACCTCGGGACGTCATTAGAAATCTGCTTAAACTTAAACAAAGACAAATTGACCTCGAATTACATGCCACCTACTTATCCGACTATTATCGCATGAAAAAAATCCCCAGAGGTTTTCGGATTAAAAACGTTCCAACTATTGGAAGAAACAACCCTGAAGTGTGTCGAAAGTGGATTGGTATACTAAACAAGTGTTCCCTGGACCTGATGCTGGTGGTGATAGAGGAGGTAGGTCGTGAACTAAAAATCACTAAATTTAAAATCTCAAATTATGAAGTATTGCATACAACTACTATTACAGCACCCAACTGTGACACATTGATTCAGAAACTAACAGAAGATCTGAAACAATATAAAAACGATTTGGTCAGGTTTAAAAGAGAAAAACTTACCAAAGTACAAGCAGATTACTCAGAGCATAGAGTATACAGGTGGTTATCAGGAGATAACACCAGACCCGCATATAGAACCTACAGGCCTAGAATTAGAAAACCCATTGCATCTACCGTTGACTTTACCTCAGGAGAGTCGGCATCTGACTCTGATTATAAGGATTCGCAAAGAGAGGGGGCTTACCCTAATACCACAGCATCATATAATACGTCTTTTTTAGAACCGGGACTTGGCCTGGTGAGAGAAACAGCAAGTGGGAACCACCAAGGCATAGAGCGCCCCCCAAACATCAAAACTACACTAGGAGGGGACAGAAAGGGAAAAGGCACTGGACACAGGGGACGACCGCCAAGGAGACGCTAGTTAACCCTATCATTAATCTATCCACTAGAGTCCTCACCACTACAGAAACTATGCTTCTAAATAAAGGACTTTCATTTGTTCCGACTGCTAATATTAACAAATTCCAATGGGAAATTGAGCAATTTCAATTTAATAGAAAACTCCGTTTAGCAGATTTCTTCAAAAATTCTAATCAACAACATCAAATTGAGGAGAACAGAGAAAAGTTTAAAATGAGAAGTACCTTTGACCCCTCCAACTTAAACCCTACATTAAAAACATTTTCACAAATGTTAAAATTTGATACAATGAAGGTTACAACTACCCGGAACCAAAGACGTCCGAATTTATCTAAAGATGAAAGAGAAGCCTTAAACAGCCTGGCTAAAGATATGTCCATTACCATACGTCCAGCGGACAAGGGAGGCGCTATAGTCGTCCAACAATATGACGACTATAAGGAGGAAATCCTTAAACAATTAAAGGATACCAGAGTCTATGAATACACGCTAATAGATCCCACTTATGAATTCAGTAAAATTGTCCAATAGACACTGCAAAGGGGCTTAGAAGCAGGTTTCCTTACTACTACTGAATATGAGTACTTATTTGAAACCCACCCTCGGTGCCCGATCATATACACAGTGCCTAAGGTTCACAAAAACCTAGAGCGCCCACCAGGACGACCGATAGTATCGGCGATCGGGGGATTGTTAGAACCCATAGGAAAATGGTTAGACACAAAATTTAAAAAAACGGTAATGTCACTACCTACCTATGTTAAAGACTCGGCGCAAGTCATAGCAGCCTTAAACTCTATAGAACTCCCCCCACAAGGAGTCTTCTTAGCAGCCATTGATGTAAGCAGTTTATACACCATAATTCCCCACGAGGAGGGAATTCAGGCGATGCACCAAGTACTAACACAGTACCAAGAACGTATAGAGCCCCCGATTGAATATATACTTGAATTATTGGAATTATGTCTTATACTCAATTATTTTCGATTTGAAAAAGCATTCTACATACAAATATCCGGGACATCGATGGGTGCCCCTATGGCACCAATGTATGCTAATGCATACATGCATGTATATGAACAGGTACATATTCTTCAAAAATATGGTCATCATATTCTGAAATATCTGAGATATATCGATGACGTGTTCATCATATGGACGGGCGAAGAACAAAGTCTCCATGACATGATAGGGTCACTGAATCAACTGGATTTACCAGTAAGACTTACCTATCAAATTAACAACAAACAAATTGACTTCCTGGATCTTCGTATCTTCATAGAAAATAACAAGCTGGGGTATACTTTATTTGCAAAGGAAACTGACCGTAATACGCTACTACATGCCAGCAGTCACCATCCTCCCAACCTCATAAAATCTTTACCGGTATCTCAATTTATGAGAATACTGAGGAACAACTCTGATTCTATAAAAGCAGCAAACCAGGTACAAGAAATGTTTGAAAAATTTTCACAACGTGGATATCCAAGACAAATGCTGGAGGGTGCATATTCAAAAGCACTCAAAAACTACACTGATGGCCCTAAAATTAAAAGCAATCAAAACAGAATGATCTTCCCCCAAACGTTCCATTCACTATCGGGCGAGATGTCCCAGAAAATAAGACACAACTGGGAGGTTCTTAAAAAAGACAAGACACTACCGACGATATTTCAGAATACGCCTATGATTAGTTATAGGAGAAACAGGAACCTGAGAGATTATCTGGTTCATACAGACATATCTATGGCACACCAGTCTGTTCAAAGTCCAGGCTGTTATCGTTGTCTGAAGTGCATGGCTTGCAATAGTATGACCCCGGGCAAAGCGTTCTACCACCCTCGCTCAGGTAAAGAATACAGGATACGGCAAAGGATCACGTGCACCACTACACACGTAGTATATCGCATCACCTGCCCATGTGGACTCATGTACATCGGCAAAACGTCTAATGACCTCAGGGAGCGCATGAGGGGACACAGATCTACCATCAGGACTGCGTTATCCAGCGGCATAGCAACTACCCCCATAGCTAAACATTTTCTGGAAAAAGGGCATACACTGCCCACATTGAAATTTATGGGCATTGAACATGTACCGGCCCCGAACAGGGGGGGTGACAGAGACGTCCTACTTCTTCAAAGAGAAGCATTTTGGATCTTCACATTAGGAACTTTGTCCCCGGGGGGACTTAATGAAATCAACCCACTCAGCTGCTTCATTTCGAAAAGATAAAGAAGCCATAGTTTCGTAAATAATTGATATATATCTGGACTAAAGGTCACAGAAAAACCATTATTGGTGATAAACTCATGAGATTCTTTGTTAAATCAATCATATATTATTCATATACGTATTTGTATTTTTATTTAGCTAGGTATGTTAGATTATGGATACTCCTGTTATATTCTAGAGACTGTATGGCCGTTAATATGTAAAACAATCAAGTATATATATAGTATCCCTAGGGTTATTCAAATATACTTTGAAGTTTTTTCTATAATGTATCTATTAGGTCTGCAATCACTTGGCACTTGGAATTCCAATTTAAACGTGGCCACCTTACGATATTGTTTAAAAATGTAGCAATCGTAAGATATTGTTTAACTTTGTTTAACAAATTTGTTTAAATATTCTAATAGATTCGTAAACACTTAGTCATTCTAAGGTGGCTTCGATATTTCTTATCCTTGAATTTTAATATGTCTGCGAGTGCAGATTATTAGATATTTGGCCGTAACCACACTCACTTTCAGGCCTTTTTTCATTAGGCACTCAAGGGGTTAATCTCTATTTCAAAGTTGAGTAATCACTTTCACATTTGCACAGCCTCTCTTTCATATAACCTACTCTCCAATCAAATCACCTGCAAGGTATATTTAAATCACTTTTTTCCGCCTTTCATTGTCTTGAAAAAAGTCCCACGAGGACTGAAACGTCGACTTGTATGTCTTTGAAGTTTGGCACAATAAATTGTTTATATCTTTAAGAAGACCTTCCGAGTGCACTCTTTTCATCTGTATATATATATATATATATATATATATATATACGTGTTGCACTGTTATGTTATTTGTGTTTTTTAGCTTGATCCCGAATTGTTATTTCATTTACTGGTGCAGTATTTATTCTATGTTAATCTAGCGCCGCAGGAAGTGGTGGAGCAGGCCATGGCTGGTTGTGGTGGGGTCCCCCGCTGATTTTAGGTTTAAAACAGCGGGGTTGTGGCGGGGGTATGTCCTTGCAAATTGAGTTTGAGGTTACGTTTAAGTATATGGAATGAGATGAACAAGTTTTTTAAGGTCTCAATGGTTAAACTTTAGGTTGCCTGATGTCTCGTGCCCATCGAGCGTGGATAAGGTCGGCTGATGGCAGGCATTGGAAATATATGATTTTTATGACGAGGGGGGAGATGAGAGGGAGTGGTGATTAGGAACCACTCTATGTTTATTGACAAGGACGGTTGGGTCACTGTTTAACACTATGTGTGGAGTTATATATGTATATATGTTAATTTATGCTTATTTATGGCTAACGTTTTGGTTACAGAAAAGAAGAGATTTAATAAATAAAGTTATGGATGTGTTATGCAGTAACTGAGATTGTGATAATAAATGCTGTGGCCTGTTTCATCCATACTAAGTGGTCTGTCATTACTGGGGGGTTGAATAGGGTTAGATTTTGTTCTAGGCTGCATCGCGATTCCCCACTACGTACATACAAGATATGAGTGTCAACTGTCAAAGTCCACTGGCAGGGGTCTGCAGGGCACACGCTGAAGGCCTGAAACACCCGCTTTAAGGACACTGACTGCTATTAGCTTACACTGGAAAACTTTTATTCTTTGTAAAACACGCTACAGAGACACCAGATATGAGTGGCAACTGTCAAAGTCCACTGGCAGTGGTCTGCAGGGCACACGCTGAAGGCCTGAAACACCCGCTTTAAGGACACTGACTGCTATTAGCTTACACTGGAAAACTTTTATTCTTTGTAAAAGCATGCTACAGAGACACCAGATATGAGTGGCAACTGTCAAAGTCCACTGGCAGGGGTCTGCAGGGCACAAGCTGAAGGCCTGAAACACCCGCTTTAAGGACACTGACTGCTATTAGCTTACACTGGAAAACTTTTATTCTTTGTAAAAGCACGCTACAGAGACACCAGATATGAGTGGCAACTGTCAAAGTCCACTGGCAGTGATCTGCAGGGCACACGCTGAAGGCCTGAAACACCCTCTTTAAGGACACTGACTGCTATTAGCTTACACTGGAAAACTTTTATTCTTTGTAAAAGCACGCTACAGAGACACCAGATATGAGTGGCAACTGTCCAAGTCCACTGGCAGGGGTCTGCAGGGCACACGCTGAAGGCCTGAAACACCCGCTTTAAGGACACTGACTGCTATTAGCTTACACTGGAAAACTTTTATTCTTTGTAAAAGCACGCTACAGAGACACCAGATATGAGTGGCAACTGTCAAAGTCCACTGGCAGTGGTCTGCAGGGCACACGCTGAAGGCCTGAAACACACGCTTTAAGGGCACTGACTGCTATTAGCTTACACTGGAAAACTTTTAGTCTTTGTAAAAGCACGCTAAAGAGACACCAGATATGAGTGGCAACTGTCAAAGTCCACTGGCAGGGGTCTGCAGGGCACACGCTGAAGGCCTGAAACACCCACTTTAAGGACACTGACTGCTATTAGCTTACACTGGAAAACTTTTATTCTTTGTAAAAGCACGCTGCAGAGACACCAGATATGAGTGGCAACTGTCAAAGTCCACTGGCAGTGGTCTGCAGGGCACACGCTGAAGGCCTGAAACACCCGCTTTAAGGACACTGACTGCTATTAGCTTACACTGGAAAACTTTTATTCTTTGTAAAAGCACGCTACAGAGACACCAGATATGAGTGGCAACTGTCAAAGTCCACTGGCAGGGGTCTGCAGGGCACACGCTGAAGGCCTGAAACACCCGCTTTAAGGACACTGACTGCTATTAGCTTACACTAGAAAACTTTTATTCTTTGTAAAAGCACGCTACAGAGACACCAGATATGAGTGGCAACTGTCAAAGTCCACTGGCAGTGGTCTGCAGGGCACACGCTGAAGGCCTGAAACACCCGCTTTAAGGACACTGACTGCTATTAGCTTACACTGGAAAACTTTTTTGCTTTGTAAAAGCACCCTATAGAGACACCAGATATGAGTGGTGGCACTGGGCAAATGGGCACAGTATTCATTGAGCCTGACACAGAAGCTGGCAGACAACTAACTGCTCTTCAATCTATTACAGTGAAAAAAGTTTTTTTCTTTTTAAATGTCAAGCTTAAGCTATTGTGAAACCAGATATGAGTGGTGGCACTGGGCAAATGGGCACAGTATCCACTGAGCCTGACACAGAAGCTGGCAGACAACTAAATGCGCTTCAATCTATTACAGTGAATTTTTTTTTTTGCTTTTTTAATGTCAAGCTTAAGCTATTGTGACACCAGATATGCGTGGTGGCACTGGGCAAATGGGCACAGTATCCACTGAGCCTGACACAGAAGCTGTCAGACAACTAAATGCTCTTAAATCTATTACAGTGAATTTTTTTTTTTTGCTTTTTTAATGTCAAGCTTAAGCTATTGTGACACCAGATATGCGTGGTGGCACTGGGCAAATGGGCACAGTATCCACTGAGCCTGACACAGAAGCTGGCAGACAACTAAATGCTCTTAAATCTATTACAGTGAAAAAAAAATATTTTTAAATGTCAAGCTTAAGCTATAGTGACACCAGTGAGTGAGTGGTGGCACTGGGCAAATGGGCACAGTATCCACTGAGCCTGACACAGAAGCTGGCAGGCAGGCAACTGCAATTACATTACACAAAAAAAAAAAAGCAGACTGATTTTCTAGCCCTAAAAAGGGCTTTTTGGGGTGCTGTTCTTACCGCAGAGATCAGATGAGTCCTTCAGGACTGTAGTGGACACTGAATACCCTAGCCTAGCTATCAACTTCCCTATCTAATCAGCAGCAGCTACACTTTCCTTCCTCTATCTAAGAATGCAGCTTCAGAGAGAGGTGTTCATCCAATCTAGGGCATGTATGAACTCGTTTCACCATTTGAATTGTTATGGGGGTGAGGGAGACTCCCCCTAGAGTTTGAAGCGGCTACTTTGAAAGAATATACACAAAGTAATTATAAGCGCACTAATCACAGTTATTTGATACTCGGTAGCAACACTTTGCCACATAATTCCTAGACAGTGTAGGCCCCATGAGTGCCTGAATACTAAGAGGGCAACCAAGAAAAATACATATAGGTACTGAGGCCTGGTGAACATAAGTAATAAATGCTGACAAGTATAACCGAGGCTATGTGTGCTGACAATAATAAGCTACAAATATGAAAACGGAATCTGGCATAGCATTTATTATACAAAAGAACGTAGGGTGACTAACTAAATTGCATATTATAAATTACGATATGTTCAAATACAGTAAGCATAATGTATGAACCGAATTGAGGTATCACTCTGATGCTGTGATTGAAATAAGCCGTATTTGCGTTAGTAGTGAAATTTGGCATATCCGAGTGAGGAAGGAAAATGGACTGAAATGCTAATGCCACCCTAGTTAGTGAAAGGCCAAATGTGGGCTGAATACGTGTGGAATGTCAGTAATAGCGTGGCCCAACGTGGATCAAAGTGAACAAACTTACGGTTTTGTTGAAAAAAAAAAAACATGCGAACGGCAACAGGAAAAGCCGCGCTGAACCGGATGTGGCAGTGCCCCATGAGCTTCGAGGGAGGGCTGTTTAGTTTTTTGGGGTTTTTTACTCAAATTAGGTCAAATATATACTTGCATAGGCCTCACTAGGCCAAGACCAGCTTGTTTGGAGTTCAGGTAGTTTGTGTTGATAACCTTTGAACCGGAAGTAGATGGTTCTGTACTGAACCAGGAAGTCTCAGCCCAGACGAAGGAGAGGCATGTGAATGTATAGGCCGGATAAACCCCTCCCACAACTACAGGCTCTGCCATAAATATACACATATAATTGAAATACACATATATGTATATATATTTACATTCTATGTGTATATTATGCAATATTTTTACATAATTTAGTAATGTTATTAATTATAATTTGAGGGACCTCCCTAACAAACCTTTATTTAACCCTGTAACTTTTCAAAACCCAATAAAATATGTACATGAGGGGAATTGCTGTACTCAGGAGACTTTGCTAAACACAATTATTAGTGTTTCAAAACAGTAAAATGTATCACAATGATGATATCATCAGTGAAATTTCAGTTTTTGTGTGAAAAATGCAAAATAAAATATGAACGCTAACTTTGGCCAGGGTTTGTGACTAAGTGGCTACTAAATTAGACTGAACATACCCCATTTTAAATACCCTGGGTTGTCTACTTTTGCAAATAGTATGCCATTATAGAAGTAATTTTAATTACTGGGCTGCTATATGGTCTCAAATGCAACATAGGCCCAGCAAACAAACCTGGCAAATTTGAATGTGTAAAAATTGAAAAAGGGGAAAGCCCTCTATTTGACCCTGTAACTTTCCAAAACCCCAGAAAACCTGTACATGGGGGGTACTGCTGTACTTGTGAGACACCGCTGAACACAAATATGTGTGTTTTATTGCAAAAATAAAAAATCTTATGGTATTATGACATTCAAAGTTAAAATGCCACGCAGAACTCATACAATACCAAAAATTGCTTAATTTTTCACACTTTATATTTTTTATTCCTACACAATTTTGCTTTATATATAAATACTAAATGTGAAATTAAAGCCCTATTTTTCCTTAAAAAATTATTTATAATAAGTGTGGGTGTACTTAACATGAAATAGGTGAATTATGGTTTAACAGACCTATAGCACAAATTCCAGGTTTTGTTTTGATTAGAACTTGTACAATTGGCTTCATCCTTAACCCCTTAAGACCGGAGGGCGTACTATTACGTCCTTTTAAAAGCGGCTCTAAATGCCGCCGGACGTAATAGTACGCCCTCCGGTTTTTAGTAACTTACCCGGTCGCTGGCGGTCCCACGCCGGCGATCGCGGTTTGGGGGACTCCCAGGGAGCCCCCCGCGGCACGTCCGCCCTCCAGGAGCCCTCCCGGCCATGTGAGAGTGAGGTCCTTGCGAGGACCTCACAATCACATGGCCGGTATAGCTGCCTGCTGCATTGCCAGCAGGGGGACCAACTGTAATGACAGTTGGTCCCCCTGCTGGCTGAAAATAAAATAAAAATGTTTTAAAACAGTGTAAAAATAAATAAATTATATACTTAGATCATATATATATATTATATATATATGATCTAAGTATATATATACACATATACACACATACACATACACCGTCTAGGTGTATTTTAATATTAATATATATATAATTATATATATATATTGATATCAAATTACACATAGACTGATACTGATTAAATATATATATAATTATTGTTATATATATATTTATAAATAATATAAAAAAAATAATATGTAAATACGTAAAAAAATTAAATAAAAAAAATAATTAAAAATAAAATATAAAAAAATATATAGATGTGTTTTATTTCGTTCTAACTGTATTCTGATATTAATATATATATATTTATATCAAAATACACTTATAACGAAATAATATATATATCTATATACATAAATATATACGTATATATCACTATATATATACCTATATATAAATAAAAATAATAAAAAAAAAATATATATATATATACGTATATATACACATATGTATATATATACATATATTAATTCTACACATATATTTATGTAATAATTTTACATAATTAGGTATCCTAATTAATTACAATTAGCGGGACCTGCCTGACCACCCATGCCGAAAGTATAGGGAATTTAATTTGCTAGCACTATATTTAACCCTATAACTTTCCAAGACACCATAAAACCTGTACATGGGGGGTACTGTTTTACTCGGGAGACTTCGCTGAACACAAATATTAGTGTTTCAAAACAGTAAAATGTATTACAACCATGATATCGCCAGTAAAAGTGACGTTTTTTGCATTTTTCACGCACAAACAGCACTTACAGGGACGATATTATTGCTGCAATACTTTTTACTGTTTTGAAACACAAATATTTGTGTTCAGCGAAGTCTCCTGAGTACAACAGTACCCCTCATGTACAGGTTTTATGGTGTTTTCAAAAATTACAGCGTCAAATATAAGGTTTGTGTTTAATTTTTTTCACATTAAAATTCGCCAGATTGCTTACGTTGCCTTTATGACCCTATGGTAGCCCAAGAATGAAAATTACCCCTATGATGGCATACCATTTGCAATAGTAGACAACCAAAGGTATTGCAAATGGGGTATGTCCAGTCTTTTTTAGTAGCCACTTAGTCACAAACACTGGCCAAAATTGGCGTTTTTTGAATTTTTCACACACAAACAAATACAAACGCTAACTTTGGCCAGTGTTTGTGACCAAATGGCTACTAAAAAATACTGGACATCGCTTATTTGCAATACCTTGGGTCGTCTACTATTGCAAATGGTATGCCATTATGGGTGTAAATTTATTTCCTGGGCTACTATACAGTCTCAAAGGCAACGTAACCAATCTGGCGAATTTCAATTTCAAATGTAACACGCTATATTTGACCCTGTAACTTCCCAAAACACCATAAAACCTGTACATAGGGGGTACTGTTTTACACGTGAGACTTTGCTGAATACAAATATGTGTATTTTATTGCAGTAAAAGCAAACAGTATTATGACATTGACAGTTAAAATGTCATGAAGAACGAAAAAAATAAAAAAAAATCTTATTTTCTCCCATTTTTTTCATATTAAATTATGTTTCATAGCTAAATATTTGATATTAAATGAAAGCCCTGTTTCCCCTGAATAAAATGATATATAATAAGGGGGGGTGCATTTAATATGAAAGAGGTGAATTACGGTTGGACAGACATATAGCGCAAATGCCAGGTTTTGTTTACGTTTTGTTTCGTTCACAACTTGTACATTTGGCTGCGGTGTTAAGGGGTTAATGGGTTAAGCAATAACCACAATATGTCATGTAAGCCAGGAACTTTTAATTTAGAAGATGTCACAATGGATAACACAATAATTTTAGCAGACATTGGAACATTTTAAAATTTACTTTGGAAGTTGTAGCATGTACAGATGTGCATTAGCCCATGAAAGGAACAAAAGAAAAAAGAACAAACGAAAATAATAATTAACTTCAGATATCCCATAATAACGCACACTTGAAGGAGCATGAAGAAACATGACTCATAATTAACTAGGTTTGCTTATAGATTAATACATAAGGGATGCAGAACTATGAAATCAAATAATTATGAATATAAGAAGCAAAGTTCTATCTGAATCTGGTAAGTGGTAAATCTGTCTGAAAATATAGCTGCAGAGGGTTTGGGAGAGTGTCAAGGCTCAGAATCCAAGTCTGTGGTTTGTCAGCACACAATTAGTCTGTTTACCGAGGTAAATTAAGGAGGGAAAACAAATACAACACACAGAACAATCAGGCTTAAGCCTCAATGAGGTCCATAACACAAGATTACACATGCTGCAGAACATGAAACCCTTCACTCTTCCCAGGCACACCTATGTCTTACAAAGCTCGCCAACACCAATGTCCATTTGGGCACCTTAAGCTCATCTAATCCCATCCTACATTACACCTTCCTTAAAAGCTTACCTGACTATAACAGGCCTCACTAGCTAGCATGGAAGGCACAAGTGAGGACTTGATGGGATTCCAGCACAACAGAAGGTATTAAATAATACAAACTCGTAGGGAAGAGGGGATATATAACTTTCAATACAATATCATTTTGATGTGCTAAATGCTGGAAAAAAACGTGCATATTGAGGGGGGTGGAGCCTAGCTGTGAACGTGGATGGTTGCATGTTCTCTGTGCTCAGTACAACGCTGCCCAACAAAAGGCTGAAATTGGGGAGAAAGCTGCCCTATAAACTCGCTGGAAACAGCCCCCTGACTGGAGGATCAAATATGGATCGTAAAAACAAAAAGCCCAAGCCACACAAGAGTCCATTGAGCCGAGATATTGGCGACCTATTCCGGAATGCACAGTGGGCCGCATGGGACAATATGGCACTTGCAGACGAGGGCTCTTACTACATTGCGGCCCAACTTAAAGTGATGTTAGATGAAGTCCAACTTCAAGAAGGCAGTTGAAAGTACGACCACTAAAATGGCCCAACTCGAAACCACCCAGAGGGCTCATGACAGCCAGCTTACAGTGGTGGAGAGAGGCCTGGCCGCCATGGATCAGCACCAACTAAAGGTCGACCGCAAGATCGACGCCCTGAAAGTTTAGCGGCGACAATATAATTTGAAACTCAGAGGGGTGCCGGAAACGGTGGGGCTGCCGGATTTACCTCACTTAATCAGACGGTTCTTCGCTGCCCACCTACCGTTGAAACACGCCAAGACCATGAAACTAGACGGTATGTTCCATCTCCCTAAGACACCCGGTACACCACCCTCCACTACTCTGGACCTAATACTCTACTTTAGTTCCTTACAGGCCCTCCTACAAACCGCGGTGAGAGGAAAGAGAACCATTACCTTTGTGGGTGCCTTACTACGCCTCACTCCAGATCTTTCAAGGAACACTCTCTCCTGTGGTGCCGGTCCCTGTGACCACTGCTTCAATTGCTACGCACAAAAGAGGTGCCATATCACTGGGGCCCATCCCGCACAGTCTTACTTACAGCCCAAGACACTACGCTTTGAGCAGAAACCTAACAGAAGCTGGAGGACCACCTGCGGTCATTGTGAATCACCCTGCAGACCGCTGTTGAGGGCAGGAGCCTGTCGCATATAGACGTGGCTAAAATTAGGGAGTTTACACCCAGAGACGCAAGACCCACTTCATCCACCATAACTGTGACCTGACAGGAAGACTATTGACTATCTCCTATCTATTGTCCTTGACCTGTGGCTTGTTTTATTGTTAATTCAACGGTTTGTCTTCCTGACCTTGGCTTGTCCTATACTACTCTGTTTTAAAATCAATCTGGCTACTCTCAGGCCTGGTTATATGCTTTTCTCCCATAGCATATATTAACCCTGCTCATAGCACTTCCAGGTAAGTGGCTGTAACACACTAGAGTTTTACTCTACCTAATCACCAGTCCGCTCCCCCGTGAGGGTTCAAAAGGTAAGTTTGACTTACCTTCTAGCCCCCAAAGTGATCGTCTCAATAAAGTAACCTCACCACCTTGGCTGATGATCAATCTTGAGGATTTAACTACTGCACATGTTAAGCAAAATGCCACCCTATTTTTTACTTTATAACGGAGTCTAACGCAGAACAATCAAGACAAATGTTAAAAACTTGTAACCAAAATCAGGTGTTAAGTTAATGGTACAGTAGCATCTGATATGCTAGGTGTTTTTTTTTTTTTTCTTACTCAGATTTTTATTTGTGGATTGTTTATTTTTAATTTTATCAAGTGCGCTTTTGTATTGGAATAAAAAAAATAAAAAAATTAGTTTGTTTTTCCTAACTGCCAAAACACCTACCTTTTCTTAGTGGCACATATTCTCAGCTGATCCTGTCTCTTTTTGCCAGGCACAAACTGTGTTGTTTGTATTGGTCGGTATCCATGCAAATGCTTCTCATAGAGAAGCACTGTGGAAACAGGAAGCAAGATAACATATTATGAACAGTTCTTTGAACAACAGTTCAGTAAACATATTTCAAACACATCTGAAAACTACAAAACATACAGTTGCAAGAAAAAGTATGTGAACCCTTTGGAATGATATGGATTTCTGCACAAATTGGTCATAAAATGTGATCTGATCATCATCTAAGTCACAACAATAGACAATCACAGTCTGCTTTAACTAATAACACACAAAGAATGAAATGTTGCCATGTTTTTATTGAACACACCATGTAAACATTCACAGTGCAGGTGGAAAAAGTATGTGAACCCTTGGATTTAATAACTGGTTGAACCTCCTTTGGCAGCAATAACTTCAACCAAACGTTTCCTGTAGTTGCAGATCAGACGTGCCAACGGTCAGGAGTAATTCTTGACCATTCCTCTTTACAGAACTGTTTCATTTCAGCAATATTCTTGGGATGTCTGGTGTGAATCGCTTTCTTGAGGTCATGCCACAGCATCTAAATGGGGTTGAGGTCAGGACTCTGACTCTAACTTTCCTTTGCGTAAGACTAAATCTTCTTTCTTCCAGTCTAAACGCATGACCTCCTGTCCTATGTAAAGTCCTGTTTGTGAATAGATTTCCACACAATGGTTTGTATTGGCCCTGAATATATTTGTATAATGTTATCATATCCCCTCTGAGGCGACATTTTTGTAAACTAAAGGGGTTTACACTTTTCAACCTTTCTTCCTAGCTAAAATGTTCCATTCCTTTTATTAATTTTGTAGCTCGCTTCTGCATTCTTTCTAGTGCCATAATATAATTCTTTAGAACAGGTGCCCAAAATTGCACAGCATATTCAAGATGTGGTCTTACCAGTGATTTATAAAGAGGCATAATTATATCTCCGAATTCTCATCCTGAGAATTAATGCCCTTTTTCATGCATGACAATACCTTATTGGCCTTAGCCACTGCTGATAGATATTGCATATTGTTGCATAGTTTGTGGTCTATAACAATTCCCAAGTCCTTCTCGTGTGTTGTTATCCCTAATTCGCTTCCAATAAGAGTAGAAGTTGTTTGTGCATTCTTTATACCAAAGTGCATAACTTTGCATTTTTCTACATTAAATTTCATCTGCCATTTGAGTGTCCAGTTCCCTAGTCTATCTAAATTCCCCTGCAGCAAAGTAATATCTTGCTCACTTTGTATTACTTTTTTGTGTCATCTGCAAAACACTGAAACATGACTGTAGATGCGAATATCCATTTTGCCATCTATCCTAGCTGTTCATATAAGGGTTAATTTGAACCAAGATTAAGTTTGGCATTTTATCTCATATTCTCGGAAATAGGATTTATATAAAATCCTAGTTACGGGAAAAGTACTGATTTCGAAATGTTCTTGTTAGTTGTCCAATATATCGGTATTTGTAAATATCTGGTTTTAATCAAATATGTGATACGTTATATGACGAAAGATTATAACTAGAAACAGCTGTTTATAACTTGTGAAAAACAAATTATGTCACTAATGCTCAAGGCCCCCACCGACATGAAAATGGGGTATAAATGCATATGACTGTATAATAAACTTTGAATTGGTTATAGAACACATCTCTTGTCTTCTTGACTGATTCCCGGGATCCTGTCTATCACAGAGGGTGTGGCTCTAGCAAAATATCCATCTAACTAAGAGAGTTTCGTGTATAGCTGATTTTAACCCCAACAATGACTTTCAATGTTTTTTTTCAAAATCATTTATAAACATGTTAAAGGACCACTCTAGGCACCCAGACCACTTCAGCTTAATGAAGTGGTCTGGGTGCCAGGTCCAGCTAGGGTTAACCAATTGTTTTATAAACATAGCAGTTTCAGAGAAACTGCTATGTTTATCAATTAGTTAAGCCTTCCCCCAAATCCTCTAGTGGCTGTCTCACTGACAGCCGCTAGAGCCGCTGCGTGATTCTCACTGTGAAAATCACAGGGAGAGCACGCAAGCGTCCATAGGAAAGCATTGTAAATGCTTTCCTATGCGACCGGCTGAATGCGCGCGCAGCTCTTGCCGCGCGTGCGCATTCAGCCGACGGGGCGGAACGGAGGCGGAGAGGAGGAGGAGAACTCCCCGCCCAGCGCTGGAAAAAGGTAAGTTTTACCCCTTTTCCCCTTTCCAGAGTCGGGCGGGAGGGGGTCCCTGAGGGTGGGGGCACTCTCAGGGCACTCTAGTGCCAGGAAAACAAGTGTTAGAGTGGTCCTTTAAATAGAAGGGGTCCCAAAACAGAACCATGGGGGACACCACTTGCCACCTATGTCCAGCTTGAAAATGTACCATTAATGACAACTCTTTGCACTCTATCCTTAAGCCAATGTTCTACCCAAGAACAAGAATTTTTATGTAGACCGGTTTATTTGAGTTTGAATACTAACCTATTGTGTTGAACTGTACCAAATGCCTTGGCAAAATCCAAATAGATCACATCCACTGCAACACCCTGAGCTATACTTCTACTTACTTCTTCATAGAATGCAATCAAGTTAGTTTGACATGACCTGTGCTTCATAAAACCATGCAGACTTTTGCTGATAGCCATGTTCTTCTCAAGGAATTCTTGAATATTATCCCTTAACCTTTCAAATACTTTCTCAGCCACAGAAGTTAAGCTCGCAGGTCTATAATTTAGACCACATCTGCCTTTCTCCAATTCTCCGAAAGACTTCCTGAAAGAAAAGAATCTTGAAAGATTAAAACAGAGGTTCTCTTATTTCCACACTTAGTTCCTTAAGTACGTGTGGATGAATACCTCCAGGCTATAGAGCTTTGTTTATATTAACTTTCTTTAGTTGCTGCAGCACCTTGTCTTGCTTTTCTGCAAGTTTCTTGCAGCAATCATTTGCAAATCTATTACCATAGGTTCTTCCTTCATATATACAGAGGAGAAATTGTTCTTTAGAATGACTGTGTCAGGATTACTAGTTGATCCAGCACACATAATTATATCATAACTAGGACTAAGGATAACGTTTAACCGAACCTTAGAATGGCCGGATTTACCGTATCCAAAAATAGTCAGAATACTTGCCGAGGTCGGGTATACAGAAGGAGACACAACGATGAGGGAAAGCCAAAAGTCAAGGATAAGACAAATCAGGGAAGTCAAAACGAAGCCAAAAACCATAATAATAATACGATCAGGAACACTCTCGGATAACCAGCAAAGGGAAACCATGACAGGGCAATGAGTAAAAGTAAATATTAGTTTAAATAACCCTCCTGCAGAGCCGATTGTCCGTAACCGGACTTTGACCCCAAAACGTGCATGCGCGTCTTTTGCGTGACTTCACACACACGTCGACGCCATCATTACCATGGGCGGACATGGGGCTAGAATATGGCGTGGATGCTCAGCGGCTGGCGTCCACTGACATGTTGCAGAAGTCGAGTGTTGCAGAAGTCGAGCACACTGGCGCAATTTCCACCGCAATTACCAAAAGGTGAGGATAAATTCGTGACAGTCTGCCTTTTCCTGGTCTTCATTAACTAACACCCCTATACCAATTTTTAGTGAACCTACACGTTCATTTGCTGGTTTCTTAGAATTTATGTACTTAACAAATGCTTTGAGTTGGTTTTGCTCTCTTTGGCTATCATTTTTTTCCATTTTTGCATTCATTATTGGCTTTCTTGTATCTTTTATAGGATGCCTCTGATTTGTCCGATATAAAGGTTTTGAATGTCCTTTTCTTTTTTCTAATTTCTTGATTCACTTTGCCACTAAGCCAAATTGGTTTCAATGTGTTTATTTTATATTTATTACCCTATGGTACATACTGAGAAATGTACCTTTCTAATATTTGTTGGAAGATATCCCATTTATCCTCAGTGTTCTTTTCACTAAAGAGTTTATGCCAGTCAATATATTGTAAAGCTCCCCTTAATTTATTGAAATTGGACTTTATAAAAATATATGCTTTAGTATGCCCCATGTGCTTTTATTTTTTCAGTTTATTTATTTCAGTTATATTGTGATCACTATTTCCCAAGTGCTCACCTATTTGAATGTTGGTCAAAAGATCAACGTTGTTTGTTAGAGCCAGGTCCAGAAAAGTGTCCTCCTAGTTGGTGCTTGCACAAGTTGTGACATGAAGGTGTCATCTAGCAGGTTCAAAAACCTAATTCTCTTTGCTGAACTAGTAGTCCCTTTATTCCAGTTTATGTCCGGGTAATTAAAATCTTCAATAATTAACATGTTACCAAGCTTTGCAGCTTTCTCAATTTGCTCAAACAGCTCTCGGTCCTCATCAACATTAAGTGGTTTATAACATATTCCAACCGATAATTGATTTCCCTTGTCATTGGAAATATTATTTTTTTTCCACTTATTGTACCTTCAATGTTCTAATTTTTTAAAAACAATTTTAGTACATGCCTTCTGTTTAACAAACATTTATCATTTTGAAGCGAATGGAACATATTAATCACCAAGCACATCAAGAATGAGAACATTTACATTGTATTGAAATGTTCACCTGACCTCGATAAAGTTGCCAAGAGAACAATTGACAATGAAACTTGTGACAATACCCAAGACATTTGTGACTATGTCAACCACTTATTGATGAATAACACGTTTAATCCCTGTTACGAGTAGAGGACTATTTCCTTGTTTCGCCAAACCCCTTCAAAGATGGAAAAAGCGGTATGAGTGGAAGAAACGAGGAAATGTGGTCAGGTGGTGGTGCCAGCCCCACCGAGGGCTTGTACCCAGGTATGCTAATAAACTGAAAAAAGAAAAAATCTCCCAAGAAGGAGATCTAAAACTGGCATAGGAAAAGGTTAGACAACTATAATAAAGTGATACCTACAAATCCTAGAAAGGGAAAGCAGAGTAATGCTTCCTAATACTGTGGTTAGTACCCTTTGTTAAAGTAAATTGAGTAATGGACAAAAGTCTTTATTGTATCATTTATAAATAACAAAGGGATACTATACTCATTCCCCTATAGTGGCTAATTGTGTAATAATGGTAATACTATTACCTATTATATAATCTTGCCAGGGGCAAGGAAATTCCCTCTAAATAGATGGGTATAGGCAGAGAGTATGGAGACCGGAGTGAAGCTGTCATAAAAAAGTGTAAATAAGGTGATATAAAGTTAAATGTATCACAGACAAACAGCCAACCTTTCTCGTAGCTAGTTTCCAGAAATGCTGGATAGGTAGAAGGGCTATAAAGACTCAGAGAGGTCTAAGAAGAATCCTCTAAACTAACCCTAATCTCCATAAACACCTTCAAGGGTGTTCTAAGCTAAAGCTCAATCTAAACGTTTAGATGACTGCCTGATTTCCCATCACAGATGCTGGCTAGGAATAACACTGTGCAAGACAAAGAGTGGGTCTAAGTGCCCATAGTGCAGTAAAGTGTCCCTAGTGAAGTGAAAAAGAGAATAACGAGCTGGTGCCCTATCAGGGGACGTGTATATGGCATCGATTTTAGGAACCGGGAGATGGAAAAAGATGCTTGGTCGGTCCTCCTACTTCAAATTTGGGGCACTGCGTGTGCCACCAGATAGGAGTGGTGTGTTAAGTAGTACTATTCCTATCAGTTTAATCCCTGTTATGTGCCTTTTTTTTGGTTTGGTTTTTGAAGCCACAGTGCAGCACCAAAGGCCCGAAAAATTAGGCATGTACACATGCCTGAAAAATTAGGCATTGTTGCAGCCGCTGCTATAGCAGCGGCCATGAAAAATTATGTTTGTTTCCCAGGCAGAAAGTGGCCTAAAACATTGCGGCTTGAACCATAGTTGGTGGCGGATAAGTCATGCAAGTCAACCGGCATTCAGAGCTAAAATACAGCAGCGTGTGGACCATTTTTAGCCCAAGGCAGCTCATCTCATCAGGCCTTTTTTATTCTAATGTATCGCCCCCTGTCAGTCCCTTTGGGATCCATCCCTTATTCATCTTAATAAAGGTGAGGTAATCTAGACTTTTTTGACCTAGGCGACTTCTCAGTGACAATACCTCCTGCTGCACTGAAGGTCCTTTCTGACAAGACACTTGAAGCGGGGCAGGCCAGAAGTTCTATCGCAAATTGGGATAGCTCAGGCCACAGGTCAAGCCTGCACACCCAGTAGTGAAGGGGTTCATCGCTCCTCAGAGAGTCGATATCTGCAGCTAAGGCGAGGTAGCCTGCTACCTGTCGGCCGAGTCATTCTCTGAGGGTGGATCCCGAAGGGCTGTGGCGATGCGTAGGACTTAAAAAGCTCTGCATGTCCTCCATCAACAACACGTCTGTAAAGCGTCCTGTCCTTGCCGGCGTGGTCGTGGGAGGAGGAGGATGACTTTCACCTCTTCTCCTGTTAGATTCCCGTTGTGCTGTGACATCACCCTTATAAGCTGTGTAAAGCATACTTTTTAATTAATTTTTTAAATGCTGCATCCTTCTGACTTGTTGTAATTTGGTAAAATTTCAGCCACTTTCTGCTTATACCGGGGGTCTAGTAGCGTGGACACCCAGTACAGGTCGTTCTCCTTCAGCCTTTTTATACGAGGGTCCCTCAACAGGCACGACAGCATGAAAGACCCCATTTGCACAAGGTTGGATGCCGAGCTACTCATTTCCCATTCCTCCTCCTCAGTGATCTCAATGAAGGTATGTTCTTCCACCCAGCCACGTACAACACCACGGGTACCAGATAGGTGACAACGAGCACCCTGGGATGCCTGTTGTGGTTGGTCTTCCTCCTCCTCCTCAAACCACATTCCTCCTCTGACTCCTCTTCCTCACAATCCTCTTCCAGCGTTGCCGCAGGTCCAGCAAGCGATGCTGATAAGGCTGTTTCTGGTGGTGATGGTGACCACAACTCTTCCACTTCCTCTTCACGCTCATCTGGCCTGATCCAGCACTCTTCGCAGGGCATGCTCCAGGAAGAAAACAAATGGTATGATGTTGCTGATGGTGCCTTCGGTGCGACTGACTAGGTTTGTCAGCTCCTCAAAAGGACGCATGACACTACAGGCATTGCGCATGAGCGTCCAGTAACGTGGCAAAAAATTCCCAGCTCCCCAGAGGCTGTCCTAGCGCCCCGGTCATACAAATATTCATTAACGGCTTTTTCTTGTTGGAGTAGGCGGTCGAACACATAGGAGTGTTGAATTCCAACGTGTCGGGCTGTTGCAAATCAAGCGCCTCACTGGCATGTTGTTTCGTCGCTGGATATCTGCAAAGTGGAATGTAGGAATGCCTGAAATGGCCACACACCTTCCTGGCCTGCTTCAGGACGTCCTGTATGCCTGTGTACTTATGCACAAAGCGTTGTACGATCAGATTACACACATGTGCCATGCACGGCACATGTGTCAACTTGTCCAACTTCAATGCCGCCAACAAATTTGTTCCATTGTCACAAACCACTTTGCCGATCTCCAGTTGCTGCGGAGTCAGCCACTTTTCCACCTGTGTGTTCAGGGCGGACAGGAGTGCTGGTCCGGTGTGACTCTCTGCTTTCAAGCAAGTCAAACCCAAGACGGCGTGACACTGTAGTATCCGGGATGTGGAATAGTACCTGGGGAGCTGGGGGGGTGCCGTTGATGCGGAGCAAGACGCAGCAGCAGAAGAGGACTCAGCCGAGGAGGTTATGGAAGAGGATGGAGTAGAGGAGGTGGCAGCAGGCCTGCCTGCAAGTCGTGGTGGTGTCACCAACTCCTCTGCAGAGCCACGCATTCCATGCTTGGCAGTCGTCAGCAGGTTTACCCAATGCGCAGTGTAGGTGATATACCTGCCCTGACCATGCTTTGCAGACCAGGTATCAGTGGTCAGATGGACCCTTTCCCCAACACTGTGTGCCAGACATGCCATTATTTCCTTTTGCACAATCGAGTACAGGTTGGGGATTGCCTTTTGTGAAAATAAATTTCGTCCGGGTACCTTCCACTGCGGTGTCCCAATAGCCCAAAACGCCTCACACTCCACCAGCTTGCATGGTAAAAGGGTGACTTTCTGGCATTGGCTTGTTACGCTCAAACATGTCCTTGACAGACACCTGACTGTGGGCAGATGAGCGGGAACTGCTCAAGGCGAGAGACGGAGTGGCGGATTGTTGAGAGGGGGCAGGGAGGAAAGCAGTGTCCTCCCTCACTCTGTCACTGTGTCACGTCCTCCCTCACTCTGTCACTGTGTCACGTCCTCCCTCACTCTGTCACTGTGTCACGTCCTCCCTCACTCTGTCACTGTGTCACCCCCTCCCTCACTCTGTCACTAGTCACCCCCTCCCTCCCTCTCACTAGTCACCCCCTTACTCTGTCACTAGTCACCCCCTCCCTCCCTCTGTCACTAGTCACTCCCTCCCTAACTCTGTCACTGTGAGGGAAGGAAGGGGTGACTGGTGACAGAGTGAGGGAAGGGATGACTGGTGACAGAGTGAGGGAGGGAGTGGGTGACTAGTGACAGGGTGAGGAAGGGGGTGACTAGTGACAGAGTGGGGGAGAGGGTGACACAGTGACAGAGGGAGGGGGTGACTAGTGACAGAGTGCGGCAGTGGGTGACTAGTGACAGAGGGAGGGAGGGGGTGACTAGTGACAGAGGGAGGGAGGGGGTGACTAGTGACAGAGTGAGGGAGGGGGTGACTAGTGACAGAGTGAGGGAGGGGGTGACTAGTGACAGAGTGAGGGAGGGGGTGACACAGTGACAGAGTGAGGGAGGGGGTGACACAGTGACAGAGTGAGGGAGGGGGTGACACAGTGACAGAGTGAGGGAGGGGGTGACACAGTGACAGAGTGAGGGAGGACGTGACACAGTGACAGAGTGAGGGAGGACGTGACACAGTGACAGAGTGAGGGAGGGGGTGACACAGTGACAGAGTGAGGGAGGGGGTGACACGGTGACAGAGGGAGGACGTGACTAGTGACAGAGGGAGACTAGTGACAGAGGGAGGGAGGGGTGACTAATGACATAATGACAGAGGGTGGGGGTGACACAGTGACAGAGGGAGGAAGGGGTGACTAGTGACAGAGGGCGGGTGGGGGTGACATAGTGACAGAGGGAGGGGGTGACAGTTAGGGAGGGAGTGACTAGTGACAGAGGGCGGGTGGGGGTGACATAGTGACAGAGGGCGGGTGGGGGTGACATAGTGACAGAGGGCGGGTGGGGGTGACAGTTAGGGAGGGAGTGACTAGTGACAGAGTGAGGGAGGGGGTGACTAGTGACTGGGGGGTGACTAGTGACAGGGGGGGTGACTAGTGACGGGGGGTGACTAGTGACGGGGGGGGTGACTAGTGACGGGGGGGTGACTAGTGACGGGGGGGTGACTAGTGACGGGGGGGTGACTAGTGACGGGGGGGTGACTAGTGACAGGGGGGGTTGACTAGTGACAGGGGGGGTTGACTAGTGACGGGGGGTGACTAGTGACGGGGGGGTGACTAGTGACGGGGGGGTGACTAGTGACGGGGGGGTGACTAGTGACAGGGGGGGTGACTAGTGACAGGGGGGGTGACTAGTGACAGGGGGGAGGTGACTAGTGACAGGGGGGGGTGACTAGTGACAGGGGGGGGTGACTAGTGACAGGGGGGGTGACTAGTGACGGGGGGGTGACTAGTGACGGGGGGGGTGACTAGTGACAGGGGGGGTTATTAGGGACACAGTGGGAGGGGGGAAGGGTGATTAGTGCCTACCTTTCTCTCTGCTTCCTCTTCTCTCCCAGGCTGCTGCTCCTTCCCCTGCTGATCGGGCTCTGTGTGTGAGAGGAGTAAACAGGAAGTGATGTCACTTCCTGTCCCGCCTCTCCCATCACACAGAGCCGCGAGGGACAGGAGAAGGAGACCTGGCAGAGAGGAGGTGAAGCTGCCAGGTCTCCTTTGAGGATGGGGGAGGGGGGCAGGTGACATGCAGAGCGGTAGGTTGTGGGGCCCTGCATTCCATCAGGGGCCCCACAACCTATCAATGAAATTGTTTTATTTTTTGCCGTTCCAGTTGGAGAGATCTCTGATCTCTCCAGCAGGAGCATGGCTGTGCGGCCGGGCCCCTGACTGTCTCGGGCCCTCGGTCCATGACCGATGTGCCCGAGTGGTCAGTCCGGCCCTGCTCCTGGTACCAAGTTATGTACCGGTCATCATGTCATTTGACTCAGCAGGTACATATTTTATCAAGATAAGGTGTTTTCAATCCCTATGTTTACCATGCCAGCTTTCATTTATCATTAGTTACACCGCCGGGTATGCTACTGTCTAATATCGATCATACCAGTTTATTGTTTCTCCCTAAACAACCAGTAACCTCTCAACCGATCCACCCTGTACCTCACAACTCAAATTGGGCCTTCTCTCAGCATGTTAAGTATATTCCCTACACTAAGCCCTCCCTAGGCCACTACAACACACTTCATACGTCCTCGGGCTACCATGTCCACTTCCAACCCATGGTCTTAGCATTACGTCTGATACCATCCGGGTACAGGTGTGGGCATATGTTCAGATATTCCAAAATTTACAACCTTTCATCAACAGAGTCTTATTTTACACTTCTGCTATTCCTTATACTGCCCACATATGAGCACTCTGCTAAACTACTCACAATCCTTCCTAAGTGGCATACACCTGGCCATACTCCCAGGAGGTTACAGTATTCCTCACCATGTTTGTAATCATTACATCTCTTATCAGGCTATTCCGGTTCAGCGTAATGTCAATAGTCCAGTGTAACCAGGCCACCTACATTGTGCTACGTACGATTATTACCCAGCTCTTACATCATTTACAGCTTACTAGGGTGTTCTACAACTCTATCATACCTCGGCCCTCCATGAGCTATGCAGCACATCACGATTTTGTCAACCCCTCAATTGGGCACTCACATAGGGCATATGATTTTCATCTAGCATAAGTTCCATTTGCCACATAGCCTGCCACAACAACGTCTAATAATAATAATAATAATAATAACATACGGCCCTCACTAGGCCGTCACTCATACGTAACATACGGCCCACCACGGGCATTCCACTACAACTCCATTTTCAACCACTCATTGGAGCAATTACATACAATTATGGCCTCGTCAAGCCACTCATTTTCCTCCTACACCACCCTCTGTCAGCATACATTACCCCAGCCCCAGACACTTGCTGGATCTCGAAAGTTCGGTTCCTGCTAGTAAAATATATGTACAACATACTGTCACACATAATATTGATCCTTCTTACGGAAGGACACACAGCGGGAACTTACACATAGATACAACACGTTTATTATCTTCCCTATCCACATGTTGATTGGACTAAGGCCATAAATATTTTGATCCCTTATTATCCTCGATTCTACCATCAATACAAATCGCCCCGTTGTTGATGTCTTAGTTCTAAACACAACACTCCATTAACACTGACACTATACTGGATGCATTCCCATTAACATTCCCATAATGTCATTATGTTCCGCTCTATAGAATCCATTCTCATGCTCAACCACACTAGTTGGGCCAAGTATGTACGTTTTATATACCTTCCTTAAAGTCGTAACGCTCCTATTCTCCTACATTCCTTAGAGATAGATCAACTGGCTGTGAAGGGTAGTGCCGCTGGCCTTAATCTAGTTTAAAGGTTATCCTGTCCCGCGAGGCCAACTCCCATCCTCAAACGGAGGTAATAGCCCATCGGCCCAACTCATAGTTAGAGCCTCGCTTCAACCTCTATAGGTTATTAGATAGGGCCTCACCTGTCATGGCCACTCGTATTGAAGCTTTTAAGTGTCCCCAAGAGGCCAACCTTCCTCCAACTCCGTTCAGTGGCCTCAGTCCCTCGGCCAAGTTCATAGCTAGAGCCTCTCAAAGCCACTTGGCAATTAGTAGGGCCTCACCTATCCCTGGTTAGCTAATTTCTTCGCCATTTGGCACTAAGCTAGACGCCAGTTGATGTAGCACGGCTGTTTAATTACACATTATTTTTACTTCATACTACGTCTCATAACTAGGTGAAAGCAGGATTCACCCTGAGTCCCTCAACAAACCATCCACCCCTGGCATATCATTCACTCAACATAGAAATAGGATTCGGCGAGGCCAGTCTCTTGCATCAGTCCAATTGCTGATGCCCATAAGATATTATTCCCTGTCGCAACTCAGGAGCAGGGTTTATGATTACCAACCCAGAAATCCACAGACAGCATAGCAATTGCACACTGTGAAATCTGACATCCCTTTAGATGATTTACGTTAAACTAAAGAAGTCAAATCTCCCAGAATCTAGCCAGTGGTTTGTACTAGAGGCCATAGACCATCCTTCCTTACATCCCCAATTTTTTCTGACCTTTTGGTCTATATAAATACGTCATCTCCTACGTTTTAAATGTCTGTAGGGACATATGGACCTCTGTCACAAGGCCTATCTTGTTCCAGGGTTAGGCATACAACTCTCACAATACATGATGGTATTGTAATATTGCTTATGGGCTACACCACATCCGATGCCTGTTTCTCCGCTACACCAAACTATGGGCTCTATCCTCCTTTTCACTGTCATGACATTTAGATGTTAGCTTTGACTACTGGCCTTTACCTCTATTACTCCCCCTCCCCTTTCACTAGTCGACTGATACTTAGTTCAAAGGACCATTTACCTTGCCCTGTAACACACAAGTACACATGGCCCTATATTCTCCCCTGAGGGGTCTAAATATCCCTAGCTTTCCGTAGCCTCCTCCAGCAGTCTAATTTGCAGTCATAACTGGACTCAATCAGTTAAAGTACTTCCAAACCATAGGCACGGTCCTGTGTATCAGGCAGCTACAAGTCAGTCTCTGGCGAATGTCTGTTATCATAGGTATCCTCAGCCTCCTGGGTTCTCTGAACCTTGTCGTGCGTGCCATATTGTGAGGTTACAACAACATTATCGAACTACTCCGCCAACTCCCCGGTCATCCGCCTACATTAACCCTGTCATGCTCGTTACGCCTGTTCTAACAGACCTGTCCAGGGGGTCAAAAAATGTTCTCTCTTATAGGAACAGGATGCCACGTCCATTTCCCACAGTCTGTTGATTCCTCTGATGTATTGCAGACACAGCTGCTGCACGAGATCTACTGCCATTTCAGGTCACTGGGTCTGTGACTTGAAGCATCACTTGCTCTTTAGTATACTTTGGGCTCTTGGTAATTATACCACATAGCCACTGTTGTCAAGGGTCTCTATGGAGTAAGTATTTGTCACTACCCAGACAACACATCAGGTTGTGAAGTTCATCAGGGTCTGTTCTCCCTACTCAGTCACATGGTTACTTTTGAAGTTCACTGGCTTGCAAACACAGCAACTCTATCTTATCCACACACTTATTCAGGCTACCTTTGGCTCGATCGCACTTGCTGACATGATACTAAGCACACCATACGCTACCAAATGACCTACAGTACTCCAAAACATTAGAATCATACTGCATTAGGTCATATTACGGCCTTGTTCCATTGGTGGCACACCTGACTCTCTGCCAATATTTGCCCTTCATAGTACAGAGCTCTGGCCACTACCAACATGGGGCACTTTGACCTATCATATTTTCATCACGTATTCTATCATTCCTTTGTAGTGTTCATATCTTTTTACCACCTCATCCTTAAAATAGCTCATAAATGTCACAACATACCTCCTACAAGAGAGAACCTCATGCCAATCAGTATGGTTTCAGGTCTACATACTAGACCAACTGTCACACACTCACAGGACTATATGCCTGTCACACGAAATAGATTCACAACTTCAAATTGCATTGCATACGTCAAGACTTTTCCGTAACTCGTACACCAGTCTTCAGCATTTTATAAGTTAATCTCATAGTAGGGAACTACTTTCCAGCCTTTAGTAAGACCCCAGTACACATAACCGAACACTGGGATATAAGAATCCGCTATAACAACTCTCAATAAGAGAGAGATTTGTGGAAGACGTTTAAGGTATTTAGTTATGTATCAACACGTATTCATGTGTCTATCCATACAACTTTTTGCCCTCTTTATTTACAGGCCTGCTCGGCGGTCGGTCCCGGCACACCTCAACCGACTTGAACCAAATTCTAATTATTCCAACAATACTATTACTCGGCTTTTTGTCCCCAACTAAAAATATATATATATATATATATATATATATGCAAAACACAAATGGGATACAGCTGGTAATCCTAAAAGAAAATAAACAAAACATAGTGTAATCCAATAAGATAAAGAAGACACAGATGATGATAGATTGCACTCACAAGATTGTGAAATAGAAAGCGCTCCAAGGGTGCCTCCCCGAAGTAGATTAGGGGGCTGATTATCTACTTCTTAGTATGATGGTAACTACTGTGAGTCAAGAACCGATCAGGACTCTGAAAGGTAGGTAAACCTGAAACCGCATTTATTGGTAATTAGAATTTAAATAATGATAAATTAGTAGGTCCTATGCGTTTTGTGACCAGTAAAATCTCTTTCAAGGTTAACTACCTTTCAGAGTCCTGATCGGATGTGTCTACGTATTGTTTATTTATGTTCTTTTAGAATCACCAGCTGTAGTTTTGTATTTTCTATGGTTTTGTAAAGACAACCATCTGCGAGGTGATCATAGATAAGTATACCTGTTTGACTTTTCCACAGTGTGATGAAGGTCAAAGATTTTTGTACATATTTGTCAGCAGGCACATGTTCCCTCCATGTTGTAAGCCCGAAGCTGTAGTAGACAGCTGATTTATTTAATAAAATTGATAAATAGATGGATCTCATTATATCCCACCATATAAGGAGCTGTAGAAGAGTCTAATAGGAGATAGCCAAGTCGGATTCAGATTGGCGTGACTCCTAGACCAGGAGCCTCTTAGACTTGACTTAAACCTTTTGACAAACTTCAAAAAAGGCTTAAGGAATACCAGTACCAACTCTTTTTGGCTATCAGTTGCCTACTACTGTAGCTTCGGGCTTACAACATGGAGGGAACATGTGCCACCTGACAAATATGTAGGGACAAGTGTGTTGGTTAACTCTCAGATTTTAATAGGGACCATTTGGCACATGCACCCTCCCTACTGCCCAGGATTCATTGATTTATATTCACATCTTTATGGGATCTGCGGATATTTAAAAGACCTACAAAAATTATGCTTTAAAACTTGATTCCTCTTGCAGAACCTAAATCACTAGATAGCATTTTTTTCACTGAACTATTCAGTGACATCTAGTGGCTCATTGAATACATTGTTATTCATACATTGCAAAAAAATTACTTTTCGGAGAGCTTATGAACATTTACAACTCTGTCACTTATATATGCAGTATTCAGCTTAAGAAAAGCATGTCAAACTTGCGGCCCACAATGAGTATATTTGCAGCCCGTCCGTCTGCCCTGGGGCCTCTTTGTGCTGTGGCTGTGACCAGCCGCAAGACAGGAAAGATCTTTCCTGTCTGATTCTTGTCTTCTCTCCCACGGCCGCCAAGAGCACAGAATGTCTGTCTGTCTGCAGAGCAGGCCAGCCACTCCCTCTGCCCTCCTGCTCGCAGTGCCAGAGGAGCATCTGGCCTGCTTGCAGAGCAGAGCAGAACTGGAACTGGAGGACGGGCGGCTCATCTTAAGGTAAGGGAAGAGGCTTGTGTGGAATTTTCATGAGTAGTGTGTTAAATTGGGAGGGTGGGACAATGTATTAATTTGGGGAGTCAAGGGGCAGTTTATTAATTTAAGGGAGGGAGGCAGCCAGTGTATTAAATTGGAGGAGGGAGTGGGCCTGTGTGATAAATTGGGGGGGGGAGGGGAGGGAGGGGACCAATGTAATAAATTGGGGGAGGTAGTGGGTAATGTATTAATTTAATTTGAGGGAGGAAGAGCGCAGTGTATTAATTTAAGGTAGGGAGATGGCAGTGTATTAATTTGTGGAGGGGGAGGTCTTAAATTAGGGGAGTCAGTGGGGCAGTGTATTACATTGGGGGAGGGCAGTGTATTAATTTGGGGAGGGAGGGAGCAGTTTATTAAAAAGGGGAAAGGAGGAGGCAGTGTATTAGAGTGGTGATAGGGGAGCAGTGTGTTAAATTGGGGGGAAGGCAGTGTATTAAATTGGGGGAGGGAGTGGGCCTGTGTGATAAATTGGGGGGGGAGGGGGAGGAGGGGACCAATGTAATAATTTGGGGGAGGGAGTGGGTAATGTATTAATTTAATTTGAGGGAGGGAGATGGCAGTGTATTAATTTGAGGGAGGGAGATGGCAGTGTATTCATTTGTGGAGGGGGAGGTCTTAAATGAGGGGAGTCAGTGGGGCAGTGTATTACATTGGGGGGAGGGCAGTGTATTAATTTGGGGAGGGAGGGAGCAGTTTATTAAAAAGGGGAAAGGAGGAGGCAGTGTATTAGAGTGGTGATAGGGGAGCAGTGTGTTAAATTGGGGGGAAGGCAGTGTATTAAATTGGTGAGGGAGGGGTCAGTGTATTAAATTAAAGTGGTGGGAGGAGTGGCCGTGTATTAGATTAAGAGAGTAGGGTGCAGTGTATTAGATTTGAGGGAGGGGGGCAGTGTATTGGATTTTGGGGCAATGTATTGGATTTGTGGGCAGTGTATGAGAATGGGGGGAGGGGGCAGTGTATTAGATTAGGCCTGCATGAAGGTGTGGAACGCTCCCCAAGAGGATGCTGATTGGCCGCGCAGCTTTTTCACACACATGCACAATAGCCTCCCAACGCTTTTCTATGGGAAAGCATTAGATTGGCTGACATCATCAAATTTGAGGATCTCAGCCAAAGTGAAGAACACATTCATAGAACTTCAAAATCAACATAATTTGCTTTTTTTACAGCATACATTCACCATTTCAGTCCCATTATCAAACGTTTCTTAATATGTCAAGGTAGTTGGACTGAAACATTGGTTATATGCAAATGCTGATCTCCTTAAAAAAATTTGCTCTTTTGTTTACTTTCAAGCCCTACGAACGTGAGGACATCCTATGTAAGTTAGGTGCTTTTTTTATACGGTACTTTTCAAAATAAACCGTTTCTATGAAAACTGAAGTTTTAGTTTTTTTGTGGCCCACATAAACTTAAACCTTGTTTATTTGGCCCATGTTAGTGTTTGAGGTTTGACATGCTTGCCTTAGGAGTAACCAATTTGTTTTATGTTTTATTTTTTGCGTATTATTATAATTATTAGTATAATATATATATTTTTTTTTTTAATGTGCATTATTGTCTCAGTATCCCAACACAAGGGAACTATTTTTTAATGTTAGAAATAAAAGTAACTTTTTTAACTATTGTCTCACCACCACCTTCTGTCTATCTAAAATTATCTAAGGGCCAAACCCCCTTCATCTTGAGTGATGACACATTCTATTTCAATATCACTATTAGTCAATTAGTGACAGACAAGTAATACCTTCTCTCTTTATTTCTAAACCCATATACATTTTTTTAACCCTTAATACGGAACATGTGGGTTTGGCAGCAGCACTGTTATTTGCCTTTGTAATACAAAAGTAAATACCAACAAAATTAAGCTCCGCGCTCAAACTCCCACTACTCCTGGCTGGGCAGCAGCAATGACAATGACTAGTAGAGTAAAGATAGGGAAATGATATAGGCTTGCTCCAGCAACTATAATCTTACTATCAAGTAGCCACAGTTGTTCAAGCACAGATGAAGAGTTAAACGCCCTTGAGAAGCATGATGAGAAAGGAGTTTATAGGAAATGTAACTCTATGTGTCAAGTGGCTCTCGTAAAAAATTTGATTGGCAGAGCACAGAAATTGCCTTACATGCACCCTAGGTCCCCTATGCTTCTCTAAAAGCTATATTGAATTGGACAGAGATCATTACTAGTAATGACAGTTGTCCTGAAACAGCTTGTCAACCTGTCACCTTTTCCTTACAGCTCTGCCTCCCCAATAACGATCGAAATGGGTGGGGTCTAATGAGAGGGGTGGGACCTGAGGCGGCGGTGCCAAGCTCTGCACTCACCACCTGTCTACAGAGCACCTGGGCGGTCTGCATCCATGCAGGATCGTCTCTACTAATGATAGTGAAATTAAAAGATATGTGAATTTGCACGTTATTCATAATTACTCAGCCAATGGTATTTGAACAGACAACTACTTCCCTGCTGAGGTAGCGAACCATTTTCAAGAGATTTGACAAAAACACTAAGCTTTCTTTGTAGTTAAAGCCTAACCGCTTTGATGCATCTCTAGTAATACAGAGGTTCACTTCTCCCTTAGTCATCCTACTTTGGACAGCAATAAGAGGCTGTGAGAGGTGGGCCAACCCATCCTAACTTGTTTTGAAAAGGTCAACACTCAAAGAATTTTTGCAATATAACAATTACAGTGAGTTAGTAGGCAGACTACAACTTTAAATGGTTATCTTTAAGTAAACGTATTTGGGAATTGTGGCTTTTATTCAAAGCTAAACTGATCCTTTTTCCCTCCTCTTTCTGTTTGCATTTTCTGCTTCAGTTAATTAAGGAGGGGTCAACGTGTCTCTTGTGTGGCTTTGTGCACACATATATAACTCACAGAACTAGCTCACAGAGCATATTCTCTTGGCTTCCTTCTACAAGTCTCTTCAATATATGTATCGGGAGTTTGATAACACAGGAGTCAAAGCATTTTAGGTAATTACATATTTTACTAAAGCTTGTCACATTTCTGTTTCTGTGTTACCCATGAGTGTTAGCAAAGATGGGGATCTAATACAGGATCTATGCCCCGGACGAAGGCGCATTTTAGTAGCGCCGAAACGTGCATGGGGCGTTTTGTACTCTTCATTTTCACTTTTTAATTTGGTGTTGTTTTTGGGCTTATTTATGTAGCACTTGGGATAACAGATTTAGTATGTCTCACTAATACACACATTAATATACATGTCATATACCATTGGAGGATCCAGAGCCTGATCCCGGGAGGGGAAAAAATCCATGTACAATAACTAGTACTGCTCTGTGTAGTGGTTATGGTGCAAGGAGTGCCGGGACCCCTTCACAGAGTAAGAAGTAAAACCGTTTAAAACCCCTTAAGGACACATGACATGTGTGACATGTCATGATTCCATTTTATTCCAGAAGTTTGACAACTTACCTGGGGTCTGCTGGGATATGGGGCTGTAGTAGGGTATAGGAGCAGTGGTGCAATGTGTGAGGGGTGCAGTGTGTGTGTGAAAGGTTCAGTGTATGTGTGTGTGTGGGGGGGGGGTGTAGTGTGTGAATGCGTAGGGTGTGTGGGGAAATGTGTGTATGGGGGGGCTGTGAATGTGTGTGTGGGGGGCTGTGAATGTGTGGGGGGGCAATGTGTGCATGTGTATGGTGTGTGTGTGGGGGTAGTGTGTCTATGGGCCTAGAGTTCACTCTCAACACTGCGACCACCAGGGGAGAGCTTCGTGGGGGGGGGGAGGAGTCTCCCCTCTCCTTCCTAGTCTCTCTCTTCCCCCTCTGCCTTTCTCCCCCTCCCCTTGTGTGTGTCTCTCCTTTCTCCCTCTGTTTCTCTCTTCCCCCTCCCCTGGTGTGTCTCTCTCCTTTCTCCCTGTCTCTCTCTTCCCCCTCCCCTTGTGTGTCTCTCTCCTTTCTCCCTGTCTCTCTCTTCCCCTCTGTCTCTGTCTCCCCCCCTTTCCCTGTGTCTCTCTCTCCCCCACATCTCTCTTCCCCTCTGTCTCTGTCTCCTCCCTTTCCCTGTGTCTCTCTCCCCCACATCTCTCTTCCCCTCTGTCTCTTCCCCTCTTTCTCCCCCACATATCTCTTCCCCTCTGTCTCTCAACCCCCTTCCCATGTGTGTCTCTCTCAACCCCACACATATCTTCCCATCTGTCTCTCTCCCCCACATCTCTTCCCCTCTGTCTCTCTCCCCCCTTTCCATGTGTGTCTCTCTCTCTCTCCCCCACATATCTCTTCCCCTGTCTCTCTATTCTCCCCCCTCTGCCTCTTTCTCCCTCCTTTCCCTGTGGCACTCTCCCTCCCCCTCTGTCTCTCTATTCTCCCCCCTCTGTCTCTCTATTCTCCCTCCTTTCCCTGTGGCACTCTCCCTCCCCCCTCTGTCTCTTTCTTGCACCCCCCCCTCTGTCTCTTTCTTGCACCCCCCGTCTCTTTCTTGCACCCCCCCACCCATTCTCTCTCCCCCTCTGTCTCTTTCTTGCACCCTCCCCCTCTGTCTCTTTCTTGCACCCCCCCCAATTCTCCCTCCCCTTCTGTCTCTTTCTTGCACACACCCCTCCCCCCCATCTGTCTCTTTCTTGCCCCCCCATTCTCCCTCCCATTCTGTCTCTTTCTTGCACACCCCCCCCCCCCCCGCCTCCCACCCCCCTACCCTAGAGGAGTCAGGGGGGGCAGCGCGTTCCACGATACAGCCTCGCCGGTCCGGCGGCACTTCTAATTCTGGGGGCTGAGCCTGAAGGAGGAGGGAGGAGCATGTCTCTGTACCATGCTCCCTCGCGGTTCCTGTGCTGTGAATTGTGGGAACCGCGAGGGAGCATGGTACAGAGACATGCTCCTCCCTCCTCCTTCAGGCTCAGCCCCCAGCATTAGGAAAGCCGCCGGACCGGCGAGGCTGCCAGCCGGTCCGGCGGCTCCAGCGTGCAATGCGGCCGCCGGCCGGCCGGCCCCCTCAGAGTATGTGCCACCGGACCGGCCACCCGGTGGCACATACATTGCCAGAGCAGCCCCCAGGTGCCGCGGCCCACCGGGAAATTTCCCGGTATCCCGGTGGGCCAGTCCGGCCCTGATCTTGAGTTTAGCAGCGAGATTTATTTATCTTGTGTGCCTAGGTAACTCATTGAAAGATATGTGGCGCGTGCAATATCACAATAGGACTTATATTTTCCTACTTTTAGAACTTCCCTGCGCATACTATCCCTATTTGATTTAACAGTTTAATATTACTGCTACTTTATTGCCACTCTGGAAAGAGATGTTAACCTGAATATCATAGAGAATAAACAAAAAAAGGAAAAAAATGCCATTCTACCTGTGTAAGATTTACTGAGAAGATTAAAGGCTTAAAAAGTAACTTTTAATAAATTAATCTAAAATAAAAATATGTTAAAGAAAAATCATATGAACAACAGGAGTGGGTGGAGACTATACAGTGAGTAAAACTCTGACTACTTATACAAGCTGTAAAAGTGTATACATAACATTAATGCTGAAGCAATACTGTTTTGCTATAATATAACATCAGTGTATTCCCAAGTAATAGAAGTGATACTATATTATATATCACTAATAGCTGTAACAAGAGGGGGGAGATAAGACGACTGCTAAACCAGTGCTGTCAATAGTTAAAAGATTTATGGATAAGTAAATCCCTACATGATAGTACAACTAGCGACATGGGTTAGCCCCACATACAATAATTGATAATGTTCTATGGTGCTTAACCGCTGAAAGATCCAAGATAATGGTTCAGCTCAGACAGATTTCTGACAGACGGCGATTAGCCAGTTAAATATCACAAAAGCTGCCTAGATCATAGCAGCGTATTGATAATAAATTAAGGTTGCTGTCAAGCAGTAAAGTGTAAAATAAGGGGTTACTGACCTGGCTCCGTTTTTTCTCCAAGATACCCAGCAGTATATTCTAGTGTAACAACGGCTGCCTGCACTGAGTTATCTTATGCTTTACCACAGTGGAGCACAAAGTAGTAGCTCACCTGTGAAGGGCTGCTGACAGGCAGCAGTTAACCGGTTAAAAGTCACACAAGTTGCCTAAGTGCTAGCTGCATCTAAATAGTAGGTCAAAGTATAAAGAGAGGGTTTGCAAACAGTTTTGAACAGGTTGCCTAGGTAGTAGAGAATATACAGAAAGTGACAGAGGAAGGCATATAGAATAAAGATTCCTGAGTCTTGTGCCTTCGAGGGCACCCCTTAATAAAATGCCTGGTCTTATCAATCTCCCCCCATAAACATAATAAAGGAAAAAGAAAGAGAAATAAAGTATGTACAGAGTACTTAAATTAGTGTTAAGAGTCTCCAATATGCACTCCTGAGATGCTGGACATGAAAGAACTTGATGTCGGCAATTTAGCAATTGATAAGCAGAGAGTTAGGTGCCGACATCAATAAAGTGTCAGTATGTGTCCAGAGCCCCTGACGTGCACGTTTCGCCAGTGAAGCTCATCAGAGGGGAACCAGATACAGGTAAGTATAGGAGTATTTAAATCATAAGCTCTTAATTGATTGGGAGATTTTCAGGATTCTGACCAATGGTAGCTTGGGGAGGGAATCTCAACCATTAAAAAATAATTGACTAATTAACCCTATGTTTACCTGAATCTTATGGTTTTTTTACTGAATATAAAAATGATTGATTATATAAAAAAAAAAGGTGGAAAAGTGTAAGTAACAGTGATTATCAAAATGACAGTAATGTCATTGTTTTAACTTATATGTGATTAACAATAGTGACATAGTTAGTTGAACGAACATGGCAACGTTTATCTGCTAAACTATTTACTGATTAGTGCAGATATATTAGTGGATTCCTAAACTTGTTGACTAAAATGTAACATTAATGAAAGTTTTTAGGATTTTAAGATTTTAGGAGAGAGAATGTTTGTAATAGACCTAAATTAATATTGATAATGAATAATTATGCATTTATTTGTGAATGAAGGGGGTAACATTAAATTCTTCATTTAGTCCCAAGGGGGATAAGGTCTTACATTCATGTATCCATCTGGATTCTTTCCTTAATAGGGTGAGATTAAAATTACCCTTTCTAGTGTTCAGGTGGATACGTTCTAAAACCTGAAACGTAAGATGAGATGCATCCGAGTTATGGAAGTTCCTTATGTGATTGGAGACAGGAGTCGAAATGTTTAGGTTTGAGACGGAATTCACATGTTGTAGGATTCTCTTTCTCAGTTCTTGGAAGGTTTTTCCTATATATTGTAGTTTACAGCTACAAGTAATCATGTAAACTACTTTTGTGGTGCTGCAATTAACAAAATCATTAATCGGATGTGTTTTCTGCGTATTGGTGCATAAGACTGATTTTGATGGTTTGATAAACCTACATGCCTTACATTTCCCACATCTAAAAATTCCCTTTGTTTCTTGTAGCCATGTCTTAGGTGATGGTTTTGGTTCAAGATGACTATGAACTAGCAGGTCACGCAGATTGTTAGCTCATCTTGCTGTGATACTTGGGAATATAGAAAGATTAGTGGCCACCTCTTTGTTGTGGGTGAGTATCGGCCAATTATCTGCATAGATTTTTCGAATGGGATTCCATAGTTGATCATAAGTGCCTATGCATCTAATTGTAGGTTTAGTATCCTTCACTTTGTAATTTCTGAGACTAGTTGATCTGTCCATACTAGAGACTTGTTGGAATGCCTTTTTAAGGATTTTGTTTGGATAGCCTTGCTGTTCGAAGCGAAGCCTTAGGTTCTTAGCTTCTTTTATAAAGGTTTCTTCTTTCGAGCAGTTTCTTTTTGCCCTCAGGTATTGCCCGTAGGGAATACCTGCCTTAAGTTTGTAACGGTGATGGCTGTTCCAATGTAAGAAATTGTTGCACGAAGTGGGTTTTCTGTAAAGTTCGGTATCTACTTCACCCCCTTGGGATAGATTAATAACCAAATCCAGGAATTCTAGTCTGTCCTCACTGATGACATGAGTTAATTGTAGGCCAATAGTGTTGATGTTCAGTATCGAGACTAGTTCCTCGATCTGTGTTACTGAGCCAGTCCAAAATATCAGGACATCATCTATGTAACGATGACAACTAATGATGAATTAATCAAATCCTGTCTGTAACGTATTTTTCAAAATTGTGGCTTCCCACCACCCTAAATACAGATTAGCGTAACTAGGGGCACAAGCACTTCCCATGGCCGTGCCCCTAGTTTGCAGGTAGTAGGTACCGTTGAACACAAAATAATTGTGAGTTAGTATACAACTCAATAGTTCCATAAGGAAAACCTTTTGTGACGCTGTGATTTTGGATGATTTTTCTAAGAAATATTGTGTGGCTTCAAGGCCTACTTTGTGAGGGATGTTATTGTATAGAGAGACTACATCCATGCTGGCTAGAAGAGTGTATGGGGGGACAGTGAGATTCTCAAGAGTGAGTAATGTCTGTTTAGTGTCCTGAATATAGGATGGAAGATCACTTACAAATGGGTGGAGTATTTTCTCCATGAATTTGCTCGCTTGTTCAGTGAGTGAGTTATTACCCGAAATTATTGGTCTTCCTGGTGGATTATTTTTGTTTTTGTGAATTTTAGGTAAGCAATAAAAAGTCGCTACCATAGGTGTGTTATTTGGACAAATAAACTTGAACTCATCTTGAGAGATTATCTCACTATCTCTTGCTTCAGTAAGTAGTAACTTGAGAGTTTTCAGGTATGAAGCAGTAGGGTCATTTGGAAGCTTCTCATAGCATGAGGTGTCAAAAAGGTGGACCATACACATTTCAATGTATTTTTCTTTTGCCATTAGTACAATATTACCTCCTTTGTCAGATTGTTTAATTACGAGGTTGGGGTTTGATCTCAATTCTTTTAAAGCACGTGTCTCTTCATGTGATAGATTATTAATTTGTATAGGTTTGTCAGGAGGGAGTTGTTCAATTTCATTACATGTCATTTGAATAAAAAAGGTCAATGTTAGTCACCTCTTTAAAGTTTGGAGTGTACCAACTTTGTGGTTTTAGATTTGTGAGAGGTGGGTCTTTGTCTTGATCGTCCAGTAACGTGACTAGTGTTCTCAAATGTGGGTAGTCTTCTGGTGCAACACCCATGTCCCTGGCAAGTAGAGTTTCTTTTCTCTTATGTAGAGCACTCAATGCCAACTTTCTACCAAATAGGTTAGTATCTTTTAACCAGTTAAATTTGTCAGTATTAGGTGTGGGTACAAAGGAGAGCCCTTTGTTTAGAAGGAAGATAGGTATAGGATCAGCGCTGAGTGATCTAATAGGGATGGGAACAAATAGAAAGCTGCAACCTATGGGTATGAGGTTCCCTCTAATATCCTCAAAGGAAAAATGGCAAAAACACAATAATAGGTCGCGCTAAAAACAGATAAATGTATAATAACAAAGTAAAATAAATAAATAAAAAGATCAAATTAAACAAGATCAAAAAGACAAAAAGAAGAGGAATAAAAATATTAATATTAATCCACTTGCACACACTAACAGTGAAAAATTGAACAATAATAATGAATATATAATGAATATATAAAAAAAGGTAGTCCCAATGCTTAATAGTCTGCTTATATATTCCAATAAATTAGTGGAAGGCTTGATGTGTAGGAATTTCCAATGAAGAAAATGGATCTTCTAATTCTTGGGGTGTCTTGACTCCGTGGTAGACATAAAAAGACAAAGCAAAGAAACTCCAATAGTGCAAACTGAGGACCGATAAGAGCAGGATAAATATAAGGGAGGTATTGTACTCACCTATTATTGAGCATAAACTAGCTCAAGTATAATAAGCATTCAGTGGCGTCTGCCCCCCACTGGTGGGATAAGGTGAAGATAATTCCTCGGTATAAAAAAAGGGGGAGAAAAACAACCAAATATAGGGCTCACTGTAGACATGATAAAATAAGTATAAACAGTAGAAATGCAGGTACTCACATATGAATGAGCAGGATATACTGCTCAATCTATTCGTTTGGGTGGTATAGTCCCCACCTAGGATTCTTTAGCAGGTATCAGCTTCACAGTGATATATGACCAGGTAAAATAAATAAATAAAGGATATATGGCAAAATAAATAGTGGAAAAGCCAATATTCCTTTAATTAAAATAATCAATATATAAAAACAGCCAAAACGCGTTTCGCCACACAGGGCTTTATCAACTGGCAATAGTAAAAATCAGCCTGGTACATAGATGCTTAAATAAGCTAAGAAAACACATGCTTATTCAAATTTTTGCGCCAAAATGACGTCATCAATACACAGTGTAAAATACAAAAACATATTAAAACAGAAAAGATACAAGTCCATAATGATAATAATATAAAAATGAATAAAACCTTTAATTCTAGCTTTAAAACGAGTGTTATTGAGTAAGAAAGATGAAAATGAAAAATGAGTACTCGGTCACGTGATCGCGGATAGCCGCGATCACATGGAGTTCCCTAAAGCCTATTGGGAAGTGTAGTGCACAGCACAGAGCATGAGAGGACCGGATGGGTGGAAAAGACAAATAAACACGTGATCGCGATCGTCCGCGATCACGTGGCATACCGCAATGAGCATTGGGCAATGTAGTCTTGACGGAGGTCGGCACAACAAAGCACACCTCCGTCTGGTAAACGAGCAAGCTACATAAAGTACCTGCACTTTTGGTCGAAGTGCATGGTACAGAGTGTACAGGAAAAATAAAAACGAGCATAATGAAATAAAAAAAGGGGGGGGAGAAGCAAAACTCTGGGACAATAAAAAAGTGAAGAAAGAGAAATGTATATATGTAAACAGAGTATGGATATGTAAATATGTATAATGAAAATGTGTGTGTGTGTAATGGATATAACGTGACCGAGTACTCATTTTTCATTTTCATCTTTCTTACTTAATAACACTCGTTTTAAAGCTAGAATTAAAGGTTTTATTCATTTTTATATTATTATCATTATGGACTTGTATCTTTTCTGTTTTAATATGTTTTTGTATTTTACACTGTGTATTGATGACGTCATTTTGGCGCAAAAATTTGAATAAGCATGTGTTTTCTTAGCTTATTTAACCCCTTAAGGACCAAACTTCTGGAATAAAAGGGAATCATGACGTGTCAGGCACGTCATGTGTCCTTAAGGGGTTAAGCATCTATGTACCAGGCTGATTTTTACTATTGCCAGTTGATAAAGCCCTGTGTGGCGAAACGCGTTTTGGCTGTTTTTATATATTGATTATTTTAATTAAAGGAATATTGGCTTTTCCACTATTTATTTTGCCATATATCCTTTATTTATTTATTTTACCTGGTCATATATCACTGTGAAGCTGATACCTGCTAAAGAATCCTAGGTGGGGACTATACCACCCAAACGAATAGATTGAGCAGTATATCCTGCTCATTCATATGTGAGTACCTGCATTTCTACTGTTTATACTTATTTTATCATATCCACAGTGAGCACTATATTTGGTTGTTTTTCTCCCCCTTTTTTTATACCGAGGAATTATCTTCACCTTATCCCACCAGTGGGGGGCAGACGCCACTGAATGCTTATTATACTTGAGCTAGTTTATGCTCAATAATAGGTGAGTACAATACCTCCCTTATATTTATCCTGCTCTTATCGGTCCTCAGTTTGCACTATTGGAGTTTCTTTGCTTTGTCTTTTTATGTCTACCACGGAGTCAAGACACCCCAAGAATTAGAAGATCCATTTTCTTCATTGGAAATTCCTACACATCAAGCCTTCCACTAATTTATTGGAATATATAAGCAGACTATTAAGCATTGGGACTACCTTTTTTTATATATTCATTATATATTCATTATTATTGTTCAATTTTTCACTGTTAGTGTGTGCAAGTGGATTAATATTAATATTTTTATTCCTCTTCTTTTTGTCTTTTTGATCTTGTTTAATTTGATCTTTTTATTTATTTATTTTACTTTGTTATTATACATTTATCTGTTTTTAGCGCGACCTATTATTGTGTTTTTGCCATTTTTCCTTTGAGGATATTAGAGGGAACCTCATACCCATAGGTTGCAGCTTTCTATTTGTTCCCATCCCTATTAGATCACTCAGCGCTGATCCTATACCTATCTTCCTTCTAAACAAAGGGCTCTCCTTTGTACCCACACCTAATACTGACAAATTTAACTGGTTAAAAGATACTAACCTATTTGGTAGAAAGTTGGCATTGAGTGCTCTACATAAGAGAAAAGAAACTCTACTTGCCAGGGACATGGTTGTAGCACCAGAAGACTACCCACATTTGAGAACACTAGTCACGTTACTGGACGATCAAGACAAAGACCCACCTCTCACAAATCTAAAACCACAAAGTTGGTACACTCCAAACTTTAAAGAGGTGACTAACATTGACCTTTTTTATTCAAATGACATGTAATGAAATTGAACAACTCCCTCCTGACAAACCTATACAAATTAATAATCTATCACATGAAGAGACACGTGCTTTAAAAGAATTGAGATCAAACCCCAACCTCGTAATTAAACAATCTGACAAAGGAGGTAATATTGTACTAATGGCAAAAGAAAAATACATTGAAATGTGTATGGTCCACCTTTTTGACACCTCATGCTATGAGAAGCTTCCAAATGACCCTACTGCTTCATACCTGAAAACTCTCAAGTTACTACTTACTGAAGCAAGAGATAGTGAGATAATCTCTCAAGATGAGTTCAAGTTTATTTGTCCAAATAACACACCTATGGTAGCGACTTTTTATTGCTTACCTAAAATTCACAAAAACAAAAATAATCCACCAGGAAGACCAATAATTTCGGGTAATAACTCACTCACTGAACAAGCGAGCAAATTCATGGAGAAAATACTCCACCCATTTGTAAGTGATCTTCCATCCTATATTCAGGACACTAAACAGACATTACTCACTCTTGAGAATCTCACTGTCCCCCCATACACTCTTCTAGCCAGCATGGATGTAGTCTCTCTATACAATAACATCCCTCACAAAGTAGGTCTTGAAGCCACACAATATTTCTTAGAAAAATCATCCAAAATCACAGCGTCACAAAAGGTTTTCCTTATGGAACTATTGAGTTTTATACTAACTCACAATTATTTTGTGTTCAACGGTACCTACTACCTGCAAACTAGGGGCACGGCCATGGGAAGTGCTTGTGCCCCTAGTTACGCTAATCTGTATTTAGGGTGGTGGGAAGCCACAATTTTGAAAAATACGTTACAGACAGGATTTGATTAATTCATCATTAGTTGGCATTGTTACATAGATGATGTCCTGATATTTTGGACTGGCTCAGTAACACAGTTCGAGGAACTAGTCTCGATACTGAACATCAACACTATTGGCCTACAATTAACTCATGTCATCAGTGAGGACAGACTAGAATTCCTGGATTTGGTTATTAATCTATCCCAAGGGGGTGAAGTAGACACCGAACTTTACAGAAAACCCACTTCGTGCAACAATTTCTTACATTGGAACAGCCATCACCGTTACAAACTTAAGGCAGGTATTCCCTACGGGCAATACCTGAGGGCAAAAAGAAACTGCTCGAAAGAAGAAACCTTTATAAAAGAAGCTAAGAACCTAAGGCTTCGCTTCAAACAGCAAGGCTATCCAAACAAAATCCTTAAAAAGGCATTCCAACGAGTCTCTAGTATGGACAGATCAACTAGTCTCAGAAATTACAAAGTGAAGGATACTAAACCTACAATTAGATGCATAGGCACTTATGATCAACTATGGAATCCCATTCGAAAAATCTATGCAGACAATTGGCCGATACTCACCCACAACAAAGAGGTGGCCACTAATATTTCTATATTCCCAAGTATCACAGCAAGACGAGCTAACAATCTGCGTGACCTGCTAGTTCATAGTCATCTTGAACCAAAACCATCACCTAAGACATGGCTACAAGAAACAAAGGGAATTTTTAGATGTGGGAAATGTAAGGCATGTAGGTTTATCAAACCATCAAAATCAGTCTTATGCACCAATACGCAGAAAACACGTCCGATTAATGATTTTGTTAATTGCAGCACCACAAAAGTAGTTTACATCATTACTTGTAGCTGTAAACTACAATATATAGAAAAACCTTCCAAGAACTGAGAAGAAGAATCCTACAACATGGGAATTCCGTCTCAAACCTAAACATTTCGACTCCTGTCTCCAATCACATAAGGAACTTCCATAACTCGGATGCATCTCATCTTACGTTTCAGGTTTTAGAACGTATCCACCTGAACACTAGAAAGGGTAATTTTAATCTCACCCTATTAAGGAAAGAATCCAGATGGATACATGAATGTAAGACCTTATCCCCCTTGGGACTAAATGAAGAATTTAATTTTACCCCCTTCATTCACAAATAAATGCATAATTATTCATTATCAATATTAATTTAGGTCTATTACAAACATTCTCTCTCCTAAAATCTTAAAATCCTAAAAACTTTCATTAGTGTTACATTTTAGTCAACAAGTTTAGGAATCCACTAATATATCTGCACTAATCAGTAAATAGTTTAGCAGATAAACGTTGCCATGTTCGTTCAACTAACTATGTCACTATTGTTAATCACATATAAGTTAAAACAATGACATTACTGTCATTTTGATAATCACTGTTACTTACACTTTTCCACCTTTTTTTTTATATAATCAATCATTTTTATATTCAGTAAAAAAACCATAAGATTCAGGTAAACATAGGGTTAATTAGTCAATTATTTTTTAATGGTTGAGATTCCCTCCCCAAGCTACCATTGATCAGAATCCTGAAAATCTCCCAATCAATTAAGAGCTTATGATTTAAATACTCCTATACTTACCTGTATCTGGTTCCCCTCTGATGAGCTTCACTGGCGAAACGTGCACGTCAGGGGCTCTGGACACATACTGACACATTATTGATGTCGGCACCTAACTCTCTGCTTATCAATTGCTAAATTGACGACATCAAGTTCTTTCATGTCCAGCATCTCAGGAGTGCATATTGGAGACTCTTAACACTAATTTAAGTACTCTGTACATACTTTATTTCTCTTTCTTTTTCCTTTATTATGTTTATGGGGGGAGATTGATAAGACCAGGCATTTTATTAAGGGGTGCCCTCGAAGGCACAAGACTCAGGAATCTTTATTCTATATGCCTTCCTCTGTCACTTTCTGTATATTCTCTACTACCTAGGCAACCTGTTCAAAACTGTTTGCAAACCCTCTCTTTATACTTTGACCTACTATTTAGATGCAGCTAGCACTTAGGCAACTTGTGTGACTTTTAACCGGTTAACTGCTGCCTGTCAGCAGCCCTTCACAGGTGAGCTACTACTTTGTGCTCCACTGTGGTAAAGCATAAGATAACTCAGTGCAGGCAGCCGTTGTTACACTAGAATATACTGCTGGGTATCTTGGAGAAAAAACTGAGCCAGGTCAGCAACCCCTTATTTTACACTTTACTGCTTGACAGCAACCTTAATTTATTATCAATACGCTGCTATGATCTAGGCAGCTTTTGTGATATTTAACTGGCTAATCGCCGTCTGTCAGAAATCTGTCTGAGCTGAACCATTATCTTGGATCTTTCAGAGGTTAAGCACCATAGAACATTATCAATTATTGTATGTGGGGCTAACCCATGTCGCTAGTTGTACTATCATGTAGGGATTTACTTATCCATAAATCTTTTAACTATTGACAGCACTGGTTTAGCAGTCGTCTTATCTCCCCCCTCTTGTTACAGCTATTAGTGATATATAATATAGTATCACTTCTATTACTTGGGAATACACCGATGTTATATTATAGCAAAACAGTATTGCTTCAGCATTAGTGTTATGTATACACTTTTACAGTTTGTATAAGTAGTCAGAGTTTTACTCACTGTATAGTCTCCACCCACTCCTGTTGTTCATATGATTTTTCTTTAACATATTTTTATTTTAGATTAATTTATTAAAAGTTACTTTTTAAGCCTATAATCTTCTCAGTAAATCATACACAGGTAGAATGGCATTTTTTTCTTTTTTTTGTTTATTCTCTATGATATTCACTATTTAGGGGTTACCCCCCTTTTTTGTGCCCTCTACCTTGTGATATCTAAATTTTGGCCCTAGGTTATTTCTTTTCATTTTCTTCGTATAATGAGATGTTAACCTGATACAATTTTGTAACAATTACCAATTCTTATAAGTATTACGGAGGTAGACTCTGACTCATCTACATTACCTTCCTAAGTAGTGGTGGTGAACCTAACTTTTTTTTAGACATTTAGTACACATACCACTCAACATTTACACTAGCATCTAAGAAAGGATGATTTTCCCCATATAAATCAGCATTGGTTACATGTGAGGCTATTGTCTTTTAGATTCCTCTTGTATGAATTGTTTATAGAATTATCTTGGCTGTTATTTTGGGATTTCTTAACTTTAAGCTATATGCTCTTACTATAAAAGGGCTATCTAACGGTTTTTTTGGTTCCTTTTCTTTGGAACATATTTTGTATTCAGGATCTAGTTATGCATGACTGGAAAAGTTGTCCGGAGTCTGTAAATTTGTAGCAAGCAAGAATGACTGGAAGCTCAGATTGAAAATTTTAACAGCGAAAGAGATTTACAACCATGAAAGGGTTTTGTGCTCACTGAGCAAAGCTGTTTGGTAACATTTACTGATGGAAGAGAAGATTGTTTAATCTGTATGTAAACAGGCATATTTCTGGGTAACCAAGGTGGAAGAAAAGTTGTAGAAGTCCTGATATTGTCCCTCCCAGTATATTTGCCCATTCCCATGTTGGAAATTTCAGATGAGAAGTTGCAGTGCTGGAAGCAGTCGAATTGTCCTGATGGATACTTCAGAATAACTAGTGTATTTGAAAGACCTCCAAAGTAGGACTTTCTTAAATTCGACTTGTGCCACAGTCTGTGATGCACATTCAGTGGGAGATTAGTTGTGTATGTTGCAGAATTAACCATTTTTGGTTGCTGAAACAAATATTGAGATATTTTAATTTAATATAAGACGTGATTTATTGCAGCTGAAAGGAAAAGGTTCTGTGCTTCTGTTGTGCTTGTGAAGAAAGTGCTTAGAAGTTTGGAGAAGACTTTCAGCTAATAAAAAGAGGACAAGGAAGATGGAATGGGATAAAGCAGGGAGGATGTTTAACACAACAGAAATGCAGGCGTGGATAGGAGGAGTTGTACAAAAGACATGGTCATTTAAAATGACTGCTGGATAATACAAGAAGTTGATAAAAAAAAATAAGATGCTAGTGTTGTTGGGGGTAAATGGGGTGGGGTGAAACACAATATGCAATTTATTTAAGTGGCTATATAAAGTATAGGGAGAAACAATGAATAGGAATGGTAGAGGCATATATTTGCATGTATAGATCCTGGCATTAAGAAAATGATATGTTATGAATGAGATTGAGGAAGACATGCAGATAAAAGTTTGCAAGGAAAGTAAGAAATGAGGTACATTATTGTGCGTTAAATCACTAAACATCAGTACTGATGACAAACATCAGTTTTACATCAAGGTAAGACTTTAGTCATCCTGATACTTTGGTATATAAGGACAGTAATTTAGCTGAAATCTTTACAGGATAATTTATACATTGGGTGAATACATTTAAATATAACATAAGAGGCAAATATGCATACACATACAACCACACACACACTGTAAAAACAAAACAAAAAAAAAATCTCATACCATTTCCCCAAAGTGAAAGCATTGGATTGGCTAAAATCAGCAAGGGAGCAGGACCAAACGCTGTTTTGGCCAATCAGCACCTCCTCATAGAGATGCATTGAATCAATGCATCTCTATGAGGAAAATTCAGTGTCCCCATGCAGAGCTGAATGGCAGTGCTGCCTACTGTGCAGTGCTGAGCCAGGAAGCACCTCCAGTGGCCACTTGGAGGTGTCCCTAGGGGCAATGCAAACACTGCATTTTCTCTGAAAAGACAGTGTTTGCATGAAAATGTCTGAAGGCTGTGATTATACTCACCAGAACAACTACATTAAGTTGTAGTTGTTCTGGTGACTATAGTGTCCCTTTACGTATAATTTTCAAGTGCACCACTATTTTGGTAATTTGGTTGAATCTATATTTCACTTTGTGGTGTGTGCTGCTGGATTAATACACACATTTTGATTAATTTGGGATATATTTATGCACAGTTTTTATCCACATAGATTTCACAGTTATTTATATTTAAACACTTTCCACTATTGTTGGTTATATTTTAGAGCATAGAGTGTCATAGAACTAGCCATTCTAAGTCTTCTGAAGGGCTAAACAGATTTGGGGCTAAGAAGCCCCAGCCTCCAGCTATCGATACATCCCTTCTTATGATGTTGTCTGGTGTGATTTGGTGTGAAAGACGTCTGTTTTCATCTATCACCTGCACCAAATACATCAGGAAGGAGGATTGAGGACGTCCTAAAAGAGTCCTCCTGCGCTATTCATGAGAGCCTTATGATTATATTTGGCTCCATGTTTGTGAGTATTTACTCTTGATTCTTAACAATTTTTATTTTCCTTTACAATATTACTCTATGTGATATTCCTCCTACAGATCCGCCTAACGTGTTCCACCAATTGTATGTATTTTCATTCTGAAATATAACCAGTTTTCACAAAAACGTGGCTCATTTATGATTTTGCCTTTTCCGCTCACTAATGTCACAATCTATTCCAGGTGTGCAGACTTGACTGAAGCAGAATCACATCGGTTTGTCTAAATTTCTAGGTAACACACATATAACGTCAGTATATTTTCCCACAAGTATGCCTCTATACGTGTATGGTGTTCAGCAGATTGTGGCATCACAAATGGTCATGAATGCTGTTGGCACAAGAGGGTATCACAGGTCATGGCAACAAAGTCCACTGGTTTTACCGATTCCTTGCTTTGACCATAAAACTCTTAAAGTAAACGGATAGAAGTGGCAGCAGACCACATGCTAGTCCCTCTATCTTGAGATACTATAGGATACTACCTATACTGGTGGTAGTTCTGGTGCTGGTGGTGGCAACAAAAGTGTCAGCAGTACTCATGGCGAAGGAAGAGGTGTTAAGACTCTGACTGGATGTCCTCCCACTTTCTGAAACTCCCTTCTCCCTTCAAATTAGTGGCATTCACATAAGTCCATCCTTGCAAGTGCACTGTCTTGGTGTCATACTTGATTCTGGCCTCACCTTTGAGCCTCACATCCAGTATGTTGCCAAATCCTGTAGATTCCATCTTAAAAACATATCCCACATCCTCCCCTTTCTTATGAAATATGCTACCAAGGAGCTTGTCCATGCTCTAGTAATTTCCCGTATGGATTATTGTAACCCTCTCCTAATTAGTCTTGTATGTATGACACTGTATGACAGTATGTAATGAATGCTGCTGCCAGACTGATTTTCCTCTCTAGTCGGTCCTCTCACACCTCACCCCTCTGTCAGTCCTTACATTGGCCTCCTGTATCATAAAGGAGTCAATTCAAAGTGCTAACCCATACCTATAAATCATTGAACAATTTTATTTTTTTGTCAATCTTTCTTTTATTAAGGCACGGGTGAAGGGTACAGAATAAAGAAAGGGAAATGCAAGGATATTCACAGAGTAAAATCGATACAACATTAGCACCGTTAGATACATTTCCACATTATTGTCAATGCCTCGTTTTTATATTTTTGAGAGTCGCTTAGCGTACATTTATCTTAACTAAACATAAAACATGACTAAGTAGTTGTATATATATGACAAGAGGAAAGCAGGCTATAAAACACTGTTGATTGATCTATATCGGAGTTCCAGTGAAACTCGTGACACTCAAGTAACCATAGCTAAGATCCGTCAAAGTGTTATATTAGCAAGTTATCTCAATATATTGCTATTGCCGTCTGAAGCTTTACAAGAAAGAAGTACAGTGGGCTATAGCCCACAAACTGGGGCTATGACTAGTAAAGCTTGTTCTGATGTCGCTTTGTCGCCTGGGGTATAAGACCCCCTAACGAGAGTCATCTATATTTCTTAGGACAATATACAAGAAAAGAAGAGAAAGCTAAGTTGCTAACTGATTAACGGAACGATCTGTAAATCTAAGTAAAATAAATAAATAAGAATAATATTGTGACTATCGCTGTGGTGATCATCAGCTGAAACAAACGAGGTATCCATTTCTATGTGGAGGTGCACAGGGGGGTTTCAGCGCTTAGTAGGTGATCCCCTTGTTGGTAGTGAGGGTGTCTAAACATTAAGGACAATTAAGCACCATATACCATACATAAGGAAACTTAAAAATAAGATGAAAAATCAAAAAATAAGAACAACTATGGTCCAGACTATTTGTGGAAAAATACCAGTATAATGGGAGATCGAAGGTCTGCATAACCTGAGTGTATCTTAGGAGCTCATCAGGGAGAGGGGAGTGCTGGAATAGGGGACCTTAGCGGTTAGTCTGGATTGCTGGTTGTCGTCTGTTAGCTGGGGGTCTAGTGTATTCCTTAACCGGAGGGGACTCCGGGGGGGAGGGTGCTAGGGAGTAGGCCTACGTGGGGCCCTGTCATGGACATCGCTATTAGTAGGGCTATGGTGGCACAGACTTTTTCCGGGGCATTCGTCTAGTCGGTGCAGTGGGGGTAGAAGTTGGGGTGTTCAGTACGAAGGTCGGGTCAAAGGAGTGCTAGATTCTCAATCTATGGCGGAGGTGTGATTCCCTATGTCACTGCTCCATGTTCATGTCGGGGGACAAAGGGGGTGACGTTGTCAACGTCCCATGTCCCACTGGTAGCTTGGGCCTTCCGTACTTGCAGGGCGTCTCCTATGCCCAGCGCTGTCAGAAAGGTGCTGGCCTCCGTCACATCGGTGGCCTTGAACTGGGTGCCTTCTTTAATTACTGTGAGTGATCGAGGGGCAGTCCATCTATATGTTATCCCTTCTTCTTGTAGCCTTTGGGTGATGGGTTTCATGGTCTTTCTCCACATTAGAGTGGTGCGTTGAAGGTCTTGGAAGAGTGAGATCTTGTGGGTCTCAAAGTCCATAGGTGATTTATTATGGATAGCTTTTATCAAGGCTTGTTTGTCTTGCCTCGTTCCGCATCGCAGTATAATGTCCCTGGGTGCTGCAGGTGGCGCCCTAGGGGATTTTGCAATACGGTAAGCGCCGTCGTGTGTGAATTGCTTCGCCTGTTTTGCTGGGAGCAATGTAGTTATTAGGCGTCTTATGAGGTGCGGCAATTCCTCCGCTGTTACTGCTTCTGCGACCCCTCTGATCTTTATATTCTTCTGGCGGGACCTTTCATCCAGTAAGTCTAGTCTCAGAGACATGTGTGAGTGTTGCTCTTGTAGTTTCGTCACGGTGTCCCTCACCTCTGCCAGATTGCTTTGCAGGTCAGCTATGTTTGTGTCAGATGCCTGGATGCGGGCAGTGACCGCCCGTACCTCGGTCCGCACTGCTGCTATGTCTGCGGCAAACAGTTTTTGGATTCTGTCGAAGAGGTTATCAATGTCATGTTTTGTTGCAGGTTCAGTATTGGCTGGGGTTTGTGGGGATGGGGGCCCTTCTGTGGGTGGTCCCTGTGTATTTTCACTCACCCCTGCTGTCAACTGGTAGTTATAGGCCTCTGGTTCGGCCTGTTCCAGTTCTTTGGGCCTGGGTGTGCGTTGAAGCAGCTTGCCGATGTCCTGTGAGTCATGAGGAATGGGTGCCTGAGATTTCTGGGATTTTTTGCCCATCTCTTCTGGCTCTGGTGCCTGCGCTTGCTGTTGATCGGGTGTAAGCCAGTCTGTATCCCACCAGGCCGCTGTTGCATGCGGCCTGTATTTCTGGCTGGCCGCGTGGGAGACCCTTGGGGGCCGACGTTTCTGCTTTGCACCCTGTTGAAAGAAAGGCATCGATGTGTGCCTTACGCTCTCCTGGAGCTGATTCTGGTCGCCCCGGTAGTCGGGGTGTGCTCGTTTAGGCGTTATTCGCTAGTTTCGTTGCTGGATTAGCGGAGCTCCCGAAATGGCGTCTGTGCCGTTTGCCCGCTAAGCCCCGCCCCCCCATCATTGAACAATTTTAGTCCCTAATATCTCTTCACAGATCCATAGGTATGCCCCTTCTCGGTATCTCCACTCTGCCCGCTCTCCTGTCCGTTGCTCATACCCGTACGGCCAACTCACGCTTGGCTCCTTTCCTATGGAATAGCCCGCCTACCACCATCAGACTCTCCCCTAGTTTTCAATCGTTTAAGAAGTGCCTTAAAACCCATCTTTTTAGAAAAGCTTATGGTCTCCCAGAGTAACCTCCACCTCACATACCTGTCTCTTGCTCTCTCCTAAAGGGCAGTACTCGACTTCCACCCCCAGCTGCTTCACTCCCATCTTATTTGATTGCTATTTCCTGTCCTAATGTGTTTTATACCCCACCTCCTATAGACTGTAAGCTCGTTTGAGCAGGGTCCTCTTCAACCTATCGTTCCTGTAAGTTTTCTTGTAATTGTCCTATTTATAGTTAAATCCCCCCTCTAATAATATTGTAAAGTGCTACGGAATCTGTTGGCGCTATATAAAAGGTAATGAAAATAATAATCTCATCCCACTCCTAATATTATTTTATCCAAGTTTTTAGACAAAGTAAAAGATAAATACTTCCATATTAACAGCACACATCCGTACATTCCACGTACTTACTTTTTAGCGAAAATGCACAAAATGAGAGGAACACACCATTATTTCTAGTATTAACTTTGTTTTATCTATCTAATCTATCTGAATATATTATATATATATATATATATATATATATATATATATATATATATCCTTTTTCAACCCTACATTAAAAACATGATATTGTATCTTAGAGACAATATGAGTCTTTTACATTTTTTTCTTTTTTTTAATGGGAACCAAACTACATATTGGTAACTAGTGATGTACAATCACTCTATACCATTATTCCAGATGATGTACAATCTTCCTCAAAAAGAAAGATCCTTGAGGTGAATGGGAACATACCCCAAACAGATTTTATTACATAGTTACATAGTTAGATAGCTGAAAAGAGACTTGCGTCCATCAAGTTCAGCCTTCCTCACACCTGTTTTTTCTCAAAGGTATTAATATTATTTTAAACAATTATTTCTGGTTTTACGATTCCTTTTATCTACAGAAACAGGGGACAGGTATGGATACCAGGTTCGCTCCTACTTACACCAATCTTTTTTTATGGCTGAATGGGACAATTCCACCATCTGGGCTAATCATAGGTGGGAGGTGAACCTGGTCCTATACTGCTGGTATTGACAACCTATTATTTACATGAAATGACTCTAGCATGGATCTTAATAATTCAATAACCTATATCCCTGTCTTAACATCATCCCAAAAAGCTAACTCATGCGGTTAAGAAGAAATCACAGAAACCAGAAAAAGGTCAAAGAAAAGGGTCAAAGAACAGGCTAACTCTCATTAAACATATACTTGAAGAGAAAAACTACAATGTTAAAAAGAATGAATCACTCAAGGAGGACATTGGACAACTCAATAGAGAATAACTTCAATACCCAATACCCAATACCACAGCACTAAAAAAGCCGACTTAACAGCACCTTTTGTATTAGAATTCACAAACAAGACCAACAAAATGAAAAGCATAATAAAGCAAAACTATAGGCACCAAAGCAACTTTAGCTTAATAGAGTGGTGTTATAGTATATATAATGGCCCTGCAGTCTTACTGCTAAATTCTCTGCCATTTAAGAGTAAAATGACATTGTTTATGCAGCCCTAGTAACAACTTCCTGCATGTGGCTTGCACAGCATTCTTCCTGCAAATAGTTATCTAATGTTTAAACTACAGTTATTGCACAGTCTGTTTAATTTAGAATGCATTTTCTCCTGCTCTGTTAATAGCCTTCTAGACTCTGCAGGAGCCTCCTGTGTGGGGTTAAAGTTTTGAGAGCAAAAGATGAAAACATCTAACGCAAGTTAACCTTTTTAAAATTAAACCAATGTTTTCATGCAAGTCACAGTCAGGGGAAGTGTGGCTAGGGCTACATGTGCAGAAGAAAATTTAATTAATCCTTAAATGGTAGGGAGGCTGCATGGGGCATGATCTATACACAAAAAATACTTTATTACGCTAAAGTTGTTTTGATGCTGATAGTGTTCCTTTAATGACTGCCAAGGCAAATCACTGCAGATTTGTTTTAACACCACTCTTGTTATAACCAGACTCTTATTAAAATCCCCTACTCAGTACTTGTCTAGAAAATGCAGTATTTACATTACAGCCTAGTGATAACTTCACTGGGCACTCCTCAGATGGCTGTTAGAGATGCTTCCAGGGTCATGGCTGCCTAAAATGCATCCAAACATTCAGTTTCTCCTCCCTCTGCATGCAGACACTGAACTTTCCTCATAGAGATTCATTGATTCAATTCATCTCTATGAAGAGATGCTGATTGGCCAGGGCTGTGTTTGAATTGTGCTGGCTCTGCCCCTGATCTGCCTCTTTGTTAGTCTCAGCCAATCCTATGGGGAAGCATTGTGATTGGATCAGGCTACCACTTCTGATGATGTCAGCAGACTGCTTTTTTTTTTTTAGGCAAACAGCATGCAGATCTACAGCTTCTGGCTTGAATACATTAAGCTTTTGCTATATTTATGGAGGCATAAGGGGCCCAGGGGGGCTAGATGGTGGTGTTAACACCACAGGGTCAGGAATACATGTTTGTGTTCCTGACCCTATAGTGATCCTTAAAAATGGATAAGCATCCTCATAGGAAAAGTAGCTACAATGATAGCCATCACTGATTTTGAGAAATATAGCATTAATACTCATCATTACAGAACAAATCTAACCCTGAATACATCCAACCAGACTTGTCTTAATCTAATGAAATAGGAGCTGATTGTTTTTTTTCCTACCAAGATGGTCTGCTTTGTAACTTATAAAAAATACAGGCTATTAAAGAAGCAGTTTTATTTATATTAATTCAGTTTTATTTAGATTTATATTCTTGAGGATGATGTTACATTTGAACCACAAATGCAGATATAGTTGTGCAAATAGGGCTACCAGATACATGTTATCCTGTCCTTCAAGTACTTCTTGATGCTATTGGGCTATTGGGCTGAAAATGCAAAATCATGTGTTGCAAGAATGAAATCAAATTGTTAAGAAGAAAAGTGACTATAGTCACCTGAACAACTTTAGCTTAATGAAGTAGTTTTGGTGTATAGAACATGCCCCTGCAGCCTTACTGCTCAATCCTCTGCCATTTCGTAGTTAAATCCCTTTGTTTATGAACCCTAGTCACACCTCCCTGCATGTGACTTGCACAGCCTTCCATAAACACTTCCTGCAAAGAGAGCCCTATTTAGGCTCTTTATTGCAAGTTCTGTTTAATTAAGAGTTTCTTATCCCCTGCTATGTTAATAGCTTGCTAGACCCTGCTGTATGTGATTAAAGTTCAATTTAGAGATTGAGATACAATTATTTAAGGTAAATTACATCTGTTTGAAAGTGAAACCATTTTTTTTTTTTATGCAGGCTCTGTCAATCATGGCCAGGGGAGGTGTGGCTAGGGCTGCATAAACAGAAACAAAGTGATTTTACTCCTAAATGACAGTGAATTGAGCAGTGAAATTGCAGGGGAATGATCTATACACTAAAACTGCTTTATTTAGCTAAAGTAATTTAGGTGACTATACTGTTCCTGTAAATAGGAACAATGAGTTCACTTAAGTAATTAGTTCACTAAATCCCTTCCTGCAACGTATGAATTCTAAATACTACAGAACAGCACTATTAATGCACAAAGGATCTGTGTGATATGTGTCCAGATAAGTACAATTTTATGGCAGGACAGGAGGCTTCATATTTGATTTACCTTCTTTACTGAAACCTCCAGCAGCAAAGAAACAGTTAACATAACTTTTCAAAACAACCAATCAGAACAAAGCAACAGTAGTATAAAACCCCTAAGCAGGCTCTTCCACTTCCTCTTTCTTTGCTGCTGCCTCCAGGTGAGCACTCACCAACTCAGAGTTGTCTCTGCTCTGGGTTGTTTTTTATCCTGCATGCTGCTTGTTTATTTAATCAGTCTATTTACTAGGTTTAGAACCACAAGCAGAAATGGGATACGGCTGTACAGTCTATGGAGGGAACATACAAAGAAAAAACAATAGTGTAATACAGTATATACAGTGAATAGTGCGCTTTAAATGGATGCACTCACGAGATAGTGGAGATAAAAGGACCTATTGCTGCACTTTTAAATTTTATTTCTATGGTGTTGTTTCACCTTTTTAAAGAAAATAAAATTACTAATATTTTCTACTACTACTCACCTGGAGTCCTGTGTCCCATTGGCTGCTCGACATTTGCAAAGGATACCAGTATCCCTCCACATATCCTGGGGAGGCACCTTTGAATGCTCTTTTATCTCCACTATCTCGTGAGTGCATCCATTTAAAGCGCACTATTCACTGTATATACTGTATTACACTATTGTTTTTTCTTTGTATGTTCCCTCCATAGACTGTACAGCCGTATCCCATTTCTGCTTGTGGTTCTATACATATATTACGATCGTTTTGGGTGGATAACGATCCTGGGAGGCTACAGATTGATTGGAGTTAAGTAATTTACACGATATTAACACTTAGCAACGGTGTTGTTTTGTTTGTTATTTACTAGGTTTGTTTAGGCAGCTTAATTGCTGGATTTATTTAGGCAGGGTTCTTGCTGGATTTGTTTTAACAGTTTGTTTGCTGTTTTTATCTAGGCAGTCTATTGCTGGGTTTAGCTAGGCAGTTTATTCTGTGTTATTTCCTAAACCACTTCATGCTATGTAGCTGCTGTACCACTTGTTAACATATATTCCTGTATTTATGCTATTTATATGATAGATTCTGGATACTGCTCATTAGTGATGTCGCGAACACAAATTTTTCGGTTCGCGAATGGCGAACGGGAACTTCCGCAAACGTTGGCGAACCGGGCGAACCGCTATTGACTTCAATGGGCAGGCGAATTTTAAAACCCACAGGGACTCTTTCTGGCCACAAAAGTGATGGAAACGTTGTTTCAAGGGGACTAACACCTGGACTGTGGCATGCCGGAGGGGGATCCATGGCAAAACTCCCATGGAAAATTACACAGTTGATGCAGAGTCTGGTTTTAATCCATAAAGGGCATAAATCACCTAACATTCCTAGATCACAATGTCCTCAGAGACCCCGATACACACTGACACAGAGCAGAATAGTGACTATTCCCCCTACATAGGGTCACTTGGCAGATATGGATTGACACCTGTCCTCAGAGGCCCTGATACACACTGACACAGAGCAGAATAGAGACTGTTCCCCCTACATAGGGTCACTTGGCAGATATGGGTTGACACCTATCCTAAGGATCCCTGATACACACTGACACAGAGCAGAATAGAGACTGTTCCCCCTACATAGGGTCACTTGGCAGATATGGCGTGGTCGTGGGAGGAGGAGGATGACTTTCACCTCTTCCCCTGTTAGATTCCCGTTGTGCTGTGACATCACCCTTATATGCTGTGTAAAGCATACTTTTTAATTTATTTTGCAAATGCTGCATCCTTTCCGACTTGTTGTAATTCGGTAACATTTTCACCACTTTCTGCTTATACCGGGGGTCTAGTAGCATGGACACCCAGTACAAGTCGTTCTCCTTCAGCCTTTTTATACGATGGTCCCTCAACAGGCACGACAGCATGATGGACCCCATTTGCACAAGGTTGGATGCCGAGCTACTCATTTCCCGTTCCTCCTCCTCAGTGATGTCAATGAAGGTATGTTCTTCCCCCCAGCCACGTACAACACCACGGGTACCAGATAGGTGACAACGAGTTCCCTGGGATGCCTGCTGTGGTTGGTCTTCCTCCTCCTCCACATTCCTCCTCTGACTCCTCTTCCTCACAATCCTCTTCCAGTGAAAGAGGATGGAGTAGGAGGAGTAGAGGAGGTGGCAGCAGGCCTGCCTGCAAGTCGTGGCGGTGTCACCAACTCCTCTGCAGAGCCACGCATTTCATGCTTGGCAGCCGTCAGCAGGTTTACCCAATGCGCAGTGTAGGTAATATACCTGCCCTGACCATGCTTTGCAGACCAGGTATCAGTGGTCAGATGGACCCTTGCCCCAACACTGTGTGCCAGACATGCCATTACTTCCTTTTGCACAATCGAGTACAGGTTGGGGATTGCCTTTTGTGACAAGAAATTCCGTCCGGGTACCTTCCACTGCGGTGTCCCATTAGCTAAAAAATTTTTGAACGCCTCAGACTCCACCAGCTTGTATGGTAAAAGCTGGCGGGCTATTAGTTCGGACAAGCCAGCTGTCAGACGCTGGGCAAGGGGGTGACTTTCTGACATTGGCTTCTTAGGCTCAAACATGTCCTTGACAGACACATGACTGTGGGCAGATGAGCGGGAACTGCTCAAGGCGGGAGACGGAGTGGCGGATGGTTGAGAGGGGGCAAGGAGGACAGCAGTGGTTGACGTGGCTGAAGATGTTGTACCAGGAGCAGGATGGCGGCTTTGAGTTTCCGTGCTGCTTGTACTCATGTGTTGATCCCATAGGCGTTTGTGATGTGCGATCATGTGCCTACGCAAACCAGTTGTACCTAGGTGGGTGTTGGACTTCCCACGACTCAGTTTCTTTTGGCACAGGTTGCAAATGGCATCGCTGTTGTCAGAGGCAGACACACACAAAAAATGCCACACTGCTGAGCTCTGCAATGACGGCATTCTGGTGGTGGGCACAGCATGCGTTGATTGGCGTGCTGTCGGGCTGACCACGGGTGCCGATGCATGCTGTCTGACTGTGCCACTAGCTCCTTGCGACGACCTCCCCCTGCTTCCATCTCGTCTCCTCCTCTTCCTCTCTGTCTCCCCATCTGGACTTTCGTCCTGTTCCACTTCTTGCCGAGCGGGCACCCACGTGACATCCATGGACACATCATCATCATCAACCACTTCACTTGTATCTGACAACTCAGCAAAGGAAGCAGCAGCGGGTACATCATAATCATCATCACACCGTATGTCCATGTGTGTAATGTTACCTGCCTGAGACATATCCCTGTTATCTACATCCTCTGGCAATAATGGTTGCGCATCACTCATTTCTTCAAACGGATGTGTGAATAACTCCTCTGACAGATAAAGTGAAGCGGCTGTAGTGCTAGATTTGGTGGTGGCGGCAGGCGGGTGAGTGGTATCTTGAGAGGTGCCCGAAGCTAAGCTGGAGGAGGATGGTGCGTCAAGGTTCCGAGCGGAAGCTGTAGAAGATTGGGTGTCCTGTGTTAGTCAGTCAACTATGTCCTCAGAACTTTTCAAGGTCAGGGTACGTGGCCTCTGAAAACTGGGCATTATTCTAGGGCCAAAGGGAATCACAGCACCATGACCACGATGGCCCCTGCGGGGTGGCCTGCCTCTGCCTGTCATTTTTTGGGGGATTAGTGCAAGCTACTGTGAGACCAGATATGAGTGGCACTGTGCAGTGGCAGAGGTTGGCAGAGTACACGCTGTAGGCCTGACACACCCGCTTGAAGACAACTAACTGCTATTCAATCTAGAACAGTGAAAATGTTTTTTTCTTTGTAAAGGCACGCTATAGAGACACCAGATATGAGTGGCAAAGTACACTTGCAGAGGTTGGCAGAGCACACGCTGAAGGCCTGACACCCAGGCGCTTGCAGACAACTAACTGCTATTAGCTTACAGTGAAAAACGTGTTTTCTTTTTAAAGGCACGCTATTGTCACACCAGATATGAGTTGCAAAGTAGACTGGCTAGGGTTGGCAGAGTACACGCTGAAGGCCTGACACACCAGCTTTAAGGACACTGACTGCTATTAGCTTACAGTGAAAAACTTTTTTTCTTTTTAAAGGCACGCTATTGTCACACCAGATATGAGTGGCAAAGTGCACTTGCAGAGGTTGGCAGAGAACACGCTGAAGGCCTGACACCCAGACGCTTGCAGACAACTAACTGCTATTAGCTTACAGTGAAAAACTTTTTTTCTTTTTAAAGGCACGCTATTGTCACACCAGATATGAGTGGCAAAGTGCACTTGCTGAGGTTGGCAGAGTACACGCTGAAGGCTGTGAGCCTGACACTGTGAGCCTGACACAGAAGCTGGCAGACAACTAACTGCTATTCAATCTATTACAGTGAAAAAAAATTTTTTGTTTTTAAATGTCAAGCTTAAGCTATTGTGACACCAGATATGAGTGGTGTCACTGGGCAAGTGGGCACAGTATCCACTGTGAGCCTGACACAAAAGCTGGCAGACAACTAACTGCTATTCAATATATTACAGTGAAAAACATTTTTTCTTTTTAAATGTCAAGCTTAAGCTATTGTGACACCAGATATGAGTGGTGGCACTGGGCAAGTGGGCACAGTATCCACTGTGAGCCTGACACATAAGCTGGCAGACAACTAGTCCGGTCTCACCCACCGAGCTGCCCTACTGCCTGCTGGCCAGCCTTTCCTCTCCCTACATAAGAAAGATAGCCCAATATTTCAGCTATCCCCCTACTTGCTGTGCCTGTCTCACATGCTGCATATGCAACAGATCCTGGATAGCAGGATCTGTCCCTGGCACTCTCACAGCTCATAACTGCAGCTTACTATGATGTCTGATGCTATGTGACTAGGTTCTCTATCCTAGCAGTAGACTTGCCACGCTTTTTTACTAATTAAAGGTGAATCTCAGATTTACAGGGGCATGTTACTGCTCAAATAAAAATCATTGTTTAACAAGACTATGCCACATGTGATATATGCTAATCAAGTCTTTCTCTTAAGGTTCAGTCTTTCTCTCAACAAAAATTATATGGCCTGTTTTCAGCACCTAGCTCCCCTGCCTAGGATTTGCTCCCCTTCCTGCAAGGGGCTTAAATTTTTCCACTATATATACACTTCTAAAATGTATCCTAATATAATACCTGAGTGGTCTGTAGATGTGAGTCGGCTTCTAGCTGAATGGACCCTTCTATCCCTCAGGGGGGGCTAACTGGCCCCACATAAGCCCATTTATTACGGGAGGTGACCTTCCCACCCCGTCTATATTTCTGGGACTCTACCCGCTACTGGTCCATAATAATGGACGTGTGACACCATTGTGTGCTGGGTGACCCCCTCCCTCTGGCAACATGGCTACCAATGAGTACCCTGCTGGCACTACGACGTCCTGTAGGATTACTGCTGAGGGTGACCCCCTCCTGCTTCCTACACTAATGCTCTGGATGTCCTGTTATTATCATACCGAGGGGAACCCCTCCTACAGTCTGCACTGCTGGACATGCAGCGTCCAGGTATTCCCATAAAAGAGGGTACCCCTCCCACCAATTGAGCTACTGTTCTTACAGTGCCCTGCTATACGCAGATACTGAGGATGACCCCCTCCTGTGGACTACTCTGCTGGACCTACAGGGTCCTGTTATAACCATGATGAGGGTGACCCCCTCTCGCTGACTGCACTACTGGGTGTACAGCCCTCTAAGATACCACACTGAGGGTGACCCCCTCTTACCTACAGCACTGCTGGATCTGCAATACCCGGTTATGGTTATATGAGGGTGACATCCTCCTGCTGTCTGCACTGTTTGACCGGCATGTCTGGTTACTTTATTATACGGCTAACCACTACAGAACTGCTGTACCTACAGTGTCCGATTATGTTCAGACTGAGGGTGACCCCCTCCCCTGCTGGCCTATACTGCATGGTATGCTTGTGCTTGTTGGGTGACCCCCTCTTGCACGCTGGGTTACCCCCAGCTGGCCGCACCAGGTATCACTCCGACAATGTTACCTACGGCAGTTATGCAATCATGACTGAAGGACAAATCTCCCGTACCCAGAAGGTCACTTGGCCAGTCCTGATGCCGCCCCGCTGAACTGACTGCCAGAAACCGTCTGTACCCTACCGGGGACACTCCACTGTCCATCCTAGACACTACACTAATAACCCCTGGTACTCGTTGACTAACGGATGGATTCATCAAGAGGATCAGTCTTCATGACGGAGTCCAGAAAGGAACCCGCAAACACCTAACATCGGGTTTGAACTCTATCCGGTACTAACCACTGGATGTTGATGACACACGGACACAGTCGTTTCCTCGGGACGAACAGCGCGTTACAGCTTGGAAAGCGGAGAAGACTAAATTCCCATTGGGAATGGACCGATATGACTTATAGGTATCGCCTAGTTCGTTTCTACCCCTGAGAACCGCAAAACGGCCCCTGTCCAAGCTGGACATCAAACTGACGGATTTGTCATCCTGTTTCCGGGGTTACCCTCACGTACAAATTGAGCTGACACGTCTCTATTCATAGGTTTCCCCTTAACTAGCCACAGAGGTCTCTTGGATCGTGCCCAGACTCAGGATCAAGGTTGCGGAACCTTGGACCGTTCAATGAGGGATACGCATGACCTAAAGAGGCGTCCATTCCGGAGTTGCCCTGCTTGGCGACGGGTGCGGTGGAGTGGACTCCCGCCCCATCCCCACGCTACATGCTCCCAATGCATATGTCACCTGTTGACACTTCGAGACGGAGGGCACTCATCCCCTCAGAGAGCTGCTCGGCGTGGACAATTGGTTCTCTCCCTCAACTGGACATATGAGTAACCCGCATGGATTTCCCCATCAACATGGATATATTGAATCTTACTCACTCCCAGTCCACTCAGTTTCTGGTCTTTCATGGAATATTCGGTCTAGGCGGTGCCCCGCCTCCCGAGGACCAAGATGTCAGTCTTCAAGAAAAATACCAAGCATATGCTCTCCAATCCGCAGGCCACACTTAGGGGCCCAACCTGGTCGATTGACCGGTCGTTATTCGCCATGGAGGCCATACCTCCAGGATCCGGTACTATCAGCTATCCAACATGACGCTTTCTCGGGTCTTCGGCCTGGTTACAACCGAATCATGTGACCTTCGGACTAAACTCTTCTAAAACTTAATTGATGACTCCGACATAGGGGGTCCTGGCCTACCTAGGAGTTTGGGACCCCAACTAACCTCGGCCTGAAGTCTGGAGGAGGGACCTCTTCACACCAACTGCATGGAACTACCTGCAGGTTTGTTCTCCTTTCGCAGCTTCCCCAGGGGAAAGTAGTACTGCTTACTACCTTCCAGCATTGGACTTATCAACGGTTGCCCACTACGGACTGCAGTCAGATCTCACGTAGGATCACTATCTATAGCGTCTGGACAAGTAGTCGTCATTTGTGACAGAATGTCTGGAGGACGAGACACTCAGGTGGCGGACGGCTTCACCCGACCTTGGAGAGACCCCAATGATTGGTTGCCTCACCCTCCAGGGTCTCAAGTACTGGCATGATTACATTCGGTGCGAACCGCCATACGGAGCGGTTCTCCAGCTGGCTGGCGGACCCTCGGCGAGGAACACGTTTTCCAAGCTTGGTCTCCCTCGGGGCGTACGCATCCTGTTTACCTACAAGATACTTTGGGCTTTGCTTCAGACCGAATTCCTGGGAGTGTCGTTTCACCTGGCCACACCACTTCGGAGGAGTCCTCCGTGCTTTCCCCCTTTTTGCTGGAGTTTGCCATGGGAAGGCAATCTATGACTCCCTGTCTCTTAATGTCCCGTGTGGGATCTACAGGGGTAACCTGCCATGACTGGTGTCTGGAGAGATGTTTGGGTCCCTATGGCGGTCCTTATCATGGCTGTCCCCATTGTCTGGCTGAGTTGCCCTCTCAGGGTAGGATCGTATGGGCCATTCAACTAGTGGATGACTCATGTGCGTTTTCGCAAGATTCTGGCATCGGTAAGGATCTCTTGGCCTGCAGTCTACCAGGTGGAATATACCTTACTGGAGCCCTATCTCTCGCTATTCCTCATTTCTAGTGGTATCGTGTGTTCTGCGTTCCTTGAGGAATGACCTGATGATAAGGACTTGCCTTGCACCAGTTTTTCCGCTTACGGTTTTCCCCAGTACATCTTGTATTTCATCGCGTTCTGACGTCATGGTTTCGACGTAATGTCTTCCTTATTGCCATTCGGTACATCGGCTTCTGCTCCACACATATTTTATTTCTATTCTTCCTCTGGGTCGTACCCCTATCCTCTGGATAGGCCACGGCTCTGTTGACAGGTTGTACACGACCATGTAGATCCAGGATCTGGTTCTTTCGTCTGTCTACTCATGGACAGCTGTTGATTTCTACGTACGCCCATTTTGGACTGTTTCTGCATCTTCGCTTGCCCATTGGATTTGGTGGATCCTCTCATTGGCTGACCTTGAGAGTTCCTCTGGGACTCTTTTAGTTCGGGGTGCTGTCATCTCAACATCTCCCGAAACCGTTGGGTCCCTTCTACTTTTTCTCTACTCCTCTGCTTGGTTTAGGGAATCTGTTTTTTCCATTCTCCTTTTATTTCAGTCCTCTATCTCATATTGCTTCTGGTTCTACTATTTGGGCATTAAAATTGCAAATATGAAGCCTCCTGTCCTGCCATAAAATTAGAGATTATTCTAGCCTCAGTGAGGGAATAATCTAAATTTTATTAAAGACAGGAGGCGAATATTTCACCCTCTTTTTTTAACGTTCCCTCCCTGGATTTGAGTCTTATTCTATTATAATTATTGGGGAAATTGTTATGTTTTGTGGATGCATGGCTTTACATATAAAGGTTATTTTTATCATTTAGTGATGACTGTCCGTGTGTGTGTTTTATTCATCATGTTTGTGTTGTAATTATGTTTAGTCAATGCCTTTTAGTTTAGGTACATACTAGATACTAGGTCTTCATAAGATCTGTAGACTTTGTTTATTCATCAGGTATTATGATGTGCAAGTGATGTCTGGATGTGTCTGCTACAAGGTAGATTTGTTGGTTTCCTTGCTCTCCTGCTCGACCTCATCAAAGAAAGAGCAAGTGGAAGAGCCTGCTTAGGGGTTTTATACTACTGTTGCTTTGTTCTGATTGGTTATTTTGAAAAGTTATGTTAACTGTTTCTTTGCTGCTGGAGGTTTCAGTAAAGAAAGTAAAGCAAATATTCGCCTCCTGTCTTTAATAAAATTTAGATTATTCCCTCACCGAGGCTAGAATAATCCCTAATTAATCTAGCAAAAGGAGAGCACACACTCAGGGAGAGGAGGGATTCATAATTAGCAAAATTATGAGAATAAACAAGTCAAGTTAATATGAATCTACAATTTAGGCTTCACTATGACCCAGTACAAACAAGGTGACACTCATTCACCAAGTGATCACTCCTTTAGATCCTAACTCATTGTCCTTGTCTCTTCTCAAATGTCATGCAAGATTCTTAGTAATGTGAACATGTAGTTAAAAGGTAATTGCAAACATTAAAAAATAAATAGATTAGTTAATTTATTGAATTATATTTAGACCCTCCTTCATCTACAATAAAAATAAATTTTAAAAAAGCTAGCTGTCTGCATCTGTAATGTAGTGCTGGGACAATCTCTTGTGGGACCACCATGCCTGGTGATCATGGTGCAATCCAATGCTTCTCAAAGAGGAGCTTTGGGTACTCAGAGTACTCAGGGCAAGCACACCATTTGCAATCCAGATAAAATGGGTGAAAGTTTAACAATCCTCCCTTCCCCAGCGGCAATGTCATTGTCAGGGGTCTTTACGTATTCTGCAAAGTCCCCAAATGGTGACAGTGCCGCTGTACCCTTGTACTAAAAGTTTATTGGCAAAAAAATAATGTATGTGAATGCTCAGTGCAATTGACAGTTGCTGTCATGATTTGACAGTGGATGTATCTGCAAACTAGTACTTCTTGATAATACATAAAGGGACAGAAGAACAGCTGATTTTGCATTTGTCAGGGAGCAATACTGTCATAGGTTGCCAAAGGGCATTTTAACAATTTAGTTTGTTTGCTACATAAACAAGAAAAAAAAATTAAAAAAGAACACATTGCTGACATTTATTTAGATAACATTACACTGCAGACAAATAGATATTTTTGTATTGTGATCAAGTAACCACATCATAAAAGGGAAGAGTGAATTGAAATTAAGTGCTTTGGGTGACTTTAGTGGTCTTTTAAGCCCTTAAAGGACCACTATAGTGCCACGAAAACATACTAGTTTTCCTGGCACTATAGAGCCCTGAGGGTGCCCCCACCCGCCAGGCTCTAGGGGTTGGAAGGGGTTAAACTTACCTCTTTCTCCAGCTTTGGGCGGGGAGCTCTCCTCCTCTTAGGCTGAAAGCGCATGCGCGGCAGGAGCCGCGCGCATTCAGCCAGTCCATAGGGAAGCATTCACAATGCTTTCCTATGGACGCTGGCATATTCTAACTGTGATTTTCACAGTGAGAAGCGCGGAAGTCCTCTAGCGGCTGTCAGTGATACAGCCACTAGAGGCTGGATTAACCCATTTATCAACATAGCAGCTTCTCTGAAACTGATATGTTTATAGAAACAAGGGTTAAACAAAAGCAATTCTGAAATAAAAGCACATTAAGCTGTACTTGTTCTGGTGCCTATAGTGGTCCTTTAAGGACCAAACTTCTGGAATAAAAGGGAAACATGACATGTCACATGTGTCATGTGTCCTTAAGGGGTTAAGGAAGTTACTCTTCAAAGTTCTGACATTTAAAGGGACATAATAGTCACCAGAACAAGTACAGCTTAATGTGCTTTTATTTCAGAATCATTGGATCAACCCCGATTGAATCAAGAGACGCACCCAACATCCCAGGCAGGGATTGTACCACCTCCCTCGGTGTGTTTATCTCATTTTATATCCAAGTATCCATGAGGATCCCCTGAGTTGCTGCTCCCTTCATATGTTCACATCCTTTCTCTGACCGAACAGGAGAGACTCCGGTTTTGATTCCTCTAGCTGCCTTTATAACCTACATTACGGGTGCTAGAAATTCATCTTTATGTGGATTGTTTTTAATCATATTGGAAAAGAATGTGTATTGTGTAAACCAACACCACTTTATTAAGCCCAAATAGATGTTAGCATTAAAAACTGGGTTGCTGCTTGGTGGATTAACTATTACTGTAAAGATGTGTTTCACTTTAAGAAACGCTACACCGCTCACTTAACAAAAAATGGGCTTTTAAAAAGGATTCTTCAATTATGCTATTTCTACCAGTAACATTACACTTGCTGTAGAGCACACTGGACTGAACACACTCAGAAAAGTAATTTTCTTTCTACAGTTAAAAAAAAAAAAAAAAAAAAAAAAAAAGAAACTGGCACACTCCGCACAGCAGTGGTACTAAAACACACTGTAAAACACAAAACAAAAAAACATATATTTTTTACAGGTTTTAAATATATTTGCCCTCTCCTCATTGTCATTAGGGTGACGGGGGTAGGTAGGGAGTTTCATTTATTTTAGAGGGTGGCTAGGGGATTGGAGACCACTATCCATTTAGGAGCATACTATTATTTGGAGGTAAGACAATGACATGTCCGCCCCTCCTATTTTAAAAGTAATTAGGGTCCCCACTCTAGTATTAATATTAGGGCCCAAACCCGACACCCAAGTGAAGGGCAGGGTAAGGGAAAATAGGTCCTAACTCTTTATTATTTATTTTAGAGCCCATACTTGCCACCCTTGAGAGGGGCTGAGAAAGGGTATAATAGATTCTCCATTCTTTTGATAAGAGGCCACTCCCACCAGATCCCCCCCCCCCCCCTTTGTTATTAATATTAGGGGACCCACTCAGATGGCAAATGGAGGGATTTAGAGGTTTATAACCTCCATTACAGCAATAAAATTTTTATTTTTTCACTTGTGTAATGTGGCTGGCTTGCCTTGCGCTGTGAATGATCATTTTCAATCTTACCAGATGCATTCGGTTTATCTTTGGCCGCCATATGGGCGTTGATTCCAGTGCTGTAAATAAACTATTACTGATTTTCCAAACTCATCCGAACGATTTTACAGAATCGGTTGGACTGACAGAATTCTGACTGCGTTTGGTTCTAGTAAATCTTAATTGCCTATGTAGTCAGAATTAAGTCATTTTTACGACTGTTTACTGATTAACCCTGCCAGTAACTGTCCCCATTCATCAATCATCTTTTTATTCACCTGGTTATTTACCTGTTACCATAAAACAGAAACACTGAAATAGTCCTCTCAGTGTGCCACACATTGACACAGGTAATAGGATCACTAAAGTTGTTTGAACATTCAAAAAAGTTAAGATTTGGGAATATGTATAATATATATGCTGCATATATTGAATATATTCAAGATATTTCATTTTCAGATTGCTGTATACATAAATCAGGATGTTGCTGAAAATACTGTTGTTGGCTACACTTACTATAAAGTGTTCTGAAATGTGTGGTAAGTGTCCCAGTTTCATATAACAAATATTTGTCATCTAAACTATGTTTCTTACCTACTTATTTCTGCTTCAAAACCTCTTATAAATCACGGTGGAGTTTTAACATTTATTTTATTTTATTGTTCTAAGATTTTTGATAGTAGTAAACTAGCAGACTAATTAAAGCACGGCTCAAAATTTTCGCTCGCCTACCAGCTATGAGTTAGTGAAAATTCAGTCCTGATGAGTTCCATGTTCCATGGACCTTTCAGGCAAACAGTGGCGAGTAATTCTTAGGTCTGTCTACTGGTGTAGGACTTGAAATATTGAGCCCTGATTTTTGAGTTATTTGTCCTCTGTACAATAACCATGTTTTTTTTTCCTTTAAACTAGAAACATTAACCATTATAGACTCTAAATTGTTGTCAACTTCTTCTCAACACCAAAAAAATAATAATTATCGCATATGCCATTATAAAGATCAGAGCAGATGGTAAAATATATAGAGAGTGAGGTCTGTTAACTGAAAAACAAACAGAAAAGGGAATATGACAGGATGCAGAAAAAAAGTGGTTAAAGGACAGAAGAAAAGAATGCTTTCCTGCAGGCACAAATGATAACTGAGCATTGCCTGGATTTCACCAATGGGTCCATATACTGGACATGTGGAATGATGTCCACCCACGCACACAGAACTAGCATCCAAGACTTTTAGTAGAACCTGGAGAAACAGACAAGGTGAGCCAGCAATGCCACCAGACCTTAGTATATTATAGTCTTCAGAACCCATTCTTCTTTGGATTTGTGATGGAGGCATTATTTGTTATGAAGGGTCTACAACCCTGTAATCCATCTCTGATTTTGGCCAAACAACTTATTTTAACCCCTTAAGGACACATGACATGTCTGACACGTCATGATTCCCTTTTATTCCAGAAGTTTGGTCCTTAAGGGGTTAAAGTAGTGATCCATTTACAACTCTGTATAAAACACTAATATTTGTTAGAAGATATTTATAATTGAAAATGTGTATACAGGTGATTCTGGAAAAATTAGAATATCGTGCAGAAGTTCATTTATTTCAGTAATGCAACGTAAAAGGGGAAACTAATATTTGAGATAGGCACATTACATGCAAAGCAAGATATTTCAAGCTGTGATTTGTCATAAGTGCGATGATTATGGCTTACAGCTCATGAAAACCCCAAAACCACAATCTCAGTAAATTAGAATATTACATGCAATCAATAAAATAAGGAGTGTACATAAAACAATATCGGGCCTTAGTATAAGCATGTATAGGTATAAGCATGTAGATGGACTCAGTACTTGATTTGGGCCCCTTTTGCAGCAATTACTGTCTCAATGCGGCATGGCATGGAAACTATCAGCCTGTGGCACTGCTGAGGTGTTATGGAAGACCAGGATGCTTCAATAGCGGCCTTCAGCTCTTCTGCATTGTTTGGTCTCAGGTCTCATCTTTATGTGGCAATGCCCCATAGATTCTCTATGGGGTTCAGGTCAGGCAAGTTTGCTTGCCAATCAAGCACAGTAATTCCACGGTCATTAAACCAGGCTTTGGTGCTTTTGGCAGCGTGGGCAGGTTCCAAGTCCTGCTGGAAAATGAAGTCAGCATCCCCATAAAGCTCGTCTGCAGAAGGAAGCATGAAGTGCTCCAAAATCTCCTGGTAGATGGCTGCGTTGACCCTGGACTAAATGAAGCAAAGTGGACCAACACCAGCAGATGACATGGCTCCCAAAATCAACACAGACTGTGGAAACTTCACACTGGACTTCAAGCATTGTGCAGTGTGTGCCTCTCCATTCTTCCTCCAGACTCGGCGTCCTTGGTTTCCAAATGAGATGCAAAAGTTGCTCTCACAGAAAGGAGGACTTTGAACCACTGAGCAACAGACCAGGTCTGTTTTTCTTTAGCCCAGGCAAGACGCTTCTGACGTTGTTTGTTGTTCAGGAGCGGCTTGACAAGAGAAATACGAAATCTGAAGCCCATGTCCAGGATCCGTCTTTATATGGTGGCTCTTGATGCACTGACTCCAACCTCAGTTCATTCCTTGTGAAAGTCCCCAACATTTTTGAATGGCCTTTTCCTGACAATCCTCTCCAGGCTGCGGTCATCCCTGCTGCTTGTGCACCTTTTTCTTCCACACTTTTCCCTTCCACATAACTTTCTATTAATGTGCTTTGATACAGCACTTTGGGAACATCCAACTTCCTTCGCAATTACCTTTTGAGGCTTTCCCTCCTTATGGAGGGTGTCAATGATGGTTTTCTGCGCAACTGTCAGGTCAGCAGGGCCGGACTGGCCCACCGGGATACCGGGAAATTTCCCGGTGGGCCGCGGCACCTGGGGGCTGCAGAGGTATGTGCCACCGGGTGGCCGGTCCGGTGGCACACTCAGAGGGGGCCGGCCGCTTTCTAGGCTGGTGCCGTCGGGCCGGGTGGCAGCCTCGCCGGTCCGGCGGCACTTCTAATGCTGAGGACGGAGGAGCATGAAGGAGGAGGGAGGAGCATGTCTCTGTACCATGCTCCCTCGCGGTTCCTGTGCTGGGAATTGTGGGAACCGCGAGGGAGCATGGTACAGAGACATGCTCCTCCGTCCTCAGCATTAGAAGTGCCGCCGGACCGGCGAGGCTGCCACCCGGCCCGACGGCACCAGCCTAGAAAGCGGCCGGCCCCCTCTGACTACTCTCAGGTAAATGGAGGGGATGGAGCACAAGGGGGAGGGGGGTAATATTGGGGCACAAGGGGGGAGGGGGGTAATATTGGGGCACAAGGGGGGAGGGGGGTAATATTGGGGCACACGGGGGGAGGGGGGTAATATTGGGGCACAAGGGGGGGTAATATTGGGGCACAAGGGGGAGGGGGGGTAATATTGGGGCACAAGGGGGGAGGGGGGTAATATTGGGTCACACGGGGGGAGGGGGGGTAATATTGGGGCACAAGGGGGAGGGGGGTAATATTGGGGCACAAGGGGGAGGGGGTAATATTGGGGCACAAGGGGGGAGGGGGGGTAATATTGGGGCACAAGGGGGAGGGGTGGTAATATTGGGGCACAAGGGGGAGGGGGGTAATATTGGGGCACAAGGGGGAGGGGGTAATATTGGGGCACAAGGGGGGGTAATATTGGGGCACAAGGGGGGTAATATAGGGGCACAAGGGGGGTAGGGTAATATAGGGGCACAAGGGGGGGTAATATAGGGGCACAAGGGGGGGAATATAGGGGCACAAGGGGGGGGAATATAGGGGCACAAGGGGGGGTGTAATATAGAGACACAAGGGGGGGTGTAATATAGAGACACAAGGGGGGGTAATATAGAGACACAAGGGTTGTAATATAGAGACACAAGGGGAGGGGGGGGAATAAAACAGAGATAGGGAAGAAAGAAACAGTGGGAGAATAGAGAGAGACAGAGAGGGAGGGAGAGTGAGACACAAGGGGAGAAAGAGATGTTAGAGAGCAAGAGAGAGACAGGGAAAAGGGGGAAACAGAAACAGAGGTGAAGAGAGATACACAAGGGGAGGGGCGAAAGAGGCAGAGGGGGAAGAGAGTGACTGGGAAGGAGAGGGGAGACATGGACACAGAGGAGCAGTGAGGGGGAGAAAGAAACATAGATGTGTGTGTGTGATCCAGGGGGGGCAACGGGCAATTGCCCTTTCCCCCCCAGGCTGGCACTGTCCAAGCACCATGTGCCTTCACGGACCGGAGGGGAGATCAGAGGTCTCCCTCCCTGTTCTGGAGGCACCATGCAGGCAGCCGGCAAGGGAGGGAGGAAGAGAGGACCCGGGAGCTCAGCCTGCAGCTCCTCCGGGTCCTTCTTGCGCGAGTACAGAGCGTTGCCGCGGTTACAGTGGCAACGCTCCAGCTCTCGCGAGAGTGAACTCTAGCGCTGGAGCAACGGGCTAGAGTTCACTCTCACCACTGCGACCTCTAGCCCCATACACACACCTAGCCCCCCCCATACACACATTGCCCCACACACACACACAGGCACCCAAACACACATTGCCCCACACACCCTACACACTGAACCTTTCACACAAACTGCAGCCCTCACACATTGCACCACTGCTCCTATACCCTACTACAGCCCCATATCCCAGCAGACCCCAGGTAAGTTGTCAAACTGTTCTTAAACGGTTTGACTACTTACTCTGGGAGCGGGTCCGGGCACTCCTGGCACCATAACCACTACACAGAGCAGTAGTGGTTATTGTGCATGGATTATTTCTTTAAATCTATAAGTGCCCCTCCCGAGATCAGGCTCTGGATCCGCCACTGGTGTGGGTGTATATATATATCTATATCTATATCTATATCTATCTATCATGTATATTAATGTGTGTATTAGTTTTATATATATATATATATATATATATATATATACATATATATAATTATGCCTATTATATTTACACATATATTAATGTACATATATATATATATATATATATATATATATATATACGTAATACACAGAGAAATGTAATTGATATGTACCATATGTAATGAGCAGATATTGGCCAAGTCTTGTTGCTAGGTGCATACTCCAGCACAATAACATATTTAAAGTGAAGAGCGCCCCCACAGGACTTCAAACTAAACAAGATACCGTCATTTTTTACAGTTGTGCCCTACATACATTCACCATTTCAGTCCCATTACCAAGCTTTCCTTAATATATCATGGTAGTTGGACTGAAACATTGGTTATATGCAAAGGCACGTCTGCTTAAAATAAATCTGCACTCTTGGTTTTTTTGAAGCCTATATGTGCTTTTTTTTTTTTTTTACATTGGAGTAATAATTTTTAATCTTAAATTATCTTTTCTAACGCTGTATTTGCACATTATGCTGGCGTGACGCATTATGGGGCTGGTAAATAATTTTTTTCCAGGGCTGCTTTTAATTCCCAGTCCGGCCCTGCAGGTCAGCAGTCTTCCCCATGATTGTGATTCCTACTGAACCAGACTGAGAGATCATTTAAAGGCTCAGAAACCCTTTGCAGGTGTTATGGTTTACTTAGCTGATTAGAGTGGGACACTGTGAGCCTATAATATTGCACCTTTTCACAAGATTCTAATTTATTGAGTTTGTGAATTTGGGATTTTCATTAACTGTAAACCATAATCATTACACTTATGATACATCACGGCTTGAACTATCTTGCTTTGCATGTAATGTGTCTATCTCATATATTAGTTTCCCCTTTTACGTTGCATTGCTGAAATAAATTAGCTTTTGCACAATATTCACATTTTTCGAGTATCACCTGTATATCTAATATTTGAGAAGCTCTCCAATTCTGTTTTAAATACATTTTAATGCATATAACATTATTGCAATTATCTTTTGTATCCAAGGTTACTCCTGTGAGAAAAACTTTGGCAGCTGTAAAGAAATTAAACAATGGGACAGAACAGCTAGAGGTATGTGATGGAGATAGGCCAGATACTGTGATTTTCTAGAAATGTTGTTATGTAATCACCAAATGAATGTTAAACGGACAAGGGCACCTTTTTTAGATTAATAGATCAGCAGCTATTGAAATTCATGTTAAAATATATCAGTTTTCTCACAATGGGTAAAAAATATAGAGAATACTTCGAACATTCGAACACAAATTATACATGACCAAAATTTACATAGTAAACACCATTTCTTCATCACAACATATATTCCTCTTGTGCATTTTGTAGATTCTCTGCACTTTTCCATCCCACAATATCCATATTTAAAACTGGTGACTATAGTGCACTTTAACCCCTTAAGGACACATGACATGTCTGACATGTCATGATTCCCTTTTATTCCAGAAGTTTGGTCCTTAAGGGGTTAAGTAACGGACCGCCTGGCATCCCGACCAGGTACCTCCATCTATCGCTGCTTCCTAGTACTTGCGAGTACCATACTCACAGCACTGGAACACCATAACCAACGTAGACCCCATGAACCGCCGCAGCTTGGTTGGGGTCTTGCAGTCCTCCACCCACCCTGGACCCAAGACCGGGGTCCAGCTTCCAGTGGGTAGACCTCTCCTAGTCCAGAGAGCGTAGCAGAAACAGGGGACAAACCTCAGCACTTCTGCCCACAGTCGCCGTGGCTTGACTGGGGCCCTGGAACCGCTCCTTCCTGGAGCCGAATGGGGAATTAGCTCTAGTCCTTACAAGGACTTTCCCAGTTGAAACCCCTGCAAGCTGGAACAGCAGACACAGGACTAAATCTTCTTTCCCTCCAATAACACGACGACACACAGTTTTGGAGTGTAAGCTGGAATAGCATTTTAATGGGCTTTTATGCAAGTTTCCCAACAAGGGTGACACCCAGGTGGACCTTGTTGGACACAGGGACACAAACATCCAAACCAATAACAACGCATTTACAATGTAAGACACTTCCACACAGGCAAACAATCCCTCCCCTCTGCTTGGGAGTTAATTGAGTTAATTACTGTATCAACTCAATCATCTCCAGGCAGAAAAAACACATTTCTAAAAAGTCCCAAAAGTACCCCAAAACACAACATATCCCCATAAAAGTCACATCCTGATAGCCCTGATCTAGATGAACAACATATCCAAAAATCACCCAGATCAGAGCAGGGGTTCAGGAATTATTATTATTATTATTATTATTATTGCCATTTATATAGCGCCAACAGATTCCGTAGCGCTTTACAATATTTTGAGAGGGGGGGGATGTAACAATAAATAAGACAATTACAAGAAAACTTACAGGAATAATAGGTTGAAGAGGACCCTGCTCAAATGAGCTTACAGTCTATAGGAGGTGGGGTATTAGAAACATTAGGATAGGAAATATCAAGTAGGAGTGAAGCAGAGCTGGAGGAGAGAGCAAAGCACTATCCCATAGGGACAGGTATGTAAGGGAGAGATTACTCTGGGAGGCCATACGCTTTCCTGAAGAGATGGGATTTAAGGCCCTTCTTAAATGATTGAAGACTAGGGGAGAGTCTGATGGCAGTAGGCAAGTTATTCCATAGGAGAGGAGCCGCCCGTGAGAAGTCCTGCAGAATTTCCTGGAAGTCATAGTTTTGACCGACCGTGCACATGGTCCTATGCCTAAAACAGTTCCAGGGAAATCAGTGCTAACAGTCGGTCAAGTTTAGTAGTCTTTTACAGGTTTCCCTACACGGCTCACAGTCTGTGGGCAGGAGGCTGGCAAGCAGGCTCCTCCAGAAGCTCGTGGCAAACTCACTTGGAGAGGGGAGTTTGTCACATATCTTCCCCCTCACTGGGAGACTATCCAGACCCCAGACCTCCAATCGGCCTGGGTCTGTGATAGTCTGGTGGTCACTTGGAGAGGGGAGTTTGTCACATTTTATATAGAAGTAAAAAACACAAACAATATAAAATAAACCGAATTGTGTACAAGAAAAAAAAAAAGAATACTGACTGATACAGGAAACAGCAAACCATATTCAAACAGATCAGGATTACAGACTGGAACAGGTCAACGAACAAGCTGGGTCTGGTACGTGAACAGGGTAGTCATAAAAGCCAGGTCAGAAACACTAATACCGAAGATCAAGAATAGATCTGTAACAGGAACTTAATACAGGATAAACACACTAAGGACTATGAGATCAAATTAAACTACTTCCATCACAATGCCCTTATATTTTTTTTATAGAAAACAATTAAAGAAACACTCCAAGCACCATAACCACTATAGCGGTGATAGTGAAAGCAGAGCCCTGGTGCTCGCCTATCAGACCATAAGTAGTCAAACTAGCATTGCTCTCCACCTCATTGCAGAAGAGAAGAGAGTGTCAGATACTCATACTACACCTGCAACGTCAAATGCTTCCAGTAAACAAATTCTTCACTCTATCATTGTTTTACCTACAATATATATAAATCATTTGTTCTAATACAGATGGGATTTATACACTGATCACTGAAAACGGGACACCCTACAATGCATTCTGTGATATGACCACTAATGGTGGTGGTTGGACTTTGGTGGCTAGCATTCATGAAAATAACATATTGGGCAAATGTACAACTGGAGATAGATGGTCCAACCAGCAAGGAAGTGATCCCAACAACCCAGAGGGTGATGGCAACTGGGCAAACTATGCAACATTTGGTACACCTGAAGGAGCCACTAGTGATGACTACAAGGTATTGTTTGTTCCTTAATTCTGAACTTCCAAAGGTATGCAATAGACTCCCTCAATAATGCAGGTATAACACATTTCCATATTTTTTAGTAATTTGAAATAGTAACAGCGGAATAAACATTTTCTATAATTAAAATGTGATGCTTGTGAATTCATTTGTTTTTGGGATCTTAAGTGATGTTTATTTGGTAAACACAATTTGAGCTTCATGAAACCTGTTTTGAAAAATTAGATGGTTCAAAGAATTTCCCAACAGAAGAAAATCATGTTTGAAATAGGTATACCATAAGTGTAAACAGTATCCCTTTTGGAATCCATATTTATAACTAATATATGTAGGCACATAAAAATCTGATCTACCTTACCTGATCAGAGAAAGGAGTTATGCCACTTCGTTAAAAAATAACTATAAAGCCATTGTAACAATGGCTTTAATTCCTATGACTATCAATGGACGGTCTTGTGTCATCGATCAGCCCATGTTTCAGGTGGTCTATACAACACTCCAAGTAATATCTGCCACCATTTGGAACCACACACTGAGAAACATTACTACAAATAACAAGGTACAGAGAGACCCAGCTCAGATCTGAGGAGACAGCAAACACCTAGGCAATCAGGTTGGGGTAGGTATTAACTTACAGAGTATCGGGGGGCGGGGCCTGACAGCCAAGATGCTGGTCGCACATCCTAAGAGCTCCTGCAACAACCGAATTAAACAAGCTAAAACCGACTGCTATATTCACATTAGAACGGATGCAGAACGGATCCAGAGCAACATGCCAAAGAAAACGGTACCAGTCCGGCTCCGGTGTACCGCCAAAAAACCTCTACCAGCCATGCGGCCTAAACCAGAGCGAAGCCTGAGACCCGGGGGAGGCGGACGATCTCCCGGCACGGGAAGAGCTCACACACGAGAGCCCGCTACAGCCCTGCTACCCCCCCCTCCCTCTGGACCGGCGGGTGACAATCCGGTCCTCGCTGGGGACGACTACCCCCATACCAACGCCTGATCAAGCAACAAAACCCTCAGCCAAACAGGACAAACAGGGCCTAGCCAAGATGGCAGCTCAGTCGCAGCCTATGACCAAGCGACCATCTACACAGCCACCCAAGCACACATGGGAGTTTGTTGGACAGCTATGCACCTACCTCTGGGCGAAGTTTAAAGCCCGAAGACGGATCTACAAGCTAGCGCTGAAGGGGGTGATGGCGTGGATCCGCCCGGCTACCCGGCGCCACTTGCAGGGAACCCCACCCTGTAACTCCCGAGCGGACTCGCAACGGAGACAAAGCCGAAACTCATCATGGCGGGAACCGGCTCCGGGACCCTCGGATAGCGGCACTCATGACCCCAAGCTCCAGAAGAGAACCCGCCGGTACGCCCGACCAACCTCCCACTCAGCGACTCAATCAACCCTAAACCAGAAAAGCGCAACCCCGCACGGGGATACACACAAAGCCCGCTGCGACGATGACCAGGAAGCAGCGAGGATGTCAGCAGGGGGGCGACACCAGCAGAAAGCCCTTCCACAGCTCACAGGAGTGGGCACCCCAATGGGGCACATACCCTGCCACGCAAGTGAAGCCATTAGACAAGGCATCGGGTGACGCGAATCGGACCGATACAATCAGAGGCCCACGGCCTGAGGCCCTGTACGAGACGCGGGGATCATTACCTCACTCAGCCGGAGATATAAACTTTCTCAGTGGCCACTCCACCAAGGACTATGGACTATGGATAAGCAATGATCATCAAACACACGGACTCAGCAAAACCTTACAGGTTATCATAACACATTTTAGACCCACGCAGCAGTCACCCTGCTCGCCTGGACTGTCTCTCCCTCACAGCCAGAGGTCCTCAGATTAACCTAGCCCGGTTAGGAAGCACCTACTAGGTTCCTATTAAGCCACATTTCAATGTGTTTTCAGCTGTGATATTCCCACAGGGCTCCCTTGATTATCTTGGCCATAGAACTTGGCCTCACAGGGAATTTGCAATTTGCGGTTCATGATAATTTTGCTAGCATATTGCCATGGCCTACAATATAGTAACCTGACACCCCAGATTAACTAAGCTAGAGTGCCACATATGTGAGAGAACCGATTTGTTTAAGCGTGTGTACCACCTATCTACTTAACCTCTCATGCACTGTTAAAAGCATATTGCTAGCTATTTCAATGTTTTATATGTTCATTTATATCACATGTAATTTAAGTGTGAACCTTAATGCATGCTAAAGTCACTAACGTCCAGGAAAGCCTGTACTCTATAAGCCTGACAGCCTACAACTGACTAACCATAATCTTTAGCGCAGATCATATGTTGTTGTAAGGTATCCTGTCCTGGTTAGTTGTGTACCCTGAAAAGCGATATCAACATATATATACATAAGTGGGCAATATCTTCTAACGCCTACCTAAGGCGACACCATGCTAGAATAACTGCCCACCTCAGTTATGTTAGTATTGTAAGCCAGAGTAACAACGCTCTTACCTTTAGAACTAATCTCCTGTTATTTCTGTTACTTATGTTCCCTTGTTCTAACTAACCTGGCACCCCACCTTCTCTGATAAGCAGTTCAGGAGTAAATACTTGAAGAGCGACGTTCATGAATACATATAACTAAACGAGAACATAAACTGTTAAAATATAGATCTAATTAACCTAAAAATTTGTGCTGTTTTACATATGCCATGATGATGTCTTTCTCTAATGTCATTATTGCACTTGCCCATGCTGTCGTGGCTGTGCAAGCTCTTCTGTTATAACATGCACAACAAAAATAAAGAATTTAAAAAAAAAACAACATACAGAGTATCTATCTACAGCACCCCCATCAGGCATGCACATACTCTGCCTAATGGGAAATCTGGCAATACGTTTTGAGGTTCTAGATGTCTTATTGCTGGTTCAGAGTTTTTTTTTTTTTTATCTTGAACCCCTTAATGTATTTTTCCATCAAATTTTTTTACATTTATTCCTCTGGGAGTGATAAAGAAAGCATTAAGCATACATTTTGTCACTTGTTTATTATTTTAATTATTTTATTTTGCTTACTTTCCTAGAATCATGGATATTATGATATCAGAGCTAGTGATATAGGTATTTGGCATGTTCCAAACAAAACTCCATTACCAGCTTGGAAGAACGCAGCTTTGCTTCGATATCGAACAAACTCTGGATTTCTACCAAAAGAAGGCGACAATCTTTTCTACTTGTACAAAGTATGTATGCCTTGTTATTCAATGTATAGATGTTTGATTTGTTGTTGAATATAAATTGTTACATTTCCATGGGACTCAAGACATCACCAAGAAACTTACATACTTACATATTGTAAGAAGGGAGATGACAGGCGTTGAGCACCTCCACACCTTTTAATACATCATTTTAATAATGCAAAGAGAAACACAAAGACTTGCTTTTGAAGTCCTGTATTGTTGTGAGTCTCCTGAATTAGCAATCTGCAATATTTTTTGTTCCAGTAATACAGCTGTATGTGATATCACTTTTGTAAGAGAACAATGTTGTATACCCTACAAACCAATTCAATGATTATTAGTATGTTTTGCACAAAAGGCTCCCAAGTGTCCCTGTTTAGGAGGGACAGTCCCTATTTTGGGCTAAAAATATTGTCACTAGTGATGTCACGAACACAAAATTTACAGTTCGCGAACGGGAACTTCCGCAAACGTTCGCGAACCGGCGAACCGGGCGAACCGCCATTGATTTCAATGGGCAGGGGAATTTTAAAACCCACAGGGACTCTTTCTGGCCACAAAAGTGATGGAAAAGTTGTTTCAAGGGGACTAACACCTGGACTGTGGCATGCCGGAGGGGGATCCATGGCAAAACTCCCATGGAAAATTACACAGTTGATGCAGAGTCTGGTTTTAATCCATAAAGGGCAGGAATCACCTAACATTCCTAAATCACAATGGATATGGATTGACACCTGACATATGACATATTGACAACTTGACATATGGATTGACACCTTGACATATGGATTGACCATGATTGACCATGATATACACTGACACAGAGTAGAATAGAGACTGTTACCCCTACATAGGGTCACTTGGCAGGTATGGATTAACACCTGTCCTCAGAGACCCTGATACACACTTACACAGAGCAGAATAGGGACTGTTCCCCCTACATAGGGTCACTTGGCAGATATGGATTGACACCTGTCCTCAGAGACCATGATACACACTGACACAGAGCAGAATAGAGACTGTTCCCCGTCCTCAGAGACCATGATACTTACTGGCACAGAGCAGAATAGAGACTGTTACCCCTACATAGGGTCACTTGGCAGATATGGATTGACACCTGTCCTCAGAGACCATGATACACACTGACACAGAGCAGAATAGAGACTGTTCCCCGTCCTCAGAGACCATGATACTCACTGACACAGAGCAGAATAGAGACTGTTCCCCCTACATAGGGTCACTTGGCAGGTATGGATTGACACCTGTCCTCAAAGCCCCTGATACACACTGAAAAAAAGCAGAATAGAGACTGTACCCCTACATAGGGTCACTTGGCAGGTATGGATTAACACCTGTCCTCAGAGCCCTTGATACACACTCACACAGAGCAGAATAGAGACTGTTCCCCCTACATAGGGTCACTTGGCAGATATGGATTGACACCTGTCCTCAAAGCCCATGATCCACACTGACACAGAGCAGAATAGAGACTGTTCCCTGTCCTCAGAGACCATGATACACACTGACACAGAGCAGAATAGAGACTGTTCCCCCTACATAGGGTCACTTGGCAGGTATGGATTGACACCTGTCCTCAAAGCCCCTGATACACACTGACAAAGAGCAGAATAGAGACTGTTCCCCCTACATAGGGTCACATGGCAGGTATGGATTGACACCTGTCCTCAGAGCCCATGATACACACTGACACAGATCAGAATAGGGACTGTTCCCCCTACATAGGGTCACTTGGCAAATATGGATTGACACCTGTCCTCAAAGCCCCTGATACACACTGACAAAGAGCAGAATAGAGACTGTTCCCCCTACATAGGGTCACTTGGCAGGTATGGATTGACACCTGTCCTCAGAGACCATGATACACACTGACACAGAGCAGAATAGAGCCTGTTACCCCTACATAGGGTCACTTGGCAGATATGGATTGACACCTGTCCTCAAAGTCCATGATACACACTGACACAGAGCAGAATAGAGACTGTTCCCCATCCTCAGAGACCATGATACACACTGACACAGAGCAGAATAGAGACGGTTCCCCCTACATAGGGTCACTTGGCAGATATGGATTGACACCTGTCCTCAAAGCCCCTGATACACACTGACACAAAGCAGAATAGAGACTGTTCCCCCTACATAGGGTCACTTGGCAGGTATGGATTGACACCTGTCCTCAGAGCCCATGATACACACTGACACAGAGCAGAATAGGGACTGTCATAAAAAAAAAAAACATTTGGAAATTTAAGGAACTCATTTACCATTTATAATAGTGTAAATACATGGTTGTATTTTTTTTATATTTGAAAAAAATATTTTTTTTACAGACAATATACATTCAAACAGAATTTGTAACACATAATTATTTTTTTTTTTATTTATAATATTTATTCAGAGAAAAGTTTTGAAAAATACAGAAAATCACATTTGTTTAAAACAGACTTCATCAAACATCACATATCAAACTCATGCCATAAGATACAAACATCCCATGCTAATATAGATATGCACTATAGTTGATGATATCTATCAAAACATTCATAATATTTACATTGTGTGAATACAGTAAAAATAAACATACAGACAAACAATACGACAAGAAGACAAAAAATAAATAAATAAATAGATAAAAAAAACATTTATTACTACTATATTATAGATTCGAGATTAAAAAATTAAATTCTCTCTCCCTCCTCCCCCCTCCACCCCACCCGGCCAATGCAGGAGAAAAGGACAGTGCGTAAATATATTTAAATCTCATTAAAAAATGTGGAAGTCCAAAGGGACCAGATTTTCTCATTTTTCCTATGTTGTAGGTTAAAGACCTGGCTCATCTCCATTTTACGCTGGAAATCGATTTGAGACATAATTTCTTTCCAATCAGGGGGTACAGGGGATTTCCAGCATCTAGCGATGTTGATTTTAATTGCGAAAAAAATATCAGTCAATAGCCTATTTAACTTATTATCTTGTATAGGGAGATCTATATTAAACAAGAACATTTGTGGGCTAATTTCCTTAATACCTGGATATAAAGAACTTACTAGTTCAAACATTTGAGTTTTTATATCGTCTAATTTAGGACATTCCCACCATATGTGGTATATTGTGCCATTTTCCAGACCACATCTCCAGCAAATTTTACTATGGATAGGATCAATCTTATACATTCTAGCTGGAACAAAGTACCATCTATATATTAGTTTAAAATGGGTTTCTAATGATACATTATGAATAGATTGTTTCACTAATTGCGTACCTCCAACCCATTCTACAAAAGGTATAGATTTACCAATATCGATTTCCCACTTTTTAAAAGGAGGAATTTGAAAGTCTTGGTCCATTAGGTCAAACAGTTTAGAAAATCTGGCAATACTACCTTTTTTTTGACTATTAACAATTTGAAAGGTTATATAGTGTTCTTTACAGATTGATTTAGACATTAGGAAGTTCTTTAGTCTTAGATATTTGAATATATCTCTTGTTGGTATGTTGTATTTCAGTTGTAATTGATTAAATATAGTCAGCTTGTTTCCTTCACATAAATCAGAGATCTTATTTATCCCCAATTGAAGCCAGGGTTTAATGTCTAGATCTATCAATATATAACATAGGGCCTCGATTGGAGTATCATAAAATATTCTATCCCTCAAGTTAAGTTTTTTCATAAGTATTTTAGAAGTTATAAACATGTCATTTAGAATTAGTGTTGTCGCGAACCCGAAATTTTCGGTTCGCGAACGCGAACTTCCGCAAATGTTCGCGAACCGGCGAACCGCGCGAACCGCCATTGACTTCAATGGGCAGGCGAATTTTAAAACCAACAGGGACTCTTTCTGGCCACAAAAGTGATGTAAAAGTTGTTTCAAGGGGACTAACACCTGGACTGTGGCATGCCGGAGGGGGATCCATGGCAAAACTAACATGGAAAATTACACAGTTGATGCAGAGTCTGCTTTTAATCCATAAAGGGCAGAAATCACCTGTCCTCAAAGCCCCTGATACACACTGACACAGAGCAGAATAGAGACTGTTCCCCGTCCTCAGAGACCATGATACACACTGACACAGAGCAGAATAGAGACTGTTCCCCCTACATAGGGTCACTTGGCAGATATGGCGTGGTCGTGGGAGGGGGAGGATGACTTTCACCTCTTCCCCTGTTACATTCCCGTTGTGCTGTGACATCACCCTTATACGCTGTGTAAAGCATACTATTTAATTTGATCAGCATGGCCACTTGAGTTTTTATAGTTTTCACGCTGCTTGTAGTTTATATATGGTTCCCAAAAATCAAACAAACGATAAAGTAAACATGTAAGGATTCAGAATATTCTTTCAAACACATTGTGTGTACGTATTTTTTGTCTTAAGTTTGTGGCTTTAAAGAGGTTCACGTTGTTTCTATGATGTGCATAACATGTTCTTGTAAATGTTTGTTAAATGTTTCCTGGAATTGTAATTTTTGAATCTGATTAAAGATAGTCAAATCCCTGATACACACTGACACAGAGCAGAATAGGGACTGTTCCCCCTACATAGGGTCACTTGGCAGATATGGATTGACACCTATCCTAATGATCCCTGATACACACTGACACAGAGCAGAATAGAGACTGTTCCCCCTACATAGGGTCACTTGGCAGATATGGATTGACACCTGTCCTCAAAACCCCTGATACACACTGACACAGAGCAGAATAGGGACTGTTCCCCCTACATAGGTGTCAGGATCATCATTGTGTTTTACACAATATTGTGTATTTGGCTCTGGTTGGGATCGAACCTGAGTTGCCTGCATCCCAGTCAGGATCCTTACATTGGTCTCCACGCATCTTTGACTGTTTCTAGATGTTCTTGGTATCCTGTAGTCTGAGCCTGTTTGCCTGGGATTTGCACACCTGTTCCTGGTTCCATGATCATTGCTTGAGACTTCCTATTTAAACCCCGCAAGTCTGGTCCTCGTTGTCAGATCGTGTTTCCTGTTCCGTTTGGTTTCACTGCTGTTAATCTGACTCCTGGTTTTGATCTTCTGCTCGTCTACTGTTTTCGCCTGATTGCCGCCAGCCCTGACTTCTGATTCTGTTACCGACTACTCTTCTGGATATCCCTTGTCTGTACTGCGTTCCAGGAAGCACTGGTTATTTCAGCCCCAGTGCACTGTGTCACACCCTTGGGGATTTCTGTCCTGAGTCCCCTCGGTCTGTGCCGAATTGCAAAGGGTGCCTTAACTCTGCCTGCCGGACTCCCACTCCAGGTAAGATCCCTGACAGTACGATCTGACCAAATGGAGTCTGCAGAGTTGAGAATTACCGTTGCAGCCTTGACCCAGCAAGTTTCCCAGCTCACCCAGGCTTTGCAGGGCTTACAGCAGGAGCTGGCTTCCCATAAAGGGAGAGTAACCTATGACTCTGGACTATCTGAACCGCTGGTTGCTCTACCTGAGAAATTTTCTGGGATCCGGTCTAAGTTTGACACCCTCAAGGTTGACTGCGAGGTCCTGTTTTTCTTGAGACCACTTACCTATGCCACAGATGCCATTAAAGTGAGGACAGCAATTACCTTATTGTCGGGGCACCTTAAGATTTGGGCCCACCAATTGTTACTCACCAAAAGCCCAGTCCTGGATTCCTGGGAGTCCTTTATTCGGTCCCTGGGGCTACAATGCAACAAGACACAAAAGTCCTATATACAGAGAACACCTACTGTTGCTTCCCATATATTGCAACCCGGACTGGAAATGGTTTACACTACTCCTTTCACTCGGACTGATGTTACTACTAACCCTCCTACTCCCAAGTCTCCTGAAATGCCTGAAACATCCTATACATCTGGCAGCGAGGCGGAAGAACCCATGGAGATTGGACTGGTTAGGTGCCGTCAGTCATCTCAAGAAAGGGCAAGAAGGGTGGCGCATGGACTGTGGTTTTACTGTGGGGAGAGAGGGCATTTAATCTCCTTTTGTCCCATTCGTCCTTCTAGGTCTCGGGTTCTCCGTCTGGGTACTACTCCGGCATATCCCATGAGACCTGTCTGCCAACATGCTGCCTGTCCTTGCTTGACCACTTTGAACAATCCTCCGTCTTCTACAGTTGTTGCTCCTGAGGATGTGCTGGAATCAGTTACGAAAGAACCCGAGATCGCTATTTCCACTAAAGAGTCTGCTTCTAGGAAGGCAAGCACCACAACCACTACAAGTCCTATCAAGGAAGTCCCTCCTGCTGGTTGTACCTATGCCTCTAATGGGACTCTAGTCCGGAAGGAGGACTTGGAAGTTTTTGAAAAGGCCCTAATAGCTATGACCTCCACTCCTAAGGGTACTACTAAAACCAAGAAAACTAAAAAGTAACCTCCTGGGTCGTACTTGCCTTCCTCTTCTCGCCTACGGCGTCTTTGAAGGGGGGGTAATGTCAGGATCATCATTGTGTTTTACACAATATTGTGTATTTGGCTCTGGTTGGGATCGAACCTGAGTTGCCTGCATCCCAGTCAGGATCCTTACATTGGTATCCACGCATCTTTGACTGTTTCTAGATGTTCTTGGTATCTTGTAGTCTGAGCCGGTTTGCCTGGGATTTGCACACCTGTTCCTGGTTCCATGATCATTGCTTGAGACTTCCTATTTAAACCCCGCAAGTCTGGTCCTCGTTGTCAGATCGTGTTTCCTGTTCCGTTTGGTTTCACTGCTGTTAATCTGACTCCTGGTTTTGATCTTCTGCTCGTCTACTGTTTTCGCCTGATTGCCGCCAGCCCTGACTTCTGATTCTGTTACCGACTACTCTTCTGGATATCCCTTGTCTGTACTGCGTTCCAGGAAGCACTGGTTATTTCAGCCCCAGTGCACTGTGTCACACCCTTGGGGATTTCTGTCCTGAGTCCCCTCGGTCTGTGCCGAATTGCAAAGGGTGCCTTAACTCTGCCTGCCGGACTCCAACTCCAGGTAAGATCCCTGACAATAGGGTCACTTGGCAGATATGGATTGACAGCTGTCCTCAAAACCCCTGATACACACTGACACAGAGCAGAATAGGGACTGTTCCTCCTACATAGGGTCACTTGGCAGATATGGATTGACACCTGTCCTCAAAACCCCTGATACACACTGACACAGAGCAGAATAGGCACTGTTCCCCCTACAAAGGGTCACTTGGCAGATATGGATTGACACCTGTCCTCAAAACCCCTGATACACACTGACACAGAGCAGAATAGATACTGTTCCCCGTCCACAGAGACCATGATACACACTGACACAGAGCAGAATAGAGACTGTCCCCCCTACATAGGGTCACTTGGCAGGTATGGATTGACACCTGTCCTCAAAGCCCCTGATACACACTGACACAGAGCAGAATAGAGACTGTTCCCTGTCCACAGAGACCATGATACACACTGACACAGAGCAGAATAGAGACTGTTCACCGTCCACATGATACACATGATAGCCATGGCCGTGTAGGAACGCCTGAAATGGCCACACACCTTCCTGGCCTGCTTCAGGACGTCCTGTAAGCCTGTGTACTTATGCACAAAGTGTTGTACGATCAGATTACACACATGTGCCATGCACGGCACATGTGTCAACTTGCCCAACTTCAATGCCGCTATCAAATTTTTTCCGTTGTCACACACCACTTTGCCGATATCCAGTTGCTGCGGAGTCAGCCACTTTTCCACCTGTGCGTTCAGGGCGGACAGGAGTGCTTGTCCGGTGTGACTCTCTGCTTTCAAGCAAGTCAAACCCAAGACGGCGTGACACTGCCGTATCCGGGATGTGGAATAGTACCTGGGGAGCTGGGGGGGTGCCGTTGATGTGGAGCAAGACGCAGCAGCACAAGAGGACTCAGCCAAGGAGGTTATGGAAGAGGATGGAGTAGGAGGAGTAGAGGAGGTGGCAGCAGGACTGCCTGCAATTCGTGGCGGTGTCACCAACTCCTCTGCAATGCCACGCATTCCTTGCTTGTCAGCCGTCAGCAGGTTTACCCAATGCGCAGTGTAGGTGATATACCTGCCCTGACCATGCTTTGCAGACCAGGTATCAGTGGTCAGATGGACCCTTGCCCCAACACTGTGTGCCAGACATGCCATGACTTCCTTTTGCACAATCGAGTACAAGTTGGGGATTGCCTTTTGTGAAAAGAAATTCCGGCCGGGTACCTTCCACTGCGGTGTCCCAATAGCTAAACATTTTTTGAACGCCTCAGACTCAACCAGATTGTATAGTAAAAGCTGGCGGGCTAATAGTTCGGACAAGCCAGCTGTCAGACGCTGGGCAAGGGGGTGACTTGGTGACATTGGCTTCTTACGCTCAAACATGTCCTTGACAGACACATGACTGTGGGCAGATGAGCGGGAACTGCTCAAGGCGGGAGACGGAGTGGCAGATGGTTGAGAGGGGGCAAGAAGGACAGCAGTGGTTGACGTGGCTGAAGATGCTAGACCAGGAGGAGGATGGCGGCTTAGAGTAGGCGTGCTGCTTGTACTCATGTGTTGATCACATAGGCATTTGTGATGTGAGATCATGTGCCTACGCAAAGCAGTTGTACCTAGGTGGGTGTTGGACCTCCCACGACTCAGTTTCCTTTAGCACAGGTTGCAAATGGCATCGCTGTTGTCCGAGGCAGACACACAAAAAAAATGCCACACTGCTGAGCTCTGCAATGACGCCATTCTGGTGGTGGACACAGCATGCGTTGATTGGCGTGCTGTCGGGCTGACCCCGGGTACCGATGCATGCTGTCTGACTGTGCCACTAGCTCCTTGCGATGACCCCCCCCTGCTTCCAACTCGTCTCCTCCTCCTCTCTGTCTCCCCATCTGAACTTTCGCCCTGTTCTTCTTCTTGCCGAGCGGGCACCCACGTGACATCCAGGATGCATCGTCATCATCAACCGCTTCGCTTGTATCTGACAACTCAGAAAAGGAAGCAGCAGCGGGTACAACATCATCATCATCACACCGTACCTCCATGTGTTTAATGCTGCCTGCCTGATACATATCCCTGTTATCTACATCCTCTAGCAATAATGGTTGCGCATCACTCATTTCTTCAAACAGGTGTGTGAATAACTCCTCTGACATACCAAGTAAAGCGGCTGTGGTGCTAGTTTTGGTGGTGGCGGCAGGCGGGTGAGTGGTATCTTGAGAGGTGCCTGAAGCTAAGCTGGAGTAGGATGGTGCGTCAAGGTTCCGAGCGGAGGCTGTACAAGATTGGGTGTCCTGTGTTAGCCAGTCAACTATGTCCTCAGAACTTTTCAAGTTCAGGGTACATGGCTTCTGAAAACTGGGCATTATTCTAGGGCAAAAGGGAATCACAGCACCACGACCACGACGGCCCCTGCGGGGTGGCCTGCCTCTGCCTGTCATTTTTTTGGGGATTAGTGGTACTATAAGTGCAAGCTACTGTGAGACCAGATATGATTGGCAATGTGAACTGTAAGAGTTCTGCGGAGCACACACTGTAGGCCTGAGACACCCGCTTGAAGACAAGTAACTGCTATTCAATCTATAACAGTGAAAAACAAATTTTGGTTTTAAAAGCACGCTATAGAGACACCAGATATGATTGGCAATGTGCACTGGAACAGTTCTGCAGAGCACACACTGTAGGCCTGAGACACCCGCTTGAAGACAAGTAACTGCTATTCAATCTATAACAGTGAAAAACAAATTTTGGTTTTAAAAGCACGCTATAGAGACATCAGATATGATTGGCAATGTGCACTGGAACAGTTCTGCAGAGCACACACTGTAGGCCTGACACACCCGCTTGAAGACAAGTAACTGCTATTCAATCTATAACAGTGAAAGAAAAATTTTGGTTTTAAAAGCACGCTATAGAGACACCAGATATGATTGGCAATGTGCACTGGAACAGTTCTGGAGAGCACACGCTGAAGGAAGGACTGACAGAGCCGCTTGAAGGACACTGACTGGCTGCTATTAGCTTACACTAGAAACCTTTTTTCTTTGTAAAAGCACGCTAAAGAGACACCAAATATGATTGGCAACTGTCAAAGCACGCTGGAACAGGTCTACAGAGCACACGCTGAAGTAGGCCTGACACCCAGACGCTTGCAGACAACTAACTGCTCTTCTATTACAGTGAAAAAAAATTATTTCTTTTAAATCTAAAGCTTAAGCTATTGTAAAAACAGATATGAGTGGTGGCACTGGGCAAGAGGGCACAGTATCCACTGTGAACCTCACACAGAAGCTGGCAGGCAGGCAACTGCTCTTCTATTACAGTGGAAACAAAATTTTGGTTGTAAAAGCACGCTATAGAGACACCAGATATGAGTGGCAACTGTCAAAGTACGCTGGCAGGGTTGTGCAGGGCACACGCTGAAGGAAGGCCTGACAGAGGCGCTTGAAGGACACTGACTGGCTGCTATTAGCTTACACTGGAAACCTTTTTTCTTTGTAAAAGCACGCTAAAGAGACACCAGATATGATTGGCAACTGTCAAAGCACGCTGGCACAGGTCTGCAGAGCACACGCTGAAGTAGGCCTGACACCCAGACGCTTGCAGACAACTAACTGATCTTCTATTACAGTGAAAAAAAATTATTTCTTTAAAATCTAAAGCTTAAGCTATTGTTAAAACAGATATGAGTGGTGGCACTGACTGTGCAAATGGGCAAGGCATCCAACCTGACACAGAAGCTGGCAGGCAGGCAACTGCTCTTCTATTACAGTGAAAAAAAAATGATTTCTTTAAAATCTAAAGCTTAAGCTATTGTTAAAACAGATATGAGTGGTGGCACTGACTGTGCAAATGGGCAAGGCATCCAACCTGACACAGAAGCTGGCAGGCAGGCAACTGCTCTTCTATTACAGTGAAAAAAAATGATTTCTTTAAAATCTAAAGCTTAAGCTATTGTTAAAACAGATATGAGTGGTGGCACTGACTGTGCAAATGGGCAAGGCATCCAACCTGACACAGAAGCTGGCAGGCAAGCAACTGCTCTTCTATTACAGTGAAAAAAAATATTTATTTTAAATCTAAAGCTTAACCAATTGTTAAAACAGATATGAGTGGTGGCACTGGGCAAGTAGGCACAGTATCCAATGTGAACCTCACACAGAAGCTGGCAGGCAGGCACCTGCAATTACATTACACAGGAAAAAAAAAAAAAAAAAGCAGCCTGATGTTATAGCCCTAAAAAGGGCTTTTTGGGGTGCTGTCCTTACAGCAGAGATCAGATGAGTCCTTCAGGATTGTAGTGGACACTGAATACCCTAGCCTAGCTATCAATTTCCCTATCTAATCAGCAGCAGCTAAACTTTCCCTCCTCTCATTAAGCATGCAGCTTCAGAATGAATCGAAAATGGATGCTGGGAGGGAGGTTGGAGGGTGTGGAAGGGAGGGAGTGCTGCTGATTGGCTGGAATGTGTCTGCTGACCGAGAGGCACAGGGTCAAAGTTTGCCCAATGATGACGAATAGGGGCGGATCGAACCGCCCATGTGTTCGCCCGCGGCGGCGAACGCGGACACGCTAAGTTCGCCGGGAACTGTTCGCCGGCGGACAGTTCGGTACATCACTATTTAGAATATTATTGGAGAAAAAATTATTCTCCAATACGGCCAAGTCTAATAGGCCTAACCACACCAGAATAAGTAGTTTATATTTAGGACTACTTTCTTGTTCTATACTAAACCATGGTGAGCTATCTTGATCCATATTCATCCACATTAATAATTGGGATGCTTTACATGCTTCATAGATCTTATGTACATCCGGAAATGCCATGCCTCCTTTCGAGTAGCTTCTACGTAGTATTTCAAAAGCAATCCTAGGAGGTTTATTGGCCCAAATGAAATTAGAGAAAAGATTTTGAAACCGATTAAGCATTTCTGTCTTAATTCTAAATGGAATTGCCCTAAAAAGGTATAAGAGTTTCGGTATCAGAAATGATTTAACCATATTTATTCTACCAATCCAAGATGGTTCTATTCGTTTCCACTTGGCTATTTGATGTTGTAGATTGCCAAATAGATTTTTATAATTCATTTGTATTGTACTGGGGATGTCAAGAGAAATTTTTATCCCCAGGTAATCAATCTCTTCTTTAGCCCAAGCTATATGGAATTGCTTGGTTATTGATTCTCTATCGACATCACTTAATTTGTAAGGTAGAATTTGATTTTTTTTTATGTTAATTTTATAGTTAGAAAAGGAGCTATATATAACTATATCACTTAGTAAGTGTGTAATTGACACCTGGGGGTTAACTAGGGTGAGAATGGTATCGTCCGCAAACAGAGTTATCTTAACTTCACTTTCTCGCAATACTATTCCTTTTATATTAATATTTTGCCTAATTAGTGCAGCTAGTGGTTCCATTGACAAAATATATAACAGCCTTGCCTAGTACCATTATTAATTTCAAAGGTATCTGAGTCAAAGAAAGGATTACTAATTTTTGCTGAAGTGTTCTTATATAATGTCATAGTCTTACTCCTAAATTGGCCCTCGATGCCAAATCGGCCCAGGACAGAGTCAAGGAATCTCCAATTGACTCTGTCGAAGGCCTTTTCGGCATCGAGGGCCATCACCACAGAACCCATTCGGCTTTCATTAATTTTATATATCAAATTAAAAATCCTGCAGGTGTTATCAGTAGTGCTTCTGCACTTTACAAAACCCGACTGATCCACTCCAATTATATCGCTAATAGTATCTTTAAGACGTTTAGACAATATACTAGAGAAAAATTTTATATCCGTATTGATCAAAGAGATCGGTCTATAATTAGTGATCATAGTAGGATCTTTGTCAGGCTTTGGAATAGGTATTATTGAGGCTACCATCATTTCTTTTGGAAAAGGAAAGTCTGTAGATGTCTTTGTAAACATTTCCAATAAGATAGGAGAAATGGAGTTAAGAAAATTTTTATAAAATATTGCTGGATATCCATCAGGACCAGGCGCTTTATTAGGTTTTTAGTCATTAATTGTCTCAATAATCTCCGTTGATGAAATTGGAGCATTGAGTCTTTCTAGATTTAAATCTTTTATTCTAGGTAGATTAAGGCTACTTAGAAATCTATCGATTTCCAAGTCAGTTGCTTTAACTTCATCCAGATTATATAAAGAACTATAATAATCCACAAATGCTTTAGCAATATCTTTTGGTAGGGTTAGATGGGTATCACCTAAAATTATTTTTTTTATAGATTTATCTTTATTATAGTTTTTAAGTTTATTTGAAAGATCTCTATTTATTTTATTACTATTATGGTACCATCTTTGTTTAAGAAGTGTGAGGTTCTTATCAACTGAATCATATAATTTATCTTTAATGGATACCTTTAGTTTAATTATTTATTCAGATAATTCTTTAGTTGTTACTTTTTTATTTAGATATTCTTTCTCCGCCAATTTGATTTTTAATTTTTGAAGACTGTCGCCTTTCTTTCTTTTAAGTTCTGAACCATATTTAATTAGTAGCCCCCTAATAAAGCTTTTAAGAGTACACCATACCATGGAGACCGAGACTTCTCCATTGTTGTTAATATTTAGGAAGTTCTCGATCTCCACTACAATAGAGTCCCTAATATAGTCAATTTTCAGAAGACTTTCATTAAGTCTCCACCTAGGTTTAAAGTTATCTCTAGATTTAATTTTCAAAAATATAGGGGCATGATCTGATAGTATTATAGAGCCAATACTTGTCTTAGCGATGGAGTCTAAAAAGTCTGCTTTTGCAAAAAACATGTCTATACGTGAATATGTCTGATGGACATGGGAGAAGAAGGTATAGTCCCTTTCATTTGGATTAAATACCCTCCTCCAACAATCGTAAAGAGTATTTTTTTGCCATATAGTCTGTTAAGTTATATGAATAGTTATTTAATGATTTAGAATTTGCTGTTTGTTTATAGCTTCTATCCTTTTGTGGATCCATGACACTATTGAAATCGCCCCCCACTAATAAGTTACCACTAGCTGAATCATCAATTGTTTCCATAATTTGATCAAGCAATTTTTCTGGACTTCGGTTTGGAGCGTAGATATTAACCAAGGTGTATATTGTTCCATCTATCTTAACCACTAGGAAGATATATCTACCCATAGGATCTGAAAAAAAGTGTACAGTTTCAACAATGTGACTATTAGAGATAAAGATAGCAGTGCCCCTTTTCTTTTTCTTCCCTTCCAAGTTTGAGGCAAATACCCATGGATATTTTTTAAATTTCCACAATCTATCTGGTGGACTAATCCAATGAGTCTCTTGGATAAAAGCTACATCTATTTGGTTATCATTTAGAAATTTATGTACGGCCCCCCTCTTTTGAGGTGAATTCAGTCCCTGGACATTCCATGAAACAATATTAAGTGGCATCACAAGGAAGAACATTTACCACTGTATCCTGTTTCCCTCTCCACCGGTCCCGGAGAAGAGGAGAGAAGAGGAGAGGAGAAAAAAAAAAAAAAAACATTTAACATAAAAAACAACAAGAGTGTATACCAATACATGGAGAAAAAAGTTCCCATTGGTATTCCAATAGAGCAACCCAATAGTAACCCTTTGGATAAGCCTGCCTGGATGGCAGGAGTGAGGACACGGGGGAGAGGGGTAGGGAGGGAGTAGAGGTCACAATTGAGGTGAGTAAAGAATAAAGGTCACAAGAGAGTATATGAGACCAGTTCAGCATGAGGCTAAATATTCAATATAGATCTCAGTTGATACAAAATCTAAATTCATGAAGCAGGAGGAGAGAAAAAAAAAATATTTTCCTTCCCCTCTTTTTTCCTCACTCATATATTTTCAATATACATTTTCCCCAACCATGAAGCCGTCAATTCACCAAATATTTCAACTTTGCAAGTGATATTACTCATTAATAATATTGGTCCTGAGACGTTAATTGCCTAACCATCAACAAGATATATCTTTTTCCTCTCTTATATTTTTCCAATATACATTTTCCTCCACCATTACGCCAGTAATTCACCATATATTTCGACTATACAAGTGGTATTGCTCATTAATAATATTGGTCCTGAGACGTTAATTTCCTAGCCATAAACAAGATATATCAATCAAATTAGGGGAAAAAACCCCACTAATAACCAATATCCTAACCATTTACAGTGTATTTCACCCAAATAGTGAGTAGCACTAGTCTCATAGTCAGAGATTAGTCCATTATACTTTAGTCAGATCTATAAGTCACTTATCAATTAAAAAACATATTACCTTATGTGCATAACATTATAGTTATATATCAATATTTATAGAGAAAGTTTCAATAGAGCCCTTATATAGATTTTTCAAGAAGAAAAAACTCACAGGCACTCCAACTTCAAGCCGCAGGCAGATTTATTATGACAGAATGCAACGCAACGTTTCGACCGGAAAGGTCTTTTTCCGGTCGAAACGTTGCGTTGCATTCTGTCATAATAAATCTGCCTGCGGCTTGAAGTTGGAGTGCCTGTGAGTTTTTTCTTCTTGGATTATTGTACTGGGATTGCTGGTCCTGCTCTGGAGCACCCTTGGCCGTTGGGACTGAGTGCGGTTCTCATCACTTACTCTGCTCTTATATAGATTTTTAACTCGTGTCCAAAAAATAGTGTAGTTGAATAGGAAATATACTATATTACTCTAAATAGCTTTTTTAGACCCATATCTCTCAACAGAAGACATTATGCCTTATGTACATAGTGTTGTAATTATGTAACAATATTTATAGAAGGAGTTTCAATATTACCAGTATCTAGAATTTTAACTCGTGTTCAAAAAGTAGTGTGTTTGAAAAAAGGGATATACTATATTACTATGAATAGCCTTTCAGGCCCATATTAATCAACAGAAAGCATAGTGCCTTATGTGTATAGCATTATAATTAAGTTTCAATATTTATAAATGAAAATTTCAGTAGAACCAATATATAGAATTTTAACTCATGTTCAAAAAGTAGTGTTTTAAATAAGGAAATATACTATGTTACTACAAATAACCTTTTAGGCCCATATTAATCAACAGAAAATGTAGTGCGTTGTGTACATAATATTGTAATTAGGTATCAATATTTATGGAAAAAAATTCAATAGGATCGATACATAAAATTTTAGCTCATGTTCAAAAAGTAGTGCATTTGAATAGGGGAATATACTATATTACTATGAGTGACCTTTTAGACCCATATTAATCAATACATTGCACAAAAAAAAAAAAAAAACTAATTTCTATCTATCCAATATTAAGTCATTTCTAGGAGTAGACAGAGGTAACCGACATCAATAGATAGCAAGGTTTTCTCATTTTCCCCCTTTTCCTTTAAGTTGTAATTATGTTAGGTCCCAAGAATCGATGGTTTCTTGTGCTTCAGCAGCGTCTTTAAAAAGGAGTCTTTGTTCTTGATAGAATACTGTTAAAGGGACACTCCAGGCACCCAGACCACTTCAGCTCATTGGAGTGGTCTGGGTGCCAACTCCCACTACCCTTAACCCTGCAAGTGTAATTATTGCAGTTTTTTTAAAACTGCAATATTTACCTTGCAGGGTTAAGTCCTCCCCTAGTGGCTGTCTATTAGACAGCCACTAGAGGACACTTCCTGCTTCATAGCACAGGTTTTCTGTGCTAGAGCGTCGCTGGACGTCCTCACGCTGTGTGAGGACCTCCAGCGTCGCTCTATTCCCCATAGGGAAGCATTGAAATTCATTTTCAATGCTTTCCTATGGGGTGCGCTAATGCGCATGCGCGGCATTGCCGCGCATGCGCATTAGGTCTCCTCGGCCGGCGGGCGAGATCAGTCTCGCCCACCGGCCGACGTAACCAGAAGGAGGAGCGGCGGGGGAGGAGGAAGCAGCGACGTGGGACCTGTCGCTGCCCCTGGTAAGTGACTGAAGGGGTTTTCACCCCTCCAGTAACCGGGGATTGGGGGGTGGGAGGGAGAGGAACCCTCCAGTGCCAGGAAAACGGATTGTTTTCCTGGCACTGGAGTTTCCCTTTAATGTCGTCGGGAAGTTCCATTTGTATCTAATTCCCTTCTGTCTCAAAATTGCAGTCTGGCAGGCAAATTTTTTCCTGTTTTGTCGGGTCGTTGTAGATATATCTGCAAATATTTTAGCATCCTTAAAGTCTGGATCATTAATTCCATTTTTCTGTATTGCCCGGATAATCTGGTTCTTAATGAGGTTACTGGAGAAACAAACGATAATGTCTCTAGGTACAGTAGGAGCAAGGTTCTTTGGTTTACTTATCCTATGGTATTTTTTAAAAGGTAGGTCTCCTAGAGTTGTATCTGGGATAATCTTCTGAAAAAAATTATAAGAAATTGGTCTAATTGGTCATATTTGATGGATTCTGGAATGCCACGTATTTTGAGATTATTAATCCTGGATCTATCTTCCAAGTCGCCAAGTTTTGTTTCTAGAAATTGTAATTTCTCATCAAGATTTTTATGTTTTAAATTCATTTCTTCAAAATTTATTTTCAATTCTTGGATAGTATTTACTTGTTCTTGTATGATATTAGATAAGTCCCTTATTTCTGATCTTAATAGACTTGAGTTGTCATCAGAGTCTTGTTTTATTCTAAGATATAGTGTTTCCAATGCTTCATTAAGCGTTTGTTGCGTCACTTGTAGTAGAGGCAGTTGTGGATAATCATGACTAGAGATTGCAGAGTCTCTTCTGCTTCCCTGCGATAGTCTGTTAATAGAGGAGTTGTCTTGTGTCTTAGGAGAACAGAAGATGTTGATATTTCTAGGTTTATCAGGATTAGTTGTAGTAGTTGTGGTTGGCTTATCCTTATCCTTCTTCGGAGGCATACCGTATATACTCGAGTATAAGCCGACCCGAATATAAGCCGAGGCCCCTAATTTTACCCCAAAAAACTGGGAAAACTTATTGACTCGAGTATAAGACTAGGGTGGGAAATGCAGCAGCTACTGGTAAATCTCTAAATAAAATTAGATCCTAAAAAAATTATATTAATTGAATATTTATTTACAGTGTGTGTGTATGAGTGAATGCAGTGTGTGTGTATGAGTGCAGTGTGTGTGTATGAGTGCAGTGTGTGTATGAGTGCAGTGTGTGTGTGTGTGTATGAGTGCAGTGTGTGTGTATGAGTGCAGTGTGTGTGAGTGCAGTGTGTATGAGTGCAGTGTGTATGAGTGCAGTGGGTGTGAGTGCAGTGTGTATGAATGCAGTGTGTGTATGAGTGCAGTGTATATGAGTGCAGTGTGTGTGTATGAATGCAGTGTGTGTGTATGAGTGCAGTGTGTGTGTATGAGTGCAGTGTGTGTGTATGAGTGCAGTGTGTGTGTATGAGTGCAGTGTGTATGAGTGCAGTATGTGTGTATGAATGCAGTGTGTGTATGAATGCAGTGTGTGTGTATGAGTGCAGTGTGTGTGTATGAGTGCAGTGTGTGTGTATGAGTGCAGTGTGTGTGTATGAGTGCAGTGTGTGTGTATGAGTGCAGTGTGTGTGTATGAGTGCAGTGTGTGTATGAATGCAGTGTGTGTGTATGAGTGCAGTGTGTATGAGTGCAGTGTGTATGAGTGCAGTGTTTGCAGAGGCTTGGTGGGGGTGGGCATTTTTATTTATTTTTTTATTATTTTAATACTAATTGTTTTTTGTTATATTAACTTTTTTTAATTAATTTCTTTAATTAATTTTTTTAAAATAATTTTTCATTATTATTATTATTATTATTAATACTTTTATTAATTTTGTATTATTAATATTTGTATTATTATTTTCGTCCCCCCCTCCCTGCTTGCTAGATGGCCAGGGAGGGGGGCTCTCCTTCCCTGGTGGTCCAGTGACATTGGCAGTTCAGTGGGGGGAAGAGGGGGGCTGTGGGGGCTGTCAGAGTGCACTTACCTCTCCTGCAGCTCCTGTCAGCTCTCTCCTCCTCCGCGCCGTCCGGTCAGCTCTTCTGTCAGCTCACACTGTAAGTCTTGCGAGAGCCGCGGCTCTCGCGAGATTTACACTGGGAGCTGACCGAGGTGCTGAACGGACGGCGCGGAGGAGGAGGAAGCTGACAGGAGCTGCAGGACAGGTAAGTTACAGCTCTGCCAGCCCCCTCTCCCCCCAGTCTGTATTATGGCAATGCAAATTGCCATAATACAGACTATTGACTCGAGTATAAGCCGAGTTCCGGTTTTTCAGCACAAAAAATGTGCTGAAAAACTCGGCTTATACTCGAGTATATACGGTAATTGATTGTTTCCACTTGATATTCTTCTTATCGATCTTTTCTTTTCTCGCCTTCTCTGGTTCACTGATGCCTTCTCTGATTCACTGATGTCTTTTCTTCTATTTAAAAAGTTTTCAATCTGATTTGGAAACTTTAATCAGATCTAGATGGAAAGTGTGCCAGCTATTTATAGTATATTGTCTTATCTTAGTTCCTTAAATCTTTCACATGTCCTTCCCGTGGTCTTATCTTATCCCTTTTTTCTCTTAGTCAATTTTAATTCGGTATATTCACAATTGTCAAGACTGCTTAATATACTTTATATATCCGTTTATATTCAGCTTATAATAGAATCTTATCTCTTCAATTAAAATAGAGATTAAACAGGGGTTAGTCATGCGAAGAATTAAACTGCAATTCAATTAGACTTTTAGATCAGAATATTCAATATTGCTTCGTGTATCTGTTGATATCTATTGATGTCTATTATATAATAAATTCTTGTCTCTTTAATTGAGATAGAGCTTAGACAGGATTTTTAATCCTTTGATTGAAGTATAAATCAGGCAAGAATTAATCAGGCAATATATTGAACAATGCTTCAAACCTCTAGATCAATATGTTCCACATAACATTGCAGTAAAGCAGGGATTAGTAAAGCGACGTATTAAACTGCAGTTCAAATTGAGCTTTTAAATCAGAGTGTTTTTAGTCCTTTGATTGAAGTATAAATCAGGCAAGAATTAATCAGGCAATATATTGAACAATGCTTCAAACCTCTAGATCAATATGTTCCACATAACATTGCAGTAAAGCAGGGATTAGTAAAGCGACGTATTAAACTGCAGTTCAAATTGAGCTTTTAAATCAGAGTGTTTTTAGTCCTTTGATTGAAGTATAAATCAGGCAAGAATTAGTCAGGCAATATATTGAACGGTGCTTCAAACCTCTAGATCAATATGTTCCACATAACATTGCAGTAAAGCAAGGATTGGTCAAGCAACATATTAACCCCTTCAGGACCGGCCTGTTTTTGCGATGTTTGTACGTTAAGGACCAGAGCAGTTTTAACACTTTTGTGGTGTTTGTGTTTAGCTGTAATTTTCCGCTCTCTCATTTACGGTTCCCATACAAGTTATATACTGTTTTTTTCACGACAAGAAGGGCTTTCTTTACATACCAGTATATATATTATGTCATATATTGTATTTAAAAAAAATAATAAAATATGGTGAAAAATAAAAAAAAAAACATGTTTTTGGACTTTTACTTGAAAAATCTTTTACTTATCTACAAAAGCTAATGAAAAAAACTGCTAAATAGATTCAAAATTTTGTCCCGAGTTTAAAAACACCCAGTGTTTACATGCTTTATTGCTTTTTTTTGCAAGTTATAGGCCTATAAATACAAGTAGGAAATTGCTGTTTCAATATATATATATTTTAAATGTATCAATAGTGACATTGTTACACCGTTATCTGTCATAAATCCCCGAAACACACCTAACATGTACATATTTTTTAAAGTAGACAACCCAGGGTATTCAAAATGGGGTATGTCCAGTTTTTTTTAGTAGCCACCTAGTCACAAACACTGGCCAAAGTTAGCATTTATATTTGTTTGTGTGTTAAAAATGCAAAAAACGCTAACTTTGGCCGGTGTTTGTGACTAAGTGGCTACTAAAAAAAGCTGAACATACCCCATTTGCAATACCTTGGGTTGTCTTCTTTCGCAAATGGTATGCCATCATGGGGCTAATTCTCATTCCTTGGCTACCATACGCTCTCAAAGGCAACCTAACCAATCTGACAAATTTCAATAAAAAAAAAAAAGTAAAATCAAGCCTTATATTTGACCCTGTAACTTTCACAAACACTATAAAACCTCTACATGTGGGGTACTGTTATACTCAGGAGACTTCGCTGAACACAAATATTAGTGTATCAGAACAGTAAAATATATCACAGCAATAATATCCTCAGTGAAAGAGCTGTTTGTGTGTGAAAAATGCAAAAAACTTCACTTTCACTGACAATATCATCGCTGTGATATGTTTTACTGTTTTGAAACACTAATATTTGTGTTCAGCGAAGTCTCCCGAGTAAAACAGTACCCCCATGTACAGGATTTAGGGTGTCATAGAAAGTTACAGGGTTAAACACAGTGCTAGCAAATTAAATTATCTGTACTTTTGGCCTGGGTTGGCAGGCAGGTCCCTCAAATTGCAATCATTAAAATTACTTAATTAGGTAAAAATATTACATAAATATGCACGTAGAATTTTAATATATATACATATTTATATATTTGACGTCTACGTGTATATTTATGAAATTATTTATGTAATTATGTATGTGGACATATGTATATTTCGTATTATTTTTATTTATTTATTTATACATAGATATATATATCATTACATTCTAAGTATATTTTGATATAAATATATATATATCAATATCAAAATACTGTTAGAATAAAACTGAATATATATATATAATTTTTTTTTAATTATTAAAAATTATTTTTATTTTTTGTTATTTATTTTTATTAACATATTATTTGTATTTTATAATAATATATATATATACCATATATATAGTTATTATATATATTGTATATATTCGTGTGTAATTTAAATATAAGTGTATTTTTATAATTATATACGTATATATAAATATAAAAATACACTTAGTGTGACATTATATATATGATATATATACATATATTATATATAGGTATATATAGATATAATACATGTGTATATATAGCATATATATACACATATTTTTTTTTTTTTTTACACAGATTTTTTTTTTACACTTTATTTTGGATTTTTCACTTGCAGGGAGACTGCCTGTCAGCACAGACAGTCCCCCTGCAGGCAGACACATGGACACCTATTGCGGTCATGTGATCGAGTGATCACATGGCCGTGGGGTCCTGATCTGCCGAAGGGGGACTGCCTGGGCAGACAGGCAACCCCCCTGGACCGGGTGGAGCACTGATCGCCGCCGTGGGACCGACGGCGATCAGGTAAGTAGCCCAAAACCGTTATGACGGTTCAGGACCGTCAGCGGTCCAAACGCACGTTTTACCGCTGACGGTCCTGAACCGTCAGCGGTCGTTAAGGGGTTAAACTTCAGTTCAAATTGAGCTTTTAAGTCAGAGTGTTCAATAATACTTCATACATCTATTAATGTGTGTTGTAAAATAAGTTCTTGTCTCTTTAAATAAGTTGGAGATTATGCGGAATTTAGACCTTTGATTGAAGAAGAAATCAGACAAGGATAAATCAGGCAAAGATAGGTCAGGCAGTATATTAGATTCTTTTTTTTTTTTTTTTCTAGAAGGTTCTAGAAGGTTCAAACATTCAAGTGTTCAAATTATTAGGCTTTTAACAAAAAATAGTCAAAATAGAATTATAAATCGTATAAGCCTTTATCTGAGATAAGCCTAAGATAAGCCTGTATCTCATGGGCTTAAATGGCAATATAGCAGGCCCCCAAAATCGGGAGACAGGAAATACAAAATCTCATTACTTGCCACTCTTCATAGAAATTCTTTGCAGACTGTTTGTTAAATATGCCTGTGAGTTTTACCGGAATCAGCGTTGCTCTTTAAAAACTGTGCTTCAGGTAGCTTAAATCGGTTGGTTTTCCGTTAAATTTAACTCTTCATCTCCTTTTATTTTCTCCCCTTTCCTCTTCCTTTTATTTTCAGTATTCCGTTTTCCGACCCACTCCAGCCGCTCAGTACTCAGGCATATGGGGGATTATGAGGGATTAATATAAAATATTATTAATGGCAGTATGGCAGTATCGGTAGAATGTAGAGCGTCAGCAATATTGCAGGAACAGTTTCACCGGCTCATAGCAGTTTGCGATCAAAGGGACTTTTACCGCCAACCCATATCCACCTCTCGGACTTCGCTCCCCTTCCCCTTCTCTCTCATACCCGCGACCACGAGGACGTACGAGCGTGCGTGCGCGCGTCACGTCATCACGCGTCGCCAGACAGACACTAAAAAAACGTCGTAACACATAATTATTGATATTAATCTATGCAGACATAGTCTCATCTAATATATGGTATTTAATATATATTGACTTGAACAGAGATTATTCCATAGCATTCAGACATCTGGATATCAAGACAATAAAGCATACTTCATATCATATGTCCATATTCTACCCATTTTTTCTCTGACCATCTAGATTATGTCTGAGACTTTGTTACAAAAAAAACAACAATAAAAAAATGACTGAGAATCGACATGAGGCCAAATCAAACCTGGGAGAACATTAATAGATTAGCCGTATAGGATGTCCCGGGTAGCCACAATTTCCATAGGATGTCCAAAGATCTGCACTTGAAACAAAGTTATGTTCCATTTTATATTGAAAATCTATTTGATACCATAATATCCTTCCAAGGTATGAGAGTTTAACTTTTCCAGGCCCTTGCTATACATAATTTAACTGTAAAAAAATATATGCGTAAGAAGATAATTTTGACTCTTATCCTGGGATGGAAATTCAATGTTGAAAAGAAATAATTGAGGATATAGCTCAATTATCTCCGTAAATAAGGAGCGTATAAGATTGAACATTTTGATTTTGATATTCATCAAACCTACACATTGCCACCAGATATTATACATAGATCCAGCTTCCACACCACATCTCCAGATTCAATTTTGTGTAGTCTTGCAGGAACTATGTGTCACTTATAAATTATCTTCAAATGAAGCTCACAGAGGCATACACTATGAATACAACGCTTGACTAATAATGTAGCTTTGGTCTGAAAGAGGAAACATTTTCCGAAGGTCTCGTTCCCATTTCATAGATGGGGCTATGAGACACTTGTTCCATTGATCCCAACAATTTAATAGATTATTATTATTATTATTATATTATTTATAGAGCGCCGTCAAATTCTGCAGCGCTTTACAATGGGTGGACGAACAGACATGTAGTTGTAACCAGACAAGTTGGACACACAGGAACAGAGGGGTTGAGGGCCCTGCTCAATGAGCTTACATGCTAGAGGGAGTGGGGTAAAATGACACAAAAGGTAAGGATAGTATTAGACTAGTGACAGTTGCGGAAGAGGAATCAGTTGGGAGCTATTAAGAGTTTAATTGATACGCTTTTATGAAGAAGTGGGTTTTTAACGATTTTTTGAAAGAGTGGAAACTGGGTGAGCATCTAACGGAGGAGGGAAGCGAGTTCCACAGGAACGGTGCAGCCGTTGAGAAGTCTTGAAGGCGAGCATCAGAGGTGGGAGTACGGACAGAAGATAGACGTAAGTCTTCAGCAGATCGTAAGGGCCTAGACGGGACATACTTGTGTATAAGGGAGGATAGATAGGTGGGAGCAGCATTATGTAGAGATTTGAAAGCAAGAACCAGAATTTTAAATTGAGCTCTATATTTTATAGGAAGCCAATGTAGGGACTGACAGAAGGGTGAGGCATGGGAGGTGCGGGCGGACAGGAAGATGAGCCTCACCGCCGCATTCATTATGGACTGTAACGGCGCAAGTTGGGAGCACGTAAGACCACTGAGAAGCGGTCTAGATCTAGAGACCTTAGTTTTAAGTAAAGTTGTAAAAGGGTCTGGGTTATGTTTGTAAAGCATTGGACATAACCAATTTTTTAATTCTTAGGTATTGAAAGAGATCTTTAGATGAAAGATTATATTTTATTTGTAGTTGTGCAAATGGGATAAGGTTATTCCTATAACATAAATCTGAAATCTTCATTATACCGTGTTGAATCTACATCTGAACATTTATATCTTCCATTGCAACTTGTAACAATTCTAAAGGGACGCAGTATACTAATTTGTCCTGTAGCTTTAGTTTCTTACTAAGAATTTTAGAGGTATCGATCATATCAATAATAATTTTATTAGAAAATATAGCAATATCTAACTTCCCAAACATTAAAATGCCAATCCAAAATAAAATATACAGTTTGTACTTAGGACTATCCTCCTGTTCTAAAATATACCACAATTGATTTTCAGTTTCTAGGTTTAACTACAAATATAGATGTGAAAGCATACTGGATTCGTGAAGTTTAAAGACATCCAGAAAATATATATCCACTTTTGCATAGCTTTTCCAACAGATATAATGAGATATCCTAGGTTGCTTATCTAGACAGATACATTTTGAAAGTAAGTTTTGAAACTGGACGAGATCCTCTTTTTCCACTCTGTAGGGCAACACCTTAAAATAATATAGTAACTTTGGTAGGAGCAATGTTTTAAACATATTTAATCTACCTATCCATGAGACCTCTAGCTTTGTCCAGTTATCTAATTGTATTTGAAATTTCTTTAATAAAATATCATAATTCATTTGTATTAAGTTATCTATATCAAGGGAGATTTTAATCCCCAAGTAATCAAAATTGTTTCCCTTCCATATAAAGTGAAATTATGAGGTCAAAAGTTCTTCTTGCACCATAGACAAAAAAGAGGTTAAAATGTGAGTTTTTTTTAATATTAATCTTATAGTTTGAAAATTTACTATAGTTTCTAAGACCGATGGAATTGAAATGAAAGGTTCCGCCAGGGTGAGAAGCACATCATCTGCAAAGAGAGAGATCTTGATGTCTCCATTGCATATCTTAATCCCCTTTATATTGATATCCTCTCTAATCAAACCAGCTAAAGGTTCAATAGTACAAATATACAGCAAGGGTGCCAAAGGGCAACCCTGTCTAGTACTATTTGTTATCAAAAAGGGGTCAGATTCAAAAAAAGGATTTGGTATAAAGCAGCATAGTTTTATTTCTAAATTGGCCCACAACACTGAATCTCCCCATAATTGAATCTACAACCGACTTTCTCAAATACCTTCTGGCCATCAAGAGCCATAATAACAGATCCCAATTTATATTTATTAATCTTATGAAATTAATTAAAAATCCTACAAGTGTTATCTGTTGTGCCTCTCTCTCCCCCTGACAAAACCTGATTGATCAATATTGATTAGATCATTAATAACATTCTTGAGGCAATTAGACATAATTTGAGAATACATTTTCATGTCTATATTTATAAGAAATATAGGTCTGTAGTTAGTGATGAGTGATGGATCTTTGACTACTCTTGGTATGGGAATAATTGATGCCAATAACATTTAATTCTGCAAAGGGTTCTCGACAGAAGCCTCTAAAAATACTTTTAATTCCTGCAGAGATCCTTCTTTTTTCTGTTTAAATTCTGAACCCAACTTTATTACCAGATATGCAGGTTTTTGGTATAAATTAAATAATAAATGACCTTCCTTTTCCTGAATGGCGACATCAAGAAAGTGCACCTCATGGGAATCAAATTCCAAGGTGAAAGAGATAGTGTCAAGACGACAATCCAATTTCTATTTGAATAACATAAAATCTCCCACATCACATGTCCAAAAGAAAAAGAATGTTGTCTATATACCGTAACCAAAGTTTAACATGATGTAAAAAAGCAGGGTCCATATATACAAAGGCTTCCATCAAAAGATTACTTCCTCTTTTATTGGTTTGCTTTGAGACTATACAGTACTTGGTAAAACAGCTTTGTGACTTGTACAACAAAAACAGGATGATTGAAGTCACTTTGTACCATAAAAGGAATTTACATAACTAAGCATATTTCAATGGTTATATATTAAAAAAAGACATTGGGACACAAGTTAGGACATAAGAAGGGGGGCTGAGGGTGAAAGCTGCAATCGTGTCCTCAGAAACAACAGAATGTCACAAGTAAAGATTTTATGCTTACTTGTCAGACACTTAAACTAGACTAAGAGTTCAAAGCATAACATGAAAGTAAAAACAGACTGGACATCAGTAGCTTGAGCCTTGAGTCAAGGTGCCTTCCATCACAACTTGTCTTTGAAATGTTGTTTTATTTTTAAATATAGGCCATCAAGTTCTTCATTGAGTATTTGCTGAGTAATATATTGTTGAAAAGTTACTAGATGCTCTTCTTGAGTTATTATTATTATTATTACCATTTATATAGGGCCAACAGATTCCATACCGCTTTACAATATTATGAGAGGGGTGATTTAACTATAAATAGGACAATTACAAGAAAACTTACAGGAACAATAGGTTGAAGAGGACCACGAGGTATGCTTACGCCTAACTCTAAGAGCTGACTATGAAGCTCACTAAACATCTAACTCTAAGAGCTTAAGTAATCGCTGAACAGAAATAATCACTTAACGTCAGTTTTGTGCTCCTGTGTATAACGATACTGGCGGAGGTCTGAAGACATGAGGAGTCGCCCTAGCAAGATGGGAATGGGACCTGGAAGGCACGATACATCGCCAAACCCCACAATGAGACAGCTGCCTGTGGCTACGGACTTCCAGGTACAAAGTGTACATGTTACTTAATACCAGTATGGGAAGGAAGGAGATAGGAAAAAAGGGTAAACTAAAGAAGGAAAGAGAAAGTAAGGAGAAACAAGAGAAACAAAAGGCAAGAAAAGGGAAAAAAGCAAGAATGAGAAAAAAAAGTGAAGTCTGTCCATAAAGAAATAGAGAAAAAGGTGTTTTAAAATTGATGAATGTGTCTAGTTAATGTCCCTCCGAGGCAATCCTGAAGGAGGAATATCTATGTGTCTATTTTCCCCTAATGGTGTTATATCAATAGAAGTAACAGTACGACAGTCCTATTAAATACTCTGACAAATTAACAACAAGGAGTATAACTGCAATGCGTTTGGCAATCCATTCACCTTTATAAAAACTAAATATAAGAAAGAGAAGAAAAGAAAGAGATGGCAAAAAGGAGGTAAACACCATGCTGTCCACCAGGGGGCTTCAGTATTATTCTGCTTCCTGACTCTGCTTCCTGATTCTGCTTCCTTGCCTGGATGGAGCAGTGCTGATTCACCTGCAGCCCCTTACCAATTAGGGTCAGCTGCTCCTAATCAGCAGGCTGTAAAAGCCAGCTCTGCCTGAGACCTAGAATCTGGTCATTTTGTTTGTTGGTGTTTCCTGCCGGCTCTGGACCTGGACTCTGACCTCTGCCTGCCTTACTGACTACGATACTCTGCTGCCAGTCCTGACTTCTGCTTCTCGTCTGACCCCGCCTTTGGATTACCCCTTCATCTGTACTGTGTTTTTGTTTTTTGCCTTCTCCTTGTGCCATCTCCTGCAATTGGGTTCCAACTCCTGGTAAACTGTTACAGTAATAATGATATTGCACTCACATATAAGAGAGCTATGACCAGCTCTAGTGTGTATCGCCTATAGTGGTATAATTCCCACTTATGGGATATGGTGAAGGTCGATCACAGCAGGAGGGTGTCTAAGCACTCTGAGAGGAAATAAAAATAGCCACAAATAGTGCTCTTAATAAGACAGTAATAGCTGTATAAAATATAAAAAGATAGTACTCACAAGTGTAGAGCAGGCTCACTGCTCTATGATGACAGCGTTGGTGGTAGGATCCCCACCTGGGATTTTCTTGAGAGTAAAAATTGATGAAGTAAAAAAATAATAATAATAACAAATAAGTAAAATATATTAATACTTATAATTTAAAAAGCAAGGAAAAGATATTGGAAAAAAATTGTAATGTACAATAAAATGTTGCAAAACCAAAATCCTTTATTCAATCAGATAAAAAAAAGTAATGTCCATAACGCGTTTCGTCATAACAGACTTTTTAAAATGGATTAGCGCCACTGTTATACGTATGGAGGAGTCGCCGAGATCCAACAAAGCACCGGAAGTGCGTCATACAGAATCAATGTGTGGATGGCAAAGAGGAGTCATCGGAGGGGACAGATGCACAGAAATTGCATCAGAGCAAACCAGCCTACAGGAAACAAAGAGGAAGGATAGAGTTCCAAGGAGCACGCGGCCATCTTAGGAAGGTCAAGTGTGCCCACAACACAGGAAACAACAGAGTCTCCATATTAGGTGGGGCGGAACATTGCCACTATCGGCCCATTTTAGGATATGGGTGAAAGTGTAGCTAATTAACTCACATGCATGATTTAAGCATTTAGGGTGGTATAAATACATGTACCCTAATACTGAGAACTATATACACCTGATGAAGGCCTATGTTATTGGTTGGAACGCTTTGTGCTAATTTATTTTGTTTTATTTGGTTGTGGCAATCAAGTATTTTGTCATATATATTTACCTGGTTACTGGCTCTCAAACAGAGGAAATATGCTGCTTTGTGGTGGACCCGGTGGTGAAATCTTTTACACTGCATCATATGATTGATGAAATGCCAGCATAGTTTAGAGCCGACTAAAATGAGTTTTCCAGGTTATTTTACTATTCATTTATATGTGTACATACTACATTATGATGTTTTTTATGCTTATATTATATAAGTTATATCTACTACAATCTGCTGAGAAAACATCTTTTACCATTGTGTGCGCAAACACTTCATTTTCATTCCAAATTTGAAGTATGTATGAAGTGTTTGAAGTGACTAAACAATTGGGTGATTTTTAGCTGCACTGGGTTTCTATTTTTGTATTCTCAGTTTATTTTTATTTTTTTAATTCTTTTTTTTTTAGATTTGCAGGTAGTTACAACAGTGCCTGTATTGCCACAACGGCATTCGCAGGCTCAAGTTTCATTCACATAATATAACAACGTTGTGGCTTGTTGGATTTGCATATAATTTTTAAAATAGTAAGGTATAACGAGTCGAGATATCAGCGTTTGGGTATAGATTAAATAGTACGTCGTTCAACATGGCTTAAAAGATAGGTTTACAGTACGCTGGGACAGTAAGGATACATATAAATCACGTTCGCGTTAAGCTGTACTATATATCTATTATGCATAGAAAGACATAGCTAGGTTATATACTGTAACATACGTAGCGTACACAGGAGGTTACAAGCTTCAGGCGATTAGGTGTCATCCAGAACACAGGGTTGTATTCACAATGTTGTATTGCCTATAGGGCAAGGACTTTCCTCTCGCACACCCTAGGTATAGGAGTGGCTGTGAGATTCGGGATCAAATGAATAAGTAATATGCTACCTGTACGCATATGGGTGGGGGTGTAGTTTACGTCTAACAAACAACCTCTGCAGGGAGTCAAGTCAGCAAACTTACAATTACTAAAGCAAGGCTTCTAGATCTGTTCGATATGAGGAACAATGTTAGACATTAAACTATCTGGCTAAATGGTCGCCCTGGTGTTCCAGAAATCAGACAATAAAAAAAAAAAGAGAGAAACGTGCAACTGTAACATAAAAGCAATAGACAATAAAATAGCATGTAGGTAGATGCAGGTTAGCGTTCGTTTCTGTATAGTTACATGCCCAGTCTTTGAGATATGGTGGGTGGCCATAGGGTCTTCGCAGTGGGGACATTTGAACCAGAGTCCTCCTGATGGTGCGCAGAGTTCCGTGGTCATGTAGTATATGTACGGCTGGCTGAGCTTGGTTGTAGTTATTGCTAGGGCTAACGTGATTAAGTAAAAGTCTATGTCCAAGGGTGTACATTTGTTTACTCGAGTCCACCATGTGTAGCAGGATTCGGGGGTCGTCTATGCCGGGATCATCACCGGAACTGGCCATCAGGCAGTCCGGGTCTTCTTACCTGCTTACCCAATTCCCAGTCTGTGGGTGTGCTGTCCACCTCTCTGCCCTGGACCTGTACCTGTGCCCCTTGGTAGGTACCATTGTGGATTGCTTTGTCCCTTCCTGTAGTGTACCTGAGCTGTCCGTGTCTCTCATACATGGGTGCTGTGGGTGGTCTGAGCTTGATCGCTGAGAGTGTGAGCTGGCAGCCAGTGTCTCCGTGGAGTGCCCGTTGTTCGAGGTTGAGAGCTGTGTAAGTGCAGTCTCACCTGCGCAGACCGGGTTCCAGGCGAGTGAGCTCTGGTAGTGGGACGGTTAGGTGAGTTCTGTGCCGTCCGCCTTCTCTTCATTCTGGTCAGCCTCTCCGCGCCACTAAGTGGTGCAGGTTGTTGTGCTTTTGTCGCCGCCAGTTTATGTGTTGAGTGTACGATTGCCGGTCCTTGTGGCCTTTCGGCGATTTTCTCCCAGAGTTGCGCCCATAAGCGTTCAAATGCCCTTGTTATATTGTCCTCGTGCAGGGCCCGTGGCTCTGGGTAACGTGCGGCGGCCATCTTTGCGGCCCGCATGTCGGTTTGTGGGTTCAGTTGCTTGGTGCTATTGTGCACTTGTTCGTGGTCAGTCGCTTTGTGGAGGCCGGGATAACCCCCACCGGCCCATAGGGGGGGAAGCGTAGCCAAGACCGTCGTCGATGTGTAGGTGAGGCGGGAGATCGGCCGCGTCCCCCGCCTCAGTGTAGTCAGCAGGCCGCAATGCCCGTCGGAGCCCATAATGCACACAGCTGGGTGTTAAAAATTGGTGCCCGGTCTCTCCCGTGCCTTCAGGGATCGGATGCTGCCAGTATTTATAGCAGGTATCACGATTTTTAGCCAATTTCCATCTATTTGCCGAGGAGCTCTTTCAACATGCGTCCTGCTTGCTCGGTGGTCAGGCCCCGCCCCCCTTGTATTCTCAGTTTAGTGTCACTGTTCCCTATTTTTTTTTTTTTTTGACCTAATAATATATATATCTACCTACATCAAATCCTTAGAATTTGTAAGCTTGTTTGAGAAGGGCCTTCTTCTTCCCTAAAGATTCACTTTCTATAATTGCAAAGCACTGCAGAATATGTTGGCGCTACATAAATGCCAAAAATAATTTTTGACATTTTAAATATTTTCTAATCCTTATCCTTTTAGAAATACCCAGTGGTCTTCAATGTGGGAACGTGCATAAATCAGAATGGACCAGCCATACCCGTTGTCTATGACTTTGGAGATAAAGACAAGACAGCAAATTATTACTCGCCTAATGGAAAAAGTATGTTTGTATTAAAATTTGCATTAACCATAGCACCTACACAATTTTCTAGTTAGTTGTTTAAGTGTAATAATCTCAATAATCTCAGTTTTTTTTAAGGCTTTCTGTGTCTAACATAAATTATATATTATTGACTTCCTACACAATGTTTATTATTGCCAAATATATGAAACAAATGCTCAGAATATTCAGAATGTGTCAAAACAGCATTTTGAGATGGAATAACTTTTTAGAAAATACATTTCTTTTGGATATATCTATTAATTCTGCTGAGTTTTGCAAGCCCTCCCTTCTAACACTGCACATACTGTACTTTCTGTGCAAACACAGACTTCCCAATGCAGCTCAATGAGAAGTAAGGCAGGTGTTCTAGGTAATTTTTCCCTCTTAGAGTTTAGAGCTCCAGTAAGCTAACCAACCGGAAGTAACGGGACATGGTTGTCTGATTGACAGCCACGGAGTGTAACAAGGTTAATTTCGATTGGAATCTGCACTTTTTGTAAAATGAAAAAAAAAAAAGAACACAATTTTCACACATATAACAAATATGTATTGGTAAGTGGTAAAAGTTGAAATTAAAGGGAAACTCAGAGCAATGTAACTATCATAGCACATTGTAGTGTTACGGTGCCAGGAGTGCCCTGGTGCCCACCCTCCAATTGTAAGAAATTAAATGGCAGTGCAGGACTTTGAACAACTATTTGATGCTTTCAGCCAAAGAGAAGGCTATAAGTCGTATATGGTTACTTACCCACTCCTCTGTTTGGCTCTGACATTCTGTGTGCTCAGCCCCTGCAGTGAAGGAAAGTCCAGAGAGTCTGCGCCTGCCTAATGCTATATTAATTTGTGTGGCCCAACCTTTCATTTTATGAATGCTACTCGCGGTCCTTAAAGGGGAAATGGGGAAGTCATGTCCCTTCCCATTCTAATTGGTCCACATCAGTGCCCCCATTAGCGGACAATTTCAGGTCAGAGGCATGACGAGGACCAATCACAATACATCATTTAGCATTTAAGATTTTTGGCCCTATTTGCTTTGCCCTATCATGGTTTCTGTTCAGAGTATCCTTTAATGCAATCCTTGATTGACCTTGGCTTTGTTCTTGACCCCGTGTTTCTCTGTAACACTTACCTGTCCTGTTAAACTCTCTGATTCCTTCACATGACAGTTTGCATTGTTGTCATATGTGCAGGTGGCTTTAACCCCCTACCCATTAAAACACAGACACTATATAAACTGTACACGTGTGTGTGTGTGTATATATATATATATATATACACAATTCCTTGCACTCAGGCTGCAAAACAACATGGCCGGTAGCACTACCAGGGCTCCAAGATCCAATCTGTAAATAGGCGGCTGCACTCTTGCTCTTTCAGTAAATAATTACTTTTATTCTATAGTAGTAAAAAAAACTGGATCAACGTTTTAGTCCCACATAAGGACTTTCTTTAAGATCATAGAAATACACATAACAAACAATGTAAATATATATGACACAATAATAGGAATATTGACTTACCCCAGGTGCAATGTGTTCAGACTGGCGTCATGTTGGATCCCCTGCGCATCGGGATTAGAGCTTCACCCCTAATCGTGACGTGATTCCGTGATAATGCCACCGTCATTGCCATAGCGATGACGCTTAATTAGAATCTCTGTGGGAATGTGTACACACTAAAGTGAGCTCCCAATATTTGGTGCGATCGCCAAATAAACAGCCTAAGAGACATAATGTATTACAAAGGGCAAAGTGACTAGATGTCAGGGTACCTGTTGTCTCTACCTCTGTGGAGGTGAGACACTTGGACGTTCTTCCTCGCAAAAGGGTTGAATCACTCGTTCCTCGCGGTTCCCTCGGTCGTTTACACGCCGGCCGCGAGGGATCCACTTCCTTTTATGACGCGGCGTTCAGTAGCCGACGTCATGACGACAACCCAACCCGATCTGTCAATCAAGCCCCAAGCACGAATGAGGATTCGTCGGGGGCGTGATTACCTGTTTGGAACCAGGGTATAAAATAGGGCTTTCTACATTTGTTCATTGCCCTGTCGTGGTTCTAGCTTGTCTAGTCACTCAGTGCTCTTGTATTCTGTTAGTTTCTTTGGTTTTGACCCGGCTTGTCTGTTCTACCTCGTTTACCTCTATTACCCTTTGACTCGGCTTGTCTCTCGCTTACCTGCTCTCTCGTTCCCTCGACCTCGGCTTGTCTCTATACCATTCTTTACTTACTACTTACGTTAGTCCGGCCATTCTAAGGTCCGGTATACGTACCCTGTACCTGTTTGTACTCTGCGTGTTGGATCCCTGTCCCGATCCTGACACTAGATCAATTACCAGGGTGTATAGGACGATTATAAATACATCTAAGTGAGGCGGTACTGTGTACTGTAAAGTGCTGTATAATTTAAAGTACAATCGTGTCTACAGTGATTCACTGGTAATCAAAGTGCTACTGTGAAAACTACTTTACAGAAAGTGACTTGGTGCTGAATTCTTAAATTATTGAAATATTGTGATATGTGCATAAAAACTGACAGTGAAGACAACAATGACAATGTATTAAAAAAGCTCTAATTGCAGACTATAGGCATATAAAAACATGAACAGTGTGGGTATCAATAGTGCAAATTATTCAGAATCGCATTATATACAGTCAGGTCCATAAATATTGGGACATCAACACAATTCTAATCTTTTTGGCTCTATACACCACCACAATGGATTTGAAATGAACAAGATGTGCTTTAACTGCAGACTTTCAGCTTTAATTCAAGGGTATTTACATCCAAATCAGGTGAACGGTGTAGGAATTACAACAGTTTGTATATGTGCATCCCACTTTTTAAGGGACCAAAAGTAATGGGACAGATTAAAAGTCATAAATCAAACTTTCACTTTTTAATACATGGTTGCAAATCCTTTGCAGTCAATTACAGCCTGAAGTCTGGAACGCATAGACATCACCAGACGCTGGGTTTTATCCCTGGTGATGCTCTGCCAGGCCTCTACTGCAACAGTCTTCCGTTCCTGCTTGTTCTTGGGGCATTTTCCCTTCAGTTTTGTCTTCAGCAAGTGAAATGCATGCTCAATCGGATTCAGGTCAGGTGATTGACTTGGCCATTGCATAACATTCCACGTCTTTCCCTTAAAAAACTCTTTGGTTGCTTTTGCAGTATGCTTCGGGTCATTGTCCATCTGCACTATGAAGCGCTGTCCAATGAGTTCTGAAGCATTTGACTGAATATGAGCAGATAATATTGCCCGAAACACTTCAGAATTCATCCTGCTGCTTTTGTCAGCAGTAACATCATCAATAAATACAAGAGAACCAGTTCCATTGGCAGTCATACATGCCCACGCCATGACACTACCACCACCATGCTTCACTGATGAGGTGGTATGCTTTGGATCATGAGCAGTTCCTTTCCTTCTCCATACACTTCTCTTCCCATCACTCTGGCACAAGTTGATCTTGGTCTCATCTGTCCATAGGATGTTGTTCCAGAACTGTGAAGGCTTTTTTAGATGTTGTTTTGCAAACTCTAATCTGGCCTTCCTGTTTTTGAGGCTCACCAATGGTTTACATATTGTGGTGAACCCTCTGTATTCACTCTGGTGAAGTCTTCTCTTGATTGTTGACTTTGACACACATACACCTACCTCCTGGAGAGTGTTCTTGATCTGGCCAACTGTTGTGAAGGGTGTTTTCTTCACCAGGGAAAGAATTATTCGGTCATCTACCACAGTTGTTTTCCGTGGTCTTCCGGGTCTTTTGGTGTTGCTGAGCCCGCCGGTGCGTTCTTTCATTTGAAGGATGTTCCAAACAGTTGATTTAGCCACACCTAATGTTTTTGCTATCTCTCTGATGGGTTTGTTTTGTTTTTTCAGCCTAATGATGGCTTGCTTCACTGATAGTGACAGCTCTTTGGATCTCATATTGAGAGTTGACAGCAACAGATTCCAAATGCAAATAGCACACTTGAAATGACCTCTGGACCTTTTATCTGCACCTTGTAAATGGGATAATGAGGGAATAACACACACCTGGCCATGGAACAGCTGAGCAGTCAATTGTCCCATTACTTTTAGTCCCTTGAAAAGTGGGAGGCACATATACAAACTGTTGTAATTCCTACACCGTTCACCTGATTTGGATGTAAATACCCTCAAATTAAAGCTGAAAGTCCGCAGTTAAAGCACATCTTGTTCATTTTATTTCATTGTGGTGGTGTATAGAGCCAAAAAGATTAGAATTGTGTTGATGTCCCAATATTTATGGACCTGGCTGTATTTTTCTTTCAAAACTTATGAGTATCATATTACTAAAACGTTACCAGTATCACCCAACACTACATCTATAGGTTTCTTATAATTGTAGGTTTGTTGTATTTCTGTCTGCAAAAATAAATGCTATCAACAAAAATGATTAAAAACAATGCAAGTATAAAAGGGGGTTAATTATTGTAGGAATGAATGGAGAGATAGAGTCTCGTTAAGTCCTTTTGTAGATAATGTATTTAATTCCTGGATCCAATATGCTTCCTTATTTAAGAGCATTCTTCCATGGTCACCACCTTTTTTTGGTATGTGGTCTAAAGCCAAAAACTTTAACGTAGTCAAAGGGTGTTTGTATTCTAAAAAATGCTTCACGACTGGCTTGTCCGAATGACCGTCTCTATAGGCTAGTCTGATACTAGACCTGTGGCCCCTAATGCGTTCACATATAGCTGTTTCGGTCTTCCAAATATATGAAAGACCACATGGCCACGTACGTTTATAAATTAAATGTGTGGTCTTGCAAGTAATGGTATATCTTATTGCTATGTGGATGGCTGAATGTTTTGGATGGTGTCATATGACCACAGGTGACAAATCCCAGACACCTTACTGATCACTTGTCTGTTCTCTCGTTGGTTGTGTGTGTGACGGTAGTAACTGGTATCACGGTTTAGTATTCCTTTTCCCAATAGAAAAGTATCGCCTAGAATCCACAGGAATAAATATCGCTGGTATAGCCAAATAATCCACACATGAGCCACAAATTAATGCTGGAACAAGACTGATTTACTGGAAGCAACAGACATTCAATTTATACAGTACAAGCTCCTACTCTGGGCCAGATCTGTTCCTCCTCCAGCTTAGGACTACCTCATAACCTATTTACAAGAGATGTGTACTTCAAACTTTTACGCCTCTATAGGAAACAGGTTGATTTAGATTCATATGGCATTTTCTTATCAGATTATTATAAAGCCAAGAGGATCCCAAGGGGATTCAGAATCTTGAACATACCTACAATTGGACGGGAGAAAGCAACAGTCTGACGAGATTGGACACAGGTACTAAATAGAGCATCTTTTGATCTAATGCTCATCATAATTAAATATGTTAAGTCAGACCTAGTGGATACCAACCAGTAGATTCTGGATCTGGAAACAGAGTACGCTGTTCTCCTATCATCACCTGAAGGTTTGAAACTCTCACAAAAACTGAAGGAAGAAGTCTTTAAGTACAAGAATGAAATCAGGTTTAAAAAACAAAAAATTGAGAAAGTACAAAAAGACTACCTGGATCACAGGGTGTACAAGTGGCTATCCAGCAGTAACAACAACTGTAGACCAAGACTGCAACGCAGGAGGATCATACGTCCAAAGGTATCAACCATAGATGTGACCTCAGGCGAATCTGCCTATGATACTGATACAAGAAGCAGTACACAAAAAGATACAAGGGCTTTTTTAGATACCCCAGAGTTTGGCACAATTACGCGGAGCCGAGGAAGAGGGGCAGAAAGCCAAGAATGCGCAGATGGTGCAAAGGGAAGAATAATGTTTCAAGGGAAACCTCCACGCAGGAGGTAGTCCCTATTTTTAATCTATCCCACAAACCGTTCAACGCTGAAGAGACAGATTTATTAAGCCAGGGGTTAACTTTTGTACCTACATCAAAATCCAATCAATTCAAATGGAACATCGAACTCTACAGGTTTGGTAGAAATATAATACAAGGCCAAAACAATACTATCACCACAATCACGTTTGAATAGTGTGAAGTAAATATATAATCCAAATTCCAACAAAGCTTTAATTAAGACCTTTCTCTCTATGACTAAGAAAGAAGCCCAAACAGTGATGACACGAGAAGAACACACAACTTAATATCTCCAAAAAGCAACATAAGATAATAAAAAAAATGGCAGATGACCAATCAATAATAAATCGTTCAGCAGATAAAGGTGGCGGTATCGTAATTATGGTTTATACATATTAAGCTAATGAACTGAAAAACAACTATCAGACCAGAGTACTTACCAACTGTTGGAAGGGGACCCTATTAAGGATGTCCAAAATAATATTGAAGAAACATTATCTAAGGGATTGAGAGCTAGTTATATAGATCTTAACCCCTTAACACCGCAGCCAAATGTACAAGTTGTGAACGAACAAAACCTGGCATTTGCGCTATATGTCTGTCAAACCGTAATTCACCTCTTTCATATTAAATGCACCCCCCCCTTATTATATATCATTTTATTCAGGGGAAACAGGGCTTTCATTTAATATCAAATATTTAGCTATGAAACATAATTTAATATGAAAAACATGGGAGAAAATAAGATTTTTTTTTATTTTTTTAGTTCTACATGACATTTGAACTGTCAATGTCATAATACTGTTTGCTTTTACTGCAATAAAATACACATATTTGTATTCAGCAAAGTCTCACGTGTAAAACAGTACCCCCTATGTACAGGTTTTATGGTGTTTTGGGAAGTTACAGGGTCAAATATAGCGTGTTACATTTGAAATTGAAATTCGCCAGATTGGTTACGTTGCCTTTGAGACTGTATAGTAGCCCAGGAAATAAATTTACACCCATAATGGCATACCATTTGCAATAGTAGACGACCCAAGGTATTGCAAATGGGGTATTTCCAGTCTTTTTTAGTAGCCATTTGGTCACAAACACTGGCCAAAGTTAGCGTTAGTATTTTGTTTGTGTGTGAAAAATGCAAAAAACGCCAATTTTGGCCAGTGTTTGACTAAGTGGCTACTAAAAAAGACTGGACATACCCCATTTGCAATACCTTGGGTTGTCTACTATTGCAAATAGTATGCCATTATAGGGGTAATTTTCATTCTTGGGCTACCATAGGGTCATAAAGGCAACGTAAGCAATCTGGCGAATTTTAATGTGAAAAAAATGAAACACAAGCCTTATATTTGACGCTGTAATTTTTGAAAACACCATAAAACCTGTACATGAGGGGTACTGTTGTACTCGGGAGACTTCGCTGAACACAAATATTTGTGTTTCAAAACAGTAAAAAGTATTGCAGCAGTAATATCGTCCGTGTAAGTGCTGTTTGTGCGTGAAAAATGCAAAAAACTTCACTTTTACTGGCGATATCATCGTTGTAATACATTTTACTGTTTTGAAACACTAATATTTGTGTTCAGCGAAGTCTCCCGAGTAAAACAGTACCCCCCATGTACAGGTTTTATGGTGTCTTAGAAAGTTATAGGGTTAAATATAGTGCTAGCAAATTAAATTCCTTATACTTTCGGTATGGGTTGTCAGGCAGGTCCCGCTAATTGTAATTAATTAGGATACCTAATTATGTAAAATTATTACATAAATATATGTGTAGAATTAATAGATGTATATATATACATATGTGTATATATACGTATATATATATTTTTTTTTAAAATATTTTTATTTATATATAGGTATATATATAGTGATATATACGTATATATTTATGTATATAGATATATATATATTATTTCGTTCTACGTGTATTTTGATATATAAATATATATATATTAATATCACTATACAGTTAGAACGAAATAAAACACATCTATATTTTTTTTAATATTTTATTTTTAATTATTTTTTTTATTTTATTTTTTTACGTATTTACATATTTATTTTTTATTTTATAAATATATATATAACAATAATTATATATATATTTAATCAGTATCAGTCTACGTGTAATTTGATATTAATATATATATATATAATTATATATATATATTAATATTAAAATACACCTAGACGGTGTATGTGTATGTGTGTATATGTGTATATATATATATATATACTTAGATCATATATATATGATCTAAGTATATATATATATTTTTTTTACACTTTTAACATTATTTAATTTGATTTTCAGCCAGCAGGGGGACCAACTGTCATTACAGTTGGTCCCCCTGCTGGCAATGCCTGAGCCAGCTATACCGGCCATGTGATTGTGAGGTCCTCGCAAGGACCTCACTCTCACATGACCGGGAGGGACTGGAGGAGGAAGATCTGCCACAGGGGGGCTCCCTGGGAGTCCCCCCAACCGCGATCGGCGGCGTGGGACCACCGGCGACCGGGTAAGTTAAAAAAAAACGGCGGGCGTATATTTACGTCCTGCGGCGTTTAGAGCCGCTTTTAAAAGGACGTAAATATACGCCCGGCGGACTTAAAGGGTTAAATTATATCAGTACCTAACAAAAAAAATCCACGTATCCCAAGAATCTATTCAATACCGAAGATCCACAAGGATCCCAACAGACCACCTGGACGCCCCATTGTTTTGGGATTGATGGTGTTTTAGAACCACTTTTTAAATGGCTAGATCACCTATTCCAGAGACCTGTTGGTGAACTGCATACTTGCATCAAAGACACCCAAACATTAATCAGCAAAATAACCAAGTTGGAATATAGTGAACCCAAACCAATTCTCATTAACAGGGACGTACAAAGTTTATAAACCGTGATCCCACATGAAGCTGGGGTTGTAGCCAAACGCCAGGTCCTTATTCACTCCACTACCTACAAAGGTCCTGTTACGCTACTAGGGGTGATTTGGGTTGGAACTCAACTGCAGCTTGTAAACTTCCTAATTACAATAGTTAAGAAATGGAGAATCCTTAAGTATTAATACTGTAGCTTTAAGAAAGAGAGAATCACTGGTAACTTGATTCAACCGAAGTTTTAATAAGTGTTAAACTTAAATGAATTGCATTTAGGCAATAATCCAATAAGAAGAAGTGCAAGTAATCAACAACACAAAGTTCATTATTAAGTATTTCTTCAGAGATCCATTAAGTAACATTCTTTAAGTTCATGAGAATAATATTCAATAGGAACAATAATCAAGTAGCTAAGAATATTTGCAAAGCAAGAACAGTTCATAGTGAATAAGCATGATGGGAGTTGTCCTTCATGTAATTAGTAGCTTTAAGCACTGAAATTATTTGCAAAGCAAGAAACAGTTCATAGTAATTAAGCATTATGGGAGTTGTCCTTCATGTTAAGCATGATGGGAGTTGTCCTTCATGAGATTAGCTGTTTGTATCAATGAAGATTAGAGTAAGCAAGCGATAGTTCATTAATAAATTATATTGTAGACAAATAGCTGAAAGATATACTTAAGGTTTATATGGGTAGTCCTCCAATAGTCCAGACATATGGTCCACTTTTAAAGTAGCAAAGTATCCGTTCTCCTGTAATCCTTTATGGCATGTAGCAATCCTTGCATTTGCTCAAAGGCTGGAACGGCTTGTCTCAGCTTGTGGAGAGGTAAGTCTGGTGGAAGTAGTTCCCAGTAGCGAAGCCTGTGGAGCCCGCGGTCTCGCGGAGGCAGCTCACACGTTAGCTCAAACAATCAATCACTAAGCACCCTCTCTCTGGCCCAGACTCCCTAAATACCGTCAGAGCTGTGTCAGAGGGGGGCGGGGTCCGGCTCCTCACAGCTGAGTGCCGAACCCGGAAGGCTTACTCCATGACAGGATCCCCCACCTAAGGAGCACTCTCCGTGTGCTATTACCTAGGTTTATGAGGGTATCTCCTGTGAAAGGCAGTAATCATCTTTGATGCATGTATTTCAGAGGAATCCTCCCATGTGTTATCTTCTTCTCCATAACTCTTCCATTTAATAAGGTATTGTAAGTTACCTCTATGAAGTCTGGAGTTAAGAATTTTCTCTATTTCATATTCCGAATCTTCTTGTACTTCAATGGGGTCAGGCTTCCTCAACTGTTCCCTATGAAAGGGATCTGGGAGAAAAGATTTTAGGAGTGAAACATGAAAAACAGGATGCAATTTAAGTGATGGAGGAAGTTTCAATTTTACAGCATTTTCATTAACAATGGATTCAATTTGAAAAGGTCCAAGAAAAAGAGGACTTAGTTTCTTAGAAGGATGGTTAGTAGAAATATGTTTTGAAGATAGCCACACAGTGTCACCAATTTTATATTTAAGAGGAGCTCTCCTTTTAATATCATAATTATTTTTATATAACGACATAGAACTTTCAAGATTTTTCTTTAATTGCTTGAACAATGAAGACATTTCCATATTTTGAGAAGAAACCATTGGGTTAGAAGTTGTCTTGGGATCTTCGGGGAACAAGGAGGGATGGAATCCATAATTTGAAAAGAATGGCGTCATTTTGCTGCTTGTATGTATAGGCAAATTCAGCCATGGGTAACCAATTACTCCAGTCATCTTGTAAATACGTACAGTAACAACGAAGGTATTGTTCTAGACATTGATTGACTCATTCTGTTTGGCTATTTGTTTGTGGATGGTATGCTGAAGAAAGTTTACGGTGGATTTGAAGTGAAGAACACATTTCCTTCCAAAAATGTGAAGTAAATTGAGAACCTCTGTCTGAGATTATTTCTTCAGGAAATCCATGTAATTTGATAATATTGTCAATGAAAATTTTGGAAAGTTCAGAGGATAAGGGTAACTTTGTCAAAGGAATGAAATGTGACATTTTTTTTGAAACGGTCTACGACAACAAGAATGGAGGTGTTTTTTCCGAGAAGGAGGGAGTTCCACCATAAAGTCCATGGAAATAGACTGCCAAGTTCTTTCAGGTACTGGTAATCCAGTCATTAATCCATAAGGAAGGTGACGTTCCACTTTGGACCTTTGACATACTGGACAAGACTTAACATAGGCTTCTATGGTTTGGAGTTGTCGAGGCCACCAATATTGTCTAGTAGAGAGTTCAAGTGTATTTTTTTTATTACAGGATGTCCAGCAAGGGGAGAATCATGAATTAATTTTAAGAGGTTTTTTTGGAGTTTTGGAGGAATGTAAATTCTATTTTTGAAATAAAAGATTTCATCTTTTTTGAACAATTTAGGAGTAGAAGGTAGTTCAAGTTCCTTGTGAGATAATTGTTTCAGTTCATCCAATATAGTAGTTGTAAGTCCAATAATCTTATTGTTTGATAATATTGAAAAGGTTTTCTTTTCCGAAGAAGGATCTAATGGAATTCTGGAAAGAGCATCAGCTCCTTTGTTACGAGATCCAGGTCTTAATTTTTATTGACTTAAATGAAGTATAGGAATCTGTGGGAGACAATTATCCTCACAATATCCTGAATCAAAGGTGAGAGAGAAGGGAGTCCAACGAATGAAGGGGTTATGCGTTTGTAACCAGTTGATTCCTAAAATGATTGGAAAAAGAGGAGATTTTATTATATCAAAAACAAGAAATTCCGAATGGTTATCATTGACAATTGTCTTGATAGGAATAGTTTCATTTTTTATAGGACCAGAGGGAATTAAAGATCCAGCAATAACTCTGATGGAGACAAAAGATGCTTTTTTCACAAAAGGAATTTTATTGGTTTAAACAAACAAAGAATCTATGAATATCCCTGTAGCTCCAGAATCAATAATAGCTCCAGTCTTGATTCTTTCTTTGTCCCATTTTAATATTAAAGGTACAGCAAACTGATGAGAACAGGAAGAGGGAAGTGTTTTCAAAATTGAGGTATTAACTTTAAGCTTTCCTTCCTTAGAGCATTTTAGTAGAGGACATTCTTGTAAAAGATGTTCCTTAGAAGCACAGTACATACAGAGATTTAAATTTCTTCTTCTTGTTTTTTCTTCAATAGTTAAAGGTGCCCTAATAAACCCAACTTGCAGGGGTTTAGTAGACATGCGCAAAGGTGGATTGGGTTTTTTCCAAAATGAAGTAGAGAGAGCCTTTTCAGTTTTTCGTTCTCTGATTCTTCTATCTATACTGATAGAAAGTTGAATTAATGTATCAAGCGTTGGGGGAAGAATGGTTCTAGATAATTCATCTTTAACTGTTTCAGACAACCCTAAACGGAACTGATTACGTAGAGCTATATCATTCCATTGGGTTTCTGAAGCCCATCTTTTAAATTATTATGATCCTCATATAGTAGTGACATTGCTTCAACAAAATTATCCAAAGAATCCAAAATAGGGTCTTCATTTTCCAGAAATGTATGTGCCCAGGACATGGGTTCACCCCTTAAATAGGAAATCATTGAACAGACTTTAATCCTGTCTGTGGGGTACGCCCTAGGTTTAAGAGTGAACAACATTTTGCATTAATTCAAAAATTCTCTATATTTAGAGCGATCTCCATGAAATTTTTCAGGATTGCAGACAGCAGGGTCACTTGAAGAATGTGTAACTTTATTTTGCATTTCTCTAATATAAGAAAGAAGTCTCTCATTAGCAATTTGCAAATCCTGCATGCCTTGTGTGAGTATATCAACTCTATGGGTTAATGAAGTAATTTGGGAATTCCCTTCTGCTGGTTCCATTTTTTGGGCTTGGTGATTCGGGTTGGAACTCAACTGCAGCTTGTAAACTCCCTAATTACAATAGTGAAGAAATGGAGAATCCTTAAGTATTAATACTGTAGCTTTAAGAAAGAGAGAATCACTGGTAACTTGATTCAACCGAAGTTTTAATAAGTGTTAAACTTAAATTAATTGCATTTAGGCAATAATTCAATAAGAAGAAGTGCAAGTAATCAACAATACAAAGTTCATTATTTAGTATTTCTTCAGAGATGCATTAAGTAACATTCTTTAAGTTCTTGAGATTAATCTTCAATAGGAACAATAATCAAGTAGCTAAGAATATTTGCAAAGCAAGAACAGTTAATAGTGAATAAGCATGATGGGAGTTGTCCTTGATGAGATTAGTAGCTTGAAGCACTGAAAGTATTTGCAAAGCAAGAAACAGTTCATAGTGATTAAGCATGATGGGAGTTGTCCTTCATGAAATTAGTAGTTTGTAGCAATGAAGATTAGAGTAAGCAATCGATAGCTCATTAATAAATGATATTGTAGACAAATAGCTGAAAGATATACTTAAGGTTTATATGGGTAGTCCTCCAATAGTCCACTTGTAAAGTAGCAAAGTATCCGTTCTCCTGTAATCCTTTATGGCATGTAGCAATCCTTGCATTTGCTCAAAGGCTGGAACGGCTTGTCTCAGCTTGTGGAGAGGTAAGTCTGGCGGAAGTAGTTCCCAGTAGCTGAGCCTGTGGAGCCCGCGGTCTCGCGGAGGCAGCTCACACGTTAGCTCAAACAATCAATCACCAAGCACCCTCTCTCTGGTCCAGTCTCCCTAAATACCGTCAGAGCTGTGTCAGAGGGGGGCAGGGTCCGGTTCCTCACAGCTGAGTGCCGAACCCGGAAGTGTTACTCCATGACAGGTCCCCCCATTGAATTTGTTTTAGAACTTCTCCATTGACCTTACAAAATAACTATTTTCGCTTTGAAGATAGTTGGTATCTCCAGATAGCAGTTATATCAATGGGGCAGCCATGGCGCCGATGTATGAGAATGCATTCATGTTTGTGCACACAGCATTCAAAGTTACTATAGGTTTATTGATGACCAGCTGATAATATGGAATGGCACTATGGAAACAGCAAAAAATATGATAGATTATGTTAATCAACTTCATATGCCAATTAAGCTTACAGCAAATATTAGCATGGAACAAGTGCAATATTTGGATCTCCAGATCACGGTGGGATCTTCAAGTCTCCAATATTCTCTATACACTAAACGTACAGATCAAAATACACTTCTTCATTACCGAAGTGCACATCCCAGGGCCTTAAAGAACTCGCTCCCTCAGACACAATTTGTGAGAGTGATCAGGAATAATTCTAAAGTAGAAATTAGGGAAAAGCAGTTAGCTGAAATGATGGAAACGTTTTTATTAAGAGGATATGATCGACACATCCTGAATAATGTGCTATACGAAACACAGAGTGCACGCGCAGATATGGAGAAGAATGCCTCAGTGACACTTGTTTTTTCCTAGGATGTATCATCAATCAACCCCACAAGTCACATCGATTGTCCGGAAAAATTGGAAGATACTGTCAAGTGATGGCACGCTGCCTAAAGTCTTTATAGAATCGCCTTCAATATATTTAAAGAGGAACAGGAATTTAAAAGACTTATTGGTTCACACGGATCCAATTAAAAGTTACACACAACCGACGAGAGAACAGACAAGGGGATCAGTAAGGTGTCTGGGATGTGTCACTAGTGGTCATATGACACCAGCCAAAATATTAAGAGATCCACATAGCAATAAGGTCTACCACATAAGAGATACCATTACTTGCAAGACCACACATTTAATTTATAAACGTAAGTGTCCTTGTGGTCTTTCATATATTGGGAAGACCGAAACAGCTATATGTGAACGCATTAGGGGCCACAGGTCTAGTATCAGACTAGCCTATAGAGACTGTCATTTGGACAAGGCAGTAGCGAAGCATTTTTTAAAATACAAATACCCTTTGACAACGTTAAAGATTTTGGCTACTAAAGACCACATACCCGTACCAAAAAGAGGTGGTGAGCGTGGAAGAATGCTCTTAAATAAGGAAGCATATTGGATCCATGATTTAAATACAGTATCTCCAAAAGGACTTAACAAGACTATCTCTCCATTCATTCCTACAGTAATTAACCCCCTTTTATACTTGCATTGTTTTAATCGTTTTTGTTGATGGCATTTATTTTTGCAGACAGAAATATAACAATCCTACAATTATTAGAAACCTATGTATTGTTGGGTGATACTGGTAACATTTTAGTAATATGATACTCATAAGTTTTTAAAGAAAAATAAATAATGCAAATTTGGATATTTGCACTATTGATACCCACACTATTCATGTTTTGTATATGCATATAATCTGCAATTATAGCTTTTGTCAATACATTATGTCATTGTTGTCTTCGCTGTCAGTTTTATGCACACACCACAGTATTTCAATTATTTAAGAATTCAGCACCAAATCACTTTCTGTAAAGTAGTTTTTACAGTAGCACTTTGATTATCACTGAATCACTGTAGACACAATTGCACTTTAAATCATACTGCACTTTACAGTATATAGTACTGCCTCATTTAGATGTCTTTATAATCGTCCTATACACCCTGGTATTTGATCTAGTCACTTTGCACTTTATAATATATTAAGTCTCTTAGGTTTTTTATTTGGCGATCGCACCAAATACTGGAAGCTCACTTTAGTGTACACGTTCCCATAGAGATTCTAATTAAGCCGCATCGCTATGGCAACGACGGTGGCGTTACCACGCAATCACGTCACAATTAGGGGTATAGCTCTAATCATGCATGCGCATGGGATTCGGCAGGATGCCGGTCTGAACACATTGCCTGGGGTAAGTCAATATTCCTATTTATGTGTCATATATATTCACATTGTTTGTTATATGTATTTCTATGATCCTGAAGAAAGTCCATATGAGGGACTGAAACATTGATCCAGTTTTGTTACTTCTACCCCAACCCCGTCTCTTATGTCTGTTAGATAAACTAGATTTGCCACTGTATACTTTTCTTAGATTTAATGAATATATAGTTAAAGTCTTACAAAATGTTTCTTGGTTTCCACAGGTGAGTTTGATCCTGGTTTTGTCCAGTTCCGAGTGATAAACAACGAAAAAGCCCCCCTGGCATTGTGCCCAGGTGTCAAAGTCAAGGGATGCAATTCAGAGCATGTAAGTTTTTTTTGTTTTTTTCTACAACTATCTATATAAATAACAGAACATACGTTCTCAAATGACTTTTGAATGATTTAGAATCTGATCACACAAACAGGGTTATTCACTAAAATATGTGTGCAGTCAAGGTCAGTATAATTTGGTTAAAGTAACCAAGTGTCAGCCTAATTACATGATTTTGCTATTTCGTGACGAAAAGTCATGATTTTATGAAAGACATTTTTATTTTATGAAACCCTTTCTTTACTGTCCCGTGATGCACACTCTGGTGCGGCCCGCACCCCTCTTGTGACACCACTGTCTACACACACAGTTACAGTAAACAAATACGTATGCATCCCATGTTACACACAAACCAATAAAATTAAGTGCAAAATGACAACTACTATACCTGTGAGCAGGGGCGTATTAGCCGCGAGGCAAACAAGGCATTTGCCTTGGGCGGCATTTTCCAGGGGGCGGCAAAAAAAGCCGCCCCCAAATGCCCAAGGCAAATGTCTTGTTAGCCTTGCGGCTAACAGACATGCTGGGCTGCTGCTGGGCGGTCGGGCGGCGCTGGGGGGGCGAGGGAGCACTCCCCCTGAGCTGTCTGCTCAGCTCCCTCGCGCGCCGCACAGTGAGGCTGGGAGCCGGAATATGACGTCATATTCCGGCTCCGCCTCCCAGCCTCACTGTGCGGCGCGCGAGGGAGCTGAGCAGACAGCTCAGGGGGAGTGCTCCCTCGCCGCCCGCCCAGCAGCGCCACCCGACCGCCCAGCAGCCACTGGACCACCAGGGAAAAAAGAAGGCCCCCCCAGCATTCCCAAAGGTAAGGAGGCTGGGGGGGTTAAAGTAAAAAAAAAAGCCACTGGACCACCAGGGAAAAAAGAAGGCTCCCCCCAGCATTCCCAAAGGTAAGGAGGCTGGGGGGGTTAAAGTAAAAAAAAAAAAAAAAAGTGTTAATGTGAGTGTCTGTTAGTGAGTGTATGTGTGTCTGTTAGTGAGTGTATGTGTGTCTGTTAGTGAGTGTGAGTGTGTGTGTGTGTCTGTTAGTGAGTGTGAGTGTGTGTGTGTCTGTTAGTGAGTGTGTGTGTCTGTTAGTGAGTGTGTGTGTGTGTTAGTGAGTGTGTGTGTGTGTCTGTTAGTGAGTGTGAGTGTGTGTCTGTTAGTGAGTGTGAGTGTGTGTCTGTTAGTGAGTGAGTGTGTGTGTGTCTGTTAGTGAGTGAGTGTGTGTGTGTCTGTTAGTGAGTGAGTGTGTGTGTGTCTGTTAGTGAGTGAGTGTGTGTGTGTCTGTTAGCGAGTGCGTGTGTGTCTGTTAGCGAGTGTGTGTGTGTCTGTTAGCGAGTGTCTGTTAGCGAGTGTCTGTTAGCGAGTGTCTGTTAGCGAGTGTCTGTTAGCGAGTGTCTGTTAGCGAGTGTCTGTTAGCGAGTGTCTGTTACTGAGTGTGAGTTTGTCTATTAGTGTGTGTGTTTCTGTTAGCGAGTGTGTGTTTCTGTTAGCTAGTGTATGCGTATCTGTCAGTGAATGTGTGTGTGTGTGTTTAGAATGCGGGGCATGGGTAAAGGTTGGGTGGGGGTGGCGCGCGCGGGGGGGGGGGGGCGCCTGAGTTTTGTTCTGCCTAGGGCAGCACAAAACCAGGATACACCACTGCCTGTGAGTAATAATTATGAATAAACAAACCAAATCAGCTGCACTCTCTTTCATGTGTTACCTCACAATAACTCCCAAAACAGTGAAATCATGAATGAAATCAAAGAGAGGAATCTATAATCCTTAAATCCCCTTCACAAAAACTAAAAAAAAAAAAATACATACAACCTGTATAATAAAGTAGGAGAGGACAAGAGCGACTCCGCTTTTGGTGCTACCCCCTATCGGACAAGAGAGACTCCGCTTTTGGTGCTACCCCCTATCGGACAAGAGAGACTCCGCTTTTGGTGCTACCCCCTATCGGACAAGAGAGACTCCGCTTTTGGTGATCAAGCTGCCTTTAGACTATATCAGTATTGTACAAGCGCTGAATTGTTTCTGTTCTTATCTGTATAATAAAGTGCATAAATAGGGGGTTTAGAAGCCTTTCAAGATGCATCAGAGTTGGAAGTCACTAAAATGGTAATATAAACAGTGTGATACGGTATAAGACATCAATATAGAAGGATGGTTTGAAAATGCATTTACTTAGAAGGGTAGAGCCAAAATATATGGAATACAATAAAATCCAATGCATAGACTTCTACATTACATTTTTTTTCCAGTACTGTATTGGAGGTGGAGGATTCATGCCTGAACAGAGCCCCAGACAATGCGGAGATTTTGCAGGTCTGGATTGGGATGGCTATGGGACACGCACAGGGTGGAGCGCAAGCAAAGAAATCACTGATGCTGCTGTGCTGATCTTTTATTATTAATAGAATAGCAAAAGTTGTATAACCTGTTACCTAAAATATCTATTCACATCATAAAGCAAAAAAAATGTTTTTTAAATTAGAATATGTTTTAAGTACTGTAGCAGGACATAAGCTACAACCAACACCCCCAGCTTTAGGTTGAACTAGAATTTGCCACACATCTCATTGATTCTATGCCTGTGATATTTGTCATAATTCTCCATTTATTTTGATCAAATAAACATTAAATATTTGCAGCAGATTTTCCGTTGTGAATTGAACTTACTGATGTCTGTTTCTCCATACCATCGGAATAACTTATCTTTCTTTCATATTGATAGATGTGTAACGTGAACATTATGGAATATTTTAAAGGGACACTGTAGGCACCCAGACCACTTTAGCTTATTGAAGTTGTCTAGGAGCAGTGTCCTTATTGCATGTTTACATTCAGGGCCGGACTGGGGATACAAAGCAGCCCTGGAAAAAAAAAATCTATGCCAGCCCCATAAGTCATTGCGCCATATATTGTCGCATGTAATATGTAAGGCTATGTCTTGCCACCCCAGATGATTGAGTAATTGATTGAGTGATTGAGTAAAAAAAAAAAAAAATACACTCAGGGAGCACGGCGCATATAGGGTCCTTTTGGATACTTGCCGCATACCAGCTTCGTGCTACCGACCAAACGCTTCAAATACACTTACCCTTATACTTACGTGCGATCCTAGTTAATGATTGCGGGCTGTATTCGGCTATTTCATTCAAAGCACTGCTTTTCCCCGCATGTAGGCTGGTTTTACTGTTGGTATGTAATTTAGTCAATGTGTATGGCTGAATATCGCCACCTTGTGGCTATGTTCAATATGTGTTGATTTCATTCATTTAAATGTTTAACTTTCAATGAATTTTCAAATTGTACACTGTTTCAAAACTGAATTTAATTATCAGATGGGTTATAAACTGACTATCATTTTAACCTGCTACTCTTCACTTGCACGCCAGTAATAGACACGTCATTATTAAATCCTGTACTTTAATCTTTTAATTGTTTTATAAAAGAAGTCAGTAGTTAAAACCTCTCAAACATTATACTCGGATAATTAACTCTTTTAGGATGATGATGATGATGATAATAATAAGAAGAAGAATAGTAATAATAATAATAATTTCTATCAACCATTTCGTGTCAAACATTTTACCCCTCCGTTACTGCAAACTAGCAATTCATGGGGTATAAACGCTCGTTGGTTCAAATTGACTTTTCACTCACATGTTACCAGTTCCATTTAAAATAACTTACCGTATATATTCGAGTATAAGCCGAGTTTTTCAGCACATTTTTTGTGCTGAAAAAACGGAACTCGGCTTATACTCGAGTCAATAGTCTGTATTATGGCAATTTGCATTGCCATAATACAGACTGGGGGGAGAGGGGGCTGTCAGAGCTGTAACTTACCTCTCCTGCAGCTCCTGTCAGCTTCCTCCTCCTCCGCGCCCTCCGTTCAGCACCTCGGTCAGCTCCCAGTGTAAATCTCGCAAGAGCCGCGGCTCTCGCGAGACTTACAGTGTGAGCTGACAGAGGGAGCTGCACAGACGGCGCGGAGGAGGAGGAAGCTGACAGGAGCTGCAGGAAAGGTAAGTTACAGCTCTGACAGCCCCCTCTCCCCCCCACTGAACTACTAATGCCACTAGACCACCAGGGAAGGAGCCCCCCTCCCTGGCCAGCTAGCAAGCAGGGAGGGGGGACGAAAATAAGAATACAGATATTAATAATAATAATAAAAATTTAATAAAAGTATTAGTAATAATAATAATAATGAAAACATATTAAAAAATAATAAAACAAATAATAATTACAAAAAATAATATAACAAAAAAAAACAATTAGTATTAAAATAATAAAAAAAAAAAAAAAAAAAAATGCCCACCCCCACCAAGGCTCTGCATCACACACTCAAACACTGCATTCATACACACTGCACTAATACACACACACTGCATCACACACACACACACACAGCATTCATACACACTGCACTCATACACACACACTGCACTCATACACACACACTGCATTCATACACACACAGCATATAAATATTCAATTAATATAATTTTTTTAGGATCTAATTTTATTTAGAGATTTACCAGTAGTTGCTGCATTTCGCACCCTAGTCTAATACTCGAGTCAATAAGTTTTCCCAGTTTTTTGGGGTAAAATTAGGGGCCTCGGCTTATACTCGAGTATATACGGTATATGTTGTCAATCATATGTGGCATAGCCTGGTTGGTTTTGGCTTTATCACCACCTGGTGGTTGGCCAAAGCTCAAGCGGGTAAATGCTGCTAAAGGCTTAATATATCTGTGTGTATTTATATGTCGGTTCTTTACTCAGTACCTTCAATTGGGGTACTCAAAGTGCCCATGGTTAACTACGGACAGTTATTTACAGTCTCGCGGTTTTCGTATTTATAACTACATTATACAAGATTGTTTAAATGACGTTGTTTTATGTGATTCTCCCCTCCAAAAAAAATAAAAAAAACACTATATACGACACAGCGTACAAGTGGAACTTTTGACTAAAAGCAAATCGTTTTCCACGCATACGGTTATTATACAATTTTGTTGGAAAAAATAAAATAAATACATTTCCACGGCTGCTCCCAGGGATTAGGTGGTAATTTACATTTGTGAAATATTCTAGGTTCAAGTAAGAATTTGTTAACTACTTCAGTATACGTCAGACAAGTCATTTATCCGGTATGTATACGGGTCAAACACAAACAAGGTTACCCTTTAATTTCTCGCCAAATTAGGTAAAATCCCATAGGCCTCTTCGCCTAACAATCTAGTGGTCCCGCAAGGCATACCATCTACCGCTACGTTCAGAGGTTCAGGCCAATCGTCCCATTTCATAGTTAGAGCCTTGCATCAAGACATAGTTAGGGCCTCACCTGTCACGGCCAATCGTTATTACTCTGTTAACCGTCACCGAGAGGCCAACACCCCGCCACCCACCTCAGTGGCACAAAGGCCCCACAAGCCAAATTGAAGGTAGAGCCTCTCATAGCCACTTGGCAAGTAGTCAGGGCTTCACCTGTCACCAAACTAAGCTAGTTAATACAATTTCGCCAGTAGGCACTAGCCTAGTAAGCTGGGTCACTACCGTTCTATACGGTACTATACTAACCTTACCCATCTACCTCACTTCCTAGCATGTCTAACGAGTCTACACAAGGAGATGATTTGTCGGTGGCCAGCACCCCATTCAGATCAGGCTCACAGAGACTAACCGATCCACCAAGTCCAGCTTCCAGCTATCGTTCCTGGACTATCCCCAAGATCACCTCAGAACTTAAAAAGAGGAACATTCCTTTCCCAGCTACAGCCAGGAAAGCTGAACTGTTTAGATTGTTAAACATTACTGATGACAACGAAAGGCCAGGCCCTAGTACTGTTTTCAATGTGCAAAATAGCCTGGCAGAATTACACAATATGATGACCTCCCTTGTTTCCTCAGTAGCAACGATTAACAATAGGTTGGATAATCTGGAGTCAAACAATATCACAACCGTTCCAGAGGTTCTAGTGCCAGTAACTGAGCCCACACCTAACTTAGGTAAAGATAACCCTCTACCAACTAGTAGAGCCACTAATATCATTAACCCTATTCATCTCATTCCTCAGTCTCTAAGACGGGACATTATAGAGGGGAAGGACATAAACTTAGCATCACTACTGATTGCTTCACAAGACGTGGTAGAAAACAGGGCCTATACCTTCGAGGACCTGTCAGTAGTGATGAAATCTAGAGACCCTAGACTTAATAGGAAACTCAATATCCCCGAGTTTGTCCTCGCATTCGGCTTATACAGAGATGTGATCTGTACAGCTTTCCCACTACGGAGAGAGGAGCTTGACTTATACCTTCATAAAGTGATTGAGTTAGCATACAAGTACGGCGGCTACACATTTTATGACTATCACAAGTCATTTTCTTCAAGATCTGCAGCTTCTCTCTCCCAGTACAATACGATTACTGATTGGGCACAGCTAGACACAGAGTTGTTCCTGATGCATTTTGCAGGTCTTAAAACCCCGTCCTGCGCTATATGCTCATCTGCTGCTCATTCAGTTAACTTCTGTCCTGAAAACGTGGCTACCCCTTCTACCAGTAGCGCAAATTCTGGTTATCAATCTTACACATCACAGAGGGAAGTGAGAGACAAACTGGGTAGGCCTATTGTTTTTCTAGGTAAAGCACAAGTCTGCAACAATTTTAATGCAGGTGGTTGCAGTTATAGTGCGTGTAGGCTGTTACACGTATGCTCAATATGTTTTAGAGCACATGCCAAAACAATGTGCCCCAACAGACTGTACCCTAACAAATCTTCCACGCCAATAAACGTACCTAAGTTGCAACGCTACCTGTCTAAGCATCCTTCTGTTCATTTGGTTGATTTTCTCACGGCAGAGTTTACTAATGGGTTCCACACAGGGTTCGTGTCACTACCCACAGGGGTTTTAGAATGCCCCAACTTACAGTCGGCACTCACAGACCCAGACAGTATACGAGAACTGTTACACAAAGAAATCTCAAATGGTTTTATGATAGGCCCATTCTCTACCCCTCCTTTCACTTCCTGGAGGACAAACCCACGAGGTATCGCCACAGGCAAATATAACAACAAAAAGCGACTGATTATTGACTTCTCCACTCCACACTCGTCCCCAACTCCTAGCCTTAATGCTCTGATTCCTTCAGATGACTTTTCCCTGCAATACGCCAGAATTGACGATGCCATCCAAGCAATAATTCATGCCGGGAGGGCGGCTTGGTTAAGTAAATCAGATATCACAAACGCGTTTAAACTGCTTCCCATCCACCAGTCACTCTGGCATCTGCACGGAGTTAAGTGGGAAGGAAGCTACTATTTCGCCACGAGACTGACCTTCGGGTCCAAAAGTAGCCCCAAGTTATTTGATATATTTGCCGAAACTTTAACCTGGCTCCTACTCAACTCATGCAGATGTCCAGTAGTCATTCACTACTTAGACGACTTCCTCACCATCGAACCTCACCAACACACACCCCACAGCCTAGAGCACATGCTCACTCTTTCCAAAGACTTAGGAGTACCCGTTGCACAAGACAAAACTGAAGGTCCCAACACAGCGATCACATTCCTTGGTATTACACTCGATTCAGTTTCTATGCAAACCAGCCTGCCTCAAGAGAAAGTAGACCGGATACTTTCTTACATAAACACTTGCACGTCACAAGGCACTTGCACTAGGAAACAACTACGATCACTACTCGGTTCACTAAACTTTGCTATGAGAATTATTCCTCAGGGTAGATCCTTCATTTCCAGAATCCTCTCTCTGTTACACGGCCTACCCGACGACGATTCCACGACTTCCCTTAACGATTCAGCTAGAGCTGATCTTCAAATGTGGCAGCTATTCTTATCTTCTTGGAATGGCAGGTCGCTATTTGTTCCACCCATATCTGACAATTCCCCTGTAATTTGGACCGATGCTTCAGGGGCGTTAGGGTATGCAGCCATTTTCGGTGATGAGTGGCTATATGACTCTTGGCCAGTTGAGACCACCTCTCTCGAAAATTTCAATAACACTTCCGCTCTTTTTGAAATGTATCCTATTGTAGCAGCCGCACACGTCTGGGGTAAAGAATGGAGTGGTCAGTCAGTCAGATGTTTTTCGGATAACATAGCTACCCGTGATATAGTTAACAAAGGCCGCTCTCAGTCACTAACAATTATGAAATTAATTAGGAGACTGACCTGGGGGTTTCACGTCCCGGGGGTTCAGAATAACGCTGCTGATGCTCTTTCATGCTTAAATTTGCAGGAATTTTTCAAGTATCACCCATCAGCAAACCCGCAACCCAGGGCATCTCCAAGCTTCACAGAACTAATTATGATATAAGTTCTCTTTTACAGCATAGTAGATTTCTCGCTCAAGCAGGCCTGTACACTAACACAAGGTAAGCCTACTCTAGAGCTTACAAATTGTTTAAAGATTTTGTTTGTGATTATCACATAATAAAGGTTTTTTCTGTTGAAACTGTTTTTGCATTCACATCTTTTTGCCATATATCTCTTAAATAAGCATATAACACTATCAAACTCTACTTAACAGGCATACAACACTACATGTTAACCAGCCATCCCAACAAAACTCCATTTCTAACGTCTTACCCAGTTAAAAGCATATTAAGAGGTGTTCACAGATTATCAGCACACAATCCCATCAAGAGACTTCCCATAGACAGTAAACTATTTAAAAGTATATCCGATATTCTCGACTAGTGTTGTCGCGAACCGGAAATTTTCGGTTCGCGAACGGCGAACGCGAACTTCCGCAAATGTTCGCGAACCGGCGAACCGCCATTGACTTCAATGGGCAGGCGAATTTTAAAACCAACAGGGACTCTTTCTGGCCACAAAAGTGATGGAAAAGTTGTTTCAAGGGGACTAACACCTGGACTGTGGCATGCCGGAGGGGGATCCATGGCAAAACTCCCATGGAAAATTGCACAGTTGATGCAGAGTCTGCTTTTAATCCATAAAGGGCAGAAATCACCTAACATTGACACCTGTCCTCAAAGCCCTGCCCTGATACACACTGGCACAGAGCAGAATAGAGACTGTTCACCGTCCTCAGAGACCATGATACACACTGACACAAAGTAGAATAGAGACTGTTCCCCCAACATAGGATCACTTGGCAGATATGGCGGGGTCGTGGGAGGGGGAGGATGACTTTCACCTCTTCCCCTGTTACATTCCCGTTGTGCTATGACATCACCCTTATACGCTGTGTAAAGCATACTATTTAATTTGATCAGCATGGCCACTTGAGTTTTTATAGTTTTCACGCTGCTTGTAGTTTATATATGGTTCACAAAAATCAAACAAACGATAAAGTAAACATGTAAGGATTCAGAATATTCTTTCAAACCCTTACACATTGTGTGTACGTATTTGTCACGTCTAAACATTTGTTATGAAGGAACACAACTGCAGATTTCTTATAGTTTGAATATTTATTATAAAAAGTAAAAGGTATTGACTTTAAGTCCAATTACAGGTACTGTAGCTTTAATTAGTAAACGATAACTGAAGTCCACAATTACAGGCACTGTAGCTTTAAGTAGTAAACGATAACTGAAGTCCACAATTATAGGCACTGTAGCTTTAAGTAGTAAACGATAACTGAAGTCCACAATTATAGGCACTGTAGTTTTAAGTAGTAAACGATAACTGAAGTCCACAATTATAGGCACTGTAGCTTTAAGTAGTAAACGGTAGTAATTAGCAGACACTGAATCAGAAAAGAGTTTCTTAGTAGTATTAATGAATTAGGTGATAAGAAGTTACAATAGCTGTTCCATAGACTTTAACTGAAGCAAGACAGATGCAGCTAACTGAGATAAAGTATGAGTTGAAGTTAGCTGTAACGGGTTTGTTTTATCGAAGGACTTTGGAGACAGGAAATAACAGCTTTGAGATGCAACGCTTATCACAGAGGTTTTACTTAGCTTCCGGCACATAGAACACTGATTCCCGAGATCTCCTCAGAGGCGGTTATCCTGGATGGAGAGAGTTCAGCTTTAGTCGTAGATGAGGAGAGGTGAAGGGAACTTGAAGTCTTCCAGTCCGGTCCGGTAACAGAGGGCTTTCACAACGATGTTGTAGCCGGTTCGTGAGTACGGAACGTAGTTCAATAATCCAGGGTCGATCAGCTGGTGTGGTCGGATTAAATAGGGAGACCGTGTCATAAAGGGGTGTGGCTAAGCTCCGTGGAACCAGGAAGTAAGAGGATACCATAGTTAAGGCATGACAGTATTTTTTGTCTTAAGTTTGTGGCTTTAACCCCTTAAGGACACATGACATGTCTGACATGTCATGATTCCCTTTTATTCCAGAAGTTTGGTCCTTAAGGGGTTAAAGAGGTTTACGTTGATTCTATGATGTGCATAACATGTTCTTGTAAATGTTTGTTAAATTTTTCCTGGAATTGTAATTTTTGAATCTGAATAAAGATAGTCAAATCCCTGATACACACTGACACAGAGCAGAATAGGGACTGTTCCCCCTACATAGGGTCACTTGGCAGATATGGATTGACACCTATCCTAATGATCCCTGATACACACTGACACAGAGCAGAATAGAGACTGTTCCCCCTACATAGGGTCACTTGGCAGATATGGATTGACACCTGTCCTCAAAACCCCTGATACACACTGACACAGAGCAGAATAGGGACTGTTCCTCCTACATAGGGTCACTTGGCAGATATGGATTGACACCTGTCCTCAAAACCCCTGATACACACTGACACAGAGCAGAATAGGGACTGTTCCCCCTACATAGGGTCACTTGGCAGATATGGATTGACACCTGTCCTCAAAACCCCTGATACACACTGACACAGAGCAGAATAGAGACTGTTCCCTGTCCACAGAGACCATGATACACACTGACACAGAGCAGAATAGAGACTGTTCCCTGTCCACAGAGTCCATGATACACACTGACACAGAGCAGAATAGAGACTGTTCCCCGTCCACAGAGACCATGATACACACTGACACAGAGCAGAATAGAGACTGTTCCCCGTCCACAGAGACCATGATACACACTGACACAGAGCAGAATAGAGACTGTTCCCTGTCCACAGAGTCCATGATACACACTGACACCGAGCAGAATAGAGACTGTTCCCCGTCCACAGAGACCATGATACACACTGACACAGAGCAGAATAGAGACTGTTCCCCCTACATAGGGTCACTTGGCAGGTATGGATTGACACCTGTCCTCAAAGCCCCTGATACACACTGGGGGGAGCTACTGTCCTCCACAACCCCTGCGCGGTGGGTGGGGGCCATAAATCACAATGGGGGGTCCTACTGTCCTCCCCCCCTCGGCCCCCACCCCTGCGCGGTGGGTGCGGGCCATAAATCACAATGGGGGGGCCTACTTCTCTCCCCCCAGGCCCCCATCCCTGCGCGGTGGGTGGGGGGCATAAATCACAATGGGACGGACCTACTGATAGGAGTGGAGTATTGTTCATATCAGTTTAATACCTTCCGCGTCTCCTATCAGTGGACGTGTATATGGCAGCCATTTTAGGAACCGCACACCTGGGACCCGAGCAAGGTCACCTCGTTCAAGCTGCTCTAGTTCCTTGATGAGCCAGCTGCCCGTGAGTTAACATGTCCCGTGGAGAAGCACTCTGTCCTGTAAAGCCTCACCACAAAAAAATTAAATAAATAACAGCACTCGGAGTGGTGAGTTTAGTAAATGTTCATATCAGTTTAATACCTTCCGCGTCTCCTATCAGTGGACGTGTATATGGCAGCCATTTTAGGAACCGCACACCTGGGACCCGAGCAAGGTCACCTCTTTCAACAGGCGACATGATTTGGCCCTGTAAAACTATCCTGGATATTCTCTACAATTTCTATGGATATGGCATTGATTTATGTAACAGGGAGATGGAAGAAGATGCTTGGTCGGTCCTCTTACTTGAAATTTGGGGCACTGCGCGGGCAAGCTAATGTGCCACCAGATAGGAGTGGTGAGTTTAGTATTGTTCATATCAGTTTAATACCTTCCGCGTCTCCTATCAGAGGACATGTATATGGCAGCCATTTTAGGAACCGCACACCTGGGACCCGAGCAAGGTCACCTCTTTCAACAGGCGACATGATTTGGCCCTGTAAAACTATCCTGGATATTCTCTACAATTTCTATGGATATGGCATTGATTTATGTAACAGGGAGATGGAAGAAGATGCTTGGTCGGTCCTCTTACTTGAAATTTGGGGCACTGCGCGGGCAAGCTAATGTGCCACCAGATAGGAGTGGTGAGTTTAGTATTGTTCATATCAGTTTAATACCTTCCGCGTATCCTATCAGTGGACGTGTAAATGGCAGAGATTTTTAATTGTTGAATCACCTCCCCTTTTTAGGCCAAGGTGGGAAGATGCTTAGACCACTGGTATATTGGTGCCATCTTGGAGGATTTTTTTTTGGTTTGGTTTTTGAAGCCACAGTGCTGCACCAGTGGGCCTAAAAATTAGGCATGTAGAGATGCCTGAAAAATTTGGTATTGTTGCAGCCGCTGCTGTAGCAGCGGCCAGAAAAATTGATGTTTGTTTCACAGGCAGAAAGTGCCCTAAAACATGGCGGCTTGAACCCTAGTTGGTGGCGGATAAGTCACGCAAGTCAAACGTCATTCAGAGCTAAAATACAGCAGCGTGTGGACCATTTTTAGCCCAAGGCAGCTCATCTCATCAGGCCTTTTTTAATCGAATGTATCGCCCAGTGTCAGTCCCTTCGGGATCCATCCCTCATTCATCTTAATAAAGGTGAGGTAATCTAGACTTTTTTGACCTAGGCGACTTCTCTTCTCAGTGACAATACCTCCTGCTGCACTGAAGGTCCTTTCTGACAGGACACTTGAAGCGGGGCAGGCCAGAAGTTCTATCGCAAATTGGGATAGCTCAGGCCACAGGTCAAGCCTGCACACCCAGTAGTGAAGGGGTTCATTGCTCCTCAGAGTGTCGATATCTGCAGTTAAGGCGAGGTAGTCTGCTACCTGTCGGTCGAGTCGCTCTCTGAGGGTGGATCCCGAAGGGCTGTGGCGATGCATAGGACTTAAAAAGGTCCGCATGTCCTCCATCAACAACACGTCTTTAAAGCGTCCTGTCCTTGCCGGCGTGGTCGTGGGAGGAGGAGGAGGAGGAGGACTTCCACCTCTCCCCCTGTTAGATTCCCGTTGTGCTGTGACATCACCCTTATACGCTGTGTAAAGCATACTTTTTAATTTATTTTGCAAATGCTGCATCCTTTCCGACTTGTTGTAATTCGGTAACATTTCCGCCACTTTCTGCTTATACCGGGGGTCTAGTAGCGTGGACACCCAGTACAGGTCGTTCTCCTTCAGCCTTTTTATACGAGGGTCCCTCAACAGGCAGGACAGCATGAAAGACCCCATTTGCACAAGGTTGGATGCCGAGCTACTCATTTCCCGTTCCTCCTCCTCACTGATGTCATTGAAGGTATGTTCTTCCCCCCAGCCACGTACAACACCACGGGTACCAGATAGGTGACAACGAGCACCCTGGGATGCCTGTTGTGTTTGGTCTTGCTCCTCCTCCTCCTCCTCAAAGCTACAATCCTCCTCTGACTCCTCTTCCTCACATTCCTCTTCCAGCGTTGCCGCAGGTCCAGCAAGCGATGCTGATAAGGCTGTTTCTGGTGGTGATGGTGACCACAACCCTTCCTCGTCCTCTTCACGCTCATCTACAGCCTGATCCAGCACTCTTCGCAGGGCACGCTCCAGGAAGAAAACAAATGGTATGATGTCGCTGATGGTGCCTTCGTTGCGACTGACTAGGTTTGTCACCTCCTCAAAAGGACGCATGAGCCTACAGGCATTGCGCATGAGCGTCCAGTAACGTGGCAAAAAAATTCCCAGCTCCCCAGAGGCTGTCCTAGCACCCCGGTCATACAAATATTCATTAACAGCTTTTTCTTGTTGGAGCAGGCGGTCGAACATTAGGAGTGTTGAATTCCAACGTGTAGGGCTGTCGCAAATCAAGCGCCTCACTGGCATGTTGTTTCGCCGCTGGATATCGGCAAAGTGAGCCATGGCCGTGTAGGAATGCCTGAAATGGCCACACACCTTCCTGGCCTGCTTCAGGACGTCCTGTAAGCCTGTGTACTTATGCACAAATCGTTGTACGATCAGATTACACACATGTGCCATGCACGGCACATGTGTCAACTTGCCCAACTTCAATGCCGCTATCAAATTTTTTCCGTTGTCACACACCACTTTGCCGATATCCAGTTGCTGCGGAGTCAGCCACTTTTCCACCTGTGCGTTCAGGGCGGACAGGAGTGCTTGTCCGGTGTGACTCTCTGCTTTCAAGCAAGTCAAACCCAAGACGGCGTGACACTGCCGTATCCGGGATGTGGAATAGTACCTGGGGAGCTGGGGGGGTGCCGTTGATGTGGAGCAAGACGCAGCAGCACAAGAGGACTCAGCCAAGGAGGTTATGGAAGAGGATGGAGTAGGAGGAGTAGAGGAGGTGGCAGCAGGACTGCCTGCAATTCGTGGCGGTGTCACCAACTCCTCTGCAATGCCACGCATTCCTTGCTTGTCAGCCGTCAGCAGGTTTACCCAATGCGCAGTGTAGGTGATATACCTGCCCTGACCATGCTTTGCAGACCAGGTATCAGTGGTCAGATGGACCCTTGCCCCAACGCTGTGTGCCAGACATGCCATGACTTCCTTTTGCACAATCGAGTACAAGTTGGGGATTGCCTTTTGTGAAAAGAAATTCCGGCCGGGTACCTTCCACTGCGGTGTCCCAATAGCTACAAATTTTTTGAACGCCTCAGACTCAACCAGATTGTATGGTAAAAGCTGGCGGGCTAATAGTTCGGACAAGCCAGCTGTCAGACGCTGGGCAAGGGGGTGACTTGGTGACATTGGCTTCTTACGCTCAAACATGTCCTTGACAGACACATGACTGTGGGCAGATGAGCGGGAACTGCTCAAGGCGGGAGACGGAGTGGCGGATGGTTGAGAGGGGGCAAGAAGGACAGCAGCGGTTGACGTGGCTGAAGATGCTAGACCAGGAGGAGGATGGCGACTTAGAGTAGGCGTGCTGCTTGTACTCATGTGTTGATCCCATAGGCGTTTGTGATGTGAGATCATGTGCCTACGCAAAGCAGTTGTACCTAGGTGGGTGTTGGACCTCCCACGACTCAGTTTCCTTTGGCACAGGTTGCAAATGGCATCGCTGTTGTCCGAGGCAGACACACAAAAAAATGCCACACTGCTGAGCTCTGCAATGACGGTATTCTGGTGGTGGACACAGCATGCGTTGATTGGCGTGCTGTCGGGCTGACCCCGGGTGCCAATGCATGCTGTCTGACTGTGCCACTAGCTCCTTGCGACGACCCCCCCCTGATTCCAACTCGTCTCCTCCTCCTCTCTGTCTCCCCATCTGAACTTTCGCCCTGTTCTTCTTCTTGCCGAGCGGGCACCCACGTGACATCCATGGACGCATCGTCATCATCAACCGCTTCGCTTGTATCTGACAACTCAGAAAAGGAAGCAGCAGCGGGTACAACATCATCATCATCACACCGTACCTCCATGTGTTTAATGCTGCCTGCCTGAGACATATCCCTGTTATCTACATCCTCTAGCAATAATGGTTGCGCATCACTCATTTCTTCAAACGGGTGTGTGAATAACTCCTCTGACATACCAAGTAAAGCGGCTGTGGTGCTAGTTTTGGTGGTGGCGGCAGGCGGGTGAGTGGTATCTTGAGAGGTGCCTGAAGCTAAGCTGGAGGAGGATGGTGCGTCAAGGTTCCGAGCGGAGGCTGTACAAGATTGGGTCTCCTGTGTTAGCCAGTCAACTATGTCCTCAGAACTTTTCAAGTTCAGGGTACGTGGCTTCTGAAAACTGGGCATTATTCTAGGGCAAAAGGGAATCACAGCACCACGACCACGACAGCCCCTGCGGGGTGGCCTGCCTCTGCCTGTCATTTTTTGGGGGATTAGTGGTACTATGCGTGCAAGCTACTGTGAGACCAGATATGATTGGCAATGTGAACTGTAACAGTTCTGCAGAGCACACACTGTAGGCCTGACACACCCGCTTGAAGACAAGTAACTGCTATTCAATCTATAACAGTGAAAAACAAATTTTCTTTGTAAAAGCACAGTATAGAGACACCAGATATGATTGGCAATGTGCACTTGAACAGTTCTGCAGAGCACACACTGTAGGCCTGACACACCCGCTTGAAGGCAAGTAACTGCTATTCAATCTATAACAGTGAAAAAAAAAAATTTGGTTTTAAAAGCACGCTATAGAGACACCAGATATGAGTGCCAACTGTCAAAGTACGCTGGCAGGGTTGTGCAGGGCACACGCTGAAGGAGGGCCTGACAGAGCCGCTTGAAGGACACTGACTGGCTGCTATTAGCTTACACTAGAAACCTTTTTTCTTTGTAAAAGCACGCTATAGAGACACCAGATATGATTGGCAATGTGCACTGGAACAGTTCTGGAGAGCACACGCTGAAGGAAGGACTGACAGAGCCGCTTGAAGGACACTGACTGGCTGCTATTAGCTTACACTAGAAACCTTTTTTCTTTGTAAAAGCACGCTATAGAGACACCAGATATGATTGGCAACTGTCAAAGCACGCTGGCACAGTTCTGCAGAGCACACGCTGAAGGAAGGACTGACAGAGCCGCTTGAAGGACACTGACTGGCTGCTATTAGCTTACACTGGAAACCTTTTTTCTTTGTAAAAGCACGCTAAAGAGACACCAGATATGATTGGCAACTGTCAAAGCACGCTGGCACAGGTCTGCAGAGCACACGCTGAAGTAGGCCTGACACCCAGACGCTTGCAGACAACTAACTGCTCTTCTATTACAGTGAAAAAAAATTATTTCTTTTAAATGTAAAGCTTAACCTATTGTAAAAACAGATATGAGTGGTGGCACTGACTGTGCAAATGGGCAAGGCATCCAACCTGACACAGAAGCTGGCAGGCAGGCAACTGCTCTTCTATTACAGTGAAAAAAAATTATTTCTTTTAAATGTAAAGCTTAACCTATTGTTAAAACAGATATGAGTGGTGGCACTGACTGTGCAAATGGGCAAGGCATCCAACCTGACACAGAAGCTGGCAGGCAGGCAACTGCTCTTCTATTACAGTGAAAAAAAATTATTTCTTTTAAATGTAAAGCTTAACCTATTGTTAAAACAGATATGAGTGGTGGCACTGACTGTGCAAATGGGCAAGGCATCCAACCTGACACAGAAGCTGGCAGGCAGGCAACTGCTCTTCTATTACAGTGAAAAAAAATTATTTCTTTTAAATGTAAAGCTTAACCTATTGTAAAAACAGATATGAGTGGTGGCACTGGGCAAGTAGGCACAGTATCCAATGTGAACCTCACACAGAAGCTGGCAGGCAGGCACCTGCAATTACATTACACAGGGAAAAAAAAAAAAAAAAAAAGCAGCCTGATGTTATAGCCCTAAAAAGGGCTTTTTGGGGTGCTGTCCTTACAGCAGAGATCAGAGGAGTCCTTCAGGATTGTAGTGGACACTGAATACCCTAGCCTAGCTATCAATTTCCCTATCTAATCAGCAGCAGCTAAACTTTCCCTCCTCTCACTAAGCATGCAGCTTCAGAATGAATCGAAAATGGATGCTGGGAGGGAGGTTGGAGGGTGTGGAAGGGAGGGAGTGCTGCTGATTGGCTGGAATGTGTCTGCTGACCGAGAGGCACAGGGTCAAAGTTTGCCCAATGATGACGAATAGGGGGCGGATCGAACTGCGCATGTGTCCGCCCGCCGTGGCGAACGCGAACACGCTAAGTTCGCCGGGAACTGTTCGCCGGCGGACAGTTCGGTACATCACTATTCTCGACACAACCCCTTTTGAACACACCACAAACCTAATTATAAAATCGGCAGCTTACTTGGCTTTCTATGGGTTTTTGAGACCTAAAGAGTTCTCGGTGGAAAAAGCAACCGATTCTAAATTTTGCCTCCAAAAGAAACACCTACACAAAGAACAAGACCACTATATCCTATCTATTTCCCATACCAAAACAAGCCGAACAGGTCCTCCGGTAGAAATTAAATACTATCCTACCTTTACCAAATGATGTCCTGTACTAATTTTAGATAGACTAGTGATGTCCCAAATCACTTCCAGCCCAGCTTGTCCACTGTTGGCCATTCAAGGGAAGCCCCTAACAACCAAACAATTTATGTATTACATTCGTACTTTATTACTCAGGCTTGGACATAACCCACACGCATTCACGGGTCATTCCTTTCGCATTGGTGCAGCTTCAGCTGCCTCAGGTAACCACGTACCGACACACATCATTAAAAACATGGGAAGAGTCTATGGTCTGATCATAGTCTCATTCTAATAGATTTTGGCAAGAGATCTTCTAGGGTGCGTACTACTTGGAGACTGAATGATGCTCTTATCAATGATACGAAAAATAAGGAAGAATTAATCCAATTATTAAAATTCTTTTGGTTAGAAAACAGCTCCTCTGATACATCGCCGGCAAATAACTGGTGTACACACAAATCAGTTATGCGAGGCTATCTAATTAAATTAGCCCATATAACGAGGTCTATGAAGGGTAAGACCCTATCTGATCTGTATATCGAGTTCTATAACTTGTCTAAGTTAAATAAACAAAATCCATCTGCAGAAATGAAAACTAAAATAAATGATGTACAAAAACTAATTAATTTAAAAGTGGAAGAAAAAATTAAATTAAATATTTACAAACTAAGATTAAAAAACTATTGTACAGGTAATAGAGCTAATAAAAATTTGTCAAAAAGACTACAAAATTATCACGCGAAAAATCGAGTAGAACAACTGATAGATGGCCAAAAGGTCTATTCAACACCCGCTGCAATAGGGGAGAGATTCAATCAATTTTATGAAGATCTATATAACCTCAAAATGTCCCCTAATCTAATGGATATTCAAAACTATTTAGCGGACACGCAGATCCCAAAAGTTTCAGCGCATGATCTATTAATTTTAAACAGGATTATTTCGGCCGATGAAGTTAAATTCCAAATAAATAGACTCCCTATTAATAAAACACCAGGCCCTGACGGTTTTACGAATTTATATTATAAACAGATGCAGTCCTTATTAATCAATCCTTTAACAGACATGTTTAATCAAATAGCTCTAAACAAATTTTTTCCAACTGAATTACTACAGGCTAATATTATTCCGATATTGAAACCTGATAAAATTAGTAACAACCCTAGTAATTATAGACCTATAGCTTTGATTAATGTGGATATGAAGATCTATGCGGCCATAATTGCTGACAGAATAAAGACTATTATTGCGACATTGATCCATCCAGATCAGATAGGGTTTGTCCCGGGTAGGCAGGCATCAAACAATACTAGAAGAATAATTGACACTCTAGACTGGGCCAACAGATATCGGATTCCCTTCCTGGCCCTGTCATTAGATGCCGAAAAAGCATTTGACAGGGTCGGGTGGGGTTATCTTAGCGAACTTCTTATTGCATTTGGGTTCACTGGATGGATACACGACGCCATCATGGCTCTGTATTCCTCCCCCACTGCGAGAACGGTAGGACCAAATATCACAGCAGGGTGGTTTGCACTTAAAAACGGTACACGACAAGGATGTCCTCTTTCCCCCTGCTGTATATCTTGTCTATTGAGCCCTTGGCAATCAATATTAGGAATAATCCTTTGATCCAAGGTGTCCATACGAATTCGATGGACGCTAAAATATCATTATACGCGGACGATGCGTTACTCACTCTTACATCCCCAGAGTCTTCTCTAAAATTTTTAATGATCGAAATTAATAAATATTCTACAATTTCGAACTTTAAGCTAAATATAACCAAATCCACAGTAATGTATGTGAATATGAACAACGACCTGGTAAACACTTTAGCCCACGCCTATAAATTTGTATGGACAGACTTGGAATTAAATTATCTAGGACTATATATAACTACCAAAGTGACAGCTATAATGGAGAGGAATATAATGTTCCTTATGAGAAATATGAATCTCAAACTAAAAAGATGGAAAAATTTAGAAACTTCCTGGCAAGGCAAAATAAATATTATTAATGCGTATATATTGCCTAAATGGCTATACTTATTTTCTATGATTCCACTCAAAGTCCCTGGGCCCTGGCTGGCTATGATTCAATCCAGTTTCAATAATTTTATCTGGAATAATAAAAAACCTAGAATTGCTCAAAGGATATTAACTAGAAAACTGTCTAACGGGGGTTTAAACTTTCCTAGTATTACCTACAGTTATCATGCTAATATCATTAGACATATCTACCTCCTTCAGGACCCTGAGCAGGTCTTAGAACCATGGTATAATATTGAATCTGAAATGGTCCAAACAGACAGACTGCAACACTCGATGTGGATAGTTACAAAGAACTCTCTAATGAATTTGTTTAAGAACTCAACGATACTATTCCAAATTCTAGAAGAGTGGTTATTAATTAAGAAAAAACTAGCCCTAGGAAATATGATATCCAAATCATGCACATTAGACATACTGCAAATTCTTATAGAAGATCTCTCTTTAAAGAACTGGGCTAACGCTGATAGAATAAAGTTTTCACAAATTATGCAAGGAGATAATATTTTGCCATTTCAGAGCATTAGTGATATTTTCCACATTCCACGCAGGGAAATTTTTACTTATCTACGGATAAAAAACTATATTCATAAAAATGTGCTCAAATCGTCTTCTATCTATGCGAAAAAGTTGGAAGTTATATTTAAGTCTCAACCCATTAAAAAAAGCATGGCTGTCGCCTTATCAATGCTGGAACTTCTTAAAGAGTCCCCATATAGTTTGATTAAGAAGTGGGAACAAGATTTAGAACTACAAATTTCTTTAGACGATTGGAATTCCTCTTTAACTCGGGTGAATAAATATATCCATTGTCTGAACCTGTCGGAATGCCACTTCAAAGTTCTCTATAGATGGTATTATACACCTGCTAGACTAGCTAAAATGTTTCACTCTTCTGATCCAACTTGTTGGAGATGTGGTAGCCATTTAGGTACGTACATACATATCTGGTGGACATGTCCAGCTGTTAAGTCTATTTGGTCTTGGGCGTTTAATATTTTTTCATTAATGACTACAAACAGAATTCCGGAGAATGCTGCTTCGGCTATTTTACATCTGAATATGTCTTTAGATTCACAAAGAGATTTCTGTTTTGCCATTCATTCTTTGATTGCGGTTAAAATCATTATCGCAAGACACTGGAAAGTATCTAAGTCGTTTGACAAACGACTATTGATAGACCAAATTAGATTCCAATTATCAATGGAATATGAGTTGATCAATAATGCGACTTTTACTTCTAAGAAAAAGAGATGGTATTGTGAATGGTTAGACAAATATAGTATATTATTTGGATAGTTCTCCTATGGTTAAATTAGATATCTGCATAGACAGAGAAAGAAGGGATAAAATTAAAACAGAAGCCAATAACCTCAGTCCATGGAAAGGGAGTTGTTTGAAAAGATGCTCTAAGGAAATTTTTTTTTTTTTTTTTTTTTTTTTTTTTTTTTTTTTGGTTTTGTCGTGGTTAATCTATGTTAGTATGCTGTCATGCGGGTCTATAATTGAACATGTGATCACTGTGTTTGATCATGTACCATCTATCACTTATGTATTTGTTTGATATTTGTGCACACTTGTTGATCTGTATTAGTTTCAGCACACTTGTTGTCTATGTCAAATAATAATGAAAAACTTTTTCAATAAAGACATAATTAAAAGAAAAAAATGCACGGCCACTTGGAGTGGGAAAATGGACAATTCCTTTATATTTTTTATATATATGTTAGAATTTGCAGAGATTTACCAACTCATATAAATATCTTTAATTGAGACTCATTACTCATCTTTTTTAAAGACACTGACCACCAACAATGCATTGTTCACTTTAATAGCATCAGAACACCCCACCAATTACCAAATATATAATTATGTATACATTTACTTTATGCTCATTGCCAATAGTGCTATTAACAGATACAAATGCATTCCTAATGCATCAATAGTAATGTTGTAATAATAACTAAATATGTTGTAAACATGTCTTAATAAGTACCATGGACAATGAACTCCTGCCTGGTGTACATAGTCCAATAAGCGACTATGGATAATCTGTATTTTTGTGCTGCTACATGGAGAGATAAATAGATCAACCTCTTTGTGGATACTTTTACATGTTAATAGAGATTTTTATTATTATTGGTATTTATATAACGCCAACTTATTCTGCAGAGCTTTACAATGTACAAAGGGGGAAATGTAACAAAAAAATACTAAAAAAAAAAAAAAAAAAAAAAAAAAACATGGGAAGATGGAAATCATCTGCATACAATAGGTACATTCCTAACCCTGAAAATGAAATAAGAATGGCTTTCCATAATATGTCTAAATAATGTTTGTATTTAAATAAACATATGAATTGTCAGAAATTGCTTCTAATCATTTTTGCCCTCTTTTACAGGCCTAACCTCACATCAGTTTCGGCACACCTCAACTGACTTGCTATTACTAATACTGCTTCTTTTTATTATCATTGCCTAACGTCCTCGAAATGTGCCGTACACAAATAGAAGGCTTGGCCTGGAATTGTGGGATGTACAACTTGCCCTATATAACGCACTACAATCCGGCTTACCTGTCAGCGACGAACCCGGAAGTGCCCCTCCCACCGCACCCTCAATTTATTATTTCTCCTAGGTGGGCCCTCTTTTACAGGCCTAACCTCACGTCAGTTTCGGCACACCTCAACTGACTTGCTATTACTAATACTGCTTCTTTTTATTATCATTGCCTAACGTCCTCGAAATGTGCCGTACACAATATATATATATATATATATATATATATATATATATATATATATATATATGTTTATTTATTGCTTTTTCTAAAATAAAAAAACATTTAATTATACAGTAAGCATACTCACATGCAGACACAAACAATCTCACTGACACACAAGCTCATTGATACACAGCCTCATTGACAAAAAATATCACTGATATACATAAGCTCATTGACATAAAAACACAAGCTTACTCACTAGCAGACACACACACAGCTTAATGTAGTGGTTCTGGTGTCTATAGCCTGTCCCTGCAGGCTTTTCAATGTAAACCCTGACTTTACATTGCTTCCTAGTGACACCTCTAGTGACAGTCACTCAGATGGTCTCTAGAGGTGCTTCCTGTGTTCAGGCTCCCACGCTCTGGAGGCGCTGAACGTTCCTCATAGAGATACATTGATTCAATGCATCTCTATGAGGAGATGCTGATTGGTGTAGCGTTATGTCAAAGCATTGGATTGGCTGAGATCATCAAGCTTGATGATCTCAGCCATAGAGGCAAGGCCAGTCGAGGGGAGACCAGCACGGCGTGGGAAAAAAAAAAGGTAAGTAAAAACACTATTTTTAAACGCACATACACACACACATACACCACGACAGACACTACAACAACTTCAATAAGATGAGGTTGTTGGAGTGCTTTCAGTGTTCGTTTAATCCTAAATCTAGCTCCCAGAAACCCTAATGTTGACCATTAATCCTAAACTCTAACTCCAGTTTCTAAAAACTCAAAAATAATTTAACAATCTAATTTTAATATTCTGTAAACCTACCTCCCATAACACCAAACTTTAACTTCATAACATTACCCTCTAGCACCTTCATAAAAATAAGAGAATATTTGAGCAAAAAACGGAAAAAAACGTTTTCCCCTCCAGCAAAATGAATCTATAAACAACGATGTTCGCACTTGTAGGAATGCGCTAGATGTGTGCTTGATGTGCAGGGGTAGGCAGCCTTTGGCACGCCAGATGATGTGGACAGGGGCGGACTGAGAACCCTCAGGGCCCCCGGGCAAAATAAATCAAGGGCCCCCTTACAGGCCCCACCCATACTCCGCAGCAAGCGCCACCCATGTCCCGCCTCCATGCACCGCCTCCAGCCACACCCTACACAATCTTTAGACACAAGGAACAAAAGTGCAATAATCCCTTCAAGGCCCCAGTAGAGACTAAAATTGAGGGCTAATGGGCCATGGAGGGGGGTCTTTCTAGCAGAGGCTATCTCAGTGTCCTTTAGAGAGTGTGTTAGAAAGAATCCCCTCCAGGCCCTATTAGAGACTACAATGGAGTCTAATAGGCTTGGAAGGGGGTCTTTCTAACAGAGGCCATCTCAGTGTCCCTGCTGGAAACAGTCGCCTCCAAGCCCCAGTAGAGACTACAATTGAGGGCTAATAGGCCATGGAGGGGGGGAGCATTCTAGCAGAAGCTATCTCAGTGTCCTTTAGAGAGTGTGTTAGAAAGAATTTCCTCCAGGTCCCATTAGAGACTACAATGGAGTCTAATGGGGCCTGGAGGGGGGTCTCTCCAACACTCTGGTTCCTATTCACAATATAGCAACACAACATAGCTCCTCAAGTTAGTTCCTCTTACCTTAATTACTGTTGCTGGCTGGCAGTCTGTGGGCTTGCTGGAAGGCTGTGGGCTTACTGGCTGCGGCTGGCAGGCTGTGGGCTTGCTGGCTACTGCCGGCAGGCTGTGGCTTGCTGGCTGCGGTTGGCAGGCTGTGGGCTTGCTGGCTGCGGTTGGCAGGCTGTGGGCTTGCTGGCTGTAAGCCTAACTGGTGGCATGTGGGCTGGCCGGCCGGCCTGTGGGCTGGCTGGCTGGCTGGCCTGTGGGCTGGCTGGCTTGCTGGCTACTGGGGCACTTGTAGATTATTTAAAGAAATAATCCATGCACAATAACCACTACTGCTCTGTGTAGTCGTTATGGTGCCAGGAGGGCCGGACCCCCCTTTCAGAGTAAGTAGTCAAACCGTTTAAGAACAGTTTGACAACTTACCTGGGGTCTGCTGGGATATGAGGCTGTAGTAGGGTATAGGAGCAGTGGTGCAATGTGTAAGGGGTGCAGTGTGTGTGAAAGGTTCAGTGTGTGTGAGGGGGTGTAGTGTGTGAATGTGTAGGGTGTGTGGGGCAATGTGTGTATGAGGGGGCTGTGTATGTGTGTGGCAATGTTAGTATGGGGGGCAATGTGTGTATGAGGGGGCTGTGTATGTGTGTGGCAATGTTAGTATGGGTGGGCAGTGTATGTGTGTGTGAGGCAATGTGTGTAAATGTGTATGGTGTGTGTGGGTGTATGGGGGGCAGTGTGTGAATGTGTATGGTGTGTGGGGGCAGTGTGTTTATGGGGCTAGAGTTCACTCTCACCACTGCGACCACCAGGAATCCCTGGTGGTCACAGTGTTGAGAGTGAACTCTAGCCCGTAGCTCCAGGGCTAGTTTACTCTCGCAAGAGCCGTAACGTTGCCGTGGTAACCGCGGCAACGATCTGTGCTCGCGCAAGAAGGACCCAGAGGAGCTGCAGGCTGAGCTCCCGGGTCCTCTCTTCCTCCCTCCCCTGTCGGCTGCCCGCACGGTGCCTGCGGACAGGGGAGGGGGCAATTGCCCTCCTCTTACTCCCCCCCTCCCTTTCTCTTCTTACCCCCCTCCCTTTCTCTTCTTACCCCCCTCCCTGTCTCTTCTTACCCCCCTCCCTGTCTCTTCTTACCCCCCTCCCTCTTTCTTCTTACCCCCCTCCCTTTCTCTTCTTACCCACCTACCTTTCTCTTCTTATCCCCCCTCCCTATCTCTTCTTATCCCCCCTCCCTATTTCTTCTTATCCCCCTCCCTCCATTCCCCCCCTCTGTTCATTCCCCCCCTCCCTCTGTTCATTCCCCCCCCCTCTGTTCATTCCCCCCCTCCCTCTGTTCATTCCCCCCCTCCCTCTGTTCATTCCCCCCCTCCCTCTGTTCATTCCCCCCCTCCCTCTGTTCATTCCCCCCCTCCCTCTGTTCATTCCCCCCCTCCCTCTGTTCATTCCCCCCCTCCCTCTGTTCATTCCCCCCCCCCCTGTTCTTACCCACCCCCTCCCCTGTAGCGTGGCCGAGCTGCTTTGCGATCCACGGTGCCGGCCGGAGTAATAGGAAGGTGCACACTGAGTGTGCACCTTCCTGTCAGTCCGGCCGGGTACAGGAAACAGAAACTCCTGTTCCGCGCGGAACAGGAGTTTCTGTTTCCTGTACCCGGTCGGACTGACAGGAAGGTGCACAGTGTGCACCTTCTTATCACTCCGGCCGGGCACCGCGGACCGCACAGCAGCTCGGCCACGCTACAGGGGAGGGGAGGTGAGAAGCTGCAGCCGCCTGAGCGCTCTTAAGAGAGCGCTCAGGCGGCTGCAGCATTTAAAGGGGCGGCCGGGCCCCCTGATGGCGGGCCCCCCTCCCGGCCGGGCCCTCGGACCATGTCCGAAGTGCCCGACCGTCAGTCCGCCCCTGGATGTGGAGTACATGTCACCTGGTGCTTTGCCAGCATTATGGCTGTAAACGCATTATGGGAGATGTAGTCCTTAACATTTAGAGTGCTGAAGGTTGAATACCCATTGCCCTAACAGATGTCCAAACACTTCCCCTCCCATTAGTTCTCTAGTGCACATTTTGTGTCAGTTTGGGGTAGTTTATCTAGTTAAAAGAAAACTTATGCCTATGTATGCACAAAGTCCCACTATTAAAATAAAGTAGTATAAGGTGCAGAGTCCTTTACATTTAGATGTTAATGTGTCATTGATGAATACAAAGAAGTACCCAGCATGACTACATTACCAAAGTTAATTTACATATTTTGAAAGTAAGAAAAATAAACCAGACTGGATTAGTAAAACGTGCTGCAGAAAAATCGACGTTCACATCTGCTATTATTTGATAGGAAATTAATATGAACTTTGTGATAAAGTCTGAAACCTGACAATAAATGAGTACATCGAATAATGAAAAAATAATATTGTAATATCATTGATAAGATGTTGATAGTACTGTAGTACAGCTCTAGACAATCAAGCGCACTCTATTGTGCATTATCCCAGCCATAAGCATAGTTGACAACAGTCCTGAACTTGCTGGGACAGTCCCAGTAAAACTAAACATCCTGTCCCATATTTCAGGGGGGAACTACAGTCAATGTAGCTGCTGCAGGGCCCATGGGAAAATGGAGAGGAATATGTGTTATCTTTATTTATTTTGGTATGTGTATGTCTGTGTGAGATTTGTTTCAGTGTGTGTCTGGGTGTTTGTGTGTCTATTTGTATGTGTGCACCTCTTTGAGTCTTGCTGTGTGTGTGTGTCTGTATGTAAGGGCGTTTGTGTGTGTGTGTGTGTGTGTGTGTGTGTGTGTGTGTGTATTACTATGTGTGTATCTCTTTGAGTCTTGCTGTGTGTGTCTGTGTATGTCAGGGTACTTGTGTGTACCTCTTCGAGTCTTGCTGTGTGTGTCTGTCAGGGTGTTTGTGTGTGTATTAGTATGCATGTGTGTGTCTGTCAGGGTGTTTGTGTTTGTATTAGTATTAGTATGCATGTACCTCCATATTGTTTCTGTGTGTGTGTCTGTGTGCTTGTGTGTGTATTGGTATGTGTGTATCTATTTGAGTCTTGCTGTGTGTGTGTGTGTGTGTGTGTGTGTGTGTGTGTGTGTGTGTGTGTATGTCAGGGAGTTTGTGTGTGTATTAGTATGTGTGTATCTCTGTGTGCATACTTGCCACAAATAGTCCTTGGGAATTGTTTTCAAAAGTTGGCAATGATGTTTAAGGAGTCACTAGAAGACACTGACAGCTTTAATCACTGAAGTGAAAAAGGTCAAGAATTTAAAGTGAGTTAAACTTTTCAACCACAAAAAGGCAGATTGGAAAACTAATCTCAAAAATTATATTTATTAATTTTTTTTCCCATTAAACTGCAGCCTAAAGGTGACATTGTTTTTGAGTATCCTGACAACTTACACTTCATTGAATTCCTAGCTCTGCAGTTTAGAGAGAGTAGTCTGATTAGTGCATTTATTAACCCACTGCTGCATGATAAAATACCAACTGAACTACCATAACTCAGAATCTGCCTGGAATCTATCCTTATTGACCTGGGGAGGGGGTTGGGTTGTTACAGTATTTATAGTAAATACATGTCTTTCTTCTGGATATTGAATAAGTTTACTTAATAAAAATAGAATACAAAATAAAAGTTAAAAAATAAATGTCTGTCAACTCCCAGCACCCTCAAACAACTGCAACATGGCTGAAGGTGATGAGAGTTGTACTCAGACTACAGCTGAAAAGATACTTTACCCATTTCTATACACTGGTGGTCCACTTATAAAGGATATCTGGCCATTAATGATAAAGATCTAAAAAGATTTCTCTTTTCAAGGCACAGAAGAGTCCCAGTGAAGTCCCAATGAAGTAAAAGGCAGTCATGTAGCCCAATGTAGCCAAAGCACAGCTTAGCGGAACAGGGTCTTGACAGGGGTTAGGAGGCGGGCTTAGGAGGAAGCGGCCAGGACTGGTGGTTTGTGGGTAAAGGGGGTTTGGCTATTTAAATAGGTAGCCATTTTGTAAAGATAACTTTTAATCTCCTACCTGGTTACGTTTGTCCCGCCCACCCTCCCTAGGTCTGTATGGGACTGTGGGGTATCCCGTTTTGTCACAGCAGCGAGATAGGGAGCCTAAGAAGAGGAAGGAGGCTCCCCAGGAAGAACGTGATGGACTGGAAACATTGTGGTCATTGGTGGTTGGTAGGTTTCGAGTCCTGGAGGTGGCTCAGAACCTGGTGGGGTAGGGGTATCCGGGTATACCCCTGCCATGGTTAATTATGTTGGCACTTTAAGTTATTTATGTTAGAGTAAAGGCGAAATGTTATATTATATATATATTGGTGTTATCTATGTGGGGTCATTGCCTTTTATATTAAAAGAAGGATACGGATGTGAGGGTGGAGCATGGGGGGCAATGACCCATATTGCATGTTAAGTTATTATGGCTATATATTATATTATTGATACAAAAAATGGGGGGAAGGGCTGCGCCACAAAACGTCAATTTGTAAAATAGTCCAAGTAAAAGAAGAGAGGGAAAGTCTTATCTGGGACGAATCCACTAGGGGATGTAGGGTCTATGGACGTTGGTCCGGAGCGGATGTCCTCTTTCTCCTCTTTGTCCTCCTTCTTAGGAATTCACTCAGATATAGGAGAAAATGAAGAGAAAAAATAGTGCAATACGTCTGATAAAAAATATACAACAGTCTAAAAGCTGGTATAAAACTCACATGTGGAGGAGCTATAACTTGCTCTAGTATGAAGGGCGTGCAGCGGTATAATCCCCGCTTATGGGATATATGGAAGGTTCCTCCGTTAGTGGTCAAATATGTAAAAAAAAGAAAGGAGACAACAAATAGTGCTCACTGGGTAAAATCCACGGTAAAAACAGAAAGTAAAAATAATACTCACAAGGATGGAGCAGACCAACTGCTCTTTGATGATAGCGTTGGTGGTATTATCCCCACCTAAGGATTGCTTGTGGTCCAAAATGATGCCAGGTAGTAAACAGGTATAAAAACGGTGCTCAGTGTATAAAATAGATAGATGGTACTAGTAAAAAAAGTGACCAAATATTCTTTAATATAATAAAATACACAGTAAAAGTCCACATACGCGTTTCGCCAATACGGCTTTATCAATATGGAAAAGAACCTGGTACCTGGCAAGGTAAAGTTTAAATAGCAGTACAGATAATTAAAATTGGCGCCAAAAATTAGGGATAGCCAATCAAAATTAGAATAATAAGCAGTAATGATATAACATATTAAAATAGACCAGTGTTATGTAATATACATTACAATAGGCTCTATGAGCCTTATAAAATATTAATGTTAGAAAAACGAAGTGTAAATAGAATAAAAATACATTTGTTAATACAGTCATGTGACCGGCAAGCGGCCGCAGGGGATTCTGGGGCTTGGAGTTTATGGACGTCGGCAAGCACTGCGCAGCTGCCGGCGTCCTAATTGGGAAGTAGGAATTAGACGTCGGCTCGCATGTGATTGCGGCCGGCGTCTGACGAATGGGTTTGCACTGTGATGTGACGACGGCTCGCGTGTAGCTGCGGCCGTCGTCATGGAAACCCAAGACGCATAATGAAACCGGCGGCTGGCATAAGGCTGCAGCCGTCGTATGGATGACCAGCTAAACTACACGATCATAGGGGGAAATGATCGGTGTAACAGGGATAAGGCTAGATATCTGATATACTGAAAAGTATCATCAGGTACTAGCCTAACATAATGAGACAATAAAATTAGTTGAAAATGACCACATAACGAATTTATAATGGGTAGATGCACCACAGGAATAACCAATTAAATGTACAGTATAAAATATTAATACAATATGATAAAACCTGCAAAGCTATATAAGCAAAAATAATAAAAGGCTGAATAAAAGGCATAAGATTACAGGAAATTATATAAATCGAAATCAACATTTAAACCATGAGGTGTGAGAGTTTGGAGTGTGTACACCCACTCCATTTCGTTTTTTCCTAGAATGTTTTTAATATTCCCCCCTCTCCATGGGATAACACATTTTTTTATTCCAATACACTTTAATAATCTAGGGTCTCTATTATGTTTAATGAAGTGTTTGGATACTGAATGATTTAAGTATCCATTTTTAATGTTTCTGCAATGTTCGCTTAATCGCGTTTTCAGGCACCTTGTGGTCATTCCAACATATTGGAGGCCACAAGGGCACTCAAGCAGATAGATAACATTTTTAGTTGCACAATTGATAAAATCATTAATTTTGTAAACATGATTTGTCATTTTGGAAGTGAATTGAGTGACTTTGTTAGGAACTGTGGGGTCCGTGCTTCTACACACTATACACATTTTGCATTTGCAAAAACCCTTAATCTGTGGAAAAAAAGAAGGTGCATATGATGTTTCTTTTGTAAAATTCTTAGTTAATATTGATTTAAAATTGCGACGTCTAATTCCTACTTCCCAATTAGGACGCCGGCAGCTGCGCAGTGCTTGCCGACGTCCATAAACTCCAAGCCCCAGAATCCCCTGCGGCCGCTTGCCGGTCACATGACTGTATTAACAAATGTATTTTTATTCTATTTACACTTCGTTTTTCTAACATTAATATTTTATAAGGCTCATAGAGCCTATTGTAATGTATATTACATAACACTGGTCTATTTTAATATGTTATATCATTACTGCTTATTATTCTAATTTTGATTGGCTATCCCTAATTTTTGGCGCCAATTTTAATTATCTGTACTGCTATTTAAACTTTACCTTGCCAGGTACCAGGTTCTTTTCCATATTGATAAAGCCGTATTGGCGAAACGCGTATGTGGACTTTTACTGTGTATTTTATTATATTAAAGAATATTTGGTCACTTTTTTTACTAGTACCATCTATCTATTTTATACACTGAGCACCGTTTTTATACCTGTTTACTACCTGGCATCATTTTGGACCACAAGCAATCCTTAGGTGGGGATAATACCACCAACGCTATCATCAAAGAGCAGTTGGTCTGCTCCATCCTTGTGAGTATTATTTTTACTTTCTGTTTTTACCATGGATTTTACCCAGTGAGCACTATTTGTTGTCTCCTTTCTTTTTTTTACATATTTGACCACTAACGGAGGAACCTTCCATATATCCCATAAGCGGGGATTATACCGCTGCACGCCCTTCATACTAGAGCAAGTTATAGCTCCTCCACATGTGAGTTTTATACCAGCTTTTAGACTGTTGTATATTTTTTATCAGACGTATTGCACTATTTTTTCTCTTCATTTTCTCCTATATCTGAGTGAATTCCTAAGAAGGAGGACAAAGAGGAGAAAGAGGACATCCGCTCCGGACCAACGTCCATAGACCCTACATCCCCTAGTGGATTCGTCCCAGATAAGACTTTCCCTCTCTTCTTTTACTTGGACTATTTTACAAATTGACGTTTTGTGGCGCAGCCCTTCCCCCCATTTTTTGTATCTGTCATTTATTTAAGGGTTTTCTGAGAGATCCCCTTATAGGGTTGCTGCCTTTTGGGTACTTAGCGCTTACTCTTATTTTCTGTTTTTTACTCTGTTTTAATTCTCTCTTGAGCCAGCTGCTTTTTACCCTACAATATGTCTATCTTCGAGTTTAGAAACAATTATATCATTGATGTAGAAAATGTTTTTGATACAGAAGTTATTAGTCCCATTCAAATAAGTTACCCCAGTACTAGCCAAGAAGAACTATTTATTAAATTAGAAAAAGCACTTAGCACTGAAATTAAGCTAAAATGGGAGATAGCCACTCTAAAGAAATATATTGATGAACAGATTACTCCCCGTGGCCTCAGATTACTCAAATTGCCCACCTCTGATCAGGACGATTTAGAATTTATGGAAGAGTGGAACAACAAACTTGAGCTGTGCACCCTGGGGCTTATGGAGACTCTAATAATAAAAAAAAGTAAAAAACTATCTACTTTAGATATAGAAATTAACGGCCTAAGAGACAGACTTTTACCCTTCACCGAGACAAAAGCCTATAAACAAAATTCAGTATTAATCCAAAGCAAAATCGAAAAAGTAGAAATTGAAACAAAACACATAAAAATCAAAAAATATATTAGAGACAAGACAGACTACTTGAACAAACAAGTCAGAACTTACCATTTAAACAAAAAATATACCTCACAAAACCCAAACCAGAGACACAACTTTGTAAGAAATAACACTTTTCGTGAATCTAGGAATTACGAAAATTCTGTGGCACACCACTCAGAACACCAATCTTATCAACACCGGAACCCTATTATTAAAAAAAATCCTTTTGCACATTCACCACAAAATATTCGCACACACAAGGCACCCAGTAACCACTACCGTGGTCCCCCACAAAGATCCCATCACTCCAACACCTACCAATATCGTCCATTCATTCAAAGAAATCGAAATAATTCTTATCAGACCCACCACAAAATCCCACCATCACCTACATACCACAATTCACCAGGACCTTCACATAAATATCTATCTCCAAAACCACAGAGATCTAGATATATCAATGATCACAAAGAGTACTCTAATTACTACAAATCACCCACGATCCCCAGTCACCAAAACAGATACCAATTACTATCATTGGATTCAGAATTTGAAAATGAAGATCATTTTTTAGAAATCAGAACCCACCCCACCTCACTAACCCAGACACCATACCCCTTACGGTCACAAAAACGGACCTTAAATTTAGAGGAAGAAGAAGTGGTAGGCGCGAACAAAAAAGAAAGACTAGAAAGACCATAACCACTCATGACAATACCAATACGAATACTGGCATTTTTAACCTTTCACAAAAAATTTTAACTAGTGCACAGATATCAGTTTTAACTAAAGGTTTTAAATTTGCCCCAACCAATGCTTTTAAACCTTTTGAAGCCTTTCTTGACGTTAATAAATTTGTCCGGAAAGCGACCCTTAAAAGATTTTTTATAGAAAAAAACGAAGAGAATTCCATTTTAAACTCGACTCCATCCCCCTCCACACCACCACAGCCCAATTCAATAATCAATACACAACTTAGAGAAAAATCCACCTTTTATCCTGCCCATTTTAAATCTGCTCCCCTCACCATGTTTGAGAAATTAGTGGTAAAGGACTTAGAAAAAATTAAGAACAATAAATATGATCCCCAAAATCTCACTCATTCTGAAAAACTGGCAATAAGGGAACTTCAGGAAGATAAAGATATCGTGATCAAGCCAGCTGACAAAGGAGGTGGGATTGTCATATTATCCAGTCAAATGTATATTGAAGAGGCACACAGACAATTGAACGATACTAATGTGTACGAAAAACTTTTGTCAGACCCAACTGCTCAAACACAAATCATTTTAACTCAATTTTTAAACAAAGGCTTAAATTTAGGGATTTTAAATAAACACGAATTTAATTTTTTAAACAAAAAATTCCCGGTAATACCTGTTATATATTTTCTCCCCAAAATTCACAAAAACGAAACCTCACCCCCAGGGAGACCTATTGTGTCGGGCATAGGCTCCCTTTTATGCAATCTGTCACAATATATAGACACCCTTTTACAACCATCCGTTAAACTTATGAGATCTTATCTTCAAGACTCTATGGCTCTTTTAAAGTTCTTAAATAATTTTATATGGAAACCCAGTTTTATATTAGTTACTTGTGATGTGCAGTCATTGTATACTATTATACCTCATGAGATAGGCTGTGAAGCTATAAAAGACATACTAACAAAAGAAGGTAAAATTGCCGGCACACAAATTGATTTTATATTAGAAGGTATTAACATCATTTTAAAAAATAATTATTTCTGGTTTTTAAACTCCTTTTATTTACAAAAAAGAGGCACTGCAATGGGTACTAGGTTCGCTCCCAGCTATGCCAACTTATTTATGGCCAACTGGGAGTCAGAAGCTATTTTTAGTGATCATGCCTGGAGAGCGAACCTGGTCTCATTTTTTAGATATATTGATGACCTTTTTTTTATTTGGGATGGCTCTGAGGATGATCTTAACTCTTTTATGGATAATCTTAATATTAATAACAGAGGTATTATTTTAACCTATGAGTATAGCAGGGAACATATTAATTTTTTAGATTTGAATATTTTTATAAAAAATGGTAAAATAAATACGAAAACATTTTTAAAAAAAGTCTGTGTCAATACTGCCATAGACAAAACAAGTTGCCATTATCAACCCTGGCTCGATAGCGCCCCCAAGAGCCAAATATTAAGACTCCGGAGGAACTGCTCTGAAATAAGTGATTTTAATATACAAGCAAATCTTTTAAAAGACAAATTCATCGAGAAAAATTACTCCAAAACAGAGCTCATGGATACCATTGAAAATATCCAGAATAAAGATAGAAATGAACTTTTACAATATAAGTTAAAAAATACAGATAACCCTATGTCCCTGCCCATCATTTTTAATTATAACAACAAAAGTAATAATATAAAAAAAATCATTAAGAAACACTGGCATATTTTAAAACAGGATGAAACTCTTCAAAAGATTTTACCAGAACGTCCGAATATAGTTTTTAGGGGAGCCCCGAATTTTAAATCAATATTAACTAAGAATTTTACAAAAGAAACATCATATGCACCTTCTTTTTTTCCACAGATTAAGGGTTTTTGCAAATGCAAAATGTGTATAGTGTGTAGAAGCACGGACCCCACAGTTCCTAACAAAGTCACTCAATTCACTTCCAAAATGACAAATCATGTTTACAAAATTAATGATTTTATCAATTGTGCAACTAAAAATGTTATCTATCTGCTTGAGTGCCCTTGTGGCCTCCAATATGTTGGAATGACCACAAGGTGCCTGAAAACGCGATTAAGCGAACATTGCAGAAACATTAAAAATGGATACTTAAATCATTCAGTATCCAAACACTTCATTAAACATAATAGAGACCCTAGATTATTAAAGTGTATTGGAATAAAAAAATGTGTTATCCCATGGAGAGGGGGGAATATTAAAAACATTCTAGGAAAAAACGAAATGGAGTGGGTGTACACACTCCAAACTCTCACACCTCATGGTTTAAATGTTGATTTCGATTTATATAATTTCCTGTAATCTTATGCCTTTTATTCAGCCTTTTATTATTTTTGCTTATATAGCTTTGCAGGTTTTATCATATTGTATTAATATTTTATACTGTACATTTAATTGGTTATTCCTGTGGTGCATCTACCCATTATAAATTCGTTATGTGGTCATTTTTAAACTAATTTTATTGTCTCATTATGTTAGGCTAGTACCTGATGATACTTTTCAGTATATCAGATATCTAGCCTTATCCCTGTTACACCGATCATTTCCCCCTATGATCGTGTAGTTTAGCTGGTCATCCATACGACGGCTGCAGCCTTATGCCAGCCGCCGGTTTCATTATGCGTCTTGGGTTTCCATGACGACGGCCGCAGCTTCACGCGAGCCGTCGTCACATCACAGTGCAAACCCATTCGTCAGACGCCGGCCGCAATCACATGCGAGCCGACGTCTAATTCCTACTTCCCAATTAGGACGCCGGCAGCTGCGCAGTGCTTGCCGACGTCCATAAACTCCAAGCCCCAGAATCCCCTGCGGCCGCTTGCCGGTCACATGACTGTATTAACAAATGTATTTTTATTCTATTTACACTTCGTTTTTCTAACATTAATATTTTATAAGGCTCATAGAGCCTATTGTAATGTATATTACATAACACTGGTCTATTTTAATATGTTATATCATTACTGCTTATTATTCTAATTTTGATTGGCTATCCCTAATTTTTGGCGCCAATTTTAATTATCTGTACTGCTATTTAAACTTTACCTTGCCAGGTACCAGGTTCTTTTCCATATTGATAAAGCCGTATTGGCGAAACGCGTATGTGGACTTTTACTGTGTATTTTATTATATTAAAGAATATTTGGTCACTTTTTTTACTAGTACCATCTATCTATTTTATACACTGAGCACCGTTTTTATACCTGTTTACTACCTGGCATCATTTTGGACCACAAGTAATCCTTAGGTGGGGATAATACCACCAACGCTATCATCAAAGAGCAGTTGGTCTGCTCCATCCTTGTGAGTATTATTTTTACTTTCTGTTTTTACCGTGGATTTTACCCAGTGAGCACTATTTGTTGTCTCCTTTCTTTTTTTTACATATTTGACCACTAACGGAGGAACCTTCCATATATCCCATAAGCGGGGATTATACCGCTGCACGCCCTTCATACTAGAGCAAGTTATAGCTCCTCCACATGTGAGTTTTATACCAGCTTTTAGACTGTTGTATATTTTTTATCAGACGTATTACACTATTTTTTCTCTTCATTTTCTCCTATATCTGAGTGAATTCCTAAGAAGGAGGACAAAGAGGAGAAAGAGGACATCCGCTCCGGACCAACGTCCATAGACCCTACATCCCCTAGTGGATTCGTCCCAGATAAGACTTTCCCTCTCTTCTTTTACTTGGACTATTTTACAAATTGACGTTTTGTGGCGCAGCCCTTCCCCCCATTTTTTGTATCTGTCATTTATTTAAGGGTTTTCTGAGAGATCCCCTTATAGGGTTGCTGCCTTTTGGGTACTTAGCGCTTACTCTTATTTTCTATATTATATTATTATTCTAATTATTATTTTGGAGATTGTTTAATAAAGCTGTGGACGATTTAACCCATATTCCTTAGTGTCAGAGTGTTATTGGGAGTAGGTATATGGGGGGTGTTTGTCCTAGATTCCGACTGCCCATATGGCGACTATACACCGGTCAGGTGCACTAACCTCTTAGTAATTTGTCTGGATCAGTTTGGCAAAACCCATGTTTAGGCACCTGGCTGGGTGTGCTGGCGGCAGCAGGGTATGTTGTCATTGCGACCGCAGGGGAGGTCTGCTGGCGGCCGCTGGTGGAGCTGTGCTGTCTCTGCTCCCCCGCCCTAGCGCGCAGCTTAATGAGACCGGGGCCGATAAAACCCCAGTGGTGAAACGCATTAATGGATTTTATTGTGTATTTTAAATAATAAATTAAGTTTGGCTATATTACTGTGCCATTCATACGATTTTTATTATTTTTACACATACAACATTTTTACTATTCCTTTTCCTGGCATTTTATATATCCTGAGGTGGGGATTATACCGCCCACACTATATCTCAAGTGCAGTGTGATCTGCACTTCAATTGTGAGTATATTTCCTTTTCTTTTTATTTATACCACATTATACCATCAGAGAGCACTATTTGTTGTTCCTATTCTTCCCTTCTCCTGAGAGTTGGACACCATCAGACCCAAAGAGGAAAAGCATTCGTAATATCCTACAAGCAGGGATTATTCTGCTGAACACCTGCTACCCCCGAGCTGGTTATAGCTCATGTAAATGTGAGTGTAATACATCTTATTATTTTACTGCCACGTATCTTATACACTCTGCACGATTGGTCCTTTCCCTTTGTGTTTTCCATATCACGAGAGGATCTGAAGTATCAAAGAAAGAGGGAACACTCTACCAGTGGAACGTGTGGAACAGACATTTTATTTTCCTATATATATTGGGACTAATTTTATTATTTATATATTTTATTCTGTTTTATTTTGGCGCAGCCTTTTTCTCTTTTTGTTGTACATTCTCACTCCAGAGGGTAAGAGGGTTACCCTCTGTAAGGTTGCTGCCTACCTATTATATTATTAGCTATAACCTATTTTCTACTTTTTCTGGTTCCAACTTAATGCTAAAGCCTTGTGAGTGTAGTGTGCTGGCTAAATGTGTATGTATAGATGCGTTTCATTATGTGGTAATTTTTTTTTTTCTGTTTTAGTCGCTCATTTTGCATTGTCTCTGCTCTAGTTCTCTGTGTGTCGAGGTTGTATGGGTAGCTCTTTTTTTTTTAATTATTATTTGTGCTGGCGGGTATGGTAGGCTAATTTAGCTCTCCTCAGTATGCTTGGAGGGAAGTAAAGGAGCCGCTGCCTGCGCTACTCTTTTGTCCCTTATGCTCCCTAATGTACTCCCTCTCTCTTCCCCGTGCCCTTTCTAGAGCTTTTGTGTTATATCATGAGTGTGGTGCAGTTTCGTACTTTACCCAGCCCCGCAGCTGAAATGTCCTTGCGTTTGGTTGTCATAGAGCGACCATACTGATAGTCTATGTCTCTTAACGCTTTTTCGTTCTTTTCCATTCCTGTGCCGTTTTGGGCCTGCCTCCCTCTTGTTCCATCCTCTCAGGACTCGCTGGCCTTCCTCCGGTGAGCTGATGGCGGTGGTCCTCCCTTCTCTCATCACTAGGAGTTTGGTGGGGTACCCCCATCTGTATGGAAGATGATTCTCTCTGAGTTGCATGGTCACCTCCCGGAAGTCCCGTCTCCTCTTTAGTGTATATGAGGAAATGTCCGCAAATATAGTCGTACCTTTGTAGGCCTGGGGCATCTCTTTCCGTTTTCTGCTGGCATTTAGGATTGCTTCTTTGGCATGATAGTAATGCATGCTGAGCAAAATGTCTCTTGGTGTGGTCGGTGGTAGAAATTTAGGTTTAGCCGTTCTGTGTATTCTATCTAGTAGGAGCAGATCGTGTGGTAGGTCAGGGGCCAGTTCCTGCAGCAGGCCTGTGATGTGGGCGGAGAGATCCTCAGTTTTCACAGTCTCCGCTACTCCCCTTATCCGCAGGTTATTGCGGCGTGCCCGGTGTTCCATGTCAGCTATTTTGAGATCCTGGTTATTTAGTCTTTCAGCTAGACTTTCTACTGTGTCCGCCAGTGAATTGTGGGCTTCCGCCATTTCTGCGATTTGATCCTCAGTGTGCGATGTGCGCTGACCTATGTCGTGAATTTCTTTTTGCAGATCTTTGATAGCTGTGTCCAGCTTACCCACTATCCTGTCTGACATCTCCTCCAGTAGCTTTTTCAGAGAGCTGTGGGTCAGTGGACTTTCCATTTCGCTGTTCTGTGCCTCCATGTCTGGTTCCCCGCTGGCGCCATCTTGGGAGTGCTCTGCCTGAATTGAGGCCTTCCCTTGCGGTGACCGTGCGGCAAAGAAATTATTTTTCTCCCCCTTCTCATCTGCCCTTTTGGTTTTGGGCTGAGACATCGTGGTGTAGGACGATTTTCTGCTGTGCTTCAGTGTGTGATAGGCTTTTTATTTCACCTTTTTAGCCGTCGCGGCACGGAGCTCTGATTACATGCGGCTGCTCCGGTCCGAGTCCAGGACACGCCCCCTGTCATTTTACACAGCGTGGGAAAATGCCAAAGAACTTTCCCATGCTGTGTAAAATAACACAGAACACTCTGATTGGTCAGATTCCAAGCCCACCAATCAGAGTGCTCTTTGTCATTTTACACAGCGTGGGAAAGTTCTTTGGAATTTTCCCACGCTGTGAAAAATTACAAAGAGCACTCTGATTGGCTTAAACCAGCCAGTCAGAGTGTTCTTAGCCTAATTGCAGGGTGTGGCAAGGCTTTATAACCCTTCCCCCGCCCTGCAGAGCTCAGTCTGCGCGGAGCCCTCCATGGGTGAAGATGGATTATTATTTTTTGCGCTCGGTTTTTTTTTTTTTTTTTTAATTGCGTCGGTTCTTATGGCCTTTTATATGGCCTTTTTTGGGGCTGAAAAATGAAGATTTTAGAAAAAAGAAGACGTCAAATGGTAAGTTGAATTTTTCTTTACAGGTTAGTTATTTTATTCCCACCTCACAATTTTTTAGGGTGAGGGGGGTAGGTAGGGGGTAACTTTTTTGGGGGTGAGGGGGTGGGTGACTAGGGGCTTGGGGACCCCTAGTCACCTTTGATTGGGGGGGATTTTTATTTAGGGCCCCCACCCACCGCTCAGGGGTGGAGGCCAGGGGGGGAGGAGAGTAGGTCCCCCCCATTATTTTTATGGCCCCACCCACCGCGCAGGGGTGGGGGCGGGGGAAGGACAGTAGGTCCCACCCCATTGTGATTTATGGCCCCCACCCACCGTGCAGGGGTGGGGGCTGGGGGGAGGACAGTAGGTTCCCCCCTCATTATTTTGATGGCCCCCACCCACTGCGCAGGGGTGGGGGCCGGGGGGGAGGAAAGTAGGTCCCTCCATTGTGATTTATGGCCCCCACCCACTGCGCAGGGGTGGGGGCCGGAGGGGAGGACAGTAGGTTCCCCCCCTCATTATTTTGATGGCCCCCACCCAACGCTCACAGGTGGGGGCGGGGGGGAGGACAGTAGGTCCCCCCCATTGTGATTGATGGCACCCACCCACCGCGCAGGGGTTGGGGCCGGGGGGAGGACAGTAGGTCCCCCCATCATCATTTTTATGGCCCCCACCCACCGCGCAGGGGTGGGGGCGGGGGGGAGGACAGTAGGTCCCCCCCAGTGTGTATCAGGGTCCCTGCGGACAGGTGTCAATCCATATCTGCCAAGTGACCCTACGTAGGGGGAACATTCCCTATTCTGCTCTGTGTCAGTGTGTATCAGGGATCCTTAGGATAGGTGTCAATCCATATCTGCCAAGTGACCCTATGTAGGGGGAACAGTCCATATTCTGCTCTGTGTCAGTGTGTATCAGGGATCCTTAGGATAGGTGTCAATCCATATCTGCCAAGTGACCCTATGTAGGGGGAACAGTCCCTATTCTGCTCTGTGTCAGTGTGTATCAGGGATCCTTAGGATAGGTGTCAATCCATATTCACCAAGTGACCCTATGTAGGGGGAACAGTCCATATTCTGCTCTGTGTCAGTGTGTATCAGGGTTCCTTAGGATAGGTGTCAATCCATATCTGCCAAGTGACCCTATGTAGGGGGAACATTCCCTATTCTGCTCTGTGTCAGTGTGTATCAGGGATCCTTAGGATAGGTGTCAATCCATACCTGCCAAGTGACTCTATGTAGAAGGAACAGTCCCTATTCTGCTCTGTGTCAGTGTGTATCAGAGTCCCTGCGGACAAGTGTCAATTCATACCTGCCAAGTGACCCTATGTAGGGGGAACAGTCTCTATTCTGCTCTGTGTCAGTGTGTATCAGGGATCCTTAGGATAGGTGTCAATCCATATCTGCCAAGTGACACTATGTAGGGGGAACAGTCCCTATTCTGCTCTGTGTCAGTGTCTGGGGGGGAGTATCTGCAGTAATACAGAGTGTCTGGAGGGAATATCTGCAGTAACACAGAGTGTCTGGAGGGAGTATCTGCAGTAACACAGAGTGTCTGGAGGGAGTATCTGCAGTAACACAGAGTGTCTGGAGGGAGTATCTCCAGTAACAAAGAGTGGAGGGAGTATCTGCAGTAACATAGTGTGTCTGGGGGGAGTATCTGCAGTAACACACAGTGTCTGGAGGGAGTATCTGCAGTAACACAGAGTGTCTGGAGGGAGTATCTGCAGTAATACAGAGTGTCTGGAGGGAGTATCTGCAATAACACAGTGTCTGGGGGGAGTATCTGCAGTAATACAGAGTGTCTGGAGGGAGTATCTGCAGTAATACAGAGTGTCTGGGGGGAGTATCTGCAGTAATACAGTGTGTCTGGAGGGAGTATCTGCAGTAACACAGAGTGTCTGGGGGGAGTATCTGCAAACAAAAAAAAATGAATGCAGCTTCCGAATGAATCTTAAATGGATGCTGTACAGGAGGTGGGAGGGTCTGGAAGGGAGGGTCTGCTGCTGATTGGCTGGAATGTGTCTGCTAAATGTGAGGTACAGGGTCAAAGTTTACTCAATGATGACGAATAGGGGGCGGATCGAACCGCCTATGTGTTCGCCCGCCGCCGCGAACACGCTATGTTCGCCGGGAACTATTCGCCAGCGAACCGTCCGGGACATCACTACCTATTAGATCTAGAGGAGGGGTATTTAGGCCCAGTTCTCATCCTGCTCAGTGCCCTGTCATGGTTTTCCTTGTGGTTGTCCGAGAGCGCGTTCCTGTTTATAGTTTTCTACCTGTTTTTTTACTTTGGCTTTGTTTATTAACTTCTCTATATTCTGGTATCCTGACTCCTGGCTTTCCTCATCGCTGCATCCCTTTCTGTGTTCCCTGACCTCGGCTAGTATTTTTGACTATTCTATGTACGTTAAATCCGGCCATTCTAAGGACCGGTAATCAGTTACTTATTTGTCATCCGTGCTATACAGTTCTACGTGCTGGATCAAACAGTAATCCTGACAGATATACAATGGGACCAAGAATACTATTTAGTAACTGCTCACGTAAATGCACTTTATATAATAATTGCACATGAAAACAGATGCGCAGCTACAAAATATTGTTTTTAAATTTCACAGAAATTTAACAATTTGACACAAATTGATTTTATTATGGAGGGAATTCAATGGATTGTAGCCATTAATTATTTTTGGTTTAATGACACATTTTATCTCCAAATCTGTGGAACAGCGGTGGGGACTAGGTTCGCACCAACTTATGCAAATTTCTTCATGCCCCTGTTAGAGCACGAATTGATCTTTAAAGAACATGGATGAGATGCAAACCTGGTCCCCTATTGCAGTTACATAGATGATATATTTTTTATTTGGAAGGATGACAAACTTTCACTTACCTTCTTTTTAACACACGTCATTCTGAATAATTCAGGTGTTACACTTACCAGTGATGTTAGCAAATGCAGAGTGAATTTTTAAGTCTTAAACACTCAATAAATCTATAAAGACAAGGTTATTACCTGTCAATCAAAATGAGTAATCTACTCTTTGAAATGCCCATATGGATTTCTATATATAGGACATACTGCACCCATGTTACATGTGAGGAACACATGCAATGGATATGAAAAACAGTCTGTCGGCATTAAAAAGTCAAACATAACAGGGATCCGAGCAATCTTGTTTTTATAGGAATACAAAAAGTAGAAGCAAATTGGAGAGGCAAAGTTATAATTAAAAAAAATTGGGCAAACTGAAATTACATGGATTTTTAATCTGAATACATTAATAATCCATGGCCTCAATAATGACTTTGAACTCTGCCATTTTCTATAAATAATTATTTTTATAATTTTAAATTTTTATTTTTTTAACCCCTTCCCGACCGCGGATATATGAGGTACGTCTGGCAAAAAACGGTCCATAATGACCTTGGACGTACCTGATACGTCCGCAGCTATTTTGAGCGGTGGAAGCTCTGATAGTATTGCAGTGATGCTCTGCATGTGCTGAGTGCCTCAAGGGGTCCTGGCACTCCGTGCATATATAATAATATATATAAAAAAATAAATATAAAATAAATAAAATGATCAATATTAACCCCCCTTTCTAAAGGCAGTGAATCAATGGGCTTCTGGGGGTGTCCCTAGCCTGCCTCATCATAAGGGCAGGCTGGGGTCATCCAATCACAGCTTGCCCCATTAGCAATTTCATCCCAAGTGTGTTCTCCATTTCTCTAATTAGTGTGGATCTCCCTCTCTTCACTTGTGTTTTAGTGAGAGAGGGAGAGAAATCTGTGGTTTAGCTAGAGAGATTTAGAGATATTTAGATTTTTTTAAGTAGGGATTTGTAAAATCTTGAGACCCAAAGGCTCTTTTCAGAGCCATTAATCCCTATCTTGCCAGTGATCACTATAATCACTGGCTCTTGCACAGCAGCACTTTTTTGCTGTTTGTGCATTTTTTTAGGGGTTCATTTTTTGTGATTTTTTTTTTTTTTTTTGAGAGACCCAAAAGCTCTTTTCAGAACGATTAACCCCTGTCCTGCCAGTGATCACTGTACAGATCACAGGCTCTTGCACAGCGGCACTTATTTTGCGGTCTGTTCATTTTTTTAGAGTTTAATTTTGTGTGTGATTTTTTTTTTTTTTGACAGATCACTAAGTAAAGTGATTGTGATCATGTCACATGGGTCACAGAAGTCAACCAGCGCTGAGCAGTCATATTACACCCTTGCGCTAGAGTCTGACACGTCTATGTCAGACTCCGACCCTGATTTTGACCTTGCCAGGTGCTCAGATACATCATCACTAGATACAGTGTCTGCTGCTAGTGATGTATCTAGTGATGTTGTATCTGTGCCTGCTAGTCCCCCTGCCAGAAGGAGACGTGCTGCTCCAGCTGGCAGAACTGCTGAGGAGTGCCTCATCGCCAGACATCCCACCCTTTACTGCAAATCCTGGCATTAATTTGGATGTCACAGGATTTAGCCCTCAGCAGTTTATGGAGGTGTTTCTGGGCAATGATGTATTGGGGAACATTGTCGCCCAAACTAATTTACATGCCCATAAATTCCGAGCTACAAATCCTGACTCTTTTTTGGCAAAGCAGCAATGGGCCCCCATCGATGTGCCAGAATTTAAAAGATTCTGGGCATTGACTATGCTGATGGGCATCATAAAGAAGCCCTCCATCCGCTCCTACTGGAGCAGTAGCCCCATCTGCTCTACCCCCATTTACTCCCAAAGTATGTCGAGGAAGAGGTATTAAATGATTCTGCATTTCATGCACTTCAGCGACAACAGCCTGTGTCCCCCTAGGGAGCATCCCCAGTTTGACAGGCTGTATAAAATCCGTCCCCTGATTACCCACTTTGCTGCCAGGTTTGCAGAGGCTTATACAGCTGGAAGGAATATATGTGTGGATGAATCCCTGATGAAGTATAAGGGAAGGCTGGGATTCAAGCAGTATGTTCCTTCCAAGCGCTCTAGGTATGGTGTAAAGATGTATAAGCTCTGTGATAGCAAGACTGGGTGTACGAGGGAAAGGATAGCCACTTTGACCCTCCAGGTTGCCCAGAACATATGGGAACCAGTGGCAAGATTGTCTGGTATCTGATATTCCCCCTGATGAACAAAGGGTATACGGACAATTTTTATACAAGTGTCCCTTTGTTCAAGCTACTGTACTGTTTTGATACAGTAGCTTGCGGCACAATCAAAAAGAACAGCACAGGTTTTCCAGGACAACTTGCACTCACCTGGTTACAAAGGGGGGAGACCTCAGCTCTGCGCCAAGAGGAGCTGTTGGCAGTTAAGTACAGAGACAAGAAGGATGTGTACCTTCTTACCACCATCCACACTGAGGGGATTGTGGTGGTCCCTGTACGTGGCAGAGCTGAGAGAACAAGGAAGCCAGTGTGCATCAAGGCCTATAACCGGCATATGGGTGGGGTTGATTTGGCAGATCAGCTGCTGCAGTCCTACCTAATTATACAGAAGACAAGGGCCTGGTACAAAAAGGTTGCAATCTACCTAATGCAGATTGCAACCCACAACGCTTTCTTGTTGTTCAAAAAAGCAAACCCCGGGACGCAACTGAGATTTTTACAGTTTCAGCTCCAGATCATATCAGGGATATGTACTGTGATGCACCTGCTCCCCAGGCGGTGATGGGAGAGAGCAGAGTTGGGGCTACACATTTTATTTTTAAAATTCCCCCTACTGCGGCAAAGCAGAATCCGCAAAAAAGATGCAGAGTCTGTTCTAAGAGGGGGCAGAGAAAAGATAGTGTATATCACTGTCCTGATTGCCCTAGACAGCCTGGACTCTGCATTGGAGACTGCTTCAAACGATACCACACACTGGTCCATTTTAAATTTCTTTTTTAACATTTGCCGTTCAGTTTTTTTGGTGTCTTTTTTCTTTTTTTTTGGGGGGGGGGGGGTTTGTTACATTTACCTAATGCATGGGGGGCATGGGTGTACTAAGGAGGCCTTGCAGAAAACAACCTGAAATGTTCTTGCAATAACCAACAACAGGCTCTCCTAAATCACAGTCAAAAAGCAATGTGTGTGTAAAAATTAAAATTGAACAATTACCACCACACACTTTCTCCAATTTTTTGACTAAAACGATTGCATCTAAGGCATCAAAACACTACATATACAATACTGTGGTGTGTCAACTTTTCAAATGTATGCACGCTCATGGCAAGAAAATACATTGAGATATCTGATAAGGGCCCCAAAAGGAAGATATGCAAACAAGATTTGTAAAATTTGAGAACCCAACACACCTATGCATGGGTGGTATCGCTGTACTCAGGAGATATTGCTGCACACATATTGGGGTGTTCTTTGGCAGTAACACCTAACAGGAGCTGAGACTCCATGCCTAAAGTAGATTGTGTGTGAAAAATAACACAAAAGAATGACTACTCAAACGTTTGACAGAGACTGATGGTAGAATTAGTGCATGTAAAGTGTTGAAATGCCCTAGGGTGTCTACTTTTCAAAAACATATGGTTTGATGGGGGTGAATTACATTGTCTGGCTTCAAAAATGTTCCAACTGGGACATGGGTGCATGATGGCCAGCTGTGTTTTTTTTTTCCATTTTTCATCATATTTTACTTTTTTCTAGTAAATTATATGATATGATGAAAATAATGGTATCTTTAGAATGAACATTTAATAGCGAGAAAAACGGTATATAATATGTATGGGTACAGTAAATGTGTAAGAGGCAAATTACATCTAAACACAACCACTGCAGAAATGTAAAAAGAGCCCTGGGCCTTAAAGGTAATAAAATTGAAATATGGCCTGGTCACTAAGGGGTTACACATATTTATCCTTGTTTCATAATCAGTTTTATACATTCTTAAAGACCCACATAGAAACATTAGATATGTGGGGGCGTGTCTTGGTCACCATCTTAGATGGCCACCATTTAGAGAGGCTCTAGAGACACTGGGACTTTAATGTTCCAAAATTATACTTTGCAACTTTAACTATTGATATTGCTCTGTGAAGACTCAACAATGATGCAGAGATGAAAAAAAAAATAATAATAATTGTTCCTACACTGAGAAAGGATGAAAAGATTGATGCAAGGGAGAGTACTGAAGCACAGACTCACTATACCTCTTCCCTGCACTTACCACGGCTTATTTCACAGCCTAAATCAACCCCTGGCTCCCTCATTGTGCCGGCATCCACCCGCCCTCCCACAAGACGACTGACTTATGCGGCCGAAGCCTGCTCACATCAGCCTGTCAGTGGCGGGACTGCGGCTGTGAGTGCCACGAGAATGGTGGAAGGTCACATGCGCTCTGAGCAGCATGGCATGCATCTCTAACCATGACCGGCCAAGAGCAAGAGCAGCCCAATCGCTTACTTATAAAAGCGATCGGGCTGCTGATAAAGGGGAGGGCAGCAAGAGGTCCAGATCCCCGCCGGGACCCTGTCACATCCTGTTCCTGTCTGAGGATTATTTCTACTCATGACTTCTGATATCTAGTACTCTTTTTACAATTCTTGTTTAGTTTTTCTGTTTTCTTTATCCTTTATTCCATTCCTGGAATTCCCAGTCTCCTGGATCTCCTAGAACTACACATGGGCACCTCCAACGCAATTAAAATATATGACCAATCAATAATGCCAAAAGCAGTTACCACTAGTAAGATGTCTGCCACAATCAAGTCTAGCATTGCCACAACCAAGATGGCTACCACAACCCAAATCGTGGAATGATTTTAAAAAAGACTTTGAAGGGATTTATGGTTTTATGGAAGAAATCAACTTGCGCACGGAGGATATCGAGAATAGAATACATATTCATGAACAGGTGCACTTGGAACTAGAAGAGAAAGTGGAAAAGCTAGAAAGACAGCTTAAACAGGATGAAAAATCTACAGACGCAGAGGATCGAAGTCACCGTAATAATCTACGAATCAGAGGAATCCCTGACTGTTGACAATGCAGAATTACCAAAATTCTTTCAAGACTTGGTTAAAGCAGTCAAACCAAATGTCACACAATCCAAACTTATTCTGGACCGCATTCATAGACTGCCTAAACCCAACAGTGCACCTGCGGTGGATCCCAAGGATGTTAATTCATGGGAGCTGCACACATGTCAGGACTACCAGAGGATTATAACAATATCTGTCAGGAATTTTATTAGTTTATTACTGGCTCTTTAAGACGGCATGGAAGTACACACCCCTTTGCTTATTTAACCCCTTAAGGACACATGACGTGTGTGACACGTCATGATTCCCTTTTATTCCAGAAGTTTGGTCCTTAAGGGGTTAAACTCCAATCTCCAACACCTCAGGAGACAATTAATGTGTTAATCTGACTGATTGCATCAACTTTCTTGCTAATCATTTGGATCACTCCTAGAGAGACCGTGTGTTCCATCACCGGACCCCGTTCTGAATCTCCTCTTCATACCCCTATATCTTTGATTACCTGGTTAACTAATTTGGACTGGCATTGACTCTGCTTTTGGAATTTCCTTCAATACTGCTTGATCTCCTATTGAACGACCTCGGACTGAATAAAGGACATTATGGACTAACCTTGGACACATCACCCAAGCTTCTATTTTCAAGGACTGTCAGTTTATCTCTCTGCTTTGCTGCCACATCAGTATGCCGTGCTGAAACTGCCTCAAAATAAAAAGTGAGTGGTTCTTGTTTTTTTGTTAGGCATTTGTTAAAGAAAAAATTTGTTAGACATTTGTTAAAGAAACAATATCTATATTATCACCTCACCGGAAAAGGATCTGGAACTCTTACAACACATGAACAGACGTCCTTCAGCTACACTCCATACTTTATCCCCATCTACACCTGCACCTTCCAGTAAAATAAGTAAAACCAACATCTATGAAGAAGCCTGATTTTTGAGTTAATTTTTTTGGTATGTTTATTGTTCCCTGAATCTCTGCACTTGATCTACCACTTAAAAAGTTGGAATACAACTTCATTTCTTTTGATTTTTCCTTTTTTTTTTGTTACCCTGCAAAAAAAAAAAAGAAAAAAAAAAGATTTTAACCTGGATTAATATTGTTTGTTCCAGATTACTACCTCACTATTTTTCGGGATTACTTGAATTTTGATTCATATTTCAGATTACTACCCAAAATTAAGCAACAGGTTCCTGGGTTAGGAATTAAATTTTTCTTGTTCTCGCTGTATCACAAGACCCTAGTGACATATTCAGTTGACTATAGTGGACTTTCGCTGAGTCTTATTGTTGTTTTATTTTTATTTTTTTAAAACATACCTACTACAGTCACCTTTGTCCCCAGTAGACTTCTCCCCCTCCCCATTTTGACCTACTTAATTTGAGATGGAGAATCTTTTTTTTTTTTGTATTCTCCCTCATGGACTTTTTCCTTGTGAATACCCCCCATCTTTATATGGGTTCAAGGGGTGATTACCCAAGTTTTAATTTCCTTTTCTACATTTTTTATATCCATCCATCCTTTGACCTTGTGTAGTAGATTGTGTACAATATTATTTGATCTGCTATGTCACACCTCACTTAACAGGAGCCACAATTTTGCGCTTAGCAGATAATCCCTTATTTTTCAACTATAGGGAAAATTTGAAAATCTCACAATATAATAATAAATATCAAAAATAAAAGTTCCAAAGTCAATTTTTTGTAAGGATATGTCCACGTTGTTAAGGGAAATATAACGGTTGAAAAAAAATAGTCTGTGTCCTCTGTAGCTGAAATCAGTTTCGTCTGATGCAACTTAGTATCCACCCTTAAATAAAAAAGGATACCGACATAGTGTAAAATAGTAACAATTTATTTCCCATACAAAAAAAAAACCTAAATAAAAACTCTTACTGGATATTTTGGCGGAACCTATTTCTAAGTGCCACTATGTAAGCCTCTTTACAATACAGTGTACTAGCCGGAATATTGGTGGTTACCGCTCCGCTGATGGAAGTGTGTAGATTGGTCCTGTGCACTCGAACCGATCTCCTTGCAGAGACGCCGGATGTCAGGTACTGCTGTGATAGTTCTCTCGATTTAAAATTTAACATTCCCGCCAGAATAGATCTACGTGTTTCGCCCATTAGATCGGGCTTTCTCAAAATGAATAATCTGAGGGATTGGGATTGAATATATACACTCCCTGATTGCTTACCATGGGTGTAGACACACTTTTGTGTTTCTAATTAAACACATATCTGTCATAATTCTAACACATATATCTGTCATCGTTCTAATATAAAAGTACTGATTTCCCCACGGATAAGTTGGAATATACAAATTAATCAAAAACGCTGTCATCATTACCACGTTTTCTTACTCGGGTATCCAAACTTCATAATTGCAAAGAGCATGATTTTTGCGAGCAGTTTGATATTTAGTTTGAGATTTCTTTGCTTCCAATTCAGACATAAATTCATTTCAACCTACAAATTGTAATGATATGATAAAATTTTCATAAATCATTTACGACACATATTTAACTCAGAAAAAGGAAAAAAACACATACATCTGCATAAAGGGATTTAGATCATCTCAATTCAGTTGATATCCCCCCATTCTGAAGTTTCAAATTAAAAACATGTATTTGTTATCACAAAACATAATATGCATACATGCAATCTAACATAAAGTACTGGTTTCCCCATAGATTAATTGGAATATACAAATTAATCAAAGAAGCTATCATCATTATCACGTTTTCTTATCTGTATAAAAAGATACAATCTCAATTTAGTTTATATCCCCAATATGAAATCATTGGATCAGCAAAAGTAGAATTAGACCAAATATAAAAATAGAGAGTTAAAAATAAATTATAAATCAGAAATGATTAACTAATTTAAAACTATTCAGTATAAAAGACTTTATAAACAAATTCCTAAAAGTGTGTTCAAATCATAAAATATTAGGGACTTCGAACTCAGCATTCAGCCCTAATGGGACAAATGTTTTTAAGCTGTAAATCCAGTATGTTTCTCTAGATGTAAGATTTTCGATTAAATTACCTCCCCCCACTCCATGGAACTTTAATATGTTGAATCCCACAATAATTCAGGAAGGCTGGATTACTATCGTGGTCGGTCTTAAAGTGGTAGGACAATGTATGCTGATCAAATTTCCTATCGATATTGTACACATGTTCTCCCAGTCTTGTTTTCAGCATTCTTTTTGTTTGCCCTACATATTGTAGACCACAAGTACAACTTAATAAATAAATGATTTGTTTTTAATTACACATTATGCATTCTTTTATTTTATATTTCTTCTTTTTAATAGTGCAATAAAATTCTGTGGTTTTTCCACTATTTTACAAATTCTACAAGTCCCACACGTGAAAAAGCCTATATGTGAATTCAAAAAATGTTTTTCTGGTGATGGTCTAATAAAGCTATGGACTAATTTGTCTTTAAGGGTTGGTGCCCCTCTAAATATGATTCTCGGTTTAGAAGGTAGTATAGATGACAATACTGTATCTTGTATTAATAAGTCCCAATTTTTGTACACAGCTTTCTTGATATAGCTTGTCTGGGTATTAAAATTTAAAATTAATGGACATGTTAAATTCGACAAATTTTCATTAGTTTCTCTCTTTTCCTTAGGGGCCAAAATCTCAGTCCTTGTCATATCGGAGACCATTTCTATTGCTTTGGAGAGCAGTCATATTCTTTTTCTATAAATTGGGATCTCACTCTCTTTGTTGTTCCTGACATACTGGTTCCTCAGATTAATTTTTCTTGTTTCTACTATAAAGGACGTTTTGTAGCCACGAGGGATAATGACAGCTTGATTTGACTTGTAGAATTTGTAAAATACCAGATTAAACAAGGGTTGGTATTAATTATGTGGGACTTTAACTGTGTAGTGGGCCCTCTGAAAGACAGAAAGTGCCACAATGACAGAAAAGCAGGAAAATAACTGAAAATAGACTGCAAAACTTACTAAATCATAATCTAAGAGATATATGTTGAACATTTCATCCCTCAGACCTAGATTATAAATGCTATTCTAGAACATTCAATTAATACATGACCACGCTGTATCTTGTCAAAAATATACAGGATATAGCATGGTCAAACCATAGTCCAATTATGTTACAAGATAATTTTGATACATTTCGAAAAGAGTGGCGTGTAAATGATTTCTTATTACACAAAAAAATAATGTTGAGGAAATTAAGAATATAACAAATCTCTCTTTTTTTTTTTTTTTTTTTTAAATAAAAACAAAGGTACACCAGATATCATGGTCTGGTGCACTTATAAAAGTGTAGCTAGACACCATTTGATAAAAATGGCAGCCACTGCAAATAAAAAAGGATACCGCCTCTCTTTAAACATTAAAGGGACACTCCAGGCACCCAGACCACTTCAGCTCATTGGAGTGGTCTGGGTGCCTTGACCCTCTACCCTTAACGAAGTTAGTCAAAACACTGTGGTTTTTGATAAACCTGCAGTGTTTTGATTAAATTGAAAATCCCACCTCTAGCTGCTGTCTCTCAGACAGCCGCTAGATGGTGCTTCCGCGTCCATATGAGAGAAAAGGTGAGTTACGACGTGCGACGCCCCCACGCACTGTATGAGGACGTCGCACATCACGTGGGTCTAACGCAGGGAGCTCCGACGTGAGCGCGCCTGCATTAGACAGCTGAGAGCTGTGAGCACACTAGAGCACGTTCACAGCTTACACAGACTCCTCGGAGGCCATTTGTGGCTGAAGAAATGAAGATCCTGAAGATTTGAAGAAAGAAGTACTCCCTGGGGTTCCTGAATCGGTATTCACCTGGAGAGGACCTATCCCAAGCTTTATTTTACAGTAAGTATAGTTTTTTTATTATAATTAACTGTCTTTAAATTGTTTAAAAATTTAATTTAACAAACAAATATTCCCATGATTTCACAACCTATCAATTTTTTCTTAATATTTTTAATAATAATTACTATAATAATTGTATTTATCTTTAACTATTACCATTATTATTCCTCAAGTTATTTTACATTCTTATTTATTATGATAATGTATATTAATGTATTTCATTCAAAAATTGTTTCTAGCTTATTTAAAAACGAGCTAATATTATATATGTTTTCTGCCATAAAACCTGTATTTACTATCATGTATTGAATGGTTATCCCTTTTTTCTTTCTTCTGTTACATTTTAGCCTCTTCTAATATTTAAAGAAATATATCATAAGTCATACTCTGTTAGTTTTTATAATATAAAAACTGAATTCGTATTTATGTATTTTTTTTCAAAAGATTGATTAGAAGATTGCAAAAATCTTCAATACTCCATATTTGGTGAGTGCATTACTAATATCTAATTTATATTAAAGTCTTAACTATCAAAAAAAACTACATTTGTTTGTTGTGGTTCTGATATTTTGATATTCATTTATGTTTATTTACAATTTTGCAGTTGTGCATGCTTGTTTCCCCCCCACCCACCAACCTCCAGTAAGGGTGCTCAGGAGCGGAGCTAGCTGGTGTCTTGTGCAGCAGGCTACCGCTGGCTACTCTCCTGTGCGTGCCCTTAGTGATTGTCCCAAAATGTCACTGCTGCACCAAATCCCTAGCTAGACTTGAAGTATCAGCCTCTCTGTTGCTCAGCGCATGAAAACTGCTGCCCAGGATTCTCAGAAGTCCAGCACAGGCGTTTCCAGGAGAACTGTCACTACTGGCCATGTAAGAACAAAGAAAAAAATATATATTCCTATATCACCACTTAGTGAATAGTGTATACAAGTGAGGAATATACTTATCTTAATATTCAAATAGAGCAGCCTCCCAGGTCATTACCCAGAATGAATGATCTTTACACAGCAAAATATAGAACAACCAGAAGTATTTGGGATACGGCTGAGAAATCTAAAATTAAAAACCATAAATATACATAGTGTAAATCTGTATCAAATAGTGAGTAAGTGTTCATGAAATGGCGCTCTATGGTGCCTCCCCTGGTAGTAGTGGGGGGGCTGTTATCTTCCTCCAGTTGCTCTACAAGAATAGATGGAAAACAGGACTCCCAGGATGGTGGAAAAAATGTAAAACGGCTTTATTAAGGATGAATCTTCACCCAGCAATAAAAATAAAATATAAACTTAAAATGAGGTCTCATTTTAAGTTTATATTTTATTTTTATTGCTGTGTGAAGATTCATCCTTAACAAAGCCGTTTTACATTTTTTCCACCATCCTGGAGTCCTGTTTTCCATCTATTCTTTTAGAGCAACTGGAGGAAGATAACAGCCCCCCCACTACTACCAGGGGAGGCACCCTAGAGCGCTATTTCTCGTCTAATCTTGTGAGTGCATTTCATGAACACTTATTCACTATTTGATACAGATTTACACTATGTATATTTATGTTTTTTAATTTTAGATTTCTCAGCCGTATCTCAAATACTTCTGGTTGTTCTATACTACTGGCCATGTGTTATTTTTTTTAATCTTCTTTTCTAATTCTCATGTATTTGAGCAGAAATAATATTAACATTGTTAACGAATACCATTGCAAGATATATAAATCTTCACATGTATATATGTTTAACATGAAGACAACTGAAGATATGAACCATGTGTTATTTGGAATATTTTCACGCAGGCATTGTACCAACAATCTATACCAAATTAATCATCAAATATCTTGCAATGGTATTCGTTAACAATGTTAATATTATTTCTGCTCTAATACATGAGAATTAGAAACGAAGATTAATAACAGTACCATTGTATCCATATTGCTAAACACCCTCCCTCTGACACTCAGAATAGGTAAACTTAGCAACCTCAATAAGCATCCACTGTGGACTCCTGGCCGAGGAACATTTCTATGCTCTAGTGGGGACCACGGGACGTGAAACCGTGCGAGCCCCACCAGCATTACCTCATGGGTTGTGAACTCAACAGCTATATGCTGGTATATACTCTGGGCACTCCAATTGGTCCATGAAAATTTAGATTGTGTATCTGTGTTGATCAAGGCACCCTTCATGTGTAAAATATTTGCCTTATATTTCACAAGAGATATAGGCAATTAGATTTTAAACTGTTCCGTTTTTTCCACCATTTGTTGAAAAAGTATGGAAAAGCTTTAGAAATAGAACTTTGGAAATGCAAAATTAATTAATTTCCAATTAATTTTCTGAAATGCAAATTATTAGGAATAACTTTCGATGTAGTGTGCCTTTAAATAATATTTTAATAAAAATATTTGCTATTCTAAACAGATATTTCATTTTTATTAATTTTTTTCACAGTGTATCTTCTTTACGACTTCTCATATTGGACACGTGTGCTTTGAAGCACGGTAGGTAAAATTTTCTTTATTGTTATTTAAATAGATATGCTTTGAAATGATAATATAGTTTTGGAAAAACAACATTAGATTCCTAACACTATATTGCACTCTGGTACCATAACCAGTGGTGTCTTATGATTTTTAACTGCCCTAGGCATGCCCAAACCCTTCAACCCAGCCCCACACACAAAACCATTCAAATTGTGCCATCATGAAAGACACACGCTCTCAGTGATGCTTGCACAGACATACACTCCCACACAGATACCCATTCATTGTCACCTACAGTTTTTTAATAAAAACACAATTACACTAAAAAAACACATCCAAATGCATACACACTAACTCACTCACATTTACACATACACTCACATTCAATGACAGACACACATATACACTTAATGACGACACACATGCATAGTCACTGACATGCATACATACACTCACTGGCAGACACAAACATTCACCTACAGACATACACATTCAGTGACAAACACACACTAACATTGACTGACACGGATACACACACTGACACACGCATACATAAACACAATCAAAGAAAAAAACATATTCACTCTCATTTACAAACACACAGTCACAATGAAAAAAACACCTATTCAATCTCAGTCAGCGACACACACACTTTGCAACCCCTTTGTGATCAGGCCGTTTTTCTATTTCCTTACCATTGGGACCAGGGCTCTTTTTAAATCTTTTTTGTTTGTTTGTTTGGTTTTGATGTAATTTTCTTCTCACTCATTGACTGTACCCACACATATCATATACTTTATTTCTCGCCATTATAAGTTCTTTATAAAGATACCAATTTTTTCATGATATCACATAAGTTATTATTAAATATAATTTCCAACTTTGTTGATGCAGTCGGCAAATGTTAATCAAAATCGGGGGTGGACGTGATTGATATAGGCAACGTCACTTTTCGCGGCTGATAGTCTGCCTGTTGGCGATATTACTTGTGCATGCCGCATTTGGATCATTTAACATCTTCACTATGAAATGTTCACTCGGGTTTTGGTCATGTTGTATTGCTGTAAGTGCCTTTGTGCCTCATGCTGACCTTTGCTGCGGTCATCAGGTCTCAGCATAGGCCTTAGTGGATGCAATTAAATCACAACAGGCTTGCTGTGTGATGCAGGAGCCTGGTCTAGTGCTGTGCAAGGGTCATCCATTCTGAGAACGAAATGATTCTGCATGCCCTCTCCCGAGCAAACTGAATTGAGGATGGTGTACAAATTAGACCTTCCCATATAAAAGCATTGTACCAATGCTTTGGTTTGGCTGGAAATCTGACGTTTGAAATACAAAGGCAGAGCGTAAGGACATCCAGCAACAGTTATTGGAACAAAGATTCTTTTAAGCAAATGTTGTGGTTCTAATGGATGTTTTGTAGTCAGCCACTGGAGCCAGACTTAGTGCTGCAATTAAGACATTGCCTTTTTACGGGAAATGCAAAGTTAAAAATTGAATAACCAAGGCCAATAAGGACACAACAAGCAGACCAATTAGGTGAGCTGAAGTGTTGGGGTCGAATCCTGTTATTCATTAAATAATTAGATTTGTTTGTGAAAATGGTGCTTTTTCAATTACACAGACAACTGTGAAATTTGGCATTTGAACTACAATTTAGTATTCTATAGATTCGGTATTGTGACTTTTAATTACATCATCAAGTTAACTAAAGTCCACCTTCTTACCTTTAAATAGATCAAAAATGGCAAGGTGCCTTGTCATGGGCTGCAGAAACAGTCATGAACGAACAAAAACAAATTGCACATTCTTTAGTTTCCCAAGGAGTCCTGAGAGAATCAAAGAATGGCTTTTAGCAAGTGGAGACGAATTTGAAGATATTGAAGCTACCATTACACTAATAATGGGGAAAAAAAGATAAATGTACTTTCAGGATTTGTTCAGACCATTTTGAGCCTGAAATGGTTTACAGCGGTGAAGTAAAGCGTAGAAAATTAAAGTTAATGGCCAAACCAACTATTTTCAAAAAAACAAAAACCCTTCGCTTACTTCATGATGGTGAAAAAAACAAAAACATTGAAATATCAAAATGTGGAATTGTATCACATGTTGATGAACAAAGTGGCGAAGAAGAAAAAAGACAATGGTCATCGACCATGACTGCACGAAAGGATTCAAATACAGATTGCCTTTGAATAAACAACTTTATAATAGTCAAACAAACACATCCACAGTGCCAATGTGCAGCAAAGGTACTGCAACTTTGAAACACTATGGTAAAAGAAACATAGGAATCCAAACAGATATACAAATTGGTAAGAGAAATGTTTCAACATCCAGTTTGGATTTATTTAAAACGTACAATGCATGGACATGGACTGGTCCTCAAGAACAATTTGATAGAATTGACAAAATATCAACCAAAACAGAGCTTGTAATGCCATATGACATCACTGAATACGGTCCAAAAAAAATTGAGAATAATGCTGGAATGGATACATTTATGTCTCCAACCAGATCCAAAGAAGCTTCTATTGCAGGAATTCAGGATACTCCATTCTCCGAAATTTCCACTATATCCATAGCGTCTCTCATAGATTCTACATTGACGTCATTGGACCAAAATGATCCAGATTTAATTCCAGAAGATGAATTTACAGACATTGGCAAACAATCTTTTGATAAAGACCCCTCTGCTGAAGATTATGTCAGTGAAAATATATTTATTGTATTTGAAAAATGCCTGGATGAACTATTATTTAAATTTCATACTTGTAAACATTTGCCAGCATGCGATGCACCTGTCATTCGATCCAAAAAGATAATTTCAGGTACTTTATTGGTTTTTTTATACAATTTGTGAAAATAAGCATCGTGGTGAACAGTGGAGAAGCCAGCCCATGATTGGCAACCGTGCATGCGCAAATTTATTGGCGAGCTCATCAGTTCTCTTCAGTGGTTCGCATTTCCCTAAGGTTTACGAATTCTTTAAGATATTTGGTATAGCATTAATTTCAGAATCCATTCATTATATTTATCAAAAGAAATCTCTTTTTTTCCAGTAATCAGTCATCACTACACACAGCAAAGACGTCTCATTATTGAGAGCTTGAAGGACAAAGTTTTATGCCGTGCAGGAGACGGGCAATGTGATAGCCCTGGTTTCAGTGCAAAGTACTGCACTTATTCACTTTTTTTTTCCTCATTATTTATATATGTCAAAACAGGAATCTCTCTTTTTTTTCCCTTCTCTTTATTTATAAATGTCAAAACAGGAAGCATTTATTTTTTTCCTCTCTTTATTTATGTATGTCAAAACAGGAAGCACCACCATCTTAGTGGTAGTGAGATGCTTCCTGCAATGACCAAATATGGACATTCAATTACCATTTCCTGCTGCTACACCTGTCTCCAATATGGTAAATTGGAGGCATATATAGGTGGGTCAGCAAATGGGAGGATATACTGCACTTGAAAAAGACCCTGGAGGGTCGAAACGCGTTGTGCAAGCTGCTGTGTCAGCAATTTCTGCTTTTATTATTTTATACCAAATAAATGTTTATTTTAACACTTCACCTCACCTGGTTCCTGAGTTCCTGCTAAGAAAAACTTATTGCAAACATCTAAGAGGAGGATCAGATCCAGTGTATTCCTTGGTGTATGAAATACCTTTACAGTCCAGAGCCTAACTTATGTGGCTCTGGAAAGTGTGAGTGAACCTTTTTTATTCTCCACATATTGTAAATAGGTTTCAACAGTATACACTATGTTGTTTTCTTGTATATATTATATATATAGGGTCCACAGTTACTGTCTGTTGCTGAAAATAGGACCTATACAAGATTTTAAAGGTAAAATATTCCACTGTTTGTGCGTTTTCACCTTTTTTTTTTCTGTTCACTATATCTTACTGGTTCATTATTGTCTCCTTTCCTTATCAGTTACAAATACAATTTCGTTCATGTTTCATTCTACTACCTCTACAAGGCCACGCATTTCTACGATGGGGTATTGGGGTACGGGGGCTTGATTTCCCACCTTGCCTCGTCAGGCCACGGCACCACTAATCATCTCGTCATACGCTCTTTCGAATCACTATCTGTAAATAATCGCCCTGATTCTAAGAAACCTTGCTAATTTCACCCTCCTCTTTGCTTCAGGTACTACCACGCTTTCATGGCACGACGCCTCCCTAAATCTCTCTTCAGGAATCTATAATAGCTATCCCGGGAATCTTCAGCACCCTTGGGGTCTAAAGATACTATACTATCAGCTGTGTCTCTATATAAAAAAATAAAAAAAAATACAATATGCTAAACATCAATTTTATTTAAATTTCTCTCTCCTCTCCTCTCCCTCAACTACAGTTCCTTTCCTCTTCTTTCTTTGGAAATAATTACACACGGGTCCCACACTTGGTTGAGGTCACTCCCCATAGGCACCTTAGAGGTTCCAATATCCTGAGCTAGGTACATACCGTATACTGTAGACCACCAGCAATACTCCTAAACAACGCCTCACCATTGATCTGTCTGCTCATTCGTCCACAACTCATATTTAACACCCTTATATTATCCACATAATTCTCTCTACACTATGTCACAGCAGATACAAGTAATTGTGAGGGCGGGTAAACCACATGGCACAGTAAGACCAATTTCTCCAACACCTTCATGTTGCTAGTCATCCGTCCCCTCCCCCCTTATAGTATGTTCATGGGGGTAAGTGGTGTGTGAAGTGTTGTTTTACTAACAGACTCACTTTGGTGGGAGTAGGGAAATATTTGATGCATTTGCAAAGACTCACTAGGTGCATCACGGTGATACATTATCTAGTAGATTTCTTAATAGTGGAATAGAAACTGCACTCATACATGGATAAAGTACACTACAGCACGGTTAAGCTCTAGGCACTCCTCTGTCACGAGACAAACTAATAAACCACCACCGGACTTGATTTCATAGGTTCATACTGAATTCAGGTACCATACGGTCAAATCTCCCAGAGGATAACTAGTGTGCATTCGTGAAGACGAAATGGGTCCCTTTAGCTGGGAACTCATAATTGGAAGACCGGCAATCATTGATGGGTTCTTGGAACTTCGCTATGCACATTATCCCTCTGGTGAGATCACAGTTATGGTTACGCTTATTACCGGGTCTGCCTGACTGAAATATTGAGATTTAGATCCCCTGGCAAGGATAAACCTGGTCATGCAAGTAGAGTCATTAGAACCCGGAATTGGGGCTTCTATGTTCATCCCGCCAGGATCTGTCAAATTCCCAGTCTCTCGTACAGAAGCGACGGCTAATACTGGGCTACAGCAATCTACAAACTATTGATTGAGGATTGCTGGGTAAGCCATCTTTACGAAACACCGGCCTTAGTCGAATTACCCGATATATGGCGAATAGAGAATCCTGGTAGGGCATGGCAGTCAAAGGTTATACAGATATGGCAGTCTGCGGCATAATTTCATACAGGTCATTCATCTTCATGGACCATTACGAGGATAGTTCATGGGCTGTCCTGGTTGCCTGACACTTTCAGCTCTTCCTCTATCAGGAATGCATCCCAGGCTAATCCAAAGTGGCCACAAATGCTTTTGCCCCGTCATTAGTTAAGAATTCTTCGTTCCTCACCAACTGCTAAACACCCAACCCAAACTCCCCATTTCAACGTTATAATCCGGTCTAACCTAGCTATTGGCACAAGTTGTCATGAATTAGCCGTATCCGTTAACACTACATTACACACAATAGCACTGTGGACATTCTTCGAAGTTTCTCAGTGGAATACAACGTCCACAAGCGTACAATTCAAATTAGGGTCTAATTTGCCGCATTTTGCCCTCTTCATTATTTCAGACAATATCAAACTCTTCCCTTTCAGACATACAGCACCACCTTCCGACAGCCATTTTCAAACCATACTCCTTTTTCCTTAAATGCTTCCTCAACAAGGGTTTCAAGGTATAAGTAATCGATTCATCACCCCATGAATAACATACCCCCGCGATGGAAATTCCGGGGGTTGTCAGTCTAATTAGGCAGCATTTGAATTACACAACCGGGTCGTATACCTCCTTGTATTCCTTGTATTGAACCTTCTTTGGCTTCCTGAGTCCTAGGAACTTCTTGATTAAAGCTAATCAGACAGGCATTATGTCTCACCAAGAAAGACTTCAAAGGGTACAGCCACTACCTCATGTCACTCCAACATTCTAACCAGAAATTAAGTCACTTACACTAGGCAACCCTAACTTCTTAAAAGTAACTCTATGCATTAAATCAGGTTGGGACCCTGCCTCTTAATTAAGACATCCGGTCAGAATAAGGACCGCATCAATCACATCCAGTAACAGGACGCCAGCACACATGATAAATTAAGTTCACTTGGAAAATTGGGCAGACTAGATGGGCCGAATGGTTCTTATCTGCCGTCACATTCTATGTTTCTATGAATCAGCTATTTTATACAGATACATTCCACAGCGGGGGGAAGAGGTAAGGCAAGCGTATCTTATATTGTAATCATGTTGCTATAAGTGTATTTTCCTGCATTTCTTTTTACCCCCTTTTTAAAGGCCTATCCCTACGTCAGTTCCGGCACACCACACAGACTTAATTCCAATCACAAGGTAATTCACGGTCACGATATTAACTGACCACAAGTGAAAGGCCGAAAGGCCTGTATTTGTGGGAGGAGTTAGCGTTCCTATAAAAACGCTACTCCCCCCTTCCTACCTTGACGAGGCTTGCGCTGTTCACCCCACCCACCTCACCCTCTTACCTATATAGTCTTTCGGGAGGCCCCCTCTTTACAGGCCTACCCCTACGTCGGTTCCGGCACACCACACCGACTTAATTCCAATCACAAGGTATTTCACGGTCACGATATTAACCAACCACAAATATAATATATACAATTACTGTACTACGTGTGTGTGTGTGTGTATATATATATATATATATATATATATATATATATATAAAAATATCAAAAAATAAAGGCTTGCACTCACGGTCTGTTGTTTGAATTAAAACAATTCTTCTTTATTCAAATTCGCTTAAAACATGGTTGCTGTCATCTCATCAACGTTTCAGCCACATCAGTGGCTTTCATCAGGATCAACTCAGCTTACAAAACATTACATTTACAAATAGCTGCTTATATATAGCTAAACAGACTCATAAGAAAATTAAAAACACTTACCACCTGTGTATTCAGGCGCCCGGCGTCTCTCACTTCCATGTGCGCATGTGCGAACACGCCGAAACCGGAAGTAGCGTGTTCGCGTCATTTACCGTTGTCAGGGTAACCTGCAATGTAAACAAGCTCCCCGGCAACGAAATGCTGCTGCACACTGCCCGGGCGCCTACTAGGTGAACTCATCAGATAATTAAAATCAATCATACATATTATCCTAGTCCCCTAGTAGTCCCATAAACGCAAGTAGTATCACTTTAAAAAATGTACATAAGCAGCACAGAGTATCACTTTAATATTTAATGTGAGCACTTTAATGTACATAAACGCAAATAGTATCACTTTAAAAATTTGTACATAAACAGCACACAGTATCACTTTATTACTTAATGTGAGCACTTTATTGTATATAATATGCGAGTAATATCACTTTAAAGTAGATAATGCAATTCAAGCATCTACTCAAAATCACAGGCGTATATTTAGGTGTACACAATGGAATATTATAAGCACTTTGATGTACATATTTGATCACTGTAAGCACTTTAATGTACATAGGAGCACTTAGTATCACTTTAACAACAATATTTTGCACTTTGAATGGTTATGTTTTTAATACTGTGAATATGATCCTTATTATATAGTATAAGGGGCAATGTTCCCTTTAAGAGGCATAGGACATACCTTTAAATACACAATATTTCTCTGAAGGTTGTTCAAAATTGGATTTAGGTGATCTTGGAATTTTTACTAGTATTAACTCTAATAACTGTACCATTGTCAGATAATATAGAGAGGACCCCTGAAATCTTAGAGCAGGGACCAGCAGCTGGCACTTTACTGCACATCGGAGATGGAATAGAGCCAGTGAGCTACATGTAGTTTGTGCTACTAGGGGACTAGGATAATATGTATGATTGATTTTAATTATCTGATGAGTTCACCTAGTAGGCGCCCGGGCAGTGTGCAGCAGCATTTCGTTGCCGGGGAGCTTGTTTACATTGCAGGTTACCCTGACAACGGTAAATGACGCGAACACGCTACTTCCGGTTTCGGCGTGTTCGCACATGCGCACATGGAAGTGAGAGACGCCGGGCGCCTGAATACACAGGTGGTAAGTGTTTTTAATTTGTCTTATGAGTCTGTTCAGCTATATATAAGCAGTTATTTGTATATGCAATGTTTTTGTAAGCTGAGTTGATCCTGATGAAAGCCACTGATGTGGCTGAAACGTCGATAAGATGACAGCAACTATGTTTTAAGCAATTTTGAATAAAGAAGAAGTGTTTTAATTCTAACAACAGACCGTGAGTGCAAGCCTTTATTTTTTGATATTTTTACATATGTTTTGGCTATGGCTGGAATGCACCCGGCATTTTCTGACAATCTGTGAGTGTGTGTGCTGGGTACAATTGGATACTATATATATATATATATATATATATATATATATATATAGAAACAACGAAAGGATAGCACTCCCAGGACTTCCAAAATTGAAGTAAAACTTAGCTTTTAATTTCCAAAATAAAAGATGAACGTTTCAGTTTGTCTTGCAAACTTTCATCAGGATAACATTACATCTAAATAAACAATCATATACCCTTCACCATAAAACACTCACCCAATAATCTAAGAAGTGGTCCCTGTAACCGCCATTCTCTGAATGCGACCGGGTCACTACTTGACCTCCATGACGTCAGCGCAATCAAAATCGTGACGTCAGCCGGTCGTTACTATGGCAACCAATCGTTAATCCCATGTGTCTAAATAACAACGGCTGGTGGCTGCAGAGGCACAACCGAACATAAAGTATAAAGCCATCACCTAGAACATCGTATGAAACAATAACAAAGAGATACATGTGGCAACATATCAATAAACAGTTACATTACAGTTAGTCTCCACTGAGTTAGATACAATCGAACAGGAGTAATCTAATAATCTCACCGGAGCTTCCAAGACCGTGAAGCTACTATGTGGAGATGCACAGAAGAGGGAACAGCATCCCTGTCAGGGCTAGATCAAATATGTGTGAAGCCACACCAAGGGGGTAACTAGGAACAATCCACTGGAGGCACTGTGGTTCCGTACCCCAAAGCTAGAGTGCCAGTGGTGCTTCCTAGAGAAGTACGAAAAGATATAATAGAAACTTTGAAAATAATGTGAGAATAGCCATAATGTTTAAAGCCATCACCTAGGGATATTAGTCCCATCTTAGGGTACTGGATCTTATGGAATAATACTATAAGATAACTAGATGAATATTTGAAAATATGGAATATAGGCTCATAAAGCGATCTAGAATAAACCTGAAGAAGCTGTCTCCCAGGCTGGCACCCAAGGCTATAAATGCGTCAAAAGAGGATCGTAAATATATATAACAGATAAAAGAAAGGCACATAGTAAAGAAAGAAGAATTGGTTTCAGATATCATATAATCCATGTAAGTGCCCCACGGCATAACCTAGGAACGCAGATACCCCCTAAAGTGGTGCACAAAAATGTATATAAATATAATGTGAAAATAGCCATAATGTTGAAGTCATCACCTAGGGATATTGATCCCATGTTGGGGTACTAAATCTTGTGAAATAATGCTCTTAGAAAATTATGTCAAAATACATTAATAAAAGAGAATTGAAAACACCTATTTGGCTTGTTTAACGGTCTGGAATGAACCTGTAGGAGCTGTCCCCCAGGGTGGCACCCAAGGCTATTCATGCGACCCAAGAGAATCTCAGATGAGAAGTGGAATTATTTAAATTTGGACGCACTTTGCGTCTGAAGGATTTTTTCAAGGAGCAAAACCGAGACACACGAATTATGATCTCTAAATTTAAGAAACAGGGTACCTTTGACCCATTACCCAACCAGCCTGCTATCAAATCTTTCTTACGATCTGTACAGAAGGAAACTGTGGATGTTTTGAAAAGTCCTCAACAGTTCCATTCAAACTGCTCCACCAAAGACAGACAAATTATCAAGTCTTTATCTTCTGCTAGTAACATTGTCATCAGACCGGCGGACAAAGGGGGTGGCTTGGTCCTACAGAACTATATAGACTACCGTCAGGAGATTCTACAACAACTGTCCGATTTGAAAACCCCTCACAGGAGATCCAACAGATAGAATCAGAGTACAGATTAACAACACAGTACAAAGAGGTCTGGACAGTGGATTCATCTCTTTGGAACTCAGTTTATATCTAGCACAAACTTCCCCCCAAAAAACGGTCATTTACACTCTTCCAAAAGTTCACAAGAACCTCAATAGTCCTCCCGGCCGGCCTATTGTTTCCGCCGTAGGAGGAATTCTGGTACCAGTCGCCAAGTGGCTGGATTTTTTATTTAAAGAAACTATTGAAAACCTGGAGACCTGTATCAAAAGTCTATATACCATGATTCCTCATCTAGGCAGGATACAGGCCATGCGCACACTACTCTCTCAATCTATACACTACCATGGTCCACCAGTAGAATACACTCTTGAATTTCTGGATATTGTTCTTTCTCAAAATTATTTTAGTTTTGAGACATCCTGGTACCGACAAATTTCAGGCACATCCATGGGTGCCTCGATGGCACCTATGTATGCCAATGGATACATGTATCATTTTGAAAAACTGCACATTTTGGAAACCTTCAAAGACAAGATACTGACGTATTCACGCTATATAGACAACATCTTTATGGTAATTAGCGGTACCACCATGGATGTGGAACATATGATTCAGGCCATCAATAGTGCAACCAACAATATTGAACTCACAGTGACCATGGATACTTAACAAGTGGATTTCCTGGATGTACAAGTATATAGAGAGGGTTGTGTCAGGATTTGAACCTGGGAACATGGCACTTCTGGTGCTTTGTGTTACCTCTGAGCCATCTCTCCGCTTTACTGTTTCCTGTATCTAGCCCTGTCTAGTATCTAGCACTAGAAGCTGGACATACGTTGGAACTACTCCTGTCACTCATGTTACACCTGAGCCTGATGTCTCATTAGCCAGGTATATAACACTGCCTCTCCCAGAAGGCAGTGTCAGTTCCTTGACTCTGGTGATCTTTCTGCTGCTTCGTGTTCTCCAGTTTATTATTGACCTCTGGCTTGTTACTCTGAATATCCTGACTTCTGGCTTCCTCTGACCCTTGGCTTCCCACGACTATTCTCCTGGTTTATTTGTTCCTGTACCGCGATTTGGATTTACCCTGCACAGCCCCCGTGCACCAACTCACAGGTCAGGTGAATTCTTGCCTGACCACCTTGGCCTGTGTTTTCTTGCAAGGGTGAGCATACTTCTCTGCCTGCCGGACTCCCAACCCAGGTAAGCCGTGACAGGTTGTAGACTAGCATACACCCTCTTTTCAAAACCCACGGATAGGAATACCCGATTACATGCATCCAGTTTTCACCCAAGAGCGTTGAAAGAATCCCTTCCGTATTCTCAGTTTTTGCGGGTATTTAGAAATAACTCTAATCAAGAAAATGCACAGGCACAGATTCAATTGAGAAGATAGAAAGGTGGGTGAGTGGGAAAGAAAATTAAATGTAAACCAAGTGCAGGCTAGCCTCTGTAGATTGGACACTCCAAATCCAATAATGAGCAAAATATATATACAGATTAACAGGGCGCCACAGTCACTAAATAGGTATATGTGGGGGGAAGAACCATATAATGAATATACTGGTTAAAATAGTAATTTATTAATACAGAAGTAGATAAAAATAATAGCACAATAACAAGTGCTCAAATTATATTAGACAGGAACCCATAGGTATAGCAGCTCACTAATACATAATGCTGAACTGGGCAAATAAGGTGCAGATTTTAAAAGTGCAAAGTGCAGTGCAAGTATACAAGATACTAGTACCAAAAATGCACCGAGTCCATAACATATAGCCCAAGAAAAAAAAAGGAAAATAATCAGCATATATAAACAATAAAACCGCTGATACCACGATGCAGGGTCCCAAAGGGTCGTCAATGTTTCAATGCTCAACGCGTTTCGTCGTCAGACTTCCTCAGGAGCTTCTTCAATCTTCCTCCATCTTCTTTCTTTTAAGTCAGCCGGTCCGTCTGTCCACTTCCGTGATTGGGCGTGCGTCCATACGTCACCGCGCACAACGTCATACGTCATGACGCCTGCGTGGCTAATATGCGCACGCGCAACCACGGAGGAACGCAAATAAACTTTATTGCTCATGTACACGGTGGCATAAAGAGCGAACTACAAAAAGAACGCTCAATTAATATGCAGACCGGATTTACAAACCTGCCTACCCCCCCTTTAACCCCTATACAAAGGAATGCTAAGTATAAAGGGGGAAATATAAATTAGACAGGTACCAGACTAAGAAAAAAAATGAAGAAAATCTATATAATATGTATCGAAAAAAAAAATTATAGATATAAAAATATATATTAAACAAAAAACAATTGAGTAGTGGAGAATAATGATAAAAAATATATATATATATAAAAAAATAATAAAATATAAAAACTATGAGTCCATTTATATTCCCAAATAGCCATAGAGACCTTACAATATTAAATCATCTATACAATATTGCCAGTGTGGATATGCATAAATGGATAATATATCAGAATGTAAACGGGTACAAAAGACAATATCCAAATATTAGTAGAGATAAATAAAAAAACCATAGATATATATACACATACAGGAAATAATGTTAATGTTGAAAGCGTATCAATTTGACTGAAGGGCAAAAGTCATATAAACATAACTGATTACATTATAAGAAAAAATTATATCATTTGATATCCAACATGTATTCAAAAGCGTATATAGAAGGCATATATAAATATATATAAATAGATATAAAACGTATATAAAAAATATATATATATATAAAAAATATATATATAAAAAAGAGAGGTCAAATAAAAAAGGGGTCAAATATAAAATATCATATAATCAATCAAATAAAAGCTAGTATGTCCAAATCAGTATTTAATCCTGAAGGAACAGAGGATTTCATTTTATATATCCACTCTGTTTCCCTCATGGCTAGCCGCTTTTCAGTGTCGCCACCTCTCCAATGAGGTAAAACTAGATCGATCCCAATACAAATAAAATCCTTAAAATCGAAATCTTTACATTTATTGCAATGTCTAGGTACACTATGTTTCTCATTTTTATTTTTAATTCCATTAAAGTGTTCGAGTAATCTGATGTGCAGTTTTCTAATTGTCCGTCCAATATATTGGACCCCACACTTGCATTGTAACAGGTATACCACAAACTTACTATTGCAATTAATAAAATGTTTTATTTTAAAAGTTTCTTTAGTTACCATACTAGAAAATTCTGTGATCTTATTCCTCTGAAATTTACATGTGCTACATCTACCACATTTAAAAAAAACCTTTTGGCCTTTCTATTAAAAAGTTTGTTTTCTCACTCGCGACAATCTGTTTAGGTAAAATGCTGGGAGCTAAAATATTCCTCAAGTTATTGGGTCTTTTATAGATCACTTTAGGATTTTTGGGTAAAACCTTTTTTAAAAACTTGTCCTGTAGCAAGATAGGCCAATTCTTCCTAATAGACTTCTCTATTAGGTTGGCTTTATTGCTAAATTTCGTCAAAAAGGCAAATTCAGACTGATTCCCAGCATTCCTCTTAACTTCTTTATTATTCGACAAAATATCCCTCCTCTGGTAACCTTCTACTTGTTTTTGTGTATTAGTTAGAAGTTGTTCTGGATAATTTCTATCTAAAAACTTTTTATTAAGGACTTGGGCTTGTTTTTCAAAATCCTTTTTCTCAGTGCAATTCCTATATAATCTCAGATGCTGTCCTTTTGGGATATTTGTCAGCCATTTTCGATGATGGCAACTAGAAAAATCAATAAAACCATTGCCATCTGTCGGTTTAAAAAAAGTTCTACTAAAAATTATTTTATCTTTAATAATAAAGGGTGAGATCTAAAAAATTGATACACGTGTCGTGGATTTCTTCCGTGAACCTCAGTCCATATGTGTTAGAGTTAATGTAAGTTAAAAACTCAGCTAAAAGACTTCTGCCACCATTCCAGATAATTAAAACGTCATCTATGTATCTTCTCCATTGCACCAGGTTCGCACCAAATGGATTATTCTGCCAAATATGATTCCGCTCCCAATCAGCAACAAAAATATTGGCATAACTTGGTGCGAACCTGGTGCCCATCGCTGTTCCACACGTTTGAAGGTAATATAACCCTTCAAACCAAAAATAGTTGTGGAACAGGATGTATCTGATGAGGTCTAAAATAAAAGTAGCTTGTCCCCGATTCATATCTGGATCATACCTCAGGATATTTTGTACAGCTTCAATACCTTTTTCGTGGTCGATCACGGTATATAAAGAGGTGACATCAACAGTTACCCAAAGGTATTCATCTTTCCATTCAAGACCTTCCAATTCCTTGATGATCTGGACAGAGTCTTTAGTATACGATTTAGCTAAAACCACATATTTCTGTAAAAAGAAATCAATATACTGTGAAATATTACTCGTTAGAGACCCGATCCCACTGATAATGGGTCTTCCCGGTGGGGATTCCAAACATTTATGTACTTTAGGTAAGTAATAAAAGACAGCTGTTTTAGGTGAATTAATAAATAAGTAATTAAATTCATCCTTATTTATAATCTCATTATTCAAACCAGCCAATAAAATACCATGTAATTCCTCACAAATACTTGTGGGATTATTCTTGAGAATCTTATAGGTATCCGAATCACTTAATATCCTCAGAGATTCTTTCAAATAGTCAACTCTATTAAGGATAACAATACTGCCACCCTTATCAGCTTGTCTGATTACTATATCTTTATTTTCTTTTAATTCTTTCAAGGCTTGTTTTTCTTTCCTTGTTAAGTTATCTTTACCTCTACTTTTAGAGAGTTTCTCAAACTCACTCATCACCATTTCACAAAACACTGGTATGTGGTCTCCTTTTTCCCAAGTGGGAAAAAATTTTGATTTGTTTTTTAAACCAGAATGTACAATACTGGGTGACAAAATGTCGGTTGGGATCTCCTCCATCCTCTGATCACTCTGTGGGTCTCTAAAAGCAATAACTTCATCTTTCTTTTTTTCAAAAAATCTTTTAATAGTCAATTTGCGCAAAAATTTCTGTGTATCTATAAAAAGTTCAAACATATTGGGATCTGTCATTTTTTGTCATTTAATCCGACATTTCCCCTTCCTCTATTTCCCCTAATCCTCCTGTTGCTCCTAAGAGTCTCCTTTTCTTGGAGGGTGTTTGAAGAGTTTGTAGAGTAGAGAACCTGTTTCTGTGTGCCCAAACATTCTGTCCTTGTTTGGGTCGGTCCTCTAAAAAAATCTCGGGTTGGTCATAACTATCTCTTGTTCTCCCATTTACCACATTACTCTGGTTGGAGAATCTACCTTTCGTTCTACTATTCATTACATTACTTTGGTTCTCTTTTCGTCTCACCACCCTGGTTTGTTCCTCATAATTCCTGGTCTTATTAGTAGATGATTCTCTATACTCATCTTTACTCTTTTTATGGAATTTAGAGTCTCTAGGGATATTATTCCTATCAGATTCCTAACAGATTCAATTGATGTGGGACATATTTGTACAGAGGGGCTACAATAATGATATATTGCTCCAATCCCTACAGAAGTGCCAGATTGAAACAGAAGCAATTACCACCGAGGTCCAATCACCACGACTGGTATTTCCAACTGTTTATACCACCACATCCCCTGAGTTTAAAAAAAATAATTGACAACTGGAGGGTCCTTGCAAATGACATCACTCCTTCTGATATTCAGGAATCCACCCATGATGTGTTTTAGACCCTTTTCAAAGTTATCAACCTAAAAAGCCTTTTGTAAACCCAGGATGCTATAGATGTTTGGGTTGTGTGACTTGCGGTCACATGGTACCTGGCAAGATCTTTGCACACCCGCATACGGGCAAGTCATATACAATTAGACACTGTCTAACCTGCACCTCAGACTTCGTTGTCTATAAGCTCACGTGCCCATGTGGGCTGGCCTATATAGGCAATAATGACCTTCTATTATGTGAGAGAATAAGGAATCATAGGTCCAGTATCCGTACAGCCTACAGGGACAACAAAACCGAACAACCTGTAGCAAAACATTTTTTAGACTCTGGGCATACTTTACCTTCTCTCAAACTAATGGCTATAGACCACATACCTCCACTCTGAAGAGGAGGTGACCACAGCAAATTATTACTGCAATGTGAACTCTTTTGGATCAGGACATTAAATTTGGTTCAACCCAATGCGCTTAATGAGAAATACTCTCTGTCAGTATTCCTATGATTACATAGGTCCTATTATAGGGTTGCAAGGATATTCTAACTGATATGTTTGGGATTAGGTGAGAGGTTGTGGACTTACCAGTTTGGCTACACACCTCTTGCTATTTATTCCATTTACAAGTTTCACCATACATCTATGCCCAGACGAGCTAGACTCTGGCTACCGATTCCCTGGCTACCGATTGACAATGCCCACCCCGGGGACAGGCATGTCCGCTCTCCTGGGTTATGTCTTTGGGCACCTTTTTGTATCACTGTGGTATTGAGTATTTGAAATGAATCCACCTGTCTATACCATGTATCTTTTCTCATCTGTTACATATACAGTCAGGTCCATAAATATTGGGACATCGACACAATTCTAATCTTTTTGGCTCTATACACCACCACAATGGATTTGAAATGAAATGAAAAAGTAATGGGACAATTGGCTGCTCAGCTGTGTGTTATTCCCTTTTTATCCCATTTACAAGGAGCAGATAAAAGACCCAGAGTAAATTTCAAGTGTGCTATTTGCATTTGGAATCTGCTGCTGTCAACTCTCAATATTAGATACAAAGAGCAGTCACTATCAGTGAAGCAAGCCATCATTAGGCTGAAAAAACAAAACTAACCCATCAGAGAGATAGCAAAAACATTAGGTGTGGCCAAATCAACAGTTTGGAACATCCTTAAAAAGAAAGAACGAACCAGTGAGCTCAGCAACACCAAAAGACCCGCAAGAACACGGAAAACAACTGTGGTGGATGATCGAAGAATTCTTTCCCTGGTGAAGAAAACACCCTTCACAACAGTTGGCCAGATCAAGAACACTCTGCAGAAAGTAGGTGTATGTGTGTCAAAGTCAACAATAAAGAGAAGACTTCACCAGAGTGAATACAGAGGGTTCACCACAAGATGTAAACCATTGGTGAGCCTCAAAAACAGGAAGGCCAGATTAGAGTTTTCCAAACAACATCTAAAAAAGCCTTCATAGTTCTGGAACAACATCCTATGGACAGATGAGACCAAGATCAACTTGTACCAGAGTGATGGGAAGAGAAGAGTAGAGTATGGGAAGAGAAGACTATGGAGAAGGAAAAGAACTGCTCATGATCCAAAGCATGCCACCTCATCAGTGAAGCATGGTGGTGGTAGTGTCATGGCGTGGGCATGTATGGCTGCCAATGGAACTGGTTCTCTTGTATCTATTGGTGATGTGATTGCTGACAAAAGGATGAATTCTGAAGTGTTTCGGGCAATATTATCTGCTCATATTCAGCCAAATGCTTCAGAACTCATTAGACGGCGCTTCACAGTGCAGATGGACAATGACCCGAAGCATACCAAAACGTTTTTTAAGGGAAAGAAGTGTAATGTTATGCAATGGCCAAGTCAATCACCTGACCTGAATCCGATTGAGCATGCATTTCACTTGATGATGACAAAAACTGAAGGGAGAATGCCCCAAAAACAAGCAGGAACTGAAGACAGTTGCAGTAGTGGCCTGGCAGAGCATCACCAGGGATGAAACCCAGCGTCTCGTGATGTCTATGCTTTCCAGACTTCAGGCTGTAATTTACTGCAAAGGATTTGCAACCAAGTATTAAAAAGTGAAAGTTTGATTTAGGACTGTTAATCTGTCCCATTACTTTTGAATTAAAGCTGAAAGTCTGCAGTTAAAGCATATCTTGTTTGTTTTATTTCAAACCCATTGTGTTGGTGTATAGAGCCAAAAAGATTAGAATTGTGTTGATGTCCCAATATTTATGGACCTGACTGTATATCTATGATTCTCTTGGGTCGCATGAATAGCCCTGGGGGACAGCTCCTACAGGTTCATTCCAGACCGTTAACAAGCCAAACAGGTGTTTTCAATTCTCTTTTATTCGTGTATTTTGACATAGTTTTCTAAGAGCATTATTTCATAAGATTTAGTACCCCAACATGGGATCAATATCCCTAGGTGATGACTTCAACATTATGGCTATTTTCACATTATATTTATATACATTTTTGTGCACCACTTTAGGGGGTATCTGCATTCCTAGGTTATGCCGTGGGGCACTTACATGGATTATATGATATCTGAAACCAATTCTTCTTTCTTTACTATGTGCCTTTCTTTTATCTGTTATATATATTTACGATCCTCTTTTGACGCATTTATAGCTTTGGGTGCCACCCTGGGAGACAGAGAGACACACAGAGAGAGAGACACAGCGAGAGAGACAAAGAGAGAGAGACACAGAGACACAGAGACACAGAGACAGAGAGACAGAGAGACAGAGAGACACAGAGACAGAGAGACACAGAGACAGAGAGACACAGAGACAGAGAGACACAGAGACAGAGAGACACAGAGAATATGATATATATATACTTGCTGTGTTAACTTTTTTTTTTATCTTTTCCCCCTGCAGGCAGCTGCATACCGCCTAGCTCCTCGAGCTAAAAGCCATTCGGGCATTCTATGCCGCCGTAACGGCTTTAAAGCCCATTATAATGAGGATGGCATAGAACACTCATGGGTTAAAGAAAACCTATTGTTTAGAATTATAATTTATTACGATCGTGATGAACAACAAAATGTTTTTCCAAGTTTTCGTTCCCTTCCCTGAATAGTTTGTTTTGCTGTAAAACTTTAAACACTTTAATAAAAACAATTTGGAAAACATTTCCCTTAATGTTAAATGTTTGGACAATTTTTACATTTTTATCTATTTCATGTATTTGAAAAAAAAATGTCTATGCATTTTTTACATGTATATTTGTCTCACTTAATACTGCATAAAGTGAATGTCATCATAATAGAGTATTCAATATAGTCTTTTGGGAATACCAATATCTGTTTTATATGTGTTTTGTTACTTATTTTGTTCACATTTGGGGATAAATCCCACAAATCTCTTCAAAGACCCGGTTGCCATTGTAGCTAAATGGAGTATGATATAACCATGAAGTAACCTGCCGATGTTTGCGACACGTGACTTCTGGTTTTTGGATACATACAAGACTTGCCCACAATAAGTAGGATGGCAGTTCTGGACTCGAAAGAACTGGTGCGGTAGGTATGCGAGCCGCTTCATCTCCCCATCAGGATGATAATGTACTGCAGATGGAGAGGACACACCTCGCGAATGGACGCTCATGATTGGCTCAATCGCGAGCAAGTTAACCAATCAGAACGGACGTGAACAAACGAGTAAGCTAGCAGATACCGAGTGAGAACATAGCGTAACGCGCCTCGGACATTTTAGAGCACCTGAGGATTCTGTGAAATATTACTTTTCTAATTTTAACTGTTTTAACTTCTTTTAATACTTTATAAATATTTGCTGCTATTCATACTAAGGCCTGGTGAATTCCGATTCTATATCTGCTTCCATCTCTGAAAAAAAGGTAAGTGTCTCCCTATAAAGACACCTTTGCTGTATCATCCAGAGGCAGGGTACAAGGGCTCTGAACAAGGTGAGCAGGTTATACACTTTGCACTTATACATTTCACCCTGTCACACTGTACTTCAGTAGAAGCTGTGGCTTCTATTGCTTGTGTCTCCTTTCTGAGCACCATTGGAAAGAAAGAAGAGGATCAGTGTCCCCAGAGAACACATCTGCCTATGTGATATGAGCCTGTCCTATTTGGCTCTGTCCCATGTAAGTGTGTAATTTACATTATTTTACACACGGAGTTTCAACTAGAATACTACACTATATAGTTATTTTGTCTAGCTATTTGCTGCACTATATATCCCTTACTGGATGAGGGTAAGTGCTTATTATTTTCAGCGCTCCACTATAAGCACTGATGGTAGTACTAAAAACCACTCAGTTTATCGTTTGTATATTAGAGATTTAAACACCCACTAATCACCATACCCATTCAGCTTTATTGAGATCAGTTATATTTTTGGGTTTACCATTAGCCTTTGCCAATATAAATATACTGGCATTGTTTGAAATTATATACTTTATCAGATTCCCTCTACTAAGCTAAACTGTCAGCTTATGAAAATTCCAATTAATGCAAATGTAGTAGCTCTTAAAAAGCTTTTTATTACTCATTTATGTATTGGTTGGATTATTCAATTTTATCTCTAATGTTTTAATCTAAGAAAGAAAAAAAACTTTCTTCTGATACTCTTAGTATAGCCTACAATGGGTTGGCGCACCTGACATTTTTAGTATGAGAAGGTATAGACTTACTCTGGGAGAGTTACCAGATTTACTGGAATCTAATGCAATCGAATCTAATGTGCACCTCAATTTTTAAAAACCTGGAAGCTGAAAAAAGTGTTTTTGCTTGCGAATGTAATGCGCATTTATACAATAAGATACTACTATACAACATTGTTCTACAATGAAAATGTTTATTGCCATATACCAGAGTATCATTGATGGTATTTAAATTTTTGTGTAACGCAATTCGCCTGAAATTTTTTAATTTTGTCCCGAATGTAATGCGCAATCAAATCTAATGAGCATTAAAATTTTAGAAGCTTTATTTTCCAGAAATTGTGTGCATTAGATTCCAGTAAATACGGTATGTATGTGGCCAATTTGGAAATGCTACCCAAAGAACTTAATTTATAACTCATTAACTGGAGAGTAAATTGATATTGTGAATTTCATTTAAAAAAGAATTAGAATTAAAGGCTATACAAATAAAAATATGTAATGGATTTTACTAAAATCAGGTTTCTTTTATATAATTAATATGAATTTAAAATCATTTAAAAATGTAAAAATATAAAAATATATATAAAAAAATAGAAATTTTAACAAATGTAAAACATTTAATTTAAAAATCAACCCCTGTCAGTGTCAGTATATTCTGTAAATCACTTGATAAAGTAATTGTTGGTAAACAGCATTGTGTATATTAGTCCTTTTTTATGGTATATCTAATAAAGTATTTTTTGGTTACACCGAATGACAAGGGCTCATCAGACCTGTGTTGGCAGAACTGTGGGGAGAGAGGTCCGTATTTCCACATGTGGTGGAGCTGTGCTAAATTACAACACCTCCGGAGGGTGATCAGGCTAGTCTATTCAAAAGACCAATTGACCTAGAACCATGGAACTTCTAGTTAGCCAGACCGGTATGTCATGGCATGCCAGCCAAAGCACAGAAACTTATGAATAGGATCACATTGGCTGCCAGACGGGCCATATCAATAAAATGGTTAGGCTCAGCCATGCCCAGCATGGCTGAAGTGAAACAGAGGATCAAAAGAATGCAATCTAATGGACAAATTCACTTCGATAATGCATAATACCACACAATCCTTTGAGAAAGTATGAGCTCCCTGGATGGACTAAAGCATGGGTAGTCAACCTGGTCCCTACCGCCCAGAAGTGGAAGTTTTGGGATTCCAGGTGGGCAGTAGCAGAATCCTCCCTCCATCCAGAGAGCTGAACGCTCTATCCGTCTCTCGCACTCAGTGGTAATCAGAAAGTGCGAGGTTGCAGATGCGAGTGCATGAAAGTGTGAGCATGTGTGCCTGAATGCGCATGTGCGCCCATACGCACGTATGAACGCGTGCGCTCGTGAACAAGTGTAACACGCGGGTAGACAAAGGGAAGGAGTTGGAGTTGGTAGGGGGATACACGATAGCAGGGAGTGGAGTACTTGGAAAATAGGAGAAAGAAGGAGCAGAATACTTGTAGAATAGGAGAAAGGAACCGAGTACTTGTAGAATAGGAGAAAGGAACAGAATACTTGTAGAATAGGAGAAAGGAACAGAGTACGTGTAGAATAGGAGAAAGGAACAGAGTACTTGTAGAATAGGAGAAAGGAACAGAGTACTTGTAGAATAGGAGAAAGGAACAGAGTACTTGTAGAATAGGAGAAAGAAGGAGCAGAGTACTTGCAAAACAGGAGAAAGGAGCAGAGTACTTGTAAAAAAGGAGAAAGGAGCAGAGTACTTGTAAAAAAAAGGAGAAAGGAACAGAGTACTTGTAGAATAGGAGAAAGAAGGAGCAGATGATTTGTAGAAAAGGAGAAAGGAACAGAGTACTTGTAGAATAGGAGAAAGAAGGAGCAGAGTACTGGTAAAAAAAAAGGAGAAAGGAGCAAAGTACTTGTAGAATAGGAGAAAGAAGGAGCAGAGTACTTGTAAAAAAAGGAGAAAGAAGTAGCAGAGTATTTGTAGAATAGGAGAAAGAAAGAGCAGAGTACTTGTAAAACGGAGAAAGGAGGAATATAAAAAGGAAAAGGAGAGAATTGTTGTTGGCTAATAATAAGTAGTGTGCTACCTAGCTCAGCCTTCCTGATGGGTATTGCTATAAGGAAGGTAAAAAAATAGGAAAAATGAAAAGGGGGGGGGGGAATTGAGGAGGTAGAGGAGGGGAGCTGATGCACAGATGAGAAATCATATTATGAGCAAACCAAGAAATCGTCTGAATATCTCCGAAAGAAGAGACCTTTGTTTGTTCCTCCCGAAAATTGAACCAGATATCAAATATTTAATCTTGCAAGAAACAGCCTCAAGGATCTCATTAATCACTAGGTAGAGCTAATGTCAATTAACTTTATTGTTTACTCATAAAACTTTATAAAGTTAAAAACATTATAAACATGCATAAAGTAGGAATAAAAAGCTACATGTACGTACATTTTATTTTAAAATCACCCTCCTTTCTTAAAAATATTCTGCACTTGCGCGAATTAGTGGGCGGTAGGTAGAAAAAGGTTTACTACCCCTGGACTAAAGGGACTAAGGGACCAAGTTTAATTTTTATTAAAAAATTTTTTACAATTCCATCAATTACAGAAGGGAACAAATTACATCAGCATCATACAGGTTTAACATGTCTGACACAACATGGCATGGAAAATAATTACAGTTAAGAAGAATTACAAAGTACAGGTATCTTAACTTCATTCCATATATGCTAGTCTGAGAAAGATACTGCTATAACATTGTTATCATTGTAGTTGACAGTGGGTTGTATAATATGGGTTAAATGGTCCCAAAGCTGTATCATACTTTCCTGGCCATATCCATGGCAGCACAACAATGGGTTAGCTCCTCCCTATTCCTAATTAGACAGGAACAGAATTAAAATAGAGGTATAAATACCCCCTCCCACCATTACTCCCTCAGTCTTTTTGTTCCTGTCCTATCCCTATAGGACTCTAGTCATTATAGACTGAGAACATCTTTTCTTTTTGGCTTACCTGAGGGTTTTTACCTTTGGCCCCAAGGGAGTTCAGCCTCTCTTCCTTGGGAAGTCTCCAGTATGCGGCCCTGCGCAAAGGAAAAACCCCTGGAGATGCTCCTTTAGTGACCGGGAGTCACTTGCAGTGACCCTAGGGGTAGCAAGTTAAATTGCCAATAAGAACAATTCCCTGCAGTGACCAAGCGGTAGCAGGAAGTGGCAGAAGAACCTCATCTTCGGAAGATTCTTCTTATCTTTTACCTGGCATGCACAGTAAGCAAATATACATATTTATAAGTATATATATAACTTTATGGCTGTCAGGTCCCCCCATACCCCCCCACCCCCCTTCCACCTCTTAGTAAATATTATTTGTTTGCCATTTCATATTTTCCTTCTTTTTTTTTCTCCTCTCCTCTTCTTTAGGTTAAAATTTTCCCGGGATTGGGCAGCCGCCATCTTGGTCAGCATCCTGGGGTCGCTCTGGGCGTGCGCGGACTTGCGTGCGTGTCATGCCCGGTTTCCACGGGCGCATCATGCTGGCTTCCGCGCATGCGCGGACGCGGCAGGCACGTCATGCGCATTGTGATCATTCGCAAAGCTGGTGACTTCATCAGTGACGTCACACGCCTCCTTTAAAAAGGCGCCAAATCAAAACAAATTTACCTTTTTTAGGTTATCCTGGCATCTGGTAGTCCTTTCAGTGATATTGTATCCAGTTTTGACTGTCAACTTCAGGCTTCTTTTTGCTGAACCTCAGGTAGGTTTTTTTCCCTCTTAAAGGCATATTCCTTTCTCTTTCATAATTGAATTTTTATACTGTTTAGTATAAATATCTAAATTCCTTCCTATATTACAGCAGGAAAAATGGAAAAGGATATATCATTCTCATCAGACTCTGAGGCATCTATACATAAACAAAGGTCACAATCCAAAGGTTATAGGTAAGCCGTTTTCTTTTTTTTCTCTATATAATTACAAACAAAAGAGTGCCTGGATTAATTATATTCCCTATCATGATAGCTCTACGGGAATTCAAGCATCTAGAACTTCCAAAGGCAAGTCGCCTATGAAGAAGAGATGCGAGGCCTGCAACAATAAACCACTAGAGGGGAAGCGTTTATGTGCAGAATGCCTGTTAACAGCCGCTGGAGCTTCTACTACTGCACCTACTCCAGATATAATGGAGTTTATTAAACAAGCTGTTTCTCAGGGCATTAAAGAAGCCGGAAAATCTCACAAAAGGCCCAGATTTGCTGAACCCTTTGATTTCTCTCAGGAGGAATCCTCGGATGAATCCATGGACTCCTATAGAGAAGGGCTGTCCTCTTCAGAAGAAGAATCCTTTGCCCCAGAATTTATGGAGCCTGCTCAAGTAGATCACTTAATAGCCAGAGTCCGTAAATCCTTGAGCCTCAAGGAAGTATCCTCTGAACAACCTTCTACTTCCAGCAGATATTTCGCAGATCTAAAAAAGAAAAGAGCTGTGTTTCCAGATTACGAGACAATCAAAGAACTGATTGAAAACGAATGGTCTAATACATGCAGAAAATTGACAACTCAAGGCAGAATTGCTCGTCTTTATCCATTCGAAAGAAAAGACTCCAGCTGTTGGGATTCGGCTCCTAAGGTAGATGCAGCCGTAGTAAGACTGGCCAAACACACTACCCTACCAGTTGACGACGCAGGTTCATTTAGAGATCCCATGGATAAAAAGATGGATCTAAACCTCACTAAGGCTTACGTGGCAGCAGGCACAGGCCTCCATCCAGCAGTAGCTCTTACTTCAGTTTCCAGAGCTTTAAAAATCTGGATGGAAAATCTAGAAGCGGACATTCACAGAGGCAGAAGCAGATCCAGTCGTCTAGAAAGTCTCAAATATATAAAGCTAGCAGTGGACTTTACTTCTGACGCTTCTGTTGACCTGGTTAAGGCCTTAGCCAGAAATATGGCCCTCTCCGTTTCAGCCAGAAGAGCTTTATGGTTAAGATCCTGGATAGCAGATACCTCTTCTAAATCCAGTTTATGTGCCTTACCTTTCCACGGAGACATGTTGTTTGGGAAAAACCTGGATGAATGTATCAAGAGAGCAGCCGAAGGCAAAAAAGCCTTTCTCCCACAGGATCGTAAGCCCAGAGGATCCTTTCGGTCCAAAAGATATCCAGACTATTATTCCTTTCGAGATGCTAGATCTTATAAACCAGGAAGAGAGCATGGAAGATTCCAACCATGGAGAGGGGGTCAGTCATCTTCTAGAGGTGGAAAATCTAGAGGCACCTAATTTCACAAAAATCCCAGATCCTTATGACGGGTCCACCCCCCCAGTCAGTAGGAGTGGGGGCACGTCTGTTACTCTTCCAAGAAGCATGGGAACAATCCACCACAGACAGATGGGTGTTGGATATCATAAGAAGAGGATATCGTTTAGAATTCTTCAGACCCCCTCCAGCTTACTCCTTTCAAGCAACCAAATGGCCAGGAGAAGCAGAAAAAAGACAAGTCTTGAAGGATTTTGTCTCTACACTCCAGGAAGAAAGGGTCATCAATCAGGTTCCTCGGAGCCTACAGGGTCAAGGTTTTTACTCTCATCTGTTCCTCACCAGAAAGGCTTCAGGTGGTTGGAGACCTATCCCAGACTTAAGCAGACTAAATCAGTTCCTACTCATCTGAAAGTTCAAAATGGAGTCAATTCAATCCATCATAAAGGTTGTTTTTGCACGCCAATGGATGATTTCTAAAGACTTGGAAGACGCTTATTTCCACATCTCTATTGCAGCAGAACATCAGAAGTTCCTTCGTTTTGCGGTGGAAAAAAGGGCATTTTCAATTCTGGGCCCTACCATTCGGTCTCAGCAATGCTCCAAGAACATTCTCCAAAGTCTTGGTTGCAGAGCTCAGGAAAAAGGACATAGCCATTTACCATTACCTCGACGACAAAGATACCCTTCAGAACCATGGGCACATCTGTATGCGTTTCCTACACCTCCATGGATGGAAGATAAATGAGAAGAGTCAAATACATCCAGCTCAGAAGATGAAATATTTGGGTGCCATATTCAACACACTAGCAGGCACAGTGCAACTGTCGTAAACCAAAAACAAAGAGGATTCGGGATATGGCTGTATGAATCTACAGGAGAAATATAAAACATAACAGTGTGATATTGTTATAAAACACAATATTTTTGCGCAGCAATCTTTTGCACTCACAAGATGTATACATTGCTATTGTTTTAACTGTAGTCCCTGAAGTTACAGAACGAAACGCATAGGACGAATTCTTTTTTATTACCCATATCCCATGCGAAAATAGTGACTACACTTTTTATTGAATAATAATAAAAAAAAGATTTTTTTACCGAACCCTGACCTGTGGATGTTGTTTGGTGGAATAAGGATCCTGAGGTGTTAAGAAATACCAGCTAGCCCCCCCATTACATCGGGAGAGGCACCCTAAGAGCGCATATACCATCTACATCTTGTGAGTGCAAAAGATTGCTGCGCAAAAATATTGTGTTTTATAACAATATCACACTATGTTATGTGTTATATTTCTCCTGTAGATTTATACAGCCATATCCCGAATCCTCTTTGTTTTTGGTCTACCATATATGATATAGGTCGCTTATTTGGGTAGCGACCTAGGGAGACTGTAACACTTCTTTATAAGCTAAGTATTATTGCTTTTAATATCTAATTTTCTGTATATTGTTTGAGATATACCTGTTGGCTATTGTTTGTAACCCATTTCTTTTGAGAAACACACATATCTGTTATTCTGATAATATGGCTACTAATATGAATTTCTTATCTGATTTACAATCCAATCGTAGAAGAAAATTTGAGGCTATGTTTCAGGAGTGGGATAAACCACAACCGTTTAAGGAATTGGATGAATTGTTTAGGGAAAAAGAAAAATTGCTCTCTGCTGAAACCAAAAAATGGTGGGAGGTAGCATATTTAGAAAATTATTTGAAGGAAGGCCTTATAATTGATAAAACACCTGCATTTGGGATGGAGGATGATTTTTTTTTTTTTAGAGGAATGGGATGCTATTCTCTCTAACTGTTCTTTACAGCTGATTCAATTAATTATTAGACACTCAAAGAAAATACAGAATTAATTGGAGACTGAATTAATTACTTTAGACACCAATCCCACTACTGATGTGAGTAGTAGGGAGTACAAAGAGAGAGAGGAATCTTTACAAAATAATATTAAAAATTTGGTTGAAAAAATTGCTGAAACCAAAAACAGGAAATACAGTAGGGATAAGGAAGATAAATTACTCAACACCTTTGCAACAAAAAATAGATTATCCCGTAGAAAAAGGCGCCCCTCTATTTATAGGAGAGACATACCTGGATCTCCAGGGGGGAGGGCTGAGATTAAGTCCTGTTCTAGAGATGCACGAAGAGGTCGACAATATCCTGTTAATAAACCTTATAAAATGTTCAATAGGGAAAATCCCCCTAGATCTCCAGATCCATGGGAGGCACGCAATAACTCTGGTGGGACTATACATAGAATACCCAATAATGGAAGATCCCCAAGGAGACACAGGGGTCCATTGCCTCTGAGAGGTGAAATAATGAGATCTGAGGTACAAATGGTTAGGAATAAAAACAACAGTTCATCACCTCTGAAAGGGGAAGTTAATAGACCCCATACACAAACATCTAGGGGCAGAGCTAATCCAGATGACCATGTATCCCAATACAATGATCCCACTGTAAATTTTCAAGGGAGACCGAGAGGTCCCAAAGCTATAACCAATTATTTTCGTCCCAGGGTGGAGACCTGGGAGCATCCCAACCAGTTTGTAACTCTATGCCAGGATTCCCCAGTGAAGAGAATCCAGACAGAGGATTAAAAACAATTTCATTGAATGTGGGTCGATTAAATGAGAAAGAACTGAGCAGGGGGATTTATAATTTAACTCCAACCTCACTTTCAGATGAGGAGATCAATTTGTTATCAAGGGGTTTGAAATTTGCTCCGAACAGAAAGGCCAATGACTTTGAATTATACATCGATCTTAAAAAATGTATCCGTTCTTTAACGATTAAAAGACATTTTTTATTACACCCACCTGAGACTAAAATTGTTGGTGAAGAAACAAATGTTGATTATAGATTTCACCCTAAGTCACATTTCTTTCCAACATATAGTAAAGGTCCTTTTTTAGAAACCTTTGAACACATGGTAGATCAACAATTCCGTAATAGTTAATAGTATTAATGACTACCACAAATCTCCAAGAAGCAGCCCATATCCTGGGGGACAGAGAGACTTATAGTTTTATATTTCTCCTGTAGATTTATACAGCCATATCCCGAATCCTCTTTGTTTTTTGTCTACCATATATGATATAGGTCGCTTATTTGGGTAGCGACCTAGGGAGACTGTAACACTTCTTTATAAGCTAAGTATTATTGCTTTTTATATCTAATTTTTTGTATATTGTTTGAGATATACCTGTTGGCTATTGTTTGTAACCCATTTCTTTTGACTAACTAATTTAACCCGACTAACCAATTTAACACAGAACTTCGAATAATCTTGGATAGAGCTAGAGAAAAAGGTACCATCTCACAAAAAATTATGATTTTCTATATCAGAAAAATCTGATTATCCCAATTTTTTATTTTCTTCCAAAAACGCACAAACGTCTCCCTAATCCTCCTGGGCGACCCATAATTAGTGGCATCAATTCACTGACGGCCAATCTGTCGGCTTATGTCGATTTTTGACTACAGAAATATGCCCAAGGGGCACCTTCATATGTGAAAGATACCAAATCTTTTCTCCAAGAAATGGAGAACATCGAATGGGACCCAGAATACAGTTGGGCCCCACTTGATGTGACCTCTCTGTAATCGGTGATTAGTCACAGATTGGGTCTGGAGGCAGTTAATTACTTCATGGAGCAAGATTTGGAACTACCAATGGATATGAGAGATTTTATATTTTCCTCTGTTAAGTTTATTTTGTATCACAATTATTTTTTCTTTAACGGTGATTATTTTTTACAAATCACAGGGAACGCCATGGGGACCAAGTTCGCCCCCAGCTATGCCAATACATACATGAGGAGATGGGAGGAGTTATTTGTGTGATCTGAACATGGCTGGAGGGCGAACTTGGTCCTATGGCGGCGTTACATTGAAGACGTTATCATTTGGAAGGGGTCTTCTGTTTTGTTTCAGGAATATGTCAATTTTTTGAATGACAACGAGTACAACTTGATATTTACCCCATCCTGGAACAAGGAGGAGATCAATTTTCTTGATCTCACTCTATCCCCTGATTTGGGACAGGTTAGAAGTAAATGCTTTTTTAAACCCACTGATGGCAATGGGTTTGTCCACCGTAGAAGTGGTCATCACGAACCATGGCTTAGGGGGATAGCAAAAAGCCAATTTACCAGTCTCAGACGGAATTGTTCAGACAAACAGGATTTTTTTACCCAATCACTACATGTCAAAAAGAAACTTACAGATAGAGGATATAATGGAAAGAGATTAGAAAAAGAGATCTGTCGAATTGGTGATATAGAGAGGAAGACTTTCTTGGAAAATAGACCATGTGCCCCAGGATCTGGGGATAAATTTCGTTCATCATTTATAACCCATTATAATATTGATCACAATAAAATTAAGAGGAGCCTTCAGAGTTCTTGGCCTATTCTGCTTCAGGACCCCATTTTGGGAGCACATCTATCAGATTACCCCACAGTAATTTACAAAAGAAATAAAAATCTAAAGGATATGTTGGCACCTAGTTATGCCATCAAACCACCATCAGTTTCCACCCCTGCTCGTTCAGGCTCCTTTCGAGGCTGTGGTACTTGCAAAGCTTGTGCCACAGTGTCTATTAAAGGTACACATTCATGTTCTAGTTCAATTACGGGGGAGACCTTTATGCTTAAAGACAACATTGGTTGCCACACGGACTTTGTGGTGTATTTATTACAATGTCCGTGTGGCATGCAATATGTGGGACGAACTAAAAGGATTCTAAAGGTCCGCCTATTGGAACATCTTAACATCAGAAAGAGATTGTTAACACACTCAGTTCCAGCCCATTGTATATCATGCCCTTCTTTCTCATTCAAAAATTTCAGATGTTGGGGAATCGAACGAGTTCCCCTTTTTTGGCGTGGGGGTGACAGTCCAAAGATTGGCCCAAAGGGAGACTTTTTGGATACATAAATTACAAACCCTTACACTTAAAGGTCTAAATATAGACATTGATTTAATTTGTTTCTTAGATTAATATGGCTTTAATAAGATTCAGAATTGATAACAAAAGATATGTGTGTCTGCCTTCATTTTGGGGCTTTTTCTACAGTTGAGATCTAAATTCCCATTTGAAAAGAGGATTTGTGCATACATTAAATATCAAATAGTTATTTTTTACTTTTAATGTCGTGATTTTTTTTTTTTGATGATTAAAATCACAATAATAGGTTATTCTAATATGAATGACAGTTTTGTTCCAATGAAATATAGGGAATATATATTTTTTAGTAGATTCATCAAATAGAGATTGTATGCTAAATAATTACTAATTACACTTTTTGAGATATAATTCACTATTTCTTTAATAACCATAACAATGGATTGCCTTAGGGTACTTAATCATTTTGTCCTACGGTTCTAAATAAAAAGTACAAATAGAATATAATACACTGAATAATGATTATAAATAATTTGTTAGAGTTTAAACATGGTATTCATTTCCATTAAGTTTCTATAAAGTTATAAATGAAAAAAAAATCGCTTTGTAACAATATATATAACGAATATGATCACTGGATAATATGAAATCTTCTTCTTTGATTTAGAATGTATTGAGATATTATGACCACTTGGCTATATGTGGGGATCAATACTAACCCTATATGATTGGATTAGTGATGATAACATAAGCTCATTATGCATGACTAACACTCTTTACTTCAGTAGAATGTGGGCTCCAATTAGCCCCCTGTTTTTTTCTATACGATATCTGAATAAGCCGATTATGTCCAGTTGCCATGGTGAAGTTTTTGGTGGAACACATATGAAACGCGGACGTTCCCGCGACGTCACTTCCGGTTCCGGTAGAAATGACCATTTCCGGTATCGGACGAAAAAGGGCGCGAAATACAAATGGCAGCAAATTGAAAAACGGAAGACAGCTGATATAGGGAGATTATTCCTCCAATCAAGAACACAGAAGATCTACACACCCACTGGATCCACCAATGGACTTTAGTGACTTTTAAGGACACAGGGAGGGGGGGATTTTTTAGGATATGTTTATCTTTGTATTGTATATTGATACATTGCTATTGTTTTAACTGTAGTCACTGAAGAAGTTCTTACAGAACGCGTAGGATGAATTCTTTTTTATTAACATATCCTATGCTAAAATAGTGACTACACTTTTTATTGAATAATAGTAAAAAAAATATTTTTTTACAGAACCCTGACCTGTGGATGTTGTTTGGTGGAATAAGGATCCTGAGGTGTTAAGAAATACCAGCTAGCCCCCCATTACATCGGGAGAGGCACCCTAAGAGCGCATATACCATCTACATCTTGTGAGTGCAAAAGATTGCTGCGCAAAAATATTGTGTTTTATAACAATATCACACTATGTTATGTGTTATATTTCTCCTGTAGATTTATACAGCCATATCACGAATCCTCTTTGTTTTTGGTCTACCATAAATGATATAGGTCGCTTATTTGGGTAGCGACCTAGGGAGGCTGTAACACTTCTTTATAAGCTAAGTATTATTGCTTTTTATATCTAATTTCTGTATATTGTTTGAGATATACCTGTTGGCTACAGTGCAACTGTCTCCAGAAAGAGGTACAAAGTTGATAAAAAAAAAGTCAAAGACATATTGGCATCCAATGGGACCTCAGCAGAGAAATGCATGAGTCTGTTAGGCTCAATGTCCTCCACCATTGGGCTTACAAGATGGGCCCAATGGAGGATGAGGAAATTCCAGAAGAACTTCATCCTCCAGTTCAGAACAGGAAATCCATGACAGCCTATCAAGATTCCTCCTCAGGTCCATCAATCACTGATGTGGTTGTTACAGAAGAAATTCCTGTTCAGAGGATTTCCCTTGGGGAACATCAAATGGACTGTTGTTACCACGGATGCAAGCCGATGGGGAGCTCACCTGCAAGATCAATTTATTCAAGGGAAATTGACTTTTCCAGCAACAGAGACTCCCTCCAACCTATTAGAACTGATGGCAGTACTAAGAGCTCTAAAAAATGTCCTCCCCCTCATACGCTTCAAGTGGGTCAAGATCAGATCGGACAATGCCACAGTAGTCGCCTACATAAATCATCAAGGAGGAACAAGGAGTCGGAAAATGATGTAGATTATGAAGCCTCTGATGTCCTTTTCGCAGAAACATCTAGCAGGCATATCAGCAGTTCATCTTCCGGGAATCCAGAATTCCATTGCAAATTTCCTGAGCAGAGTGGAATTAGACCTAGGGGAATGGAGTCTGTCAAGCAAAATATTCGAGGAAATTACACAAATATGGGGAATGCCACAAATAGACCTAATGGCAACAAACAAGAACAGGAAAGTGAGAAACGTCTTCTCAAAGAACATCGATCCTCTGGCCGTAGGAAGAGATGCTCTATCAAGAGATTGGCAATTCCACCTAGGTTACGCATTCCCTCCTACACCTCTCATCTTTCCACTTCTGAGACGGTTGAGACAAGAGAAGGTATCCATCATCCTCATAGCTCCCTTTTGGCCTTGCAGGCCATGGTTTCCCCTGCTATTGAGCCTTTGTGCAGACCCTTGGCAGCTTCCAAAGATTCCTTCGCTTCTATATCAAGGTCCTGTTCTCCACCCAGACCCTGCCTCCCTCAAGCTGATGGCAAGGAAATTGAAAAGGAATGGTTAAAAGGTAAAGGTTTTTCTCATTCTGTAATTGAGACTCTGCTGCAAGCAAGGAGACGCTCTACATCTACCACTTACTACAGAATCTGGGATGTTTTTTCCTCCTGGGCTACGTCTAATCAAATAAACATTCAGACTATTTCTACCAAAGATATCCTGGAATTCCTGCAATTAGGTCTCGACAAGGGGTTAAGTTACAATACCCTGAAAGTACATATTTCGGCTCTTTCAGCCCTTACAGATCAAAGATGGGCCTTGAACACGGATGTGATCAGATTTATGGCAGCAGTATTAAAGATAAAGCCTCCTATCAAGCCTTTCGCTCCACCATGGGATCTACCCCTGGTATTAAAAGCTCTAAGCAATCCTCCTTTTGAACCTCTAGAATCCATCTCTTCTCACGTTCTCACCATAAAGACAGTACTATTAGTGGCCTTAGCTTCAGGCAGAAGGGTGTCTGAACTCCATGCCTTATCAGCCAAAGAGCCTTTTACAGTATTCCATAAGGACAGAGTTATTTTGAGGACTGTTCCTGAATTTCGTCCTAAAGTAATATCAACTTTTCACATCAACGAGGAGAGTACTCCCAGCCCTTCATTTGGAGATTCCTGAAAAGGATGCAGAACCCAATCCTTCTCCGTTAGATTTTGTGAGATGTCTGTATGTCTATCTACAGAAATCATTGGCTTGGCGTAACTCTCAAAGACTGTTCATCATCCCCAACGGTCCCAGTAGAGGGCTTCAAGCTTCTAAAATAGCCATCAGTAGATGGGTAGTAGCCGCAATCATTCAGGCTTACAAGGCATCGAATGTGAAAATTCCTGAAGGACTCAAGGCTAACTCTATAAGGTCCCTTTACTCATCTTGGGCAGCAGTGGCTAATTTATCACCAGAACTCATCTGCAAAGCAGCCACATGGTCCTCTCCAAATACATTTATAAAACATTACCAGATTGACGTTAAAGCCAGCCAGTTAGACCTTTTTGGGAAATCTGTTTTGTCTGCAGTCAGCTCATCTTAGTTGATTTGTCTAAAATTTCAAGTGTGATTTTCTAATGCACAAGCATCTCTAAAATTACTGAGTCTGAGTTTTTTCTTTATTCCCTCCCTTGGTTATTGCTTGGGTATTACCCATTGTTGTGCTGCCATGGATATGGCCAGGAAAGATGAAAATGTATCCATACTTACCGTAATTTTCCTTTCCTGGTCATAGGCCATGGCAGCACAAAGATCCCGCCCTGGGATATTGCTGTTAACAAGACTGAGGGAGTAATAGTGGGAGGGGGTATTTATACCTCTATTTTAATTCTGTTCCTGTCTAATTAGGGATAGGGAGGAGCTAACCCATTGTTGTGCTGCCATGGCCTATGACCAGGAAAGGAAAATTACGGTAAGTATGGATACATTTTCATCTATTACCAGATATGCTATGCGTGTCTGGTAGCAAAGTAAATAAGTTATAAAGTAAATAAGTTACAGCAGTGGTTCCCAAACAAGTCCTCATGGCACCCCTGTCAGTCCAAGATGTAATGATTACCCAGTTGTATCTAAGATGCTTTTATTTTCTAAAAACACAGACACAACTGGGTAATCCCTAAATCCTGGACTGGTCAGGGTTCCTTGAGGACAGGGTAAACAAGTTGTTCCCAGTATAGTATTGTCCGGACCACTACTCAGAGAAGTGGCAGGGTGGGTGGTGGAGGAGACTTCCCTGCTACCCCAGGGATCAGCAACCGCAACAGGGTAGTATTTAGGAGAGTTTTTTTTAGAAAGGATTAAATATATGTGGGATGGGGTGGCTTGTGAAAAGATGGAACATTTTCGATTGAGTAGTGGATCACCACTGGTTCGTTACAAGGGTATGTTCCTTTTAAAGTTGAATTAGATATTATCAGAGTTCGGGGCCAGTACAAACTATTATCTGGAAATATATTCATAAACAGGGATATGCATAGGACACGAGGTCACACATTTAGTCTGGAAGAAAGGAGATTTCGTCTAAGGCAAAGAAAAGGGTTTTTTTTTACAGAAAGAGCAATAAGGATATGGAATTCTCTGCCTGAAGAGGTGGTTTTCTCGGAGTCCATACAGATGTTTATACTGCAATTGGATAAATGCTTTCAAAAACATAACATACAGGGTGTGATAAAGTGAAGGCAGAGAGGCCTATAACTTTTAACCCAGGGGGAGTATGTGTTGCATGTATGGTGTGCAACACAAACCTACGTTTAGTTATGGACCCCTTGGGTGGAGCATTTGGAGAGCAGGGTGGGCCAATGCTCCACTCCGCAGTTTACATACTACTGGGAGAAATAAGGCCCAGGCCAGAGTTTTAAACTGTCTCCAACCCACTGCTCAGCTGCAGATAATCAGCTGCAGCAGTGGGAATAAACCCCTCCCTGCTAGGCAGGTAAAGGGGGATTGCTGGCTTCCTCCCTGGAAGCAGATAGGAGAGACGCTGTTCTCTCCTGTGAGAGAGTCAATGAGACTGAGCACTGGGAGTGCAGAAAGGAAAGCAGTCAAGGCTGGCTTGGAGCACTGGGAGTGCAGAAGGAAACAGTCAAGGTTGGCTTGGAGCACTGGGAGTGCATCAGGAAGCAGTCAAGGCAGGCTTGGAGCGCTGGGAGTGCATCAGGAAGCAGTCAAGGCTGGCTTGGAGCGCTGGGAGTGCAGAAAGGAAAGCAATCAGGGTGACTGAGTGCTGGAGTGCAGAGTGTTATCTAATAAGGTTGGTGCAACCCAATGATACGTTTTGTTAGTTTAACCCATGATAGAGAGGGATATTAAAAGTCAGTCAGTGCTCAGACGAGCTAGGTTTTTGTTTAAAGGGAAACCTGTTTATATTATTATTTCTTTAGTTGTGTTACTGTTTCCTGTGTGGACTTGCCAATAAAGTGCCTGGATTGTGTGAAAATCAAAGGACTGTGCCTGTTGCTTACCCTAGAGGACCTTGCTAACTGCAAACAAGGATCACAAGGGATATAATTTCTAATTAGTGGGGTAATATCTGCTTGATCCAAGGAGACATCTGACAGATATGTTGGGGTCATGAAGGATTTTTTTCCTAGTTTGTTGCAAAATTGGAAACGCTTCAGACTAGTTTTTTTTGCCTTCTTTTGGATCAACAGCAAAAACATATGTGAGGAGGGCTGAACTTGATAAACACAAGTCTCTTTTCAGCTTTTCACAACAATGGTGAGGCAGTTTACTAGCTAAAGTAGTAAAACGAGGGTAAAGAGAGATAGGGAACCTATGAACCTATCAAATTAAATAGACATTAGATATACTCTTTCCCTGTATATATAATGTCTCATAGGTAACAAAATGGTTGGCATAAGTAATAATAAAAAATATAAGATTATAATAATATGAAAGTCTCTCTTTGTAGATGGTCTCTATTAGTGAAATCTTAGCTAAAATTATCTTTAAGTCCATCTCCAATCCAACCTTATGTTGTAACAGCTATAAAGCACACTTATTCACCAATATGCAAAATTTCGGAAGTTTTTCAAAAGTATGTAAACTGATAACTATAAAGAGCAGAATCCAGTAGTTAAAAATAAACATTTTATTTGGGTAAGAAATATGAAAAAAATGCATATAGTCTTTCAAATTACGATATACCGGAAAAGTACATAGTAACAGATTGTATCTAGTACGAAGTTGTTGCACGTGAAAATAGATACAGAAAATTCCTAGGACTCAGACCTGATACTGGTTTCTCGGCGTCCCGAGTACGTTTCAAGCTGTTAGATTGTTTGCAGGATGCTGTGAAATTTGATGTGCTGCTGTACAGAAATGTCCTGGATCGGAGTGATGTGAGTGTTGCGGTCACCGGCCCGCCGAGCCTCACGGCCGTGCCCAACCAGCACGACCGCACCGACTACACAAGCTTACCTGCTCGTCGGCGAGCCGGGAACCGCGCACTTGGTTCTTCCGGGCATCACGCCCGACTCCAATATGGCGCCGACCATGTGGTCGCGTCTATGGATAGCCCCGCCCCCGAGAGTTATACTAACGTGTGCGTGACGTCACGACGTCAACGCACACGCACGTTTTGGGGTCAGAGGTCGCCCTCTGACCAATCATAGCTTAGAGAGGGGTATTTAAACCCCTAATTCATCCCAGTACTTTGCCCTGTCGTGGTTTCCGTTTCCTGGTTTCCTGAGAGTGCTATTTTCGTGTTTCTGATCTCCTGGTATCCTGATCCTTGGCTTTTCCCTGGTTATTCTGATCTCTGGTTTCCCTGACTTGGCTTGTTTAAACGGTATTGAGTATTTTCTGGCTTCCTTGACCTCGGCTTTCCCTTTGACCATTCTCTGTCTCTAGCGTATTAGTCCGGCCATTCTAAGGTCCGGTTTACGCTCTATCCTGTTACTTTCCTTTTCTTACTTGGACCACATTACTAGCCGTGCTGGACCACATTACTAGCCGTGACATTACGACAGGGCCATGGATCCTGCAGAACTATGCAAACATATGATTGCCTGTGAAAATAGGGTGGAGGATATGGACCACAGGTTAGACCAATTTGCCCAGGCATTTCAGACCTTGCTCCAGAGGACTGCCTATTTAGAGATCCCTCCTGTACCACCTGTGGTTCCGCCACCTGTAGTGGTTCCCGTACCACATAAACCACCGTCCATAACCCTGTCACCCCCCCCTCGTTATGGAGGTGATTCTAAAGAATTCAGAGGTTTTTTAAACCAAATTGAATACCACTTTGAGGCCTCCCCAGGTTCATTCCCTACAGATAGATCAAAGATAGGCTATCTGATGAACCAATTAACTGGAAAAGCCTTAACCTGGGCTAACTCCTTATGGGAAAGTGGAGACGCAGTAGCCCGTGATTACAGTGCCTTTCTCACAGCTTTTAAGGCTACGTTTGAACCTAAAGGCAGGGAGAGGAACGCTGCCAAAGCCCTTATGAGAATAAAGCAAGGCAGTCGTTCTGTAGCCGATTACGCCATAGAGTTCAGGACATTGGCGTCTGAAGTTGATTGGACCAATAGTGGTCTGGTAGCTGCTTTCTCTGAAGGTCTAGCTGAGAGTATACAAGATGAGACCGCAGCTCGAGACCTTCGGGTTAATCTTAATGAGTTTATTGCCTACATGATAGACATTGATAACCGGCTCAGAGAAAGAGAGAAAAACAAACAACGTAACAGACATTCTAATTTGTCCATAGCTCCTCGTTTCTCTAACCCAGTGGTGAGTAGCCAAGCGCCTCTTCCCGAACTTGAACCCATGCAATTGGGTAGCGCTAAACTCACTGAGGCAGAGAGACAACACAGACGTAACGAAGGGCTATGTATGTATTGTGGCAAGAAGGGACATCAAAGATTGTCATGCCCGGTTCGGCCGGAAAACTTGCACACCTAAGGCACGTACGGGGACCGACCTTAGGTGTGATGTATATGTCCCCTAAATTGACTAAGAACCGTTTCCTTGTCAAAGTTACCTTGTCTTTTAAGAAGACCACTGTTCAGTGTGAAGCTATGATTGACTCTGGGGCAGCGGAGAATTTCCTAGACAAAGAGTTCTCTGCAAAATATCTCCTGCCCTTAAGACAAAAAGAGAAACCTATAGCAGTCGAGGCCATTGATGGAAGGCCTCTTACCCAGCCTTTCATCACACATGAAACTCTGCCAATCACTGTCTCAGTGGGTATTCTCCACTCTGAAGAGATGACCTTTCAAATCATATCTTCACCTACATGTCCGATAATACTCGGTTTCCCTTGGCTCCTGAAACACAATCCACGTTTGGATTGGATTGGAGAGATTGTGAGTTGGGGTGAGAGATGCAAAGGTGTTTGCTTTAAGCAAATCCCCCAACCTATTGGTACCATTAATGTTCCTATTGCACCTCCCTTGACCACACAAATACCGCCGCAGTATATGGATTTAAAACAGGTATTTAACAAGGTCCAGTCAGAAGGGTTACCTCCTCATAGACCTTATGACTGTACTATAAATTTATTACCAGGGACCATGCCTCCCAAGGGAGGAGTTTATGCCTTGTCCCCCCAGGAAAACCTTTGTTTGGAAGAATATATAAAGGATGCTCTCAGAAAGGATCATATCCGTAGATCCTCCTCACCAGCCGGGGCTGGGTTCTTCTTTGTCTCTAAAAAAGAAGGAGACCTACGCCCCTGTATCGATTATAGGGGTTTGAATAGGATTACCATAAAAAATGCCTACCCTATTCCCCTTATATCAGAGCTGTTTGACAGATTGAAGGGAGCTCGAGTCTTTACTAAGCTCGATCTCCGAAGTGCGTACAATCTAGTCAGGATTAAGGACGGTCACGAATGGATGACCGCATTTAACACAAGAATGGGACATTACGAGTACCTGGTTATGCCGTTTGGATTATGTAACGCTCCAGCGGTATTCTAGGATTTTATTAACGATGTCCTAAGAGAGTACCTTCACATGTTCGTTCTAGTGTACCTGGATGACATTCTCATCTATTCCCCAGACCTAGAGACACATCACGAACATGTGAGAATTGTACTGAAAACCCTGTTACAGAACGGTCTTTACTATAAACTGGAGAAATGCCAGTTTGACCAAACGGAGATACAATTCCTTGGATACGTTATATCTACGTCTGGTTTCCAGATTGATCCCCGCAAACTGGAGGCAGTCTTACAGTGGCCATTGCCCAAGGGCCTTAAAGCTACTCAACGCTTTATAGGTTTTGCGAATTACTACCGCAAATTCATAAAGGGATTTTCCTCTGTGATTTCCCCTATAACCAATTTAACCAAAAAAGGAGCAAATTGTATATCTTGGCCCAAAGAATCAAGAGAGGCATTTGAACGGTTAAAATCTTTATTTTCCTCAGCACCTGTCCTGACCCATCCTGATCCAAACAAACCATTTATTCTAGAAGTGGATGCGTCAGAAACCGGAGTTGGAGCCATTCTGTCTCAGAGAGAAAGTCCTGATACGCCTTTACATCCCTGTGGATTTTACTCTCGCAAACTCACACCTGCAGAGAAGAATTATGACATAGGGAATAGGGAACTTTTGGCCATTGTACTTGCCCTTAAGGAATGGAGGCATCTCTTGGAAGGTTCCAAAGAGCCACTTTTGATCTTTACTGATCATAAGAATTTGGCTTATATTGGGGACGCTAAGAGACTGTCCTCTCGTCAGGCTAGATGGTCATTGTTCCTCTCCCGATTCAATTTCGTAATTACGTATAGGCCTGGTACTAAAAACACCAAGGCAGTTGCACTTTCTAGGCAGTTTGAGACAGAGGAAGTTCCGGAACAGGAGATATATCCTATTATACCTCCTGAATGCCTCATTGCCACTACAGTTTCCGAAGTGTCTTCTCCACTCTTCTGTGCCATAATAGCAGACCAAACTCAGGCACCTGTGGGAAATCCTCCGGACAAACTGTATGTGTCACCTCCGTTCCGAAAAAAGGTACTAGATATGTTCCATGACAACCTCACAGCGGGCCATCCTGGAGTCCATAAAACTCTCTCTGCTATCTCCAGGAAGTTTTGGTGGCCTGCTCTTAGAAACGATATCAAAGATTATGTTGGGGCATGTCAAATATGTGCCGTTTCTAAAGTTCCTCCTAGATCGCCCCCTGGACTGTTACAACCACTGCCCATACCTAATGCTCCATGGACCCACTTAGCCATGGATTTCATTGTGGATCTACCCAGTTCAAACGGGTTTAATACAGTCCTTATGGTTATCGATAGATGGCACATTTTGTCCCACTTAAAAAATTACCATCTGCTCAAGATCTAGTTCAAATATTCTTGAGAGAGATCTTTCGGTTGCACGGTGTACCCAAAAGCATAGTATCTGACAGAGGTACCCAGTTTGTTTCTAGGTTTTGGCGCTCCTTTTGTAGACAATTGGGCATCGAATTCTCCTTTTCGTCAGCGTATCACCCTCAAACAAATGGAGCAGCAGAGAGGGCGAATCAGTCTTTAGAAGCCTATTTACGTTGCTTTATAAATGCCAATCAGTCTAACTGGTATGAGCTCTTACCCATGGCTGAGTTCGCCAGGAACAACGCCACTCATGAATCTTCTACTCATAGCCCGTTCTTTGTAAATCAGGGTTATCACCCCATTGTTTTCCCTTCTGAATTCTCAGACACTGACATCCCTGCTTTGAACACCCGTTTAGAATCAATTCATGATACTTGGGATTCCGTCCATTCGGCTCTGCAAAAGGCTTCGTTACGTGCAAAGGTCCAAGCTTACATGAAACGGGGTGCTAATCCTGTCTATCTTCCAGGTGACAGGGTGTGGCTCTCCACACGACATATCAAACTTAAGGTTCCATCCATGAAATTTGCCCCTCGATACATAGGTCCTTTTCGTGTCATCCGACGTATCAATCCAGTGACCTATTCCTTGGCGCTTCCGGCTCATATGAGAATTGCAAATACTTTTCATGTCTCTCTACTCAAGCCCCTTACTTGCAATCGATACACCAGGTTATCCACACCTCCTCCACCCTTGGTAGTGGGTGACCAAGAGGAGTACGAAGTTCGTTCTATCTTGGACTCCAAAATGTCCAGAGGTGTCTTGTCCTATCTTGTTGACTGGAAGGGCTATGGTCCCGAGGAACGTTGTTAGGTTCCTGCTGACCGGGTTCATGTGCCCCGTCTTGTCCGGTCGTTTCACAACCGCTTTCCTCTTAAGCCGGGTCCTTCCCGCCCGGTGCGCGGTCTTCGAGTGGGGGGTACTGTTGCGGTCACCGGCCCGCCAAGCCTCACGGCCGTGCCCGACCGGCACGACCGCACCGACTACACGAGCTTACCTGCTCGTCGGCGAGCCGGGAACCGCGCACTTGGTTCTTCCGGGCATCACGCCCGAGTCCAATATGGCGCCGACCAAGTGGTCGCGTCTATGGATAGCCCCGCCCCCGAGAGTTATACTAACGTGTGCGTGACGTCACGACGTCAACGCACACGCACGTTTTGGGGTCAGAGGTCGCCCTCTGACCAATCACAGCATAGAGAGGGGTATTTAAACCCCTAATTCATCCCAGTACTTTGCCCTGTCGTGGTTTCCGTTTCCTGGTTTCCTGAGAGTGCTATTTTCGTGTTTCTGATTTCCTGGTATCCTGATCCTTGGCTTTTCCCTGGTTATTCTGATCTCTGGTTTCCCTGACTTGGCTTGTTTAAACGGTATTGAGTATTTTCTGGCTTCCTTGACCTCGGCTTTCCCTTTGACCATTCTCTGTCTCTAGCGTATTAGTCCGGCCATTCTAAGGTCCGGTTTACGCTCTATCCTGTTACTTTTCTTTTCTTACTTATGTATATGTTTACATAGTTTCTGCGTGCTGGACCACATTACTAGCCGTGACAGTGAGACAGCTTCCAGACGCGTTTCTCGGCTACTGCGGCTTTTTCAGTGGATGCTTTGCTGTCCCGTAATTTGGTTCATTATAAAGGCTTTGCATTGTGATTAGCAGCTGTTGTTTCAACATGCTTAGTACTTTATAACTTACTTAACAGTATTTACAGTCTATGTTATTATTAAATGCAATCAAACATTCAGAATTAAAAAAACACAATGTTACAGAATATTAGTTTGTAAGGTACAGAATTTACTGCGGGTTGTCATGGTTACTCCCGCAAAAATTAATCAAATTTAAATTTATGCCGTCATTGAGGATTAACATAAAATCAGTTAAATAACATTGCAATAACATTGCAATAAGAATCATCACCTGACTGATTCATCTTCTGCTACTGTCACTAGTCTAATACTATCCTTACCTTTTTGTGTCATTTTACCCTACTTCCTCTAGCATGAAAGCTCATTGAGCAGGGCCCTCAACCCCTCTGTTCCTGTGTGTCCAACTTGTCTGGTTACAACTACATGTCTGTTCGTCCACCCATTGTAAAGCGCTGCGGAATTTGATGGCGCTATATAAATACCATAATAATAATAAGTAAAAGGGTATTATTTGTATTTAAATAATTATATATAGGTAGTACATTGCAGAAAATAAAATTACTATATATTATAAGATGATGCCAAATTTATACAGCTGATATTTTGTTGAAGGAAAATACAGATGGAGTGTATAGAAACACCACCTGTCTGTGTAATTCTTTTAACAATACGTACTGAGGTATTTAAGGAACATACATAAATTGTATTTGGAAGGACACAGAGGGGGACGTGGAAGTATTAGAAGTCTATAACATTAGGTATGAGATCATGTTTATAGAATTGTATAGTGGGTACGTTTACGGTATCACGGCCTAATAGCTGATGCTGATCATTTTAGATCAGTGGAGAAGATAGAAAATACTAAATATGAGGAAAAATAAAATACATGTGAATATTGCAAGTGTATTATCTATCTTAGTGCTATTGGAAAAAAAGATGGCATTAAAAAAGGCAGAATAGACCATACATTTATGTTGGTGTACCGTGTGGTATATTATGCGTCATATGCATAAATTGCGTTTTTATGTACATAGTTGTAATTTCTTAAAATTGCAGATACATAATGTTATGTGTCTACATAGACATGGAAGGGAATCGTATAAATCATGAAAGACGTCGGAGAAATTGGTAGCAGATCATGTTAATGCAATAACATAGTGGATACGTACAGGTGACTATTATAAGACAACACATAATGACACTGATATGAATTGAATACGAAGATAAACCCAATGAGATATATACAAATTAAAAATTAAAAAATGAATAAAAAATAGAAAAATGTAAAATAAATAAAAAAAAATAAGAATGGAGAATATAATATACATACAGATATTAAGATAAAAGGGCATAAGAAATATGGGATAATACATAAAAGTACTGAATGCAAAGCACATGTAATTAATGGAAGATAATGTGAAGATCCTAAGGTGGGGGGGCAAAAAAAAGATTGGTAATTAATAATGTTAGTTATAAGATAAGAGTGTGGAGACCCTAACACATAATAATAGTAATCAAAGTTTGGAGATAAACTGGATTAAAATAACTTCAATAATGGGTTAAGTTAGTTTAAACAGTGACAATTCGAATTCAGCGTTTAGTCCTTTTGAGTGCAGTGAATCTAAGTTATAAATCCATCTCATATTCTTCAATTCCCAATTGTTTAGTATTATCTCCTCCTCTTCTCTCTGAAAGCATTGAAATACTAGAAACAGACATCAAGAAAAAAATTCCTAAGAGATATGGAGGATAACAAAAACAACAGAGTATGAAACTTTCACACAAAAAAAAAAACAATAATCTGACAATACATCAACCAGAAAGAAGCAACACAAAGAACACAAGGCACACTCAAAGTCCGAAATACAACAAGGAAAGCAATCCAAACCTCACACCAGTGAGAAATACTAGAATGCAAATACTAGAATGCAAGACAGAAGATATACACTAACAAAAAAGAAGACATCCGCCACACAAGAGAACAAATGAGAACTAATACGCAGTCCAATGCACAAGCTCCAGCATTCAATTTCAGGAATAGAACCAACTATCACACACATGAAGAAAAGAGGAAGAATCACCAGACCACAACTCAAGAATCAAGAAGAAACATAATACCTTTTCACCCTCTTTGCATGAATCTGATTTACATATATTACTAATATGACTATGGGGGATAATGTATAATAAACACAGGTTACTGGCTATGGGGGGATAATGTATAATAAACACAGGTTACTGGCTATGGGGGGATAATGTATAATAAACACAGGTTACTGGCTATGGGGGGATAATGTATAATAAACACAGGTTACTGGCTATGGGAGGGATAATGTATAATAAACACAGGTTACTGGCTATGGGAGGATAATGTATAATAAACACAGGTTACTGGCTATGGGGGATAATGTATAATAAACACAGGTTACTGGCTATGGGAGGATAGTGTATAATAAACACATGGTACTGGCTATGGGGGATAATGTATAATAAACACAAGTTACTGGCTATGGGGGGGGGATAATGTATAATAAACACAGGTTACTGGCTATGGGGGGATAATGTATAATAAACACAGGTTACTGGCTATGGGAGGGATAATGTATAATAAACACAGGTTACTGGCTATGGGGGATAATGTATAATAAACACAGGTTACTGGCTATGGGAGGATAATGTATAATAAACACATGTTACTGGCTATGGGAGGATAATTTATAATAAACACAGGTTACTGGCTATGGGAGGATAATGTAAAATAAACACAGGTTACTGGCTATGGGAGGGATAATGTATAATAAACACAGGTTACTGGCTATGGGAGGATAATGTATAATAAACACAGGTTACTGGATATGGGGGAGATAATGTATAATAAGCACAGGTTACTGGCTATGGGGGGATAATGTATAATAAACACAAGTTACTGGATATGGAGGGATAATGTATAATAAACACAGGTTACTGGCTATAGGAGGATAATGTATAATAAACACAGGTTACTGGCTATGTTGGGATAATGTATAATAAACACAGGTTACTGGCTATGGGAGGATAGTGTATAATAAACACAGGTTACTGGTTGTGGGTGGATAATGTATAATAAACACAGGTTACTGGCTATGGGGGAGATAATGTATAATAAGCACAGGTTACTGGCTATGGGGGATAATGTATAATAAACACAGGTTACTGGCTAATTGGGGGATAATTTATAATAAACACAGGTTACTGGCTATGGGGGGGATAATGTATAATAAACACAGGCTACTGGCTATGGGGGATAATGTATAAAAAACACAGGTTACTGGCTATGGGGGAGATAATGTATAATAAACACAGGTTACTGGCTATGGAGGGATACTGTATAATAAACACAGGTTACTGGCTATGGGAGGATAATGTATAATAAACACAGGTTACTGGCTATGGGGAGGATAATGTATAATAAACACAGGTTACTGGCTATGGGGGAGATAATGTATAATAAGCACAGGTTACTGGCTATGGGGGGGATAATGTATAATAAACACAAGTTACTGGATATGGAGGGATAATGTATAATAAACCCAGGTTACTGGCTATGGGAGGATAATGTATAATAAACACAGGTTACTGGCTATGTTGGGATAATGTATAATAAACACAGGTTACTGGCTATGGGAGGATAGTGTATAATAAACACAGGTTACTGGCTATGGGGGGGGATAATGTATAATAAACACAGGTTACTGGCTATGGGGGGGGATAATGTATAATAAACACAGGTTACTGGCTATGGGGAGGATAATGTATAATAAACATTATCCTATGGCTATGGGGGAGATAATGTATAATAAGCACAGGTTACTGGCTATGGGGGAGATAATGTATAATAAGCACAGGTTACTGGCTATGGGGGGGTAATGTATAATAAACACGTTACTGGCTATGGAGGGATAATGTATAATAAACACAGGTTACTGGCTATGGAGGGATACTGTATAATAAACACAGGTTACTGGCTATGGGAGGATAATGTATAATAAACACAGGTTACTGGCTATGTTGGGATAATGTATAATAAACACAGGTTACTGGCTATGGGAGGATAGTGTATAATAAACACAGGTTACTGGTTGTGGGTGGATAATGTATAATAAACACAGGTTACTGGCTATGGGGGAGATAATGTATAATAAGCACAGGTTACTGGCTATGGGGGATAATGTATAATAAACACAGGTTACTGGCTAATTGGGGGATAATTTATAATAAACACAGGTTACTGGCTATGGGGGGGATAATGTATAATAAACACAGGCTACTGGCTATGGGGGATAATGTATAAAAAACACAGGTTACTGGCTATGGGGGAGATAATGTATAATAAACACAGGTTACTGGCTATGGAGGGATACTGTATAATAAACACAGGTTACTGGCTATGGGAGGATAATGTATAATAAACACAGGTTACTGGCTATGGGGAGGATAATGTATAATAAACACAGGTTACTGGCTATGGGGGAGATAATGTATAATAAGCACAGGTTACTGGCTATGGGGGGGATAATGTATAATAAACACAAGTTACTGGATATGGAGGGATAATGTATAATAAACCCAGGTTACTGGCTATGGGAGGATAATGTATAATAAACACAGGTTACTGGCTATGTTGGGATAATGTATAATAAACACAGGTTACTGGCTATGGGAGGATAGTGTATAATAAACACAGGTTACTGGTTGTGGGTGGATAATGTATAATAAACACAGGTTACTGGCTATGGGGGAGATAATGTATAATAAGCACAGGTTACTGGCTATGGGGGATAATGTATAATAAACACAGGTTACTGGCTAATTGGGGGATAATTTATAATAAACACAGGTTACTGGCTATGGGGGGGATAATGTATAATAAACACAGGCTACTGGCTATGGGGGATAATGTATAATAAACACAGGTTACTGGCTATGGGGGAGATAATGTATAATAAACACAGGTTACTGGTTGTGGGGGGATAATGTATAATAAACACAGGTTACTGGCTATGGGGAGGCTAATGTATAATAAACACAGGTTACTGGTTGGGGGGATAATGTATAATAAACACAGGTTACTGGCTATGGGGGAGATAATGTATAATAAGCACAGGTTACTGGCTATGGGGGGGGAGATAATGTATAATAAACACAGGTTACTGGCTATGGGGAGGATAATGTGTAATAAACACAGGTTACTGGCTATGGGAGGATAATGTAAAATAAACACAGGTTACTGGCTATGGGGGGATAATGTATAATAAACACAGGTTACTGGCTATGGGGAGGCTAATGTATAATAAACACAGGTTACTGGTTGGGGGGGATAATGTATAATAAACACAGGTTAGTGGCTATGGGGGAGATAATGTATAATAAGCACAGGTTACTGGCTATGGGGGGGATAATGTATAATAAACACAGGTTACTGGCTATGGGGGGATAATGTATAATAAACACAGGTTACTGGCTATGGGGAGGATAATGTATAATAAACACAGGTTACTGGCTATGGGGGAGATAATGTATAATAAGCACAGGTTACTGGCTATGGGGGGGGATAATGTATAATAAACACAGGTTACTGGCTATGGGGGGGATAATGTATAATAAACACAGGTTACTGGCTATGGGGAGGATAATGTATAATAAACACAGGTTACTGGCTATGGGGGAGATAATGTATAATAAGCACAGGTTACTGGCTATGGGGGAGATAATGTATAATAAGCACAGGTTACTGGCTATGGGGGGGTAATGTATAATAAACACGTTACTGGCTATGGAGGGATAATGTATAATAAACACAGGTTACTGGCTATGGAGGGATACTGTATAATAAACACAGGTTACTGGCTATGGGAGGATAATGTATAATAAACACAGGTTACTGGCTATGTTGGGATAATGTATAATAAACACAGGTTACTGGCTATGGGAGGATAGTGTATAATAAACACAGGTTACTGGTTGTGGGTGGATAATGTATAATAAACACAGGTTACTGGCTATGGGGGAGATAATGTATAATAAGCACAGGTTACTGGCTATGGGGGATAATGTATAATAAACACAGGTTACTGGCTAATTGGGGGATAATTTATAATAAACAGGTTACTGGCTATGGGGGGGATAATGTATAATAAACACAGGCTACTGGCTATGGGGGATAATGTATAAAAAACACAGGTTACTGGCTATGGGGGAGATAATGTATAATAAACACAGGTTACTGGCTATGGAGGGATACTGTATAATAAACACAGGTTACTGGCTATGGGAGGATAATGTATAATAAACACAGGTTACTGGCTATGGGGAGGATAATGTATAATAAACACAGGTTACTGGCTATGGGGGAGATAATGTATAATAAGCACAGGTTACTGGCTATGGGGGGGATAATGTATAATAAACACAAGTTACTGGATATGGAGGGATAATGTATAATAAACCCAGGTTACTGGCTATGGGAGGATAATGTATAATAAACACAGGTTACTGGCTATGTTGGGATAATGTATAATAAACACAGGTTACTGGCTATGGGAGGATAGTGTATAATAAACACAGGTTACTGGTTGTGGGTGGATAATGTATAATAAACACAGGTTACTGGCTATGGGGGAGATAATGTATAATAAGCACAGGTTACTGGCTATGGGGGATAATGTATAATAAACACAGGTTACTGGCTAATTGGGGGATAATTTATAATAAACACAGGTTACTGGCTATGGGGGGGATAATGTATAATAAACACAGGCTACTGGCTATGGGGGATAATGTATAATAAACACAGGTTACTGGCTATGGGGGAGATAATGTATAATAAACACAGGTTACTGGTTGTGGGGGGATAATGTATAATAAACACAGGTTACTGGCTATGGGGAGGCTAATGTATAATAAACACAGGTTACTGGTTGGGGGGATAATGTATAATAAACACAGGTTACTGGCTATGGGGGAGATAATGTATAATAAGCACAGGTTACTGGCTATGGGGGGGGAGATAATGTATAATAAACACAGGTTACTGGCTATGGGGAGGATAATGTGTAATAAACACAGGTTACTGGCTATGGGAGGATAATGTAAAATAAACACAGGTTACTGGCTATGGGGGGATAATGTATAATAAACACAGGTTACTGGCTATGGGGAGGCTAATGTATAATAAACACAGGTTACTGGTTGGGGGGGATAATGTATAATAAACACAGGTTAGTGGCTATGGGGGAGATAATGTATAATAAGCACAGGTTACTGGCTATGGGGGGGGATAATGTATAATAAACACAGGTTACTGGCTATGGGGGGATAATGTATAATAAACACAGGTTACTGGCTATGGGGAGGATAATGTATAATAAACACAGGTTACTGGCTATGGGGGAGATAATGTATAATAAGCACAGGTTACTGGCTATGGGGGGGGATAATGTATAATAAACACAGGTTACTGGCTATGGGGGGGATAATGTATAATAAACACAGGTTACTGGCTATGGGGAGGATAATGTATAATAAACACAGGTTACTGGCTATGGGGGAGATAATGTATAATAAGCACAGGTTACTGGCTATGGGGGAGATAATGTATAATAAGCACAGGTTACTGGCTATGGGGGGGTAATGTATAATAAACACGTTACTGGCTATGGAGGGATAATGTATAATAAACACAGGTTACTGGCTATGGGGATAATGTATAATAAACACAGGTTACTGGCTAATTGGGGGATAATTTATAATAAACACAGGTTACTGGCTATGGGGGGGATAATGTATAATAAACACAGGTTACTGGCTATGGAGGGATACTGTATAATAAACACAGGTTACTGGCTATGGGAGGATAATGTATAATAAACACAGGTTACTGGCTATGGGGAGGATAATGTATAATAAACACAGGTTACTGGATATGGGGGAGATAATGTATAATAAGCACAGGTTACTGGCTATGGGGGGGGATAATGTATAATAAACACAAGTTACTGGATATGGAGGGATAATGTATAATAAACACAGGTTACTGGCTATGGGAGGATAATGTATAATAAACACAGGTTACTGGCTATGTTGGGATAATGTATAATAAACACAGGTTACTGGCTATGGGAGGATAGTGTATAATAAACACAGGTTACAGGTTGTGGGTGGATAATGTATAATAAACACAGGTTACTGGCTATGGGGGAGATAATGTATAATAAGCACAGGTTACTGGCTATGGGGGATAATGTATAATAAACACAGGTTACTGGCTAATTGGGGGATAATTTATAATAAACACAGGTTACTGGCTATGGGGGGTATAATGTATAATAAACACAGGCTACTGGCTATGGGGGATAATGTATAAAAAACACAGGTTACTGGCTATGGGGGAGATAATGTATAATAAACACAGGTTACTGGCTATGTAGGGATACTGTATAATAAACACAGGTTACTGGCTATGGGAGGATAATGTATAATAAACACAGGTTACTGGCTATGGGGAGGATAATGTATAATAAACACAGGTTACTGGCTATGGGGGAGATAATGTATAATAAGCACAGGTTACTGGCTATGGGGGGGATAATGTATAATAAACACAAGTTACTGGATATGGAGGGATAATGTATAATAAACCCAGGTTACTGGCTATGGGAGGATAATGTATAATAAACACAGGTTACTGGCTATGTTGGGATAATGTATAATAAACACAGGTTACTGGCTATGGGAGGATAGTGTATAATAAACACAGGTTACTGGTTGTGGGTGGATAATGTATAATAAACACAGGTTACTGGCTATGGGGGAGATAATGTATAATAAGCACAGGTTACTGGCTATGGGGGATAATGTATAATAAACACAGGTTACTGGCTAATTGGGGGATAATTTATAATAAACACAGGTTACTGGCTATGGGGGGGATAATGTATAATAAACACAGGCTACTGGCTATGGGGGATAATGTATAATAAACACAGGTTACTGGCTATGGGGGAGATAATGTATAATAAACACAGGTTACTGGCTATGGGGGAGATAATGTATAATAAACACAGGTTACTGGTTGTGGGGGGATAATGTATAATAAACACGTTACTGGCTATGGGAGGATAGTGTATAATAAACACAGGTTACTGGCTATGGGAGGAAAATGTATAATAAACACAGGTTACTGGCAATGGGGGAGATAATGTATACTAAGCACAGGTTACTGGCTATGGGAGGGATGTATAACAAACACAGGTTACTGGCTATGGAGGGATAATGTGTAATAAACACAGGTTACTGGCTATGGGAGGATAATGTAAAATAAACACAGGTTACTGGTTGGGGGGGATAATGTATAATAAACACAGGTTACTGGCTATGGGGGAGATAATGTATAATAAGCACAGGTTACTGGCTATGGGGGGGATAATGTATAATAAACACAGGTTACTGGCTATGGGAGGATAATGTAAAATAAACACAGGTTACTGGCTATGGGGGGGATAATGTATAATAAACACAGGTTACTGGCTATGGGGAGGATAATGTATAATAAACACAGGTTACTGGTTGTGGGGGGATAATGTATAATAAACACAGGTTACTGGCTATGGGGGAGATAATGTATAATAAGCACAGGTTACTGGCTATGGGGGAGATAATGTATAATAAGCACAGGTTACTGGCTATGGGGGGGTAATGTATAATAAACACGTTACTGGCTATGGAGGGATAATGTTTAATAAACACAGGTTACTGGCTATGGAGGGATAATGTATAATAAACATAGGTTACTGGCTATGGGAGGATAATGTATAATAAACAGGTTACTGGCTATGGGGGATAATGTATAATAAACACAGGTTACTGGCTAATTGGGGATAATTTATAATAAACACAGGTTACTGGCTATGGGGGGGATAATGTATAATAAACACAGGTTACTGGCTATGGGGGGGATAATGTATAATAAACACAAGTTACTGGATATGGAGGGATAATGTATAATAAACACAGGTTACTGGCTATGGGAGGATAATGTATAATAAACACAGGTTACTGGCTATGTTGGGATAATGTATAATAAACACAGGTTACTGGCTATGGGAGGATAGTGTATAATAAACACAGGTTACTGGTTGTGGAGGGATAATGTATAATAAACACGTTACTGGCTATGGGAGGATAGTGTATAATAAACACAGGTTACTGGTTGTGGGGGGATAATGTATAATAAACACGTTACTGGCTATGGGAGGATAGTGTATAATAAACACAGGTTACTGGCTATGGGGGATAATGTATAATAAACACAGGTTACTGGCTAATTAGGGGATAATTTATAATAAACACAGGTTACTGGCTATGGGGGGGATAATGTATAATAAACACAGGCTACTGGCTATGGGGGATAATGTATAATAAACACAGGTTACTGGCTATGGGGGGGATAATGTATAAGTAACACACAAAAAAATAATAAAAAAAAAAGAAAGAATGCTGCTTCAGAATTAATCTAAATTGTATGCTGTCTAGGAGGTAGGAGGGTCTGGGAGGGAGGGTCTGCTGCTGATTGGCTGGAATGTGTCTGCTGACTGTGAGGTACAGGGTCAAAGTTTACTCAAGGATGACGAATAGGGGGCGGACCGAACATCGCATATGTTCGCTGTCCGTGGCGAACGTGAACATGCAATGTTCACCAGGAACTATTCGCTGGCGAACCGTTTGGGACATCACTAGTGCTGACGGACATACTTCCGCTACATATCCCATAAGCGGGAATTATACCGCTGTACGCTATTCACACCGGAGCTAGCCATAGCTCCCTCAAATGTGAGTTCTTTATCTTTCTCTACCTATTGCACATTGAACCACATCAAAATTGAGAGCACTATTGTTGCTTTCTACTTTCTTTTCCGAGTTTTGGACTACCAGACGGTGCTGATGGAGACCCCCTCCCTACATATCCCATAAGTGGGGATTATACCGCTTTACGCAATCTACACCAGAGCTGGCCATAGCTCTCCTGAATGTGAGTTTCTCTACTTCTTTTATTTATTACACTCTGAACCTTACATACTATACCATTGATCGCCTCCAAGTGAGGACATACCACCTAAACAAAAAATAAATTTCTGATAACCCTCCTCACAATGAATACTCCTCTGAACCATACAAATACGACAGATCTCATCACCAACAACTTGCCCCTAAACCCTCATACCGACCACCTCAACACCACTACCAAGGACACAGACCCCCTACCGGTCTCCTTTCAAACCACACACTTATAGAACCAACAATTACCTCCATCACACCTCCAAGCCATCCTACCCTCACCCTCCCCAACACCTACCAGCACCCCTAAGATATCGCAAAACTTCATACAAACCACCACGATCACCTAACTATTACAATGTACCAGAACACTCACCCAAACCCCAAAGACCCCAATACGCCAACAGTCACCAACAATATTCCAATTTCACCCAATCACCCACTATTCCTAACCACCCTAATGAAGACCATTTTTTAGAGATTTGTACCCACCCCAATTTAATAGCCAATACACCTTTACCCTCCACGACCAAAAAATATAATCTTAAGCCCAGAGGAAAACGTAGCGGCGGAAGAGCACAAAAGAGAAAGATTAGACAGACCGTAAATTCTTCCAATATTTCCGACAATGGTATTTTTAATCTATCCAACAAAATCTTATCTGCTACTTAAATATCCGTCCTTAATAAAGGTATGAAATTTGCACCCACTAACCCTTTTAAATCCTTTGAAGCTTTTTTAGACATTAACAAATTTGTTCGCAAAGCCACCCTAAAAAGATTTTTTTTTTCCAATGTATTTAATTTTTTCATTTGACATAAATAAGAATAACATGAAAAACCACATTGATGAAGGGTGTACAGAAAAGAAAAAAGGGAGGGGGAAGGAGAGGACAGCGGCATATATCACATCTGCTTTGAAGTCACAACAGTTGTATACATAGACGGTTTCAACCAGTTTGTACAGAGTGTAAAAAATTGGTACAGTTGACAGATTAACAAATTAGTTACGAAGCATATAACAAATCAGTTCAGGAATCCCTGATAACGATGTGTGAGATGGCCTATACGCATCTTGTCCTAACTGGGTAGTGGGGGAAGAGGGAGGGAGGCAGCAGCGCGCGCTAACCAGTGACCGCTATGCCACCTACGTTGCGCTAGATAGTCTCTGGCCCTATATTTAGTAATATTTGTCGTTTGGCTGTTGGGCATTTTTTTTTTTTTTTTTATTTACGTGTTTCTCCATGCCGGTATTCCACCCATCTGTGCCAGCGTGTCATGTGTTTGGCTTGATTACTGGTCAGTCGACTAGCAATGCATTCGTATGTGTAGGTGGAATCTAGTCTACTTAGGATCTCTGGCAGGGTAGGCGTCTGTGTGGACTTCCACTTATGGGCTATAGCAGTCTTAGTTGCCAGCAAGCAGTGGATCATCAAATAGTGTTCGTCTGCAGGGAGGGTGTTCGGGAGGATGTGTAACAAAAAGCCTACAGGCCTCATAGGCTCCCCGATCCCTAAGTGATTGCGTAGGAATGACGCCACGTCATACCATAGTGTGGTGATCTTTGGGCAAGTCCAGAATATATGGTAAAGGGTACCCACCTGGTTCTGACACCTCCAACACAAGTCATCTGACCCTGGGTAGATGTGAGCTAGTTTGGAGGGAACCAAATACCAGCGCATAGTCAATTTGCAATACGATTCCCAATGGGTGAGGCTACGGGAGGCCTGTTTCCTAAAAAAAATTTTTAATGACAAACCAACCACGCTACCCACCACAGCTAATTCTCCACCCCCACGACTACCACCAACACCAATATCATTAACACCCATTTGAAAGAAAAATCCAAATTTTATCCTTCTTACTGCAAATCCGCACCCCTTATCATGTTCGAAAAACTTGTGCTAAAAGATTTTGAAAAAATTAAATACAACAAATATGACTCACACAATCTCACCCATGCCGAGCGTAACACAATAAAACAAGTGCAAGAAGATAAAGATATTGTCATAAAGCCGGCAAATAAAGGAGATGGAATTGTCATCCTATCTAGCAAGATGTACATAGATGAGGCACATAGACAACTACACGATACCGAAACATATAACAAACTACCCTCTGACCCCACCCCTACCATCCAAATCACCCTATCCACTTTTTTCCAAAAAGGTTTAGACTCTGGCATCCTAACAAAACACGAATTCAATTATCTTAATATCAAATACCCTAAACTCCATTTTACCTAAAATACATAAAAACATCAATAATCCCCCTGGCAGACCTATTGTGTCAGGTATCAACTCCTTACTCTGTAATCGGTCAGAATACATCGACATACGTCTCCAACCATCCGTTAAATGAATGCGCTCTTACTTAAAAGACTCCATGTCATTACTACGCTTTTTAGACAATTTTAAATGGCAATTAATATCATTTTAACCAACAACTACTTTTGGTTTTTCGATTCTTTTTACCTACAAAAACAAGGCATTGCGATGGGTACAAGGTTCGCGCCAAGCTACGCCAACCTCTTTATGGCCGCCTGGGAATCCACGGCCATATGGGGAAGGCACGCCTGGTGTACGAACCTTGGAACATATTTTAGATATATCGACGATTTATTTTTTAACTGGGATGGCACAGAAGCTCTTTTTAACTCTTTTATCCACCACCTCAACATCAACAATAGAGGCATAACCCTAACCCATGAAACAAGTAAGGAATCCATCAACTTTTTAGACCTCAACATTTTCATCACAGACATTTCCATCCACACTAAAGCATTCTTTAAAAAAGTCTGCGTTAACACAGCCATTGAAAGATCAAGTTGTCATTACAAACCCTGGTTGGAAAGCGCCCCTCAAATCCAATTTCTACGACTCAGAAGGAACTGCTCACAACCCCATTCTATGAATAGGCGTTGGTGGTATGATCCCCACCTAGGATTTCTTGGAGTACTGGAACAGTAAAATTGCCAGTGGAAGTAAAAGTAACCAGGAAAGGTTAAAATGCCACGGTAATGTGAAGAATGTGAGTTCTTTATCTTTCTCTACCTATTGCACATTGAACCATATCAAAATTGAGAGCACTACAGGGAGTGCAGAATTATTAGGCAAGTTGTATTTTTGAGGATTAATTTTATTATTGAACAACAACCATGTTCTCAATGAACCCAAAAAACTCATTAATATCAAAGCTGAATATTTTTGGAAGTAGTTTTTAGTTTGTTTTTAGTTATAGCTATTTTAGGAGGATATGGCAATAGATGTGCAAATGATTGCTACTAAAAACTTGCAGAATAATTGTAATTGGTTAACTCAAGACAATGTGCTGCAGCAACTAAAGAAAGTTAATATAAACAAAGCTCCAGGGCCTGACGGTATCCATCCACGTGTACTTAAGGAACTAAGTGTAGAAATAAGTGAACCTCTGTTTTTAATCTTTCAAGATTCTTTCCTTTCAGGAAGTGTTCCGGAGGATTGGAGGAAGGCAGATGTGGTTCCTATATTCAAAAAGGGTTCAAAATCCTTGCCTGGAAATTATAGACCTGTGAGCTTAACTTCTGTGGCTGGTAAAATATTTGAAAGGTTATTAAGGGATAATATTCAAGAATTCCTTGAGAAGAATATGGTTATCAGCAAAAATCAGCACGGTTTTATGAAGCACAGGTCATGTCAAACTAACTTGATTGCGTTCTACGAAGAAGTAAGTAGAAGTATAGATCAGGGTGTTGCAGTGGATGTGATCTATTTGGATTTTGCCAAGGCATTTGATACAGTTCCACACAAAAGATTAGTGTTCAAACTCAAGGAAATCGGTCTCGATGAAAATGCTTGTTCTTGGGTAGAACATTGGCTTAAAAACAGAATACAAAGAGTTGTCGTTAATGGTAAATTTTCAAGCTGGACAGAGGTGGCAAGTGGTGTCCCTCAGGGGTCTGTTCTGGGACCCCTTCTATTTAACATTTTTATAAATGATCTTGAAGACAGCATTGAAAGTCATGTTTCAGTGTTTGCAGATGACACAAAACTTTGTAAAATAATACAATGTGAGCAAGATATTACTTTGCTGCAGAAGGATTTAGATAGACTGGAGGACTGGGCACTCAAATGGCAGATGAAATTTAATGTTGAAAAATGCAAAGTTATGCACTTCGGCGTAAAGAATACACAAGCAACGTATACCCTTAATGGAAGCGAATTAGGGATAACAACACACGAAAAGGACTTGGGAATTGTTATAGACAACAAACTATGCAACAATGTGCAATGTCAATCAGCAGTGGCCAAGGCCAGTAAGGTATTGTCATGCATGAAAAAGGGCATTCATTCTCGGGACGAGAATATCATTTTGCCTCTCTATAAATCACTGGTAAGACCACATATTGAATATGCTGTGCAATTTTGGGCACCTGTTCTAAAGAAGGATATCATGGCACTAGAAAAAGTGCAGAGGCGGGCTACAAAATTAATAAAAGGAATGGAACATATCAGCTATGAAGAAAGGTTAACAAATTTAAACCTATTTAGTTTAGAAAAACGTCGCCTGAGAGGGGATATGATAACATTATACAAATATATTCGGGGCCAATACAAACCATTGTGTGGAAATCTATTCACAAACCGGACTTTACATAGGACACGAGGCCATGCGTTTAGACTGGAAGAAAGAAGATTTCGTCTAAGGCAAAGGAAAGGTTTTTTTACTGTAAGAACAATCAGGATGTGGAATTCTCTGCCTGAAGAAGTGGTTTTATCAGAGTCCATACAGATGTTCAAACAGCTACTAGATGCATACTTGCAAAGACAGAATATTCAAGGATATAATCTTTCAATGTAGGGTAATAACTGCTTGATTCAAGGATAAATCTGACTGCCATTCTGGGGTCAATAAGGAATTTTTTGTCCTAGCTTGTTGCAAAATTGTGCTTCAAACTGGGGTTTTTTTTTTTTTTTTTTTTTTCTCTTTTGGATCAACAGCAAAAAACAGGTGTGAGGAAGGCTGAACTTGATGGACGCAAGTCTCTTTTCAGCTATCTAACTATGTAACTATATCTGTGTGTGCAGGTGACTATGACTGCATAATTATTAGGCAACTTAACAAAAAACAAATATATACCCATTTCAACTATTTATTTTTACCAGTGAAACCAATATAACATCTCAACATTCACAAATATACATTTCTGACATTCAAAAACAAAACAAAAACAAATCAGTGACCAATATAGCCACCTTTCTTTGCAAGGACACTCAAAAGCCTGCCATCCATGGATTCTGTCAGTGTTTTGATCTGTTCACCATCAACATTGCGTGCAGAAGCAAACACAGCCTCCCAGACACTGTTCAGAGAGGTGTACTGTTTTCCCTCCTTGTAAATCTCACATTTGATGATGGACCACAGGTTCTCAATGGGGTTCAGATCAGGTGAACAAGGAGGCCATGTCATTAGATTTTCTTCTTTTATACCCTTTCTTGCCAGCCACGCTGTGGAGTACTTGGACGCGTGTGATGGAGCATTGTCCTGCATGAAAATCATGTTTTTCTTGAAGGATGCAGACTTCTTCCTGTACCACTGCTTGAAGAAGGTGTCTTCCAGAAACTGGCAGTAGGACTGGGAGTTGAGCTTGACTCCATCCTCAACCCGAAAAGGCCCCACAAGCTCATCTTTGATGATACCAGCCCAAACCAGTACTCCACCTCCACCTTGCTGGCGTCTGAGTCGGACTGGAGCTCTCTGCCCTTTACCAATCCAGCCACGGGCCCATCCATCTGGCCCATCAAGACTCACTCTCATGTCATCAGTCCATAAAACCTTAGAAAAATCAGTCTTGAGATATTTCTTGGCCCAGTCTTGACGTTTCAGCTTGTGTGTCTTGTTCAGTGGTGGTCGTCTTTCAGCCTTTCTTACCTTGGCCATGTCTCTGAGTATTGCACACCTTGTGCTTTTGGGCACTCCAGTGATGTTGCAGCTCTGAAATATGGCCAAACTGGTGGCAAGTGGCATCTTGGCAGCTGCACGCTTGACTTTTCTCAGTTCATGGGCAGTTATTTTGCGCCTTGGTTTCTCCACACGCTTCTTGCGACCCTGTTGACTATTTTGAATGAAACGCTTGATTGTTCAATGATCACGCTTCAGAAGCTTTGCAATTTTAAGAGTGCTGCATCCCTCTGCAAGATATCTCACTATTTTTGACTTTTCTGAGCCTGTCAAGTCCTTCTTTTGACCCATTTTGCCAAAGGAAAGGAAGTTGCCTAATAATTATGCACACCTGATATAGGGTGTTGATGTCATTAGACCACACCCCTTCTCATTACAGAGATGCACATCACCTAATATGCTTAATTGGTAGTAGGCTTTCGAGCCTATACAGCTTGGAGTAAGACAACATGCATAAAGAGGATGATGTGGTCAAAATACTAATTTGCCTAATAATTCTGCACTCCCTGTATTGTTGCTTTCTACTTTCTTTTCCGAGTTTTGGACTACCAGACGGTGCTGACGGAGACCCCCTCCCTACATATCCCATAAGCGGGTTTATACCGCTGTACACAATCCACACCAGAGCTGGCCATAGCTCTCCTGAATGTGAGTTCTCTACTTCTGTTATTTATTACACTCTGAACCTTACATACTATACCATTGGTCGCCTCTACCTCTCTTGTATTTGCAAATACTGAACGATCAACACCAACAAAGAAACTCTATCAAGTATCCCAGACCATCTACTGGTACCATAGCAATATTTCACTGGACTGTCTACCCTTAGTTGGCACAGCCCTTTCATATCTTTCTCTTTATCTGGTATGCTTGTTGTATTTTTTCTATATATACTTATATTTGTGGGATTGTATTGTATTGATATCTCATCTAACTACCTATTGTTTAGATATTTTGCTATTCATACATTACGCATTTGGCGTTTGTATATACATCCAGAATTGTTCTGGCTGTTGCTTTGTAACATGATATATCTTGGTTTCTCATGTAATGAGATATTCCATTACTGTGTACCCACTGAATAAAGATATCTTTTTGTATATAAACATTTATGGTTGTGCTCCCTACTCAATTTGTATTTGCATTTATTTGGGTTTTTAGGGGATAGAGCCTTTTGTAAGTTAACACCCTACTTCTTATTTGTATAGAGCTCCATTTGGGGCTAGCTTGTATTTAATATTGGAGTGTCAAAGAGAGAAGGAAAATCCAAAGAGTAAAGGAGAAACTCCACACCCTTATGTAGGATAAACCTATCAAGGAAACCCCGTCCTAGATGTAATGCTAAAATGTAACCTTTAATAATGATAGTATAAAACAATGTGAGCACAAAAATGAAAAAATATTAAACAAAAAAATGTGTCCTAAAAGTAAATTTACGCCCAACATTCGGGACTACAAAAATGCCGACATGTTTATAGATTCTGTATGTAAAATGATACAAAAACTAAAAGTCGACTCCTTGGAGCCCCGGCCTCACAGTAACCTCTCTGGGGAGGAGTGGAGAGCCCTCCGTGCCCTGCGCGACAACGAGAACATCATCATCATCAAACCGGCAGACAATGGAGGGAATATTGTGGTTCTAAATAGAGCACACTATATCCAGCTAGCAACCAACATACTCAGGGACGATACGACTTATCGTACCATGAGCTCTGATCCCTCCACCAAATTTCTGTCTGATCTCAAGGTTATTCTGGACTCAGCTTTTGATGAAGGCATCTTGGGTAGAGACGAACATACATACATCTACACTAAAAATCCAGTGGTATCTACGTTCTACTGTCTACCCAAGGTGCACAAAAAGTCTACTCAGCTAGCAGCTAGACCGATTGTGTCAGGGGTTAACAATCTAACGAGCAGGGCCAGTCTATATGTAGACAAAATAATCAGACCCTTTGTTGAAAGGTTACCCTCCTATCTGAGAGACACAAAGGATACACTAAAATGCCTAGCTTCTCTCAGTCTACCAAGCAATGCACTCCTGTGTAGCCTGGATGTAGAGGCTCTGTACTCATCAATTCCCCACACTCTGGGCTTAACACACACTAAACACTATCTTGAAACACGTGGTGTGAGACATGAGGGTCATACACAATTCGTGATTGAGTGGTCAGTTCTACCACCAGGTTCTACCACCATCTTTGATGGTCAGTTCTACCACCAGGTGCAGGGTACAGCTATGGGTACGTCTTGTGCCCCATCATACGCTAACCTGCACCTGGGGTGGTGGGAGGAGCATGTGGTGTTTTCAGACTAATGCTGAGTTCACGAAGCATATTTTTCTGTGGAAAAGATTTATTGATGATGTCCTCGTTGTCTGGACGGGCACGGGGGACTCCTTTAGGTCGTTTGTAAATACTTTGAACACCAATGATCTTAATTTAAGATTCACTTTCGAGATTGGGGGTTCTACACTTAACTTCCTAGACTGTACTTTTAATATCTCTAAAGACTCAGAGATTGAGACTACCCTATTTAGGAAGCCCACCTCAACAAACACTATGTTGAAGTGGGACAGTCATCACCCTGTTCCCCTCAAAAAAGGGATCCCAATGGGACAATACCTTCGTCTGAGGAGAAATTGCTCTACTACGGAAGAATATATTAACCAAGCAAAACTCCTCAGAACAAGGTTCAAAGAGAGGGGATACCCCAATCGTTGCCTCAAGAGGGCGTATCAGAGGGCCCTTTTCAGTGACAGAGAGGACCTTCTTAAAGATAAAGTGATACCCACCAAACAGGAACCTATACGCTGCATAGCAACGTTTGATGCTGGCTGGGATCAGTCTAAACGAATACTAGGCAGGTTCTGGCCACTGATCTCCCAAGATCCACAACTTAAGGGAGTAGTGACTCCTTTTGTCTCTCTTACTGCAAGAAGAGGCAAAAACTTAAGAGGTTCTCGTTTCCAGCCACCTGTCCTCCAAATGTGCCACCACAAATTGGCTGTCAGTACAGGGCACCTACCAATGTGGCAGGTGTGTGGCCTGCCAATATATAATGAAAGACTTGAAAGTCCTCACAAACCTGATTGATAACTCAGTACGTCAGGTTACACACTTCTTTAACTGCAACACGAAGGGCATCATTTATTTGCTGACCTGTACCTGTGGACTTAGGTATGTGGGGAAAACTATTCGCCCCTTTAAAAGGCGAATCATGGAACACATACATTCAGTCAGAAACCTCAGAGATACCCCGGTCGCTAGACACATGAGAAACTACCACCAGGGGGATACGAGAGGTATAAAGTTTGCAGGGGTCGAAAAAGTACAATTGGGTCGCAGAGGAGGAGACTTGGACCGTACCCTCCTCAGAAGAGAATCCTTTTGGATTTACAATTTTAACACACTGGCCCCCAATGGATTAAATGAGGGGTTTACATTTACTCCCTTCATTGATAAATGAGTAACATTGGGAGCATTATCTTACATCATAAGTAATGCATTTTTTCTTAATTTGTACATAAAGTTTATGATTTTTTGTAAATACTTTTGTTATCATTATTTCATTTGATTATATGGATGTTTCAGTTCTACCCCCTTTTGGAATTAAGATAAAGATGTTGTCCCTTTAAGACTCATAAGCAAATAGGTTATGTTTATTTGGTTCTCTTTATTCACATCATAACTTTGTCAGCATGAGACATGATTTATGAATGGACCTTAATCCATTTAGCTACAGTCATTCCTTATGAGTTTATTGTTGTGCTAGGAGATCTTTTCCATCGATTTCCATGACACCTAGCTCATTTCCATTTGAGCGTTTAGGTGTTGTACCACTTGGGATGGATTTACATACCCTGTCAATCATTGTAGTGACTCATCCAGGGAGGCGGTACTAGTCAGAACGCCGTTTTTCGGCGCGCACGGGTCCGCCACTCCCACTTAATTCTGCCGGCTCGTCACATATAAAAGAGCCGGCTAGGGGTTAGACAAACAATTTACCTCTGACGAAGGCGCAATTTAGCGCTGAAACGCGCGTTAGGAAGTCTAGCTAGGTGCTGCTCCACTCGTGGAGATCTTAGTCAGTCTAGTTTCTTTTACTAGTTCTGGGACTCTGTTGGTTTACTAGGAGGGGATACTCTGATTCATTTAGCATTCTGGGCGAGGGTTTTAGCCGAAGTTGGTTCTATACAGATACATTTCTATGTGGGTGGTCTCCTCCATTTATTCTTCTGGGGGGGTTGCTTGATTTACTATCCCAGAATTGGAATGCATCCAGTTACAAGTGCAACTTTGTTACCCTATGCACCAGATACTCTGTAACCTCTACGCTGATAGCCTAGGATTTGGTTTTCAGGGACCTAGAGGATTACTCAGGCTGCTTCCTCTTTCCCCTCCCCATCTAATCACCAGATCTGACGTTTTTGATCTCTGTATATAGGTGGTTCTACTGGACAGTTTTTTGCATTTTTGTTATTATTTTCACTGTCCATATCCACACATATTTTGTGGTAGCACTCCTATTTTCCATTTTTTTGTTTAATAATTTTTTTTATTTTTTTTTGTTTAATTTTTTTGTTTAATATTTTTTCATTTTTGTGCTCACATTGTTTTATACTATCATTATTAAAGGTTAAGTTTTAGCATTACATCTAGGACGGGGTTTCCTTGATAGGTTTATCCTACATAAGGGTGTGGAGTTTCTCCTTTACTCTTTGGATTTTCCTTCTCTCTTTGTCTTTCTACACGTATGTAAGGGTTACCCCCTTTTAGGATTCCCCTGACACACTAACAAGCTGGTTGCCTTTGGCCACTGGCTTTTCTCTTTGTAATATTGGAGTGTGCCTACCTTGTTTCATTTTTTTCTTGCTTCAGCCTCATTGTCAGATCATTTGTTGCTCTTTGTGAAAACTTGCTGTACGTGTGACTCCTGGTTTGAATCTCTGCCTGTCCTGACTTTTGATTACGTCCTCGACTACTCTTTTGGATTATCCCTGCCGGTACTACATTCTGGAAGCACTGTGTCTTTACAGCCCCAGTGCACTCTCTCACAACCTTGAAGATTTCTACCTTGAGTCTCCTTGGTTTGTGTTAAATTGCAAAGGGTGCTTTAACTCTGCAAGTCAGACTCCTCATCAAGGTAAGATCCCTGACACTATTTCACTCATTAATGCTGATATAAAACTATACACCGCTATTATAGCTAACAGACTGAAATCTATAATCCCATCCTTAATCCATCCTTATCAAACAGTCTGTGTTATGGGAAGATATCCCTCTGATAATATTCGGAGAGTAGTAGAGTTGATAGATTTAACCAACAGAAGGACCAAACACACTATCCTACTTTCACTTGATGCGAATAAAGCCTTTGATCGTGTAAACTGGAGTTTTATTTTTCAATCAAGGCTTTAATGGCTGGATCCTTCAGGCAATATCTGCTCTCTATACCAACCCCTCAGCTAGGATCATAGGCACAGGTATTACTTCTTGGTTTAGGGTTAGAAATGGAACTAGGCAGGGTTGTCTTCTCTCTCCTATGCCATATATCCTTACTTTGGAACCACTCTCTCTCAATATATTAGAATGAATAGAAACATCAAGGGAATCCAATTCGATCAAAGACAAAATTAAGTCTGTATGCTGATGCCATAATGACACTACCAGATCCTGAAATCTCTATAAATTGTCTCCTTAAAGAGTTAGAAATATGGCAGCATGTCAAATTATAAGCTTAATACATCTAAAATCAATTATGAGTTGGAACTTAGATAAAGACATTAAAGAGATTCTTAAGAGATAATATACATTTAAATGGGTGTTGTATAATCCTTCTCTCACCACCAATACTTCCACAGATATATATATAATATTTTCCCCAACAATGGGAAACAGACAGCATTGAGTATTTAGGCATTATTCTTACTTTTCAGGTAAACTTATATAAGGCCAATTGGGAGGCATTGTTAAATCAGACTACCAGAATGCTTAACAAATGGAAGTCTTTGGAACTCTCATGGTTGGGACTAATGTCATAAAATCTTATGTGCTTCCAATATAGAACTATTTATTTGGGGCGATTCCCACATGCCTACATAGATCGAATTTATTTAAAATCCAAAGTAAACTTTCTGATTATATAAAGGGAAAAAGTCAAGAATAAAGAGGAAGATATTGGAAAAAAGCATAGATAAAGGTGGACTAGCCATCCCTAATATTTAGGAATAGCTGCATCATGATATTTTTTAACATATTGGTAAGTGGCTTAAAATAGAATCTAAACACTCCTGGTATGATTTTGAAAAATCTATGTTGGGAATATCAGATAGGACATCAAAGAACAAAGGTGGAAAACACTATGTTACTTATGAAATGCTAAAGTTATGGTCCAGATTTAAGATAGAATACAATTTGTCATGGAGCAATAGTATTAGAGCTAAGTCCAGTATAAGCCAGTTGGAATATAACATGAAAGAAATTAATGTATCTATATGTAAAAAAAATTGTATAAATGCCTTTATAGATCTAAACCTTTTCATGAATTACCTCTTGAATTTCACTTGCCCCCAAAGGAAGTTTTTTCCTATCTTAGAATTAAAAGCTACATGAGAAATTTGATATGTAAAAAGACAATGAAATTATAGGATTGGAGTCCCTATTAAAACATGGAGATAATATTAGAACTTGGATGAAAAGTCCCATTTTTGATGATAGAGACTCATATATATATATATATATATATATATATATATATATAAAACAGATCCATTTATTAGCATTATAAACAATTGGAAAAGTGATCTTGAAATAGAAATCCAAATTTTAGATTGGTATAAGATCATACCAAAAGTCAAGAAATCTATCCACTGTCTTAATCTCATAGCGCTACAATATAAGATATTAACCAAATGGCATCTGGTCCCAAAGAAAATAAACAAGATGTTCCCCACATACTCTGCTCTCTGTTGGCGTTGTCATTTAGAAGGTTCTTATATCCAAGTTTGGTGGAATTGTCAGGAATCAAAATCTTTTTAGGAATTAACATATAAAATATAAGTGAACCTCACAGATGTAAATTGCCCTATTGCATCTTGATTGACCTAAATTGTAAAAAAAAAAAAAAAAAAAAAAAAAAAAAAAAGGATGGATATATAGCCACTCATTCTGATAGCAGCAAAAAAATGTATTGTAAAATTTTGGAAGCAGAGAGAGCCCCCTACGTGGGCAATATTAAAAACACAAATCTCCTTCCAATTAAAGATGGTGTGAGGAACTGAGTCTGTTGGGTTTTGAACCCTGGATTGCATGCTGCTAAACCTCTTCCTTACCAGTACACCAGCCTGACTCTACAAGCAATGGTATCAGTGACAACTCTCTTCAGCTGTGTCTGGTCAGGTGTCTGGTTCTTGGCCTATAAAAGCCACTTCCTGTCTCTGTACCTTTGCCAGATTATTGTGGTTCCTGTATTCTCTAATCAAGCTTGTTCCCGTTTCTCCTACCTGTTGCTGAATTTGGACCGTTTTGACTTTGCTGCTTCTCCTTGCCACTGACCTCGGCTTGCCTCACTACGATTATCATCTTTCTGTTCCAGTCTCCCATCTCTGCTTAAGACCAGATGGCCACTCAAGGCTCAGGGGCTCAACCACCTGGGTAACGAGTGGCTACCTCTGGCAGAAAACATTGCTTATCTGGCTACTGAACTCCAAAACTTTGTAACATCAATATCATTACAGATGGAGAGAGAGCCCCAACCTATAACTAAATATGGATGGAATATATGGAACAACTTCATCCAAGAAGTTTAAGTATATATACACATTTTATAATGAGAAAATTCCCTGAATGGATCAATATCAGTTTTTGTTTTTCTTTTGACATCTTGAGATGTTCCCCACCCTCCTCCCCTCCCATAACTATCCACCCCTCCTACCTCTATGGGATTATTCGATGGGGGCTCGTGGCATAAACATTGTTATATATGAACGATATGTATTATGGAGACCTGAATTGTGAACCCCTTATTGCATTTATTTTCATTGCATTGTTAATGATTGAGACCGTTGTGTTTTGTTGTGTCCTTTATGTAATGAAGTATGTTAATGTTTTAGACTTATTGAATTTTTAAGCAGACTGACGAATATTTGACAAAATAAAAAAGAGGTGTTTGAGATTCCAAGTAATATTGGAAGATCGACTTTGTACTATTGATATGTGTTTGTCTTATTTGTAATATTTGGAAAAAAAATTATTTATAAAAAAATATTTCTTTATTGAAAAGTTTTATATTTTATAACAATATGTGCATTACATTATCATTATTACAAAGGATATTTAGATATATAAAACATTATATAGATAAAATGATCAAAAGTAAGGACAATAATAATATAATTACAGCATTATAATATTACTTTGTTTATATGTAACAATGAACTTTTTATGGGGGAGATAAAAAAATGTATTTATGAAACATTAGTACAAGAGAAAAGAGGAACAGGAAAGGAGGGGGATAGGGGGGATAGGGGGAATGTAGGGAGAGTTGGAACCCACATTGTGATATGAAAATGTTTTGATTAGTTGTGGTAATCTTTCTACGATAATACCTTTGGGTATCTCAAAGAACCAAGGCTCTTCAATAGGTGCAAGTAGTTCACCATTGAGTCTAGTGTAATTATGTGTTTGTCTACGGAGATTATTGGTTTGCAGTCCTGCGTGAGTCGAGAAAGAAGGTACAGAATACCCTCAATGCCATGTGCACTCTCAAAGGTGTAATAGGGTCAGTGCAAAAGGAATCTTTCTACAGGAAAGGTTGTGCAGCACCCCTGTGATTATCCTTCTATGTGTCTAATGTAAGAAGACTGAATTGTTACAGTTCCTTAAACAGAAAGAGTCAGACAGAAAAAAGTTTGGGTGCTGGCCACACAACCCCCGCATAGGAGGTGGTGGTAAAAGGATGGGGGGAAAGGGAGGAGGGAAGAAGATGGTACAAGAGTAGGACATAGTTTAATTCTGTGCAAATTATGTGTTTGGGGAGTCAAAAGAAGTGGCTAGATTGTTTCTACCATGGCAATGCGGTGTCTCCATTGATCCATGAGTCACAATTCATGCAAGGTGTTTTGAGTATCATGAACTTGTGCTATTAGTTTGTTTAAGTTTAGGCTATCTTGGATTTTGTTTTGTGGCAAATGTGCCTATGTCACCAGCTCCTGGAGGAGTCTGCTGGCTAGCCCCCTGCCCAAGGACTATGGGCCATGTAACCGACCCATAAAATACTTTATTCGTGTTTTTTCTCTTTTCTGTTCGGGAACCAAACAAGCAAACGCACGAATTGCAGACCACCTCTGGGTTTGTAAACCCCTATTAACCTCTCCTGATACCTCCATCATCGTTTTCCCACTATGTATCCACTAAGTGTCAGGAGAGAGCTGTTTGGTGGGATTGTTCGCATGAACAAGGCGAACAATCGCTACCTAGGAGCCAGAGGATCAGTTTGGGATTTCATTCGGTTTTGGACTCCCAAAAATGACCAACCGTTACCACTTTTCTTATGGAACTATTTTGGGCAGAAGCCACGTGTGCAGTTGGTCAAAAGTTTACCTTGATGGAAAATCGAAAATACATGGAAATAGAGGGGGTCCCATGTAGTTTGGGGGTACTTTTGGGGTGTTTAGACATTATTACACTTTTCTGTACCTGGGAGAAAATTGAGTTTCTACAGTTCCTGACTCAATTATCTCTCAGGCACAGGGGAGGAGTTTACTGTGTGTATAAATTGAGAGTGCTTGCCTGCATTAAGCAGATCTACTCCCAGCATGCAGTCTCGACTAATGTGTGGGGGGAATACTATAATCACTATACAGCTATACTCTCTGCAGGAAAGCTTTGATCACTGGAAGCTGGATCCAGGACCATGTTCCAGCTCAGGTTGGTGGGGAGTAAGTTCATGGCAGGTCAGGTACCACTTGAAAAACATTTTGTATGCCTGCTCCTGGTGGGTCATGCAGTTGGTGAGGGAGGCAATAGATTCCCAAATATCAGACCAGTCTGTGGAGTCTTATGGCGGACCCAGCTCCGCTTCCCAAGCTGCTATATACGTTAGTATGAGGTGGGTGGTGTGTGGTGAGTGGCAATGGAGATGTATAAGTCCAAGATTTGTCTATTTCAGGGTTGTTGAATGCAGTAAACTTCAAATGAAGTGACAGGGGTTGGGAAGAAGAGCTTCTTAGCTGAATGAAATCAGAAGAAATTGCAAGTGTTTAGGGTGGTGCGATCCGGTAAGTCTGTGTATTCAAGTAGTTTTCCACTCCCTGCTCTTGTTACACTGGAAAAAAGTCCATTGCCGATAACCGTTTACATAACATCCTTTTTGCACATCTACTTTACAACCCATGACTACAGACACTTGTAGAATGGCAAACATGATGTGACTTCTTGGGCACTCAATGAAAAGATACAATTAAACTGTAAAATGCAGAGAAATCCATAACAGATGGAATCCATAATTTAATACTTAACTCCCAAGAGCCTACAATCCAAGCATCTGTTTATTAACTATGTTTATAACATAGCTACATATCTGTCAAAACTTTGTTTACAGACAATTCAGTACTTATATTGTTTATTCCTTCCCTTGGGAGGTCACAGTATTTTCTACATGATGTTCTACCGCATTTCTAACCAGACAGCAAACAGAAATCAGAGGATCGAAGATTCAGTCTGGTAAGAAAATCTAATTTATTTCCTATTCCTTATAGCTAATCTGATGTTGATGCATATTTTGCCATCTGAACACATGAAACGCTTATTGGCATCTACATATATGTTCATGTTTTAGAACAATAGTAAATTACATCGTTTTATTTTGTCTGTATGCTTTCGCTACAACTCGGAATTTAGCCTTAAAGTATAGGCATTTTATGCACTAAAGTCTAAATTGCCCAGAATCTGGATTAGCAAAAAACATTCAAAATCATCTGGGGCATTCAGACTCTAAAAATCCAGGCATTGTTCCCAAGATTTACCAAAAACTGTATTTTGCAAAACTGCTTCCAAATGTGGACCAGGTTTCAGCCTGTCCAGATATAACCATGTAGCACAATCACGCAACCAACTGATGGAATGCACAGCTGAACGCTTAAATATATCGAAAATTAGACATGATTCCACAATTCAGTTGGATTAAATCTGCAGCCAGACATATGTCTTGCCTAAAAGACCTGTCTCTTGCTCTCTCCTCCAGCTCTGCTTCACTCCCACTTTATTTGATTGCGATTTCCTGTCCTAATGCGTTTTATACCTTTTTCTATAGAGTGTAAGCTCATTTTAGCAGGGACCTCTTCAACCTGTCGTTCCTGTAAGTTTTCCTGCAATTGTCCTATTTATAGTTAAATCCCCCCTCTCATAATATTGTAAAGCGCTACGGAATCTGTTGGCGCTATATAAATGGCGATAATAATAATAAAAGAGTCCATCATTACAAAAATATTTAATTAGCATAGTTTACATTTTTTTCAACTTTATGGGAGAAACTTGGTTCCACACAGGGGTCCAATATACTGTAATAATTACAATATTAAAATGTATATAACTCATATTTTTGAAATTGATATAATGTATTTAATTCATATTTGAGTATCCTATTTTTGCCATTTGCCCGCCAGTTAACTTTTATTGCAGGTTTCAATTGATTTGACTGCAAAAAGCAGGTTTAATTATTTGGGGAATCTGCCTTTTACTAGCTTTGTTTAGTGCTAGTCCAGGTAAAATGTAATGTGTGATGAATGTGTAATCTATTTTATCTAGAATTCACATGTTAGAATTGTAAAGCAGACACCAAATGGTATGAAATGAGATATTGCTTGATAAGTTGAAATAACCAAATTTAAATCAACCCCACACACACACACTTAGAAAATATAAGAATTGTGTTTTTTTGTTGTTTTTTTGTTTTTTGGTTTTTTTTGGCAATTTGTTTACTTTGACCAAATGTTACTGATCTGGACTTTAGTGAATAAATCCCTCTTAATTACCAAAGTATGACTTCAAAGTGAATTTCAAATTTAAGGTCAAAACAGCCAAATTGACAACATTGCTGACTTGGAGAATTTTTCAAATTCAATTATTTTGGACTAAAAATTCACTCTGAATTTCCAAAAATTCTCACTTAAAATAAGAAGCAAGTGTGTGTAGTTTTCACTTAAACTGTGTATTCTGCTTCAGATGAATAATGCACTAGTAATGCATATAATTAAACCGAATTTGGATGATGTAGACTGTTCCGCTTTGCTTTGTTGTTTTTTGCTATATGTACGAGGTCTAGGCTTCACCATATATTACAATGGAATTAGGTTTCTGGACATCAATTTAACAGAAGAATTTTAGTTTTAGAGTTTTAGAAGCCACCAATGTTAAATTACTTGCTGATGTGTGTATGCCTGTTGGTCTCTCTGCCTCTTTTAAAGAATTAAATCTCTGCACTGCAGCAAATTGAAATCTGAAACGCAAAATACAAACTTGACAAAGACCTTTGTTTAGGTTGAAACGTTGCTCTGTTCCATATTTTGATCCAATAAATCTGCTTTATCTCTGAACCCTGTTAGTGCCTGAAGCCCCTTCTCCCATATACCATATGTTAAGGACTGGCTAGTCCTATTTCAGTAAGTGGTTTTATGGTAAAGTAGCTAAGCTGTGACTAGAGCAGAGTTTGCACATTTTAAAGTTCTTTCTGCCTAAACTTTGCAATTTAGGTTTCAGTTTGAGACAGGTCAACGTTTAGCAAGTACACTCCTATATAATGTCCCTCATAAGGCTCTGGAATAATGCAAAGTAAGGTATGTTCAGAATACAAATATAACTTCTGTCTTTCAGCAAACTAATCACAAAGCAAAAGATTGTAAGCTCCCACTGTCAAACCAGAAAATGAGCACATGATTAGGTTTATATAGGCTTGTAACGAGCTGCAGCTGGGAAAATTAAACACCAATGTGATGCAGGAGGAATACACCCCTGTAAAAAAATCTGATAAATCAACAGCTCTAAATGGCTTGAAATTCAGCCAGTGGCACATAGAGAATTATTTAACCCCTTAAGGACCAAACTTCTGGAATAAAAGGGAATCATGACATGTCACACATGTCATGTGTCCTTAAGGGGTTAAAGGACCCAACTTAAAATAAATCTATGGAGTTAAACTAGTTTATAATTCATAGCTGTTACTTTAAATATGTTTTGTAGTATTCAATGACCATGTTTTTATGTGTACAATATTGACCTTGGGGCCTTTTACACAAGTCATGTGAGTGTGACTACATGCCTCACCCCCTTTATTCTATGTTTTATACAGTTTACACTATGCTAATTTTGTATTTATTTCAGATACAAAAAATATTCTTGAATATTCATTTGAATGCCAGCTTGGAAAATGTAAGTCTTTTTAGATATGTTATGTGTGTCTCACTATTTTGTGTACTGATATTTTTTTTTTTCTTGTTATACATATATACATTTTTATTAGAAAGCCACCTAGAATTTCATAAAACAGTCCCGACCCTGGCCATACCCCTAAAATTAGTGTCCCTTTTATCCATTTGAAATGTTGGGAGACATGTAAGGGAGATATTAGAGAAAATAGAGGGAATATTTTAAACAATTATACAATTTTATATATCTCACTTTTTTTTTTATGTAAAAAAAAAAAAGCTACCTACTTTACATTTAAAAAAAAATACAAAACAGATATTGGAATTAAAGGGACACTCCAGGCACCCAGACCACTTCTGCTCATTGGAGTGGTCTGGGTGCCAACTCCCACTACCTTTAACCCTGCAAGTGTAATTATTGCAGTTTTTCATAAACTGCAATAATGACATTGCAGGGTTAACTCCACCTCTAGTGGCTGTCTACTAGACAGCCACTAGAGGTCACTTCCTGGTCCGTAGCACAGGAAACCTGTGCTAGAGCGTCGCTGGACGTCCTCACGCTGTGTGAGGACCTCCAGCGTCGCTCAAAACCCCATAGGAAAGCATTGAAATTATTTTTCAATGCTTTCCTATGGGGAGACGGAATGCGCATGCACGGCATTTTCGCGCATGCGCATTAGGTCTCCTCGGCCGGTGGGTGGGATCAGTCTCGCCCACCGGCTGACGCAATCACAAGGAGGAGCGTCACGGAGGAGGAGACAGCGACGAGGGACATCGCCGCTGCCTCAGGTAAGTCACTGAAGGGGTTTTCACCCCTTCAGTACCTGGGGATTGGTGGGTGGGAGGGAGAGGGACCCTCCAGTGCCAGGAAAACGGATCGTTTTCCTGGCACTGGAGTTTCCCTTTAAACACTTTAAGGAAACTAAACTATTTGGGCAATACTCACCCTTCTTATTAAAAAAAAAACTATATATATATATGTATGTATGTATGTTGGTTGGGAAAAAAATCTAATATTCTCAATCAAAATGCCACAAATTTCGAATTATATATAAACACGTTACATGCCAATTTGCCTCCTACTTCTTTTTCTTTCATTTATAACGGGTAAACCTTTGTTCATCTTTTAGGAGCGATATGGTAACGTTGATCTTTCTGCTATTAGTGTTTTCAAAAATCCCAAGTGGAGAGTCTAAATTGTGCGGTAAGTAACATCTTGTTATTTAGCATATTCAAGCTTGAGAATTAAATAAAATCAATAGGGAAAATCCAAATGTATTTATATATACACATAGTGCGACATTACAAACAGTGGGGAAATGGTTTTTTTCTTTTTAACACAATTCTGTAAACCGATTTATTATTATTAGTAGTAGTAGTATTCATAAAGTGCCAAATTCTACAGCGCTGTACAATAGTTGATTTTTTTTAATTGATCTTTTGAAAGAACTAGTACAGAGGGACAGTGAGAGATCAAGAGAGAATATATTTGCATGTCATCTGCATAGAGTGATACTGGAAGAGTAAAGGAATATTAGTATACCAAGAGAGGCATTATTATTATTATTATTATTGTCATTTATATAGCGCCACAATATTTTGTTGCGCTTTACAATATTATAAGAGGGGGGGATTAAACTATAAATAGGACAATTGAAAAAAACTTACAGGAACAAAAGGTTGAAGCGAACCCTGCTTAAACAAGCTTACAGTCTATAGGAGATGGGGTATGTGACAAACGCCGTTTTCCACAGACGTTTGCCACGGACTCCTGGAGCAGTGTGGAAGCTGGCCTCCGGCCCACCGACTAAGGGCCATGTCAGCGACTGTAAAGACCCATATTTTGTTCCCCTTTGTTCCCCTGGTTCGGCACTTTCCATTTGTGCGCGTAGAACTGAGCAGTAGCTCACTGGCAGCCGTTCGCATGGACCAAGACTGCGAAAAGTCTCAGGGGGACTTAGTGGCGAATGCCCTGAAACTATTTTTGCGGTTCCCAGTCGGTCACCAGCGGCACTTAGCCGCGATTCTATGGAACGATTTTCGGCATGAAGACTTCACAGTTCCCGGTCAGTCCACAGCGGCACTAAGCCGCAATTCTATGGAACTATTTTGGGCATAGGACCATGCGTGCGGTCGGTCACATTATGACTTCCAGGAAAATCCTGTACCGACTTGGGTGATTTTTGGTAATGTTGGTCACCCAGATTGGGGCTATCAGGGGTTGTAACTTTTAAGGGGGTTTATGTATTTTTAAGATGTGTCCTTTTTCTGCCTGGAGATAATTGATTTTGTACAGTTCCTGACTCAATTATCTCACAGGCACTGTGGAGGTTTTATCTTGTTTTGTTTGGGATTGTCCGGGACCTGAGAGCCAATGTAATCGTGTGTATGTTTCTACTGTAGTCTAGTCTACTCTCAGGTCCAGAAGGGAGTGCCCCTTCATATAAGGCCAGTTGTGGCTGCCAATTAACGTATTCCAGCTTGTACTCCCAGAACTATGTGTCGTCTGATTACTGAGGGGAAAGGGCTATTCTTTAATCACTGTTCCAGTGTGGAGGATTCAGCGGGGAAAGTCCTTGTAAGGACTAGAGCTCCCAGGACTGAGTGTCGTCCAGTGCCTGGGGGTGTCTTAAGCGAATTCCCCATTCGGCTCCAGGATGGAGTGGTTCCAGGACCCCAGTCAAGCACCCAGTGCAAGGGCTTCTCTGTATGAACACAATACGAATCTATAATGGAGAAAGTCTGAATGGGTGCATGACTTCCTCCAGGAGGGTTCAGTACAACGGGAGAATCTTTGCAGGTAGCATGTTGATTTAATGTGCCATGGTTGGGGGCGTGTCCTCCTTGAGGTGCATGTATGGAGCGGGGCTGCAATGTTCATGGCAGAGGTGAGGGAAGTGTTATATGTGGAGATGGCCAGTGAGGGACAGGAGAGGGAAGGGATGGATAGGAGTTGTGAATCAATATCAGCTGACAGTGGCTGGAGATCAATAGAATTAAGGTTCCTCCTGAGTTGAGGGGAGTTAGGCTGAGATTGTTGGGTGTGGGGATTATCGAGAGCACACAAGAGGTGGTGATCAGAAAGGGGAAATGAAGGGATGCAGATATTAGATACTGTACATTCATAAGAAAAAATAAGCCCACTGTGATAGCCCAAGGGAGGAAGTAGTTTAGAGTAGGGAAGTGCATGGGCATAAAATTTGTTTGGGGTTGGCTTTTCCTACATTTGGGACTTAAGCTATTTGGCACTTCCGAAATCCGGAACTTCAGCAATTCGGCACTTCAGCACTTCAGAACGGTTCGGTTCGGCACTTCTGAAATTCGGGACTTCGGCACTTCCGAAATTCGTGACTTCAGCACTTTTGAAATTCCCTAACCCTACTATTATTCTGGGTAGGGTTAGGGGTAGGGTTAGATTCCTGTCATCATTCCCTTAATTTTCTTTCCCTCTCCTGTCTTGCCACTTTTCAGAAATCGAAGCACTTCGGCAATTCCGGACTTTGGAAATTCGGACATTCGAAAGCATCCGAATGTCCGAATTGCCAAATTCGCCCAAATTTAAATTCAGACCGAAACAAATTGCACATGTCTAGTTTAGAGGCTTCTAAGGTCAAGGCTGGGTTAATGGGAATATTGAAGAACCTGAGAATATATAGATCGAGAACCATAAGGCAGAATTTTGAAGAACACTGAAATAGAGTGGTTGAGGAGAAAAGGAAGAGCCAGAAAAAGAAACACTGAAAGCTAGCTGGGTAGGAGGAGAACCAGGACACATTAGAGTCTCATATCTCAAGATTTTGGAGGATGAGAAAAAGTTGTTGATGATCAACCTTGTCAAAAGCAGCAGAAAGGTCAAGAAGAATTAGGAGAGAATAGTAACCACCTTAGCAGGAATTGAATTGGTGGATACTTGAATCAGGGCAGTTTTGATGAGTGACAAGCCCAGAATCCAGACTGAAGCAGGTCGAGCAGAGAGTTGGATTTAATTTGGTCAATCAAACGTGCACAAGAGTCTCAAAGATCTTGGAAGCAAAAGCTAATAGCAAGACAGGGTGGTAGTTGGATGGAGTCAGGGTCAAGGTTGGGCTTTTTATAGAATTGAGGTATTTAATCCCATGCTTGAAGGGTGAAGGAAATATGCCAGAAGACAGGGAGAGATTTAATATTTTAGTGAGGGGAAGAGCAAGAGAAGGGGATAGAATTGAAGTGAGATGTGAAGGAATAGGATCGCGGGAACAAGTAGTGGGCCTGGAGGACTGAAGCAGAGCAGAAACTCTTCTGGCACTGAGGTGTGAGTGAGCATAGAACAGAGGGGTGAGTGGGGTTGGGGGAAAGTATTGGTAGGGGTAGGAGATGCACCTAATGTTGTGATATTTTACACATCTACACCTATGAATTTATACACTTAGAAAATAACACTCCAAACATTAATAAGTCTGCCTTAATATAGTGGATAGAAAAAATACAAAAGAATTTAAACAAATTATATAAAAATATCTCCCACATTTAAAATACAGTTCCAGAAATTGGATCTGATATGTCATTGATACAAGATATAGACACAGCAAAGCAACCACAAAATGACTATCATAGAGCTTGGGGGCAGAGCACAGGGTGACACTAGCCACCAGGAAGCCTGTGTAGATGACATTGGCTGGGAAATCATGGTGGCCTACAGATGCAGGGAATCATTTAAGGGTTCTTCTTTGCCACTGTGGCAGGGTGCTGTACATAGTAGCCAATCTTTAAAAATTGGTCACTGTCTGGGCTGCTGGGATGGACTTACCTCTTTGAGGCTGTTGAGACAGGCTGGACTACTCCAGGCTGCTGGAATGAGTAGGCTCGTCCAGGAATCATCTGGCTCCTGGATGCATGTTGCTGCCCAGCCCTTGTCCTTCTTTGGTGGGTGGTCACATGCTTTTCTTCTGTCATGGATCCCTCCCTGGCCATCCTCAGACCATGTGACCATGACATAACTCATATAGGATACAAGAGGAGGACCAGGCTACCAAGCTGATGCAGGTGGAGTTTCAAGGCCCTGTGTAATCTGGTATCGACAGGCATGTACCATTTGTCCAGCTGTTGTGGACTACGGAAGCCATAATTATCAGCCAGCCCAGTGCAATCTGCATAGCTGCAGAGTCATAGTTTATGTGTAAATGTTATATGTTTGTGTTAACCCCTTGCAGCGTCCGCTCCTTCCTGTTGAAGAAGCTTTTTGCCAAGAAATGTAATCTTGCACAAAATATTCTTTTATATCCAGTTAGGTCCATAAATATTTAGACACTGACACAATTTTCCTAATTCTGGCTCTGTACGCCACTACAATAGATTTGAAATGTAACAACTGAGAGCATTTGAAATGCAGATTTTATGCTTTAACAAAAATGTGGTAAGGAATTGCAACCATTTTCATACACAGTCCCCTTCTTTCAGGGGCTCAAATGTAATTGAGAATTAATTTTGAATTCTCATTTTGTTAAATAACCCTGACTGTTTATTTCCATTCACCTCCACATATTCCGAATATATATATATATATATATATATATATATGTTCAGTAGCAGAAAATGTATTAATTCATTTATAAAATATTTTATCAGAAGCGATACATAGAGATTTCTCTTGTTCCGGGTAAATGGCAAAGCTTATAACATTGGTTGACAGAGAGACAAGATGGCAACCAGATCCAGGATAATTGTGTGGATTTTTACATTTATTTTTTCGGATCTCGCAAACACATAGTTGACAGATATAAGAATTTAAATTGACATAATATTAAAAGTCCTAGAAAGAAAAAGTATCCCTTTCAGTGCTTGAAATTCCTTGCTAAAAAATTCATGTCAATTATGAATCATCTATTTAGAGCAAACTTCAGTGTCTGAGATAAAGAAGAACATTATCGACCAATTGTCTTGCTGGAAGGACCAAACGGACATGCAATATAAGAGGTATAACTCTGATCAGACCGGTGAAGGTAACGTCTACAGATTCAGAAGCTGTAATGAACTCCGAAATGTCAACAATGATATTAAAGGTGAGAGAGCCAATATATATATATTTATATATATATATATTATATTTACATAGTCTGAAAATATACGTGTCCATCAAGTTCAGCCTTGCCCATATCTGACAATGGCACGGATTTGAGGTTCCGTTTTAGCAATATATGATGATAGACAGCAGGACAAGGTATACACCCGAGGAAGACTGGTTGATCGAAACGAGTTGTGTGGATTACCTGCTGACTTATTTGAATGTATTATCTATTGCGGTATTTGTCCAAAAGAAAAATTAAAACCAAGTAGAAAAGGCGCTATATACACTTATATAAAGTGCAATATTACTTTTAAAGCAACACATTTCCCTGGGGCTAATTATTGCAGAATCTGGGGAGATATATAGACTTTATCCAGCACAGTTCCTTGCTTTCTGTCACACTACACAGATGAAATACCAGCTACTAGAAGTCATCAAAGTTTTCTATAATTCTAATCAGTGGCGGATCCAGGGGGGGGGCAACGGGGCAATCCCCGCCCCCCCGAGAAAACAGACGGTCTCCCTCTCCCCTGCCAGCACATGCAGGCGCCAGAGATCTCCCTGCCCTGTCCGCAGGCACCGTGCTGGCAGCCAGCAGGGGGAGGGAGTGAGAGAGGACCCGGGAGTTCAGCCCGCAGCTCCTCCGGGTACTACTCTCGCGAGCACGGAGCATTGCCGTGGTTACCACGGCAACGCTCCAAATCTCGCATGAGTGAACTCTAGCCCTGGAGCTGTGGGCTAGAGTTCACTCTCCCCACTGAGCCACCAGGGAATCCCACTGGGACCACCAGGGAATCCCCACCTGACCACTAGGGATCAAGAAATGTCCCCCCTCCTCCCAGTAAAGGTAAGAAGGGAGGGGGGACATAATGAATATTTATTTTAATTGAATTTCAAAAAATATTATAAAAAAAAAGCCCCCCTACCCTTCTTATCACACACACACACACACTCTACAAACATACACTGCCCCTAATACACACACATTGCCCCCCATACACACACACTGCCCCATACACACACACACTGCCCCCAATACACACACACTGACCCCAATACACACACACTGCCCCCCATACACACATACTGCCCCCCATACACACACTGCCGCAGCCAGAATGATTGCCTCATGGATCCGCGCCATTACAGGTACCCACTCCAAGCCTCCATGCGGCCAGGTGGATGACAAAAACCGCCACGGCGGGAAGCGACACCATACTACCCAAGCGCACACACTCACTCCCACACACGCTGGAGATGGGCCACCGAACATCCTCTACAGCCACACCACTCACTTAGTCGCAGAATTCAGAACCAGCAAGGCACAACTCTACGCCCCGAGGGTATGGCAGACCGCCATGTTGCTGAACAGAGGGAAGCTTGCCACAGGAATGCAGGAGCTGGATCCATGCCCGAGGCTCAACCGGCGGAACCTGCAACACCGGGAAACGAGAAATCCCTGTAAGGGGCATAGGCTGAGGCACCCACCACATTGCTGTGCAGCCGACATGCCCTGCTCTGAACTGTAGGATCAGGACTCTGGCTGCGATATGCAAGCCCAGTAAACCAGGGCACCCTGCACATGAATATCCCAAGGGTTTGCTGTTTCGCATACTACACCGGACTAACCGTAGACACTGCTATAGCTCACAATAAAATTGCCATAATGTCTATATACTTCACGCACACTATGAGTTAATGCAGGACACCTGTACACCTAACATAGGCTGACCCAGGCGAGGCAAAGGCTTATAGGCAGTTCACACGTTGCCTTGGTAGACAATTTTAGGCTCAGCAGCAGTTCTTGTATTTTATTTTGACGCCTTTTATCCTTTACTTTTACAAGTTTAAGTTCATTGTTTATCACGTGTTCCCTGTGGTATGACGCTTAGTTTGAGCTAAAGGCAGTATACCCATATAATGTCTTGTCGGTACAGCGATGAGAGTTGAAGCAAAAACGAGGACCAAATAGCAAGAAAACAGCATAGGTCACAGAGATAGCCAACAGGCTGTATATGTAACCATGTCGTTCTAAATAACTACAAAATGTACACTGTTTTTCATGCCACACAACTACTATTCAATGTTTCATGATACGAAGGTACCTGCTGTTGTGGCAGTGCATTCCCGCTTGTCTAAACTATGTACGAATAAAATAAAGCATTACAAAAAAAAGTTCTCTTGTCTTGAAGGTAAAAAATAATAAAATTAGGGGCATTATGGAATCCATTCCTAATGTTGTACAGTGATCATTTACCTGTCAAAGACTTCTTAATAAAAATAGAAGGACCAGAAAACCAAGACTTCTGTCAATCACAGGTTTATTGGAGAAATATTAACCAGGCAGTATTGGGTGACATAGATCAGTTAACCTCTATAGTGGTAATCTAGACACTAGAGAAAAAAAAAGCATGGCCCACTTAGGTTGCCAAAGACCCACAAAATTACACAATGTGGTGTACAGGAGCAATGCAGCAGCTTGTCCAAAGTTTAATCCTCTACTTAAATCTCAATCACAAAAGTTATTATTATCAAAATAAAATATTATAGGCCAATAAGTGTTGGTTAATCCATGTAAGGACTATAGGAGAGCAAAAAATGGGTCGCAAGAGAATACTGAGAACGGGCAGCAGCTGTAATAGCCTGCCCTTCGGTGGGTCCCCGCTTAGTTCTCAAGCTGGTTTTTGCTCATCTTGTGCCATCACAGAGAGAACATCTCTGAAACATATCAGACTGGTCCCACCCATACGGGCAGTCCAGATCCGAAATGCCAGCAAGTTACCTCTGCACGAGAAACACAGCAACCCCAGACGATCGTTTCAGCCTTGTTAGGCATCATCAGTGAAGCATAGCTGATGTCTCCCTAGGCAATGTAAGGACTATAATACATATTAATAAACTAATAGCAATTTGGAACTACGTTATTTTAAGAATTTACAGCTATTTAAAATTACACTGCTTTCCATTTACTTGTTGGTTTGAAAGATTTTATGTCCATGCAGTGTAAATTTAAGCTAAATCCAATTTAAACTCATCGTGGCACATCTGAGCCATTCATTGGCTTGTTATTAGTAAAATAGTTTTTGCATGAATTCTTCAGATGGGGTTTATACTCTGACCACTGAACATGGAATGACCTACCAGACTTTTTGTGACATGACCACTAATGGTGGAGGTTGGACTTTGGTGGCCAGTATTCATGAGAACAACATAAATGGCAAGTGCACATTTGGTGATCGATGGTCCAGTCAACAGGGGAATGATCCCAACAACCCAGAGGGTGAAGGAAACTGGGCAAACTATGCCACTTTTGGGACACCTGAAGGAGCCACAAGTGATGACTATAAGGTACAATATGATACAGATCAAAATTGTTTCAATATTTTTAAATACTTGGTTTAGTCATGATATATTAGTCTATGACAAATATTGATCAAAACTGATGTCAATTTAAGCATTCAAAATGGGGGGAGAATATTGTGGAATCCTGAAAATTCGAGTGCTATATGAACATTCTTGTCAGGTTTCTCAGCTTGCATGAATATAAATAAAAAGCTCAGATATGAACCGATGGAGGTATTTGTTTTTTTGCACCAGAACAGCACACTATGTTATTTAATTATGCATTCTAAAAACCTTTATGTATTCATTTTTTAGAATCCTGGATATTATGATATTAGTGCTAAAGATGTGAGTGTGTGGCATGTTCCCAACAACACACCACTGCCTTATTGGAGAAATGCATCAATCCAAAGATACAGGACAGACACTGGCTTTTTAGAACAAGAAGGAACGAACCTCTTTCATTTGTATAAGGTGTGGATTTTCAGATATATATGTAGAATCCGTTCATCTACACCGTATGTATGAAACAGCAGAAACATAAATGGCATATGTGCCAGTGTGTATGCATGTAGGAATGTGTGTCTGTGTATCTGTGTTTGGGGTATGTATCTGTGTATGTGTGCCAGTGTGTGCCACATGCTTACATCGCTGCAGAATATGTCGGCGTTATGGGGTCCAAAATGATTTCTTGCACTGGGGCCCTGTCTGCAATAGTTCAGCTTCTGCACAAAGGGGATAGAGGGAAAAGACACACAGAGGGGATAGGAAGAAGAGACACACACATAGGATGGGGAAGAAAGAATAACAAAACAGGTACTGGTGGGAAGACGTCAGTGGGCATGAGGAAGGGGAGAAAGAGACACAGAGGGAATTGGGGAGGGGAAAAGAGACACAGGCTGCGCAGGAGAATGTCACACAAAGGTGCTGGGGAAAGGAAATAAGAGACACAAAACAGGGCTTGGGAGAAGTGAGAGACGCACAAGTTTGTTGTAAGAACACAAATGGAGAAAATGGGGAATAAAATACATTTAAGAGTGGTGTAAGACACAAGAGGTTATAAGAAATACAAAAGAGGTAATAATTTCAAGAAGTGGGTTAAGACACACACAGGTAAAGGTGCATTATTTTGGTGGGGGGTGCAAAATGCATGTTTTCCTGTGTAGCACAAAGTGCTTGCACCAGCCCTGCTCATAGGTCAAAATGCCATCCAAACGTTTACTGGTGCATGCTTCTAAATTGGACATTCTTTAATCATTTGTTCCTTAGAAATACCCAGTGAAATACAATGCTGGAACCTGCCCTCAAAATAACGGTCCAGCTATACCTATTGTATATGACTTCGGAGATACTGAAAAGACAACCAACTTCTATTCACCAAGTGGAAGAGGTAAGAGGAGTTGACTTTGCTCAATTTAAAAATAACTTGCAACTTATCAGAACACAATAAAATATAATAAACACCTTTGGTTGGAATTCCCACTACTGGTTCCATACTGGTTGTACGTTCACGTGCTAGTAAAATTAAACATCCCACTGACTTCTGAAATCTTATCCTCGTTAACTAAAATATATAATCTAAGCACCATAACTACAACTATTTATGAGTGTCATATGCAAAGTTTCAGATGTGTACAGGTCCAAGGTTACATTCCATTCTCCGGTGTTAGGAGTCCCTGGATCCCCTCCCATGGTAAATAGTCAAACCATTTTTGAACAGTGTGACTTTTACCAAAGTCCTCTTTGTGCCTCATCTTCATATATAGCTAACATGGACATTCCTATTTCTTCATTAGTAACATGAATTCCACCTCTCTCTCATGAGCCGGTCAGCCAATGGATATAACCCAGATAGGGACGAATTTAATATAGCTATTGAGGAAGGGGAATGTATATTCTTTTACATTGTACTTTTTTTTTTCAGCAGGGCTTTCTTCACCTACTGTTCCAGTATGTCCATCATGTTTTGTAAGAATTTAGTGTGTGTCTCGTTTACTTATTTACAGCAATGCAGATTATGTTGGCGCTATAAACATAATTGTTATGGTAATTATCGATGAAGAGGGGTTGGACATGAGGAACCTAGATGATCCGGGCAACAGTCAAACAAAAATTTCTTAACTACTTGTTGTGGGACAGAGTCAATGGACCCTTCCACCAAAACCACTAGAGTAGGCTATATTAGTGGATATAGTGCCCAGACTGATCCTAGTTTGAGCCTATTACTGACAATGATCACTATGGAAAACAATAGTCCGTATTCATAAATGGCTGCATTATTTACTTTACAATAACATTTTCCATTTTTTGTATTATTCACAATTAACAGTTTGTGTGTTATATTCATGAAACTCCACAGGACAGTTTATTGCTGGTTTTATTCAATTTCGTGTCTTTAACCATGAAAGTTCAGTCCAAGCTCTTTGTCCTGGAATGAAAGTTATAGGATGTGATTCGGAACATGTGAGTATCTTGTAAAGTTATGTTGTTTCAATAGTGTGCAACAACACTTATCTAATTAAAACAGAAATATCACGGAGATGTATGCATATGCCACTAGTGAACTATAGATTGTGATTAATTAATGAATTCTTTTTTTTAACTGGGACTGGTTAAGATGTTTCAGATACTTTTGGCCTTATGCAAGTCTGAGTTAAAAAGTTCCCTGCTGGAAACCAGAACAGTTCTTAGCTTATGGAGGACACTATCAACCCTTAATGCTGGACACTATAATTTTATTGTATTTTAACTACTTGTATATATTTTTATCAATGTATCTTAAATCTCCATTTCTTTGTCACTTTAACATACCGTATATACTCGAGTATAAGCCGAGTTTTTCAGAACATTTTTTTGTGCTGAAAAACCCCAACTCGGCTTATACTCAAGTCAAGTGTCTGTATTATGGCAATTTATATTGCCATAATACAGATGGGGGCCTGTGGGGGCTGCAGAGCTCTTACTTACCTCTCCTGCAGCTCCTGTCAGCTCCCTCCGCCTCCGCGCCGGTCCGTTCAGCACCTCAGCTCCCAGTGTAAATCTCGCGAGAGCCGCGGACCCGCGCGGAGGAGGAGGGAGCTGACAGTAGCTGCAGGAGAGGTAAGTAAGAGCTCTGCCAGACCCCCTCCTACACAGTCCATCCACTGGACCACCGGGGAGTGAGAGCCCCCCTTCCTGCCATGTATCAAGCAGGGAGGGGGGACGGAAAAAAATGAAATAATAATAAAATTATATTAAAAAAATAATAATAAAATTTAAAAATAATAATTAAATAAAATAAAAAATAATAATAAAAAAAAATTATTAAAATAATTAAAAATAATAATAATAAAATTGCCCACCCCCCACCAAGGCTCTGCAACACTCATACACACACACTGCACTCATATACACACACACTGCATTCATACACACACTGCACTCATACACACACTGCACTCATACACACACACACTGCACTCATATACACACACACTGCACTCATACACACACTGCATTCATACACACACGTTGCACTCATACACACACACTGCATTCATTATATACACACACTGTAAATAAATATTCAATTAATATAATGTTTTTAGGATCTCATTTTATTTAGAAATTTACCAGTAGCTGCTGCATTTCCCACCCTAGTCTTATACTCGAGTCAATAAGTTTTCCCAGTTTTTGGGGGTAAAATTAGGGGCCTCGGCTTATATTCAGGTCGGCTTAAACTCGAGTATATACGGTACCTGGGCGTGCTTGTTTTTTTAATGTGTGTGTGCATATATATATATATATATATATATATATATATATATACACAGTTGTGGGTGTGAATGTGTACGTGTTTATTTAATCATATATTTTACTTTGTCTTGCCCTGCATGCTAAAACTAATTTTCCCAGCCCCACTCAACATTGTCGGCTTGTTAACTTAAATGTTATTCACCGATCTGCTTATCTCTAAATAATTTTTAAAGACCGTTTTCAGTTGCCTGCCCACCCCAAGCTCTTCATTCAATTTTTTAGATGGAATCTCACATACAATTTTAGTTACCGTATATACTCGAGTATAAGCCGACCCGAATATAAGCCGAGGCCCCTAATTTTACCCCAAAAAACTGGGAAGTCTTATCGAGTATAAGACTAGGGTGGGAAATGCAGCAGCTACTGGTAAATTTCTAAATAAAATTAGATACTAAAAAAACTATATTAATTGAATATTTATTTACATTGTGTGTATATAATGAATGCAGTGTGTGTGTATATGAGTGCAGTGTGTGTATGAGTGCAGTGTGTGTATATGAGTGCAGTGTGTGTGTGTATGAGTGCAGTGTGTGTGTATATGAGTGCAGTGTGTGTATGAATGCAGTGTGTGTATGAATGCAGTGTGTGTGTATATGAGTGCAGTGTGTGTATGAGTGCAGTGTGTGTATATGAGTGCAGTGTGTTTGTATGAGTGCAGTGTGTTTGTATGAGTGCAGTGTGTGTATGAGTGCAGTGTGTGTATGAGTGCAGTGTGTGTATGAGTGCAGTGTGTGTATATGAGTGCAATGTGTGTATGAATGCAGTGTGACTGTGTGATGCAGTGTGTGTTTGTGTATGTGTTGCAGAGCCTTGGTTGGGGTGGGCATTTTTATTATTATTTTTTAATTATTATTTGGATTTTTTTGTTATCATATTATTATTTTAATAATTGTTATGTTATTATTTTTTATTTTATTATTATTTTTAAAATATTATTATTTAATTTTTTTATTCATATTTTTTTCGTCCCCCCTCCCTGCTTGATACATGGCAGGGAGGGGTCTCTCACTCCCTGGTGGTCCAGTGGCATTGGCAGTTCAGTGGAGGGGGCTGGCAGAGCGTTGACTTACCTCTCCTGCAGCTCCTGTCAGCTCCCTTCTCCTCCGCGCCGGTCCGGTCAGCTGCCTCTGCAAGTCCCAGTGTAAGTCTCGCAAGAGCCGCGCTATGACCCCGCGGCTCTCGCGAGACTTACACTGGGAGCGGACAGGGGAGCTGACCGGACCGGCGCGGAGGAGAAGGGAGCTGACAGGAGCTGCAGGAGAGGTAAGTCAACGCTCTGCCAGCCCCCCTCCTACACAGCCCCATTGTCTGTATTATGGCAATGTAAATTGCCATAATATAGACATTGACTCGAGTATAAGTCGAGTTGGGGTTTTTCAGCACAAAGAATGTGCTGAAAAACTCGACTTATACTCCGTATATACGGTAATTAGATATTACAGCTGCAAACACTACCTGCAATCAGAACACTCCTACTCTCCTTTAACCCCTAACACTTAGTTCTCATTCTCCTTACTTCTGCCCATTCTGCTTTTCTCAAAGTACTTACTCATCTGAGCAATGCTCGGTCTTCTCCTCTTTTCCTTTTCTCTCATCTCCCTCAGCATCAAAATATCTCCTTAAATCCACTTTCATCAACAACACAATCACATCCACATTAATCCATCTCTGCTACACTCCCCCCTTCTCTCATCTCATGCCCTGCACTCCTTTTTCTATTCTTTCTCTCCTGCTCCCACCCAATCTCATCCTAGACCCTGCCCATATAAAACCTATTCACACATTCTGTCACTATCTCTCCTCCTACTTCTAGAAGCTGGTGATGTCTCTCCCAACCCAGGGCCCTTCACCTCGTCTGCTCACACTAAAACAACTAGAAACCATGCAAACCTCATCCAAATACTCTGCAGTTTATCCTCCTCTACCAACATTCAGTGTGCAATCTGGAATGCCCGTTCCATCTGTAGCAATATTAAATCAACAGCCTCTTCGTCTCTAATTCCCTCACACTATTAGCACTCACCGAGACCTGGCTTTGCCCCTCTGATACCGCTACTCCAGCTTCTTTATGTTTTGATGCACTACAATTCTCCCACACTTCCAGACACAACTGTAAAGGCGGTGTATGCATCCTTCTCTCCCCTCAATGTACCTTTCAGTCTATCCTCCCTGACCCTGCCCTATCCTTTACTTCATTTGAAGTTCACACTGTCCATCTATTTAAACCCACTACTTTAAGAATTGCCCTCATCTATCGCCCAACCTAGGCTATTAATTGAACACTTTTCTTCCTCGCTACCCCACTTTCTCTCCTCTAGCAATCCTTCCCTAATACTTGGGGAGTTTAACATCCCAGTCAATAACCTCAACTGCCCTGATGCCTCCTGTCTGCCCTCTGTAACTTCCTCCTTTTGCCGCACACAGTGGTCTACTTCAGCAACTCATACAGCAGGAAACACTATTGACCTCATCTTCACCAATCTGTACCACCTCTTATCTCTCCAATGTTCCTTTATCTGACCACCAGCTGCTGACCTTTGACATTGGCATACCCCGTACCCAAATGTCACCACCCTCAACTTTCCAATCTCGCAGAAACCTCCACTGCCTTGATCTCCAGCATTTCTCCACCAAACTTCAAACTCTCCTTTTACCCATCGCAAATCTCACTTGCCCTAACTCTGCAAACTCATTCTACAACTCCACTCTCTCCTCTCATCAAGACATCATGGCACCTCCTACATTTAAATGCAGCAAGCGTTCCCATTTACAACCCTGGCACACCAAGCTGACCCTATATCTCAAAAAATGTTCCAGAACTGCTGAACGCTGTTGGAGAAAGTCTAACTCTGCACCTGAGTTCCTCCACTATAAATTTATGCTGCGCTCCTACACTCTGGCTCTTTCCTCTGCAAAAGTAAATTACTTCAACACCCTCATAAGTACACTGTACCGCCAACCCAAATGCTTATTTCACACTTTTAATGCACTCCTTCGTCTTGTTGCTCCCTCTCCACCCTGTCCGCCTCAAACTTTGCAGCTCACTTCACTGAGAATATATCTACAATCAAGGAAGAGATCTCTCTCCCTCCCCTTCCAATACATATTCCAATACATCACCCAACCATATTCACTCCACTGGCTGCTCTATGCTCATTCTCACCTACTACAACGGAAGAGGTTTCTGCTCTGCTCCGGTCCTTCCGCCCCCACCACCTGTTGCTTCGATCCTATTCCCTCATATCTCATCCGCACTCTGTCTTCCTCTCTTGCACTTCCTCTCATTAAAATTTTCAATCTCTCCCTTTCCGCCGGCACATTTTATTCACCCTTCAAGCATGCAAACATAACGCCGATTCTGAAAAAGCCCAACCTTGACCCCAACCAACTACTGCCCTATATCACTACTGCCATTTGCCTTGAGAGAATTGTGTATGCGAGATTGACAGACTTCCTCAAATCCAACTCTCTGCTTGACCTGCTTCAGTCTGAATTCCGCGCTTGTCACTCTGTTGAAACAGCTGTGACCAAAGTATCCAACAATTTAATTGCTGCTTAATCTCGCGGCCATTACTCTATGGTCCCCTACTGTTCTCCATCTATACTGCCTCCCTTGGTAAACTCATCAGCTCCTTTGGCTTACATTATCATTTATTTGCAGATGACACACGAATCTACCTGTCCTGATCTCTCTCCGCCCATCTTGACTCGTGTCTTTGACTGCCTCGTGATTTCCAACTGGATGACTGCTCACTTCCTTAAACTCAACCTGTCCAACACAGAACTTCTGGTCTTTCCTCCCTCAAGTGTTGCTACTCCCATGTCTGTCTCACTCCAAGTCAACAGTGCCACCATCACCTCTACCTTGCAGGCTCACTGCCTAGGTGTTCTCTTTGAATCCGACTTCTCCTTCACTCCTCATGTCCTGTCGATCACCAAATCATGTCGCTTCCATCTCAAAAACATAGCTCGCATCCGCCACTATTTAACACCATACACAGCTAAGGGGCTGGTCCATGCCGTTGTTCTTTCTTGCCTTGATTACTGCAATCCCCTCCTCAGTGGTCTTATATGTTCCCAGATTGCGTCGCTGCAATCTGTAATGAATGCGGGGGCGAGGATCATTTTCCTGTCTGCCTGCACCTCCCACACCTCCCCTCTCTGTCAGTCCCTACACTGGCTTCCACGGGGCCGGACTGGCCCACCGGGATACCGGGAAATTTCCCGGTGGGCCGCGGCACCTGGGGGCTGCGCTGAGCATGTATGTGCCACCGGGTGGCCGGTCCAGTGGCACACACTCTGAGGGGGCCGGACGGCGGCCACATTCCACTCTGGAGCCGCCAGACCGGGTGGCAGCCTCACTAATGCTAGGGGCTGAAGGAGGAGGAAGGAGCATGTCTCTCTACCATGCTCCCTCGCGGTTCCTGTGGGAATCGCTAAGGGAGCATGGTAGATAGACATGCTCCTCCCTTCTCCTTCAGCCCTCAGCGAGTCAGCATTAGTGACAGTGACAGGAGTGCCGCCAGACCGGCGAGGCTGCCACCCGGTCTGGCGGCTCCAGCGTGGAATGCGGTCGGCCCCACTCACTACTCGCAGGTAAATGGGAGGGTGAAGACAGGAATAAAGAGACACAAGGGGAGAGGGGAAATAAAACAGAGGGGCACAGGGAAAGGATGGGGGAAAGAGACAGAGGGGGGAGAGTGAGACACAGAGGGGGAAAAAGGGGGAATAGAGAGATGGTGGAGGGAGGAAAAGGGGGGAGAGAGAGACAGAGGGGAAGAGAGATGTGGGGGAGAGAGAGAGAGACAGAGGGGAAGGGAGATGTGGGAGAGAGAGAGACAGAGGGGAAGAGAGATGTGGGAGAGAGAGACAGAGGGGAAGAGAGATGTGGGAAAGAGAGAGACAGAGGGGAAGAGAGATGTGGGGGAGAGAGGGACACAGGGAAAGGGGGGAGAAAGAGACAGAGGGGAAGAGAGAAACAGAGGGAGAAAGGAGAGAGGCACACACGGGGAGGGGAAGAGAGAAACATAGAGAGAAAGGAGAGAGACACACAAGGGGAGGGGAAGAAAGAGACAGAGGGGGAAGAGAGAGACTGGGAAAGAGAGGGGAGACCCCCCCATGAGGCTCTCCTCTGCCAGCCGATCTCCCTCCCCATTCCACAGGCACCGTGCGGGCAGCCGGCAGGGGAGGGAGGAAGAGAGGACCCGGGAGCTGAGCCTGCAGCTCCTCTGCGTCCTTCTCGCATAAGCACAGAGCTTTGCCGTGGTTACCACGGCAATGCTCCGGCTCTCACGAGAGTGAACTCTAGCCCTGGAGCTATGGGCTAGAGTTCACTCTCACCACTGCGACCACTATGAATTCCTGGTGGTCGCAGTGTTGAGAGTGAACTCTAGCCCCATAGACACACTGCCCCCACACACACACCATACACATTCACACACTGCCCCCCATACACACACTGCCCACACACACCCCATTCACATTCACACATTGCCCCAATGCACACATTGCCTGCCCCCACACACACACAGCCCCCCATACACACACACACACAGCCCCCCATACACACATTTCCCCACACACCCTACGCATTCACACACTACACACCCCCCACACACACATACACTGAACCTTTCACACACACTGCACCCCTGCTCCTATACCCTACTACAGCCCCATATCCCAGCAGACCCCAGGTAAGTTGTCAAACTGTTCTTAAACGGTTTGACTACTTACTCTGTGAGGGGGTCCCGGCACTCCTTGCACCATAACCACTACACAGAGCAGTAGTGGTTATTGTGCATGGATTTTTTCTTTAAATAATCTTCAAGTGCCCCTCCCGGGATCAGGCTCTGGATCCTCCACTGGTATATGACATGTATATTAATGTGTGTATTAGTTATATAAATATATATATATATATATATATATATATATATATATATATATATATATAATTATGCCTATTATATTTACACATATATTTTTTTTTTTGTCAATCTGTATTTTTATTGAGGCATATTAGATGGGATACAGAATATAAAGAGGGAAATGCGCATTTAGTATACAGTAAAGGGTTCAATAACAATGGTGTCTAACATTTCCATAGTACTCGTACCTCTTTTTTTTTTTTTTTTTTAAATATTATGAATTAACGTTGCTCTTGCAATCAGGTTTGGTCAATATGTAGTTCCAGTCGCTTAACATAGACTAGTTGTATGGGATTAAGTGCTTAAGCTTCGCATAAGATTAATGTGCAAGTTCAATATTGCCCTGTTATATGGATTTAACTTAAAGAGTAGGAACACGCTAAATCAGTGTGCGTTTAGCTGCGTGCAAAGTTACAAGTTCCAATTGCTTACTGGCACAATTTTTAGTTAGCAGGCTTAATAAACATATAAGTAGGTTATCGCTTAAAAGTAACATGCTAGAACTTTTGCACATATTTTTAAAGAGAAATAACATGTTGGTCGAATGAATAAGCAAACATGCGTCTGGATAATCGTACAAACAATATGCTAATAACATTGATAGAAAATAAACTATGCTAGGCCTATTGATTATTGCGCTAAAGGCATCAACATGGAGAATATGTATGCATGTATAAATACTGCATAATACGGCAGATTTTAAAACCCCTGGCAACGGTTATGAACAAAAAGGTAAACGTTACTAGTGTGTTTAGGAAAGTCCAGGTATGGTTTAAGCATTACAGCCCCACTGTGTGTGAGGCCTATTCAGCTGCATCTCTCCTACAGATCGATCATCCAATCCCTATACGCAGCTGGGTGTAGGAGCAGTTGAAGAGGCTTAGCTGGTCAGCCATGCAGCCCTTCGTAGGCCTGGCGCCTCCTCGGCCCTGGATCAGTTTGAGGGCTGGTATCTTCAGGCCACGAGCCTGGGGTCCACTTGGGTCCAGGGTCTTTCCCGACGGGCGGGTGCGGCGAGCCTTGCGGGTATCTGACGCGAGTCGTCGTGCGGGTTCTGTAGCCCTCCGTTTGTGTGGCCGGTACCTGCGGGTTGGTCCCCTCGTTGCCCTCTGTCCAGGCAGGCGTTTCAGTTTGGTTGCTGTGGGTTGGCGTTTTTTTGCGCCCCTCAGAGGTTTCCCGTTCCTCCCAGGGCTGCTGGTTTGCCTTTTAGGTGGGTCAGGGAGTGGTATGACTGTAGGTGGTCGTATATGGGCCATTAGCTGGGCCCAAAACTTATCAAAAATGATGTCCAGAGAGTCTCTCGCTTTAGGAGTGGGGTAATGTGTTGCATGCTGCTGCTGCATGTTACAAGTGCAGTCGTCGCTTTTGGCCGCCATTTTCAAGGCCTTCCCCTCTGGTCCGTCTGCTGGAACCGTCGTTTGCATTAGCAGGTCAGTGACCGGGTTGGGCCTGTGTGGCGGGGACCGGGATGTCCCCCACCGGTCCAAAGGGGGGGGGGATGTTCCGTGCGTGCTCGTGGCTCGGGGTGTTGAGCGGGAAGCGGCCGCCTTCCCAACTCCTCTTCTCTCACTTGCCTCGATCCGCCGTTTCGGGTCCCGGGCTCTCCGGGAGACGGGGCCGGTATCTGCGGGCGCCTACCGGGTTCCTCCATCTATTGAGCCCCCGTTCGTATATTTTCCCGGTATGTGCGCCCTGATTTCCGGCGTGAAATTCCCCGTTCAGCGGGAGCTCGAGCTGAGCACGTCTTGCTCGCTCGCTAGCCAGGCTCCGCCCCCCCCATATTTACACATACATTAATGTACATTTATATATGCATAATACACAGAGAAATGTAATTAATATGTACCATATGTAATGAGCAGATATTGGCCCAGTCTTCTTGCTAGGTGCATACTCCAGCACAATAACATATTTAAAGTGAAGAGCGCACCCACAGGACTTCAAAATAAACAAGATAACGTAATTTTTTTACAGTTGTGCCCTACATACATTCACCATTTCAGTCCCATTACCAAGCATCCTTAATATGTCAAGGTAGTTGGACTGAAACATTGATTACATGCAAAGGCACGTCTGCTTAAAATAAATCAGCACTTTTGTTTATTTTGAAGCCTATGGGTGCTTTTTTTTACGTTGGAGTAATAATTTTTAATTTTAAGTTCTCTTTTCTAACTCTGTATCTGCACACTATACTGGCGCGACGCATTATGGGGCTGGTAAATATTTTTTTCCAGGGCTGCTTTTAATTCCCAGTCCGGCCCTGGGCTTCCAGTTAAATATAGGGCTCAATTTAAGATTTTGGTGCTTGCTCACAAGTCCCTACATAAAGCTGCTCCAACCTACCTATCCTCACTAACACACAAGTAAGTCCCGTCGAGGCCCCTGAGCTCTTCCGAAGACCTGCGTCTATCCTCTGTCCGTACTCCCACATCTGATGCTTGCCTCCAAGACTTCTCCAGGGTGGCACCTTTTCTGTGGAACTTCCTTTCCTTCTCCATTAGACTTTCACCCAGTCTCCACTCCTTCAAAAAGTCTTTGAAAACACACTTCTTCAGGAAAGCATATCACTTAAACTGTTAGTGGGTTTTCATCCCCATCCTCACCCCATATGACTCCTCTCCTGCAACTGTCAAAAATAACCTAGGTTCTCAGTGAATGCTTCTCTAGCAACCTATTTCATTACCCCTACTTATACCCTTTGTGTCACTGTACCCCACTCCCTCTAGCAGGTAAGATTATTGAGCAGGGCCTTAACCCCTCTGTTTCTGTGCATCGATTTGTCCGGTTACAATCACGTATCTGTTAGTCCACCCATTGTACAGCGCAACGGAATCTGATGGCACTATATAAATAATATAATAATAATAATAACTACATAAGCTACAAATTCCTGGGATTTGCAGCCAGTGTAGGAACTTCATTTATCTTCTTGAATAGATGAAATTTTAGCTAATAGTTTGTTGCCATGTTTCTAATGGTGTGATTGGTTAATAAATCCTAACCTCAAGTTTACTTTGAGGCTGTGTTCTATAAACAAACTTACAGCCCTCACCACTACCAATGTATTATGCCAAAATGTATCACCGTCTGCTTTCTCTAACTATGGCATCCACCATTCATTTTAACTATATTTGTCCTTTGGTGTTTTTTCAGCATTGTGTTGGAGGAGGAGGATATATTGTACTGATTAGACAATGTGGAGACTTCAACTCATTGGATTGGGATGGTTATGGGACACACACAGGATGGAGCTCAAGCAAAGAAATTACAGACTCAGCTATACTGCTCTTTTACCGTTAATACAGAAAGAAAAAAAATGTGACTCAATGAATTAAACTGATCACATGTGAATAAATGAACAGTGAAGTCAACGCACTTGTATTTATTGGTCATTAAATATGAGTACTGGTACTCCTGTCTAGAAAATGCCAAAGTTACATTTCCCAGACATCCCCTAACCCCCTTGCGTAGACAGGCTGTCTCTTTCTCATCTGTCTCTATTTCACATTAATATTGTTTCTTCATATCTATTCCACATGATCACATTCTAGCTTCTCCTGAATATTTACTGGGGCTTTAAAAGGACACACCAGGCACTATTACCATATTATATAACTGAAGTGTTTAAAAAGCCTAGTGTACAATGGTGCCATCAGTGGCTGCCCACAGCACAGCCCTCACTAGAGATGTAGCTAAGAAGGACATTGCATACCACCTTAGCCTTACCAATGTATGCCAGTAATAGGCAGCTGTGATAGGCTGAGAGCGACCCAGTTCAGTGCTAAACTATGCAAAATAGTTTAACAATGAATGGAGGCATGGCCCCAGGGTCCTTTAGGCACCATAACTACTTCCACAAGATAAAATGGTTACACTGCCTGGAGAGTCCCTTTAAACCCTTCTACCGATTGGCACACCGGAGCATCCATTGCTATTATGATAACATGAAAGGGCCCCTAATCTGTGTTTATTCTGCAGACATAGACCATGCTTGCCACGGGCAATGGTAGGTTGTAATCACTAGATTAAGGCATCTATAATTAATACCCATTACAGTTTCTGGCTTTGCTGGATGAGCAAGCTGGAGACATAGAGAATGTGGAAAACAATTGAATTCCTTATTAAAGAAAAAAAAGCTAAATGGATAATTAATTGAACATTTTGTGAACAGAGCCACATTGTTCTGATGCCGACATGCAGTTGGATGAATTCCCCTGGTCTTCTCTGCTGCATGGTGTGTCCCTGAGATCCTACATGTTCACTCTCCTCCTCTCCTGTCGGATGGAAAATGCAGTGGACTGGTGGGCATTATAAAGAGTTCTCTAACATCTCTGCATGACTCCTAGAAAGAAAGAAAAAGGATATTTCTTGACGTAGCGAACATTTAGCTCTACTTGTTGATTTAAAAATGGATCCTACATAAGATGATAAGTAGGAAAATATTGTACATCAAAAGCCAATTGGACTTGCATGATAGTGTTACTGCCCCAACGGGTTGACCATTCATCCAGTGTATAGAAGCAATACTATAGCTCTAAAAATTCTACATGAACACAGGCACCTCAGTCTCTGCAAATAGTATCTTAAATGGTAACTCTAGCAACATTAAAACTATTAAATAGAGGACTTAGCATGTTGACAAAACTAAAAGCAAAATGCAGGGCGTTATAAAAATACGAAAGTAACAACGAACCACGCAAAAATCATATCAGTCATCAGGCAGCTTTATTAAAACAGTGTTTTGACTTTAAAGTAGTGTTTTTTCTTAGCCCAAACATTGCACAGTATGTTTCATATTCATTTTTGAATCCAGGCATCTACTTTTGGATTTCTTTGTAACAATCAAGACAAACATAGTCTGTGATCAACCCGTTAAGGAGTTGATTCAAGCCACTAAAAATTTTATTAAGGTTATTTACCATTAATAAAGATACATGATAAGTTATAAAGGAAGAAATGTGTATTTTTTTGAATTGCCCAAGCTAAGTAAATAAAAATGAGAGATGCCATTGAACATAATGAAACCATCCCTCTCAGTGCTGAAAGCTAAAACGATACCAGTTGGATCAGTAACTTACAACATATTCCAGAAGTGCACACTATGGCTCTCCTTCCCGTCTCAGATGGGAAAAAGTGGATTTTAATCCGGAGTAACTGAATGACAAGCCATAGAGAACATGACATCATCTGAAGACTTGACATGCATCATAGAACCAAGAAATGAATGGAAATTCCCATGGCACCTGTAAGAAGAAGAAAGGATATTTTAGTAAAGTAAGGAATTATCTACTACATATATTGTTCTAGAACCTGAGATGATAAAATACATGTAACCAAACTCAGTAAAATTATATCTGTACATATTCTGTATCCTGTAACATAGAAATGTTGTATCAGTTCGCTGTGAATCTGATGGTGTCATGAGTCAAGTAATAGTGTATGTGTGTGGATGGTATAATCCCGGCCTGTGGATATACTGGTCCTTTAAAGTCTTTTGTAGATGGTCTATTGGGATCTGATTACCAGTAGGGGTGTGCAGGATACCGAGCTTATAAGAGGCAGGTTACAGATTATGCAGAGAGAATATAACAACCAATAGTGCTCACTGATAAAATGTGGCAATATAAAATAAATAAAAGAAAGGGTTCTCACTAAGGGTGAGCAAAATATAGGTTTTGCTTAATCCCGAAGACGTAGGTGAAATAATACCCACCAAAGATGTAAAAGGTGGAGTCCTCCTAGTAAAATCGTATCTTAAAAATATTCAGGAGGGTCCAAGTAGATTAAAAAATATACACTTGTTTATTGGAAAATAAAAATATAAGCATAATGGTAAAATACACCTATTGCTTTTCGCTAAAATAGCAGGCTTTTTCAAAAGTGTTTACAGACAAAAAAAAATGGTTGTGTGATGTCATCATTATGTGACACAAAATTAATTAATCTCATAAAAATAAAATTACATCAAAGGTAAAAAAAAAATACAATAGTTATCAATAATAATATAATTATATTCATATAAAAGTGAAAAAAAATTGGGGGCGGAGCCTGGCACTGAACCGGACCGGACGCCATTTCTCCCAGCTCAAGTTCAATATACAATCCCGACAATATCTCGGTAACAAGCAACCATCCGATCCTGCAAACGCCATACACAGCCCGGGGACACCCCGCTGAACCCACAGATGCCCTTCCAGTACTCCCCGAAACACCTGAAGGCAAAACGTAAAACCGGGGCCTACCACAAGCCCTCATACCGCGACCTCGAGTATCTCTGAAAGCGGAGCTGTGGTCGCCCCAAACAACGCCTGCCAATACATCCATGGGGCGCAGAACTCAGAAACCCACACCCGGTAATGTACCTGAACAGAGAGACATCGGAGCCATGCTCCAGCGGCACACCTCAGCCACTATGGCGGCCTCTGACCACCCACCCTCACCAGGGCCTCCCCACACAACTGCCCCTGCAGCATCCCAGCTACAAAGCCCAGAAGAGGACACATGGCCACAGCCCACAGCATCTGTAAGTAACACTGAGCCTGCAACTAAACAAGACCTCCAAATCCTATCTACTATGTTAAAGAACATTCAGTGCCTACTTGCTGCTGACCTGCCCATCCTGAAATCCTCCATGCAGCAACTCACAGGCAGACTGGCAGCTACAGAAGCAGACGTTAAAGAGCTTCGTCAAGACACCTCTAATATACAGGCATCTATAGCCCAACTACAGGCAGCCCAAAAGGCTCTATCAATACAGGTGGCAACGCAGGAGGACAGGTACCGCCGCAACCATATTAAAATAAGGGGCATCCCAGCCACCGTTCCTCAGGAGGAACTACCACACTATGTAAGAAGGTTACTAGCCACAGTGCTGCCACCCGCCACCGCTAAAAAAGTAAACATCGCTGGGATGTATCGCCTACCGACATCGACCGCTACCAACACTACAACACCGGGCGATGTCATACTCCGCTGCGCACTACCTCAAGACAAGGGGCAAATAATGACAGCGGTAAGAAACAAGACCCCGATTACATTTGAGGACTCACAATTGTCCTTTTACCAGGACTTATCCAAAGCCACTCTGCAGTGGCGAAAATCCCTGACCGCCGTCACGGCCCGACTGCGGGCGGCAGGAGTGCCCTACAGGTGGGGACCCCCACGATCACTTCTTGTTACACACAAAGGGATTATACGAAAACTAACCACAGGGACTGATATTCCTGCGTTCCTTGCAGCTCTGGATATACAGGAGACGGCAGCCCCGACGGGCCCAAATCGCTTCCACGGATGGGACCCATCCAATGTGACACCATTTGTGCCAAGAACTGCAAGCGATGACCCGCTGGACACCTGACTGGCAGGGACTTTACCAGCCCGACCTAAACCCAATGAAGGGTCTCACTCAACCAGCAGCTCTAGGCTGCACAGTTGCAAAGTTGCAAAATTTTAACGCTATGATTTTATTCACTTGTTTTCACCGTATGTTTTTATATATATTTTTGTTTATCACTGCAGAATCTCCCACACGAGGACACGATCTTCGACCTGGGCCACCCAGGAGTAGGGAGATTAGGCATTCTAAAACATAACCAGGCACCCATAAAGTGATGCCTCCTATGGACCTAGCCACACATGCTCAGTCACTGAATCGTTCATACCCCCCCCCACTACCCCCTTGGTTAGGGGCAATACCTCCACCGAGAGGTCGGCCTTGCACGAAGGCAGGCAGCTCCCCCTCCCTGAAAAGACGAGGACACCACTCACACTACGAACACCCTAACGCGGAAACCGTTAGATGTAACTTAAGACCTATACCCGGTCCCAAGCTAACTTTTAAGTAGAGTCAGGTCTCATAACGGTGGTATCACCTCTAAATATCTGCTATAGCATGGTTTACCGCTCTACTCGGTATACTCAATTACAGCTGCCAGCTTATATACTGGCCTTAAATAACGCGCATCTACAGTCTGCATGCATGTTTATCTATAGGTCTAGATCTCCTACCCACCAGCAAGCTGTAATCGGCTTATCACCTTAATACTGAATCTATGTACCTCATAACCATAGTCGGTGCGAAGCCTATGAGAATACACTCTTCACTCTTCTACACCCAAAACGCTGAACACCACTATTCATTAATATTTTCTTTCCTTTTTTAAAAAATAAAAAAGTGCAGCACTCTCAACGTGTATAATTTTACTGCCTGTTACACGCTGTATTGCTCTTTTTTGACATGTTTATGTTTCATATGTACTTAACAATGCACTACCAAAATAAAGAATTTAAAAATAAAAAAAATAAAAATTACAAAATCTAGCTTTTTATTCATGTTATTAGAAAATACAGTCTATCCCCTTAAGAGGTGTACTAAAATGTAATCGGATCAGCGGGGCTGTCAAGAACGGTAAATAGAATGGTCTCAGGAGCCAAGTATTCGTGGAGGGAATGTGGGGTGAACTAAAAAAATTTAAAAGAGCATTACAAAAGGATATATGGTGCACCGATCGGGTGCACCAAGATGGTGTCGCGGGCCTTACCACATGATCGGAGGACGCTACAGTGTTATGAATGAAGTGGAGAAGGGAGTGAAAATAGAAGTGAGATGTTAGGAAGCAGTGGGGGGAGTAGCCAGAGGGAAAAAGAAGTGAATCTCTAATTCATTAAGATCTTCTATTGGCTCATCCCAGAAAAAACAAAAACAGGTCATCTATGTATCTGCTATACAATACTATATTGTTTATGCATTTTTGGTTAGTCAAGATAAAAGTTTTTCCCCAATCTGCCATAAAAAGGTTAGCATAACTTGGCGCTACCCGTGTCCCCATAGCTGTACCTTGTAATTGAAGATAAAATGAATCATAAAACCAAAAATAGTTTTACCTTAAAATGATGACCAATCCCTCTATGATAAAATGTCTCAGAAAGAAAGAAAATTGCTGTCTTTCTCTAGGATTTTTCTGATAGAGGAACATCCCAAATCATGGGGGATGATAGTATAGAGAGGCTGGACATCGCTTGTAACTAAAACATAACTTTGTTTCCATATAAAATAGCTTAAAATTTATAAGAGACTCATTCCATCTTTAAGATGAGATTTTATAGTTAAAGCATATGGTTGTAGTTGAATGTCTAAATATTCAGATAGATTAGACAAGATGAAGTTAAGTCAGGAGTCGGGTCTGATAAAAGGTATTTTTTTAATTCTTTATTTTTGTAGTGCAGGGAGGTACAGACAGATGCATAAACGACATTAACATGAGGAATTATGAGATTATTCCCAATCAAGGAGGTAAAAAACATATCACAAGAGCTGCACTATTTTATATTAAGAAGTATCTTAATATTTGTGTCTGAGTGGGAGACCAGGTAGGAGATGCAAAAGCAAAAAGCATCAGACATGACGGTTACTAGCTATGTCATATATATAAAAACTATTAATGATAAAGTAGTCGAGTAATAAACAGGCTAATATATATCCACAGCATCTAGATATGAGTAAGCTATATAGGCTCATGCTACAGAAAGCTGATGATCAGCAAACATGACTGCAAAGAAAACAAAACTGTGAACGTAAGGCACATGCACTCAGATATGATCAAAATAAAGCAAATCTAGCTGTAGGTTTGTCATCTGGGCCCTGGAAAGGTACTTTCCTATCATCCTATGCCAACGCATAAGTTTTAGCCGAGTATCGCTTTGTCCAGATTAAGCCAATAGGATCCAACTGCTGACCCCCTGGTCCTATGCAGAGATGCGAGGCCCTAAGTGCCCCCCGAGGATATCCATTTGACAACGCTCTCTGTACTCTCTGTCTTGGTAGCTACATCGGGCTGAGGGAGTCCCAGTTTTCCGCCGTCTCGAGCCAGGAGGTAGTTGTCTCACTCTGCCCAGTTTCAGAAAGGGCCTAGACGTGTTTGCTTCAGGAGATCTTGCTGGGAGGTGAGGTTGGAGAGAGGAAGGCTGATATCGCAATCTCCCCCCACCGGTCGAGATTCAAGGTGCCCCTGCTGTCGCAGCCAGAAGTGTGCGCATAGCTGATCAAAACGGGCTAACAGCCCAATACAACGTTGTGGCGGCTCTGCTTGACCCTCAGGATCCATCGCAATGTGTGCAGCCCCATCTTGAGTGAGTAAAGTGTCAGCAGTCACCTCTGTCTGTGCCCGAACGTGAGTATGGTGCCAGGTAAGAATAATTGTTGTGGTGGACTAGGATAACCCCCTTCAGTCCAATGGGGGAGTATACAGGGCCCGATTGCAGCTCAGCTTCTTGATTGCCAGTGAGGAGTTCGACCGCCCGCTAGGCCACAATACCACAAGAGTGGAATTCCGCTGTTTCAAAGGTCATTATTGCACCAACAAGTGTTTGGTGGATTCAAGACACTATTGTGTCACAGCTGGAGTCAATTATTTGGCTGCATCCATGTTTTTTTGCAGTTTTGAGTTATTGCAGTATGGAGCACACAGTCCAAGCATCTGCCTAGCTTGGCCTCCAACCCCCTCTCCCATGATAAACATTTTTTTTTAATCAGTTTTGTCTTCTAGTTGTGATAGGGCTTCTTTCATACATGCTTCTTCACGTAAAATCACCAAACCTCTGCTTTTATCGGCAGGTTTGATGACTATATTTTCATCATTTCTTAGATTATGTAAGGCTTCTTTTTCTTTTTTGGTAAAATTAGATTTTTCAAATGTGTTTGTTTTTATGTTGCTTAGGTCTTTGAGACTACTAGATTTAAACTTAGATGTATAAAATGTAGATTTGGCTTTTAAGTTTGTATGTTTGATATTTGCAATGTCATGAGAAGGACTGAAAATATTAGGGGCATTTTGGTTGGCTAGACTTGCATAAAATCTCTATGAGTAGCCTGTCTCGTAAATTTGTTAATATCAATAAAACGGAGAAGTGATTGAAATTCCTGGTTGGGGCATATTTGAGTTCTTTACTTAGGACTGCAATCTCTGTGGAGTTTAACTTTGTTTGATAAAGTAAAAATGCCTTAGCCGGATATCGTTTTTTGTTGGGGTTTAGTTGTTACACTCTCCTTCCTTTTTTGTATTGTTCTCCTGGTGTTAAGCTTATTTTTTCCTTGTTTCCTCTATGGTATATGTTGGGAATTGTGTGGTGCCAATTTCTAAAACATGGTCTTCTGTGTCTGTCTGAAAAAAAAGTGTAGAATCTATGTATTTTTTTAGATCATTAGGGGAGAGGGGGACTTTGCCTTTTAGTGAGTGGTGGGGGTGGTTTTCATTTGGAGTTTTGGTGAGATGTAATCTGTGATGGATTCAGTGGTAGGGTCATGGTATGCAGCAGGATGAAGGGAGTGATTTAGGGAATAGTATGATTGGGATGGTCTTAGTTTGTATGGTTTGTATTTTGAATTGAAGTGGTGTTGGTGAAATGGTGGGTCTCGGGAGGGGAGTGTATGTGTATTGGAGATGAGGATTGATAGTATCGAGTGTGTGTGTGTGTGGTGCAGGTAGTCTGCGCCTAAATGTATGGGTCTTAGATTGTGATTTTTTTTTTATTTATGAGAACTACACCATACATCAACCAAAGATATCTTTCTTCAATTCTTGTTACTGTATCGCTATATCTGTTACATACCAATCATCATCAACAGACCCTGCACTTTCAGCAGAGAATACATCCCCAAATCATTGCAAAAAATCAAAAGGGGTGAGCCCTAAATCTGTCCCGATAACTCTCTGCAGTTTAGAAATTAAAATAACATACACAGGGTGTGAAATTAATGCAAATGCAAAGTGAATTCCAAATTTAAGGCAGGAATAGCCAAAACGAAACACATAGCAGAATTTTTAAAGTTTGGCTATTATGGATTTGAAATTTACTTTGAATTCTCACTTTAATGAAGAATAGTGACAGCAGAACTCAAAGCATTAATGTTATCCCAACTCCGCTCTGTAGAAGAATCCCCTAGACTGAAACGTTAGCAATACACGCTCACCTTAGACAGGATGCCTTATGATTCTCTGCTCAGCCAACATGGGTACTGGGGATCTTTGCTGGTCCGGACACTGTAAAGCTGGTGTTTTGACTGGTGAGGTGGATAAGGGAGTCTCCCAACCAGCATTTCATATAAAATGACCCCAAATGCCCACCAGTCAACTGAGGCACTATATTGCTTCCAGAAAATCATCTGCAAAATATTTGTATATCGTTAGTTGAACACACATATATGTCTGCATTTCTTAAAAAAAAAAAAAAAAAAAACAAGGAATCAGCACTTTTATCTGGTCCTGGTGCATGTAGACCTGGGGCTGGCTAACCACACTCCAATGGTAAAACAATAAAGAGTGCATGTACTATATTTCTTTAAAAAGCTGATTTATATATCACAACAGAAGTAATTGATAATTCATCACCCTGGGGGCCATGCATGCATATGTTCCAAGCATTCCCTGGGTTTTGGCACCTCTGTAAATACCTTCTGTCGGAATCCCAAAATCGGCTATTTTCGCATGACCAGCTTCATCAAGTAAAATGTTATTCGGCTTTAGATCCCTAGATTGTAAAGACTGATAACTATTTTAAAACAGTTATGAGAAAAAAACATAAAATCGTTATTTTATTTTTACATGTTTTGTTCTTTACATTTTTATGGGTTTTTTTTCTCGTACTTGGTTTACAACTCCCTGGGTTATCCCCTCTTTGTGAACTCCTCTGAGATTCTACCTGACAGTAATGCTTCGGTTTCTTTTCTTAAAGGAACAGTATAGTATCAGGAATACAAACATGTAGTCCTGACACTCTAGTCCAGAAATGGCTGTTTAGGTCCTTGGACCCCCTCCAATCTCAGTAACAAGCTTCTTACGCTCCCCTCAATGTACCTTTCAACCAATCATAACTCCCCCTGCCCTATCCTTTTCTTCTTTTGAAGTTCACACTGTCTATTTAAACCCACTCCTTTAAGAATTGCTAACATCTACCCCCCCCCCCTCCCCCACACACACACACACCGGTCATCCGAGGCTATTCATTGAGCACTTTTATTTCTGGCTTCCCCACTTCCTCTCATCAAGAACTCCTTCCCTTATACTTGGGGATTTCAATATACCAATCAACAACCCCAACTGCACTGATGCCTCTCGTCTGCTCTCTGTAACCTCCTCTTTTGGCCTCACGCAATGGTCCAATTTAGCAACCCATACAGCGGGAAACACTCTTGATCTCGCCTTCACCAATCTCTGTACCGCCTCTAATCTCTCCAATATTTTTTTCCTCTATCTGACCACCATCTGATGACTTTTGACATCAGCATACCTGAGACCCAATTTACGCCACCGTCTGAACATCAATCTCACAGAAACATCCAGTGTCTTGACCTAAAGCATTTGTCCACTAATCTCCAAACTCTCCTTTTACGGATCTCAAACCTCACCTGTCCTAGCTCTACAACCTCCTTCTACAATTCCACCCTCTCCTCTCAACTAGACATCATGGCACCTTCTACATTTAAATGCAGCAAGCTCCCCCAACAACAACCTTGGCACACCAAGCTGACTTGATACCTCCAAAAATGCTCCAAAAATGCTAAACGCTGTTGGAGAAAGTCTCACTGTGCGTCTGACTTTCTCCACTATAAATTTATGCTGCGCTCATACAGCTTGGCTCTTTCCTATGCAAAAGTAAATGACTTCAATACCCTCATAACCACACTCTCCCGCGAACCCAAATTACTATTTCACACATTTAACTCTCTTTCTTCTTCCCCTTACAATACTTCCCCTAGCCTCACTCCCTCTGCTGTTCTATGTTCACTCACACCCGATACAGCGGAAGAGGTTTCTGCTCCAGTCCTCCCGCCCCACCACCTGCTCCCTAGATCCAATTCCCTTGCATCTCATCCGTACTCTGTCTTCTCTTTCTCTACCTCTCACTAAAATTCTCAATCTCTCTCTCTCCTCTGGCATATTTCAATCGCCCTTCAAACATGCAACTATAACCCCTATTCTAAAGAAGCCCAACCTTGACCCTAACTCCCCGTCCAACTACCGTCCTATCTCGCTACTGCCTTTTGCATGCAAGATCCTTGAAAGAGTTGTGTATGCGAGATTGACAGACTTCCTCGAGTCCAATTCTCTTCTAGACCCAGTTCAGTCTGGTTTCCGCGCTAAACACTCTGTGGAAACGGCACTGACCAAAGTATCCAATGATCTACTCGCTGCAAAATCTCATGGTCACTACTCTATCCTAATTCTCCTTGACCTTTCTGCGGCTTTTGACACTGTTGATCATCAACAGCTTCTTCTCATCCCCTGCAATATTGGTTTACAAGGTATTGCTCTCTCCTGGTGCTCCTCCTACCTCTCCCAGCGCTCTTTCAGTGTTTCTTTCTCTGGCTCTGCTTCTTCTCCCCAACTCCTCTCTGTTGGTGTTCCCCAAGGTTCAGTCCTTGGTCCTTTACTGTTCTCCATCTATACTGCCTCCCTTGGTAAACTCATTAGCTCCTTTGGCTTCCAATATCATTTCTATGCAGATGACACGCAAATCTACCTGTCCTCTCCTGATCGCTCCCTGTCCCTCTTAACTAGTGTCTCTGACTGCCTCTTTGCGAATTTCTAATTGGATGGCTGCCCACTTCCTTAAACTCAACTTGGCCAAAACTGAAATTCTGGTGTTTCCTCCCTGAAGTGCTGCTACTCTTGTGTCTGTCTCCCTCCAAATCAACGGTGCTAACATCAGCTCCACCACGCAGGAACGCTGCCTAGGTGTTCTCTTTGACTCAGACCTCTCCTTCACGCCTCATGTTCAGTCGATCGCCAAATCCTGCCTCTTCCATCTCAAAAACGTGCTCCCAACTTGCGCCGTTACAGTCCATAATGAATGCAGCGGCGAGTCTCATCTTCCTGTCTGCCCGCACCGCCCATGCCTCACCCTTCTGTCAGTCCCTTCAGTGGCTTCCTGTAAGATATAGGGCTCAATTTAAAATTCTGGTTCTTGCTTTAAAATCTCTACATAATGCTGCTCCCACCTATCTATCCTCCTAAATACACAAGTATGTCCCGTCTTGGCCCTTACACTCTGCTGAAGACTTACGTCTATCTTCTGTCCGTACTCCCACCTCTGATGCTCGCCTTCAAGATTTCTCCAGGGCTGCACCGTTCCTGTGGAACTCACTTCCCTCCTCCGTTAGATGCTCACCCAGTCTCCACTCCTCCAAAAAATCCTTAGAAACACACTTCTTCATAAAAGCGTATCAATTAAACTGTTAATAGCTACTGACTGATTCCTCTCTTGCAACTGTCATTAGTCTAATACTATCCTTACCGTTTGTGTCACTTTACCCCACTCCCTGTAGAATAAAATTGAGCAGGGCCTTCAACCCCTCTGTCCCTGTGTGTCCAACTTGTCTGGTTACAACTACATGTTTGTTCGTCCACCCACTGTAAAGCGCTGCGAAATTTGTTGGCGCTATATAAATTATATCATAATAAATGGGGACTTAACATTAGCATTGTCATACCCAACTTCCTAGAGAAAGCTCTCCCCATTGGGATAACCCTTGATGTGAATTTCAACAGACCTAATAACGATTGTAGTACCTTTAAGGTCAACTTCTCACAACCCAGTACCTGCTGGATCTGCGTCTTTATTTTCAGTATCTTATACTCTGGCAACCTAAATTCCTTTTTTGATGAATCAATAATAATACCAAGGAATTGCAAACAAAAAGTGGGTAAAACCATTTTATCCTCTAACGGAATACCTAACCTGCAAGTCACTTTTTGGAACATTGCTAACAAGTTCTTACAATTGTCACTATCCTCAGAGCCCACAAATAAATCATCCAAATAATGCATTATTTGACTCCGACCCGATTCATACTGAACAATCCATTCAATAAAAGTTGCAAATAACTCAAAATAAGAACATGATAGAGCACAATCCATAGGCAAGCACTTATCGAAAAATGTTTTCCTTCTAATTGAAACCCTGGCGAATTGAAAGATTCAGTAAGATGAAAGATGAATCAGTAAGAGTCGAAAGGCAGCTTCTATATCTCCTTTTGCCATCAATGCACCCCTTCCACATTTTCTTACTAAGTTTAAAGCTTTATCAAAAGTTGAGTAGGACACTGAACTTTCTTCTTTAGAAATCATGTCATTTAAAGATTCTCCCTTAGGGTATGATAGATGATGTATTAGCCTATATGACCCTGGTTCTTTTCTTGGCACTAAACCCAGAGGGGATAACCGAAAACTCCTAGATGGTGAAACATTGAAAGGGCCTTCAATCCTACCTAATTCTAACTCTTTACAAATCTTCTTGAAAGCTAAACTTGGTAATTCTTGTTGTTTATATGCTACAATGCCCATGTGGGAAACAATACGTGGGGAGAACTTGTAGGAAATTAAAAGAAAGAATTCTAGAACATCAAAACAATATTCGAAAAAATTCCACTAAAACATATAATACCAATTCACTGTAAGAATTGTAACAAGTTCAACTGGCAAGATTTTTCCTTCATGGACATTGAACATGTTAACCCCCATTGGAGAGGAGGTAATTTAATTTAAAAAAAACTTTCGCACAGGGAAACCTTTCGGATAAATACATTAAAAACGTTACAACAGTGTGGACTCAATTTAGACATAGATTTATGGTGTTTTTTTGAAGATTACGATTATTAAAGATTATTTTCTTTGCACTTTTATGTAAATATTGCAGTTTTCCTATTTTTTTCAGAAATAGATACAATAATTATTTCTGGAATATACACTTCCTAAAAATATTAAAATAAAAGTTTTATTTTGATTTAAGCCTCTTCTATATATCCTTTTGCTGAGGACTCTTCCTTGCATAAAAATATATCCTTCCCTTTATTATGGGGAAAATCCCCCTTCTATAGGGTTATTATTTTAAATTATTTAAATCATTGCAATTATTTGATGGGAAGAGAGCAATAGTTGGTATAGCACTTCTGTTCACTTTAAAAAAAAATGTGGGAATATATTGTACTCAAGAGAGTCATTTTATTATTATTGTTTTTTATCTTTTATTTATTTTTATGTAAAAATATTGTTATTTTCATTATTACTTCTTTATTTCCTTTATATTTTATTTTCATTTTTACATTTGTTTTTATTTTACTTCATTCTTTTTTTTTACATATATATCTTTTTATATATATATTTTTATGTATATATTTTTATATATATATATATATATATATATATATATAATATATATATATATATCTTTTGACTCACAGTAATGTATACAGAGGCAAATGCTGGGGCTCATCCAGGTAAATAGGAGGCTGCAAGCACAGCTCCACTTGGCAGCGCAGTATATGGGTGCTCACCCCAAGCAGGATTAATAGGTATGAACCTGACCGGCTGACCCACCCCAAGGTTAGCACTAACCTGTAACAGTTCCCTGCAGCAGGCAAGGTGAACTAAATCCAATTCTGCACAGATTCCACACTGAAAATCAGAACATACCAAAAAAAGCGACTATCCAGATCATACTCCTAACAACCAACAAGGGTTAAGATGGCCGCCACAGATGTCACAAGGCGAGATCCAAAATGTCTGGGAAAAAGCCCACGAAATGCGGTTCACGGCGAATCTGGCGAACGGATACAGTTAGAGTAATGTAGAAAAAAAACAAACAGTGAAAAAAAACTCACGAACAAGGACGTTCGCGAAATCTAAGAACCCAGAGGGAAAACTACGGAACGCTGAAGGATAGCGTTCAGGAGTAGAATGGCCGAATAAGGTAGAAGTACAAAACAAAAACATTCAAACGCATCCGAACAGCAAAAGCCTGAAAATTTTCATAACTCTCTTTACTGAAAAACTGCAACTGCACAGATCATAAGAGAATTACCAATCAGAAAACATTTCAACATTACACAAAAGGCTCTGTCACACCAGGCTCCTCCTCTTTGTTCGTAGCGAACCAAAATTAAAGTCACAAACAAAGTTCAAACAGCGAGCAATCCAACAGAAATCCATGAAGTAACCTTTGTAATCCATACTACGGTAGTGGGAACATCCAAATGACCGTAGAAACCAGTCGAAGGAGGCATAACGTGTAGATCACACTGAAAAAAAAAAACAGAAATAGGTGAAAGGCACCTGAAATTATATGTTGTCCATCATCCAACAGATGTTTATTACTTAAATTAAATTAATTAATAATGGTTAACCAAAATAATCATCTTATAGTACACTAGCCTGATCTAAACTTCATAATATTATAGGACATGAAAAACACATAACTGTATAGAGTGTGTAAACCTGAGTTTAGTAAGATTCATAAAATAGCAATAGATAGTAAGTAGAAAAAATACCCAGGGTGGGAAGCAAGAAGAAGGGCGGGAAATATTTGCCTCCTGTCATTACTAAAATTAAGATTATAGGTACACTCCGTTAGCATAATCTACCATTTTATGGAGGTTTCATATTTGCAGTTTTAACGCTGAGAATCAAGAAGAAGAAGTAAAAGAAGCGTGAGCGGCACTTCGAGTTACCTAACAACCGCACAAACCAGAGACCACCCTGGAGCTTGTTAACACCTATTAACAACTTGGAACGTTGCTCATGGCGGTGTTCTAATTGTTTGTCTGAGTGGCTGCAATAAATATAGACAACCACGAGATGGCGGCCATCTTGTTCGAATGAACACAGGCAGCAATGTTTGGGCATGAATCTCATGGAACTAAAATTGGATACAGAAACTCCCGAGCACCACTGGACTTCCATTATAGCCTGCATTCGATTCTGTTCAACTTAGAAGGGGTGAGATCATTCATCTGGATGAGCGGAACAAGCTCCAGGGTAAGACTATTGACTCTGTTAGGTAGTTTGTTAGTTTTCAAACTACCGAACTAGACCGACCGCAAGCCCTGATTCTCTGGAATTGTTTGGGGGCATGGGACCATGCCTGCGGTCGGTCAAATAAATGACTTCCATAGAGTTCCTGAACCCCTGAACTGACCTGGGTGATTTTTGGATATAAAACCAGGTATGGATAGTGAGAAAAGTATAAAAGTTGTGCAGGCAAGCCACTATATATGGGAAAGCACTGTTTGTGTCCCTTTAAAAACCAAATGTGCAAAAAGAAGCCGTATGTAGAATACAGAAATAGGGCACCACTTATCACAAGAATTAATAGTGAGTATATTTACCCTCAAATAGATGGGCATGGAATATTCACATAAAAGGAGATAAAACAGAGAACATCATAGTGTAACTTTTAATAAAAAGTGGTAAAACAAATTCAAAACACTCACAAACGGTGTGGCACAATTGAAAACATTCAATATGTGCTAAAAAGCTGGTGCCTCAAATAGGCTGAGTCCACAGGTCTAGCAGTCCGTAGTGATGGTCTATACAGAAATGCAGATTGATGGAAATGGACCGAAGTATTCACCACCAGACGCTTAGTTCACCTTTTTGGGTAAGGATCTGCTCAACGCGTTTCGTCTTTTGTATATTCAGACTTCATCAGGAGATTGCTTGTGTCTTCCTAATTCAGCATTGAAATATGCCAGGTGGCGTCCCGTTCGTGTGTCGTGTGACATACCATCCATTGGCGTCGACCGCGCACGTTCCATCTAACAAACTAAATTGATATAAGCATCTGGGACAGCATACGGACTCCCATAGGATTTCACCGATATGTGACCCTATGCTATAGTACGCTGGGTACACATATTGGAAGTGTGTAAAAACAGTAAAATATACAGAAAAGAGAACTCAAAAGAATGAGATGTATGTGGAAGGAATATATATGGATCCAACATACTGTCACAATCAACAAAACATTGAATGTACATAGATCACAGGAAAACAGCAATCAAGGGATAATCCAATGAGCAATTGCTCCCCGTGTTCGTATGAACCAAACTACCAAATGGCGCTCTCCTAGCTGTTCGGCAACAAAAGGAAGCAGGCGTTCGTATGTTTCAGCGGTGGTTCGGGAAGTCGAGTGTCCGATTTTAGTTCCAGACCCTAGACGACCAAGTCCCGCTGCTTCCTTTCATGCAAACAAGATGGCTACTGTTTTCTCTTCCACGTGGCATTCGCATATACGAACAGAGGCCGCCCAGAGAGCGCTTAATAGACGGTTCCCTTTGAAGGTAATGAGCCAGGAGGGTGGTCTTTGTTCGGTAGTTTAATCTACTGAACCAATAAATCCCAAATAAACGAATACAATGAAAAGTCAGGAATAAAAGAAAAAAATGCCAAAAATAAGTATTTCTTCACAATACTCCCCCTTAGTCCCATGGGTCGGCATACCCGCCTAGAACCTGCAGGGTTGGCTTTGGGATGTCCGGGTAACAGTCACATATCCAAGTCCATTTGGCGGGAAAGCCCATCCGCATCACCATTCTGCTTGCCCGGGCGATATTGTAGGGTAAAATTGTAGGGTTGCAAAGCTAAGCTCCAGCGAAGCAACCGGGGATTGTCTCCAGATACTCGGTTGAGCCAAATGAGAGGATTATGGTCAGTTAGTAGTGTAAATGCACGGCCATAAAGGTACGGTTGGAGCTTCTTTAGTGCCCAAACTAGTGCCAGGCACTCCTCCACGGTGGCATAGTTAACTTCTCTAGGTAATAGCTTGCGACTGATATATGCCACTGGGTCTCCATTCCATCTTCCCCCACTTGGCTCAGCATGGCTCCCAGCCCAAATATGGAGGCATCTGTGTGGACGAGAAAAGTTTTAGTAGGGTCTGGGGCCGCCAATACTGGAGCTTCACTTAAGGCAGTTTTAAGTTTCTGGAAGGCTACTGCACACTCCGAGGACCACGCTACCTGCTTGGGCAAGGCCTTTTTGGTTAAGTCGGTGAGGGGTTTGGCCAGGGCGCTATAGTCGGGGACACATTTCCAATAATACCCTGCAGTGCCTAAGAATGCCAACACTTGTGTCTTGGTGCGGGGCTGGAGCCAGTTGGCTATGGCTTCTACTTTGGCTGGTTTCGGGGCGCCGTTTCCTGGACCCAACTCTATGTCCTACGTACTGAACCTCCGCCATTCCCACATGACACTTCTTGGGTTTTAAGGTGAGCCCTGCCTCCTGTATCCTCCCAAATACCGTAGCCAAGTGCGTTAGGTGGGCTTCCCATGTGCCGCTATAGATTGCATGTGCATACTTGGATGATATTGCTAAGTCCTGCATCCCCTCCAGAAGTCGGTCCTCCATCCGTTGGAAGGTGGCCGGAGCATTCTTCAACCCAAAGGGCATAACCCGAAATTGGTATAGCCTGTATGGGGTGATGAATGCCGACTTAGGTATGGCGGCCGAGTCTAGCGGGATCTGCCAATAACCCTTGCATAAGTCTAAGGTAGTTAGGAAGTGCCTACTGGCCACGCGATCGAGCAATTCATTGATGCAGAGCATGGGGTAGGCTTTGGTTATAGTCCGGTTGTTCAGTTTCCTGTAGTCAATACAGAAGCGAGTCGTACCATCTCGCTTCAGCACTAGAACTACCGGTGACGCCCAGGGACTTTGGGAAGCCTCAATGACCCCTAGTTCTAACATTTCTTGTATTTCCTTCCACATGCTGGTCCGCACTGCTGCTGGAATATGGTAAGGCTGCTGCCGTAAGGGGGTTTCTCCCTGTGTCTCTACCCGGTGGACTGCGGCCGTGGTGTACCCGGGTAGGGCGGAGAACAATCTCCCGTATTCCTGGAGCAGTTGTTTTGCATCTGCCTTCTGTGTAGGATCTAACTTTTCCCCCAACCCAACCTGCTCTAAGGTACCTTGGTTCGCTGCCAGCAGGTCGGGTAAGGGAAGTCCCTCACTATCATCTGTAGACGGGGCACAGATGGCCGCCACGTCCTCAGGGAGTTCAAAGTACGGCTTTCTCTCATATAGGAGTTCGAAGGGGGAGAACCCGGTGGATGCCTGGGGCACTTCCCGGTAAGCAAACAGGAGATGGGGCAGAAATTTCTGCCAGTGACCGTAGGACTCTGAACGCTGTGAGCATTTGCTTAAGCGTGCCGTTGAAGCATTCACAGAGGCCGGTGGTTTGTGGGTGGTAAGGGGAGCTGAACAGCGGTATCACCCTGCAGCTCTGCCACAACTGTTGCGTCACAGTTGCAGTGAACTGCGTTCCCTGATCTGACAGGATTTCTCTGGGGAAGCCTACCCTGGAAAAGATCTTGACCAGAGCCTATGCCACCATTTCTGCCTCAATGTTGGAGAGCGCCACAGCCTCAGGGTATCTGGTCTGGTGGCGTAGTCCACCACTGTGAGGATGCAGCGTTTTCCCGAGGAGCATTAGATCCACTGCCACTCTGTAGAACGGCTCTTCTATTATGGGTAGGGAGCGTAACTTGGCCTTAGGGTGGTCCCCCCTCTTCCATATCCGTTGACATGTATCACATGTCCTGCAGTAAGTCTGCAAATCTTTGGATATCCCTGGCCAAAAGAACGTCTGGGTGAGGCGGTCCTTAGTCTTCTTAAATCCCAGATGCCCTGCTAGCGGGATATCATGGCTGAGCTTTAAGAGCTCCGCCCTGTACTTGCGGGGTACGACTAGCTGCCTCTTTATAACTTGGGCCGCCCCCCTCCCCACGTGACCCGGTATAGGAGTCCCTTCTCCCAGCGAAAGCTCTCTTGGGGGTCCCTACTGCCTATCTGTAATCAGCTAACGTGGGGTCTGTCTGCTGTGCTTGGTCAAAATCTTGGGGGGTGCCCCAGAAAGGGACAGGGTCAGGGGATACTAAGGGGTTTTTGGTTCCTACCTGTGGTTCCTCGGAGTGTGCCAGTCCGTCTCGATGGGCTTGCACACTGTTAGTCACGGGACAGGCTCCGGCTGGATATTGGTCAGCTGCGAAGTTAGGCACCCTAAATCGTTCCTCAACAATACTTCCGCTGGTAGGCCGGACATAATGCCTACTTCTATTTGTTTGGCCCCGGTGCCCCAATTTAAATGTACCCGGGCGGTGGGTAGCTTGTGGATGGCGCCTCCGGCCACTCATACTGCAACAGTCCGGTTGGTGCGTGCCTTTGCTGACACGGTGTGAGGTTATACCAAGGTGAGGGTGGCCCCAGAGTCCCGTAGTGCCTCTGCCTGCTTTCCATCTACTGTAACCCACTGACTGTGGTGTACCAGATTGTCGTTCCCCCCCCCCCCCCCGGCTTCTGCTGGGTTCACCTCTTGGAGCACGTCCCATTGCTCTGGATCCGGGTTGTTGCTTTCGGGAGTCTTGCGCTGAAAGAAATGAGCGACTGCCCTCGGTGGTGGGGGTGAGGGCCGGTCCCAGTTGCCTCTGCTCCGCTGCGGGCAATGTATTTTGTAGTGCCCTGGCTGTTTACATTGGTGATTGTGATTGTTGTTAGGCAGTGCAGCGGGTGTGTAAGAGTTCGGTCTGGGGTTGATCACTGGATTTCACCAGACTCCGATTTCCACTAGCCTCTCCCTTTCTTCCCACGTGATGTTCATCCGCCAACTTGGCCGCTTCCTCGACGGTGGTTGGCTTCCTATCTCGAATCCAGTCTCTGTTGTTTGCAGGTGCATAGTCAAAGAATTGTTCCCACAAGAGGAGTTGCAGAACCTCCTCTAGCGTAGTGGCTTGACATCCTAAAGGCCCATTCTGTATAGGAATCGCGGTTCCCCTTTCGCAGCGCCCAAAACTTTTTCCTGTAAGTCTCTGAGGTTACAGCGTACCTGGCTAGCAGAATATCACTGACGCTCAAAATCCTGTAAAAATGCGTCAAAATCTCCATCTCTCCGTCAGCAAAAGCTTTAAATGCAGCATAATTAATCTTTCTCCGCTGCCCTCCATGTATAGATCCAGACAACGAAGTGGTGTCTCCTTGGTTTAGGCTTGCCTGTTGGGCTCTGTGTTCTGCGCCTACCTGAGCCAGGACTTGCGACACCATCTCTGGACCAAACAGATTTAACCTCCACATCACCTTCTGCTGGAACTCTGCTTCCTCTCAGCTTACATTCGCCATACTGCTTGTTTGGTCGCCCTCCATTAGTTCTTCTACGAGGGTAGCTTTCTTTTTGTTGCTTGCCACCTGACCTCAGGCTTCCAGTAGATCCTTTAGCATAGTCCTTCTTAGTCTCTTGTACTGCTGGGCCATTCACCAATTGTCTTTAGGCATCCCATTCAATTCCGTCGCTTGCCACCAGTTAAGACCTTCAGTGGTTATGGTACTGAGGTCTTCTATTCCCTTCCCAATAGCTGAGCATAAGTGATTATAACTGCAGTTAGGGTGTAGAGGAATAGTGTAGATGAATGCAGCTTCCAAGACGATTCTCCCCAGCAAATAAAATATTCCCCAAGCATGAGCCTAGACTTCATGAAGGGTACAACAGGAATGAGCTTTATTGACGCCACACTGGCTTTTATGGAAATCCTCCTGCAAGAGGACCTCCCACAGTAAACAAAAGGAACAACCAATCATAATACAGTTTTACAGTAAAACCCTCCCTTCCACTGCCTGGGAGATTCTGAGCTAAGTTAAGGAATAACCCAATTATCTCCAGGCAGAGGACACACAATTTATCCATCACAAAACTTGGAACACCCCTTTATACACAAGGTATCCCCACAAATGTTATGTCCCCTGATAGCCCCGATATGGAAGACCAATATATTCAAATTTCACCCAGATCGGTTCAGGGGTTCGCAAAAAGTATGGAAGTCTTAGTTTACCGACCGTACATGAGGCTCCTGCCCAAAACAGTTCCACGAATTCAGTGTGTGCGGTCGGTTAATTCAGAAAAACGCATAAAACTGAATAAAAGCACGAATGGAGCCTCCTGGCTCATAGGAGTGATTGCTCCCCGTGTTCGTATGAACCAAACTACCGAATGGCGCTCTCCTAGCTCTTCGGCAACAAAAAGAAGCAGGCATTCGTATGTTTCAGCGGTGGTTTGTGAAGTCGAGTGTCCGATTTTAGTTCCAGACACTCGACAACCAAGTCCCGCTGCCTCCTTTCGTGCAAACAAGATGGCCGCCGTTTTCTCTTCCACATGGAATTCACATATACGAACGTCCAGAGAGCGCTTAATAGACGGTTCCCTTTGAAGGTAATGAGCCAGGAGGGTGGTCGGTGTTCGGTAGTTTAATCTACCGAACCAATAAATCCCAAATAAACGAATACAGCGGAAAGTCACAAATAAAAGAAGAAAATAAGTCTATTTTCTTCACATGTGTGTTAGGATGCTGTGTAAGGGTGATGTGTGTGTGCGTGTGTGTTAGGGTGCTGTGTGATGGTGATGTGTGTTAGGGTGCTGTGTGAGGGTGATGTGTGTTAGGATGCTGTGTGAGGGTGATGTGTGTTAGGATGCTGTGTGAGGGTGATGTGTGTGTTTGTAAGGATTGTGTGTTAGGGGTAGGCAGGTAAATGGCAATATTGATGTATTTATTTTTTTAGAATAAAAAAAAAAACAGACATTATACCACCCCTCCCCCCCACACACCTTCTTACCTATAGCATGGAAGGGGGGGTTGCCATTTCGCAAGAGAAACCCAGCAGAGCTGCAAGTTAGAGCTCCTCCGAGTTCCTCTCCTGGCTTTCTGCCTTCCTCTCTTCCCTGCCGGCGACCGCGTTTAACTGCATGTGGGCCTGTGAGGGAGATCTTTAATAACAGCATGATCCTAAGATAGCTCCAGTAGACCTGGAAACCACACCTGGCCCCGCCATAGGGGTGTGAAGAGGAGGAGGGACCCTCTGTGGAAGCCTAGATGGTGTATAACCTATGTCTGCGTCGAACGGTATGAAGGCGTAGGCCCCTTCTGTCATAAACGCACCCTACTTCAAGAGTGCGTGTGACGTAGTTGTGGTGGTGAAAGTGTTAAAGTTCACTATTTGTCTGAACTAGACCGGAAATAATGATAAAATCCCACTTAACACCACCCATACTTAACCATAATAATATAAATATTACTATTTTAACGCTGCCACCACCAAGACAATTTATAAATGGGGTGCCTTGGTCCCCCAGGTAACTTAATAATAAAAACCTACCAAATACAACTTAGCACAATATCTATGTTATTGCAAAACACTAATTAGCAGAACTAACAAAGGCAGAACTTAATAAAGGAATATTTATTATGCGCCAAAAATAGTCGACATATTGTCCCAGGCGATAGCATGCTCAAACATATTGTTTCTATACAAAGAGAATATGTTAGGAAATTAAAAACGGCCATATTCTTCGATCAAATGGATGACTTTGAGGATAAAGAATTTCGGATTTGGTGGGGGCAGAGTCTATCCTCGGAGGTGGACGCGTAATTCCACAGCTCCATCTTCCCAAAACACACAATCAGCCACCATCCGCACCCCTAATACCCCCAACCCACCAACATCAACACCCCACCTCATCATGGGAGGCGGGAAAAAGAAAAGAGAAGCCACACCATCAGTCAGCACCATGTTCGCCAAAATGAGGAGGAACAAGGCTCAGACTCAGAGACCGACATCACTTCATACCCCTCAGCCCTTCTCACCATAGGGGTCCTCCGCAACATGCTGAGGGAAGTCACGGCGAACATAAAATCCCACGTGGCCGTGGAAATCGGCAAACAGCTCGCAGGCCTCAGGGCCGACGTAGAGGCGCTCTCTACCCATACCGACCAAACAGAGGTACGGCTCTCTACACTGACATCAACCTCCACTAACCAAGCCCAGGAGATGTCTTACTTACATGGCCGCATGTCGGCAATGGAGGACGGCCTTGAAGACCTGAACAACAGGTCGAGGAGGAACAACCTCCGCATTCAGGGCCTATCTTGGCAGAGTCCCTGATCCACACACTTAGAGACATTTTCAAAACCATAGCTCCGGACCTAACATTACAAAATATGGAAATGGACAGAGCTCACAGGGCACTGCGCCCCCCAAACCTGAATCTCACCACTCCGAGAGACATCATCACCCGTCTCCATTACTTTCAAACAAAAGAAAAACTATTAAACCAAGCCAGAGATCGACCACCGAAATATAAAGATGTCCGCCTACCATTTTTTTCAAGACCTGGCCCCAACAACGCTAAAAAAAAGAAGGGACCTGAAACCACTCACCCTGGCCCTCCAACAACATCGACTCAAGTAAACCTGGGGCCACCCCTTCAAACTTATCATAAAACAAGATGACCAGACATACATACTCACCAACGTAGCAGAAATGGGCCCACTAGCGGAATCCCTGGTGATCCAACTGTTGAATTCGGCCCCCCTCTAAAGATGCGGGGGGGAGGGACCGCTTAAGAGACGGGACAGGCCGAGGTCTCCTCATCCAAACAACAAGAAAAGGCTAACCCAATCAAGTGAACCGGCCACTGCGAGAACCCATCACATAGACCACACATCGGAGTGCCCCGGTGATTAGATGGACTTCCACATACACATCGCTGGGCAACCCCTCTACGGTCATGGAACTTTATACTACACAACCGATGTCACCCCGAAAATATGGGAAGACCCCCACTCAGACGGGTTGGCCTCAGCCCCCCCCCCACCGGCAAAGGAAAAAAGAAGAAGGAGCCTGGAAGCTAGAGAAGGGCACTCACAGGCAAGGGGTTAACCCTTAGGGAACTACAAAAGTAGTAAACACAAAAAGAAAAATAATAAGTGCCCTGTGGTAACTAATACATAACTTTTAATAGAGCCCTTAAAACGTGAAAGTTACCGTCCAGTGTGACTTAATGCCATTAATACATAACTTTTAATAGAATCTTAAAAATCAAAAAGTGGAATTCACCACCTCCAATATAGTAAAAGAGAAACCGTATTGTAATTGTCGGTCTCCTTAAAGCAAAAAAGTCTATTAGTGCACAGATCTGAGATTCGGTCCTAAGAGGTTCGAGGTATAGTAACAGCAATGCAATTGATGATTAATTCAGTATGGGTATCTTTGATCAGTACTCAGGACTAATACGTGGTCCTGAAAGATCCATACCATTGATAATTCATGCTTACAAAGATGCTTACAAAGATAGTAACAGCAATGCAACTGATGATTAATTCAGTATGGGTATCATTGATCAGTACTCAGGACTAATACGTGGTCCTGAAAAATCCATACCATTGATAATTCATGCTTACAAAGGTGTGCACATATGGTGCGTCATACAGTTAGTCATCTGGGGGAGACACTTTGACTGGGGATACGATATCTCAAGTCAATTTCATGAGGGACTGCATATAAGCAATATTGTCCTATAGTTGTCACTCAGTCAGATAGATTGATCATTCACATTTGACTAACAGCATATTCATATACATATAGAAAACCCAGCTGAACGTTATTATAGAGCGCCCACCATCTTAAATCTGTAGGTAATATATAGCCCGAAATAACAATGTACCGATGTAAATATGGGGGTACATATAGGCTGTGTAAATCGTGCCTGGTGAAAGCTTTATACGTTCCAAATATATCGAGGAGCGATCACACTCTTACGTGATCTCTGGCAGCAACTAAGTGGTTGGACAACACAGCTGACCGCTGTGATAACATAGATCATGACCACAAAGCCAGGGGGTAATTAGTTCAGGGCTGAGACCTTCAAACTGGAGATCGCTAATCTGCCCATGCATAGTATGCAGCCCCAATGGTATATAGTGTGTCAATATACTTCACAGAGGGACGTGTAACCCGGCCTTAAGTAGTGCCTGATAGAAAGCCTTCTAGGATGTAATCACGATTGAATAGTGCACCCCCACTGAAGTGCTCATAAAGGTACAGGAGGAACTGTTCAAAAGTTTTCAGTGTGCTCCATGTACAACTCAGTAGTGCAAAAAAGAGACTTATGCTCAAAGTACTATGGAGCCTGGATGGCGCCTAGTACAACAGTTAAATACAATGTAACTGTGTGCCGGGAAAGGTCACAATAGATACAAATTCCCAGCAATAACAATTGTGGATACAAAAAGAGACTTTAGCTCAAAGTACTATGGAGCCTGGATGGCGCCTAGTACAACAGTTAAATACAATGTAACTGTGTGCCGGGAGAGGTCACAATAGATACAAATTCCCAGCAATAACAATTATGGATACGGTTATTGATGCATAAAAATCAGACAACCAATAGTGTGAAGGGGGATTTAAATATTAAAACGGCAGGGTGGCCCAATAATGGATCGGTATAACGGCTAGATACATAGCAAGGGTAACTATACCGAGAGTTCTGATCCCCATATAACACAGTCTGGAAGTCCGCTCGAGATCCAGATGCCACTTAGCCCGTGGTGCTGAGGGGAGAGATTTTGCAGTGAATGGCAGCGGCAACGGATCTGCGAGAAGCCCCTGACGCGCGCGTTTCGCCCGCAGCTCATCAGAGGGGCACTTACAGCCTTGACCTCCCTCCCGGACCTCCTTACTGCTGTCCACCTTATTGGCCCGTGAACTCCGCCATAAAGCCCACACCAAACACATAGACAAGATTAATTCGCCTGGCAGACACACATATAAAACCCCTGACCGCATAGCAATAATCTTCACCAAACTGTATGACCACACACCCGACCGCCCCCCACAACTCCTCAAAGAAATAGAAACATACCTCAGGGACACCCCTCTTCCAGGACCCAGCAATAGAGAGACAATCCAATCCCACCATGACAGAAGAAATCGCAAATACCCTGAAAACAATAAAACCAAACAAATTCCCAGGACCAGACGGCTTCACTGGCCTCTATTATAAGACTTACGAGGACAAATGAATCCCCCATCTCGCAGCCCTTTGAAACTTGCTCCTAACAGGAGACCCACTCCCGAGAGACATGTTAAGGACAAATATCTGCCTCATCCCAAAACCAGACAAATCACATATGGACCGAGGACACTACCGACCCATATCCCTCCTCAACGTAGACACAAAAATAATCACAAAAACCCTGGCCAATCGGATCCAATCCCTTCTCCCGAAACTAATCCACCCCTACCAGGTCGGTTTCATTCCCATGAGACAAGCGTGAGACAACACGAGACACACGCTGGACCTTATGTGGGTAGCCCACACTAGACTGATTCCTACACTCCTCTTATCCATGGATGCCGAAAAGACATTCGCCTGCCTACTACAGTTTTTTTGCCACACTTAGAAAATTCAGATTCCCGACACTCATGATTATGGCCCTGACCACCCTCTATATTCATCACACAGCCACGCTCCTCATCCTCAACGCAACACATCTGGAATTCACAATCAAGAATGGGACGAGGCAGGGTTGCCTGTTATCCCCGCTCCTATTCGCTCTCTCCCTCAAACCCCACTCAAAAAACATACGTAACGCCCAAACAATAAAGCGATTGAAAATCAGAAACGATGAGTATAAAATAGCGGCATATGCCGACGACATCCTCCTGACTATCATCGACCCAGACCACTCCTTGCCACCGCTATTAACACTCCTACAAGACTACGCCCGAATCTCAGGTTATAAATTGAACCTGGAGAAAACAGAGGCCCTCCCACTGGGAATTCCACAAGCATCCCTGGACCGCATAAAATTGACCCACCCATTCACTTACAAAACGCAGAGCATTCACTACCTGGGCACACACCTTCCCACAGACCTCTCCATGACATACGCGGTAAACTACACTCCGCTACTTCGCCAAGCACAACTCGACCTACAGAGGTGTCCATATCCTAGCTAGGGAGAATAGCTACAATTAAGATGAACCTTCTCCCCCGGTTCCTATACCTGTTTCAAGCATTGCCAATCCCCATCTCCAAACATGACTTCAAATCGCTTCAAACCAAAATAGATGAATTTATATGGTCGAGCAGAAGACCACGAATAAAAAGGTCCACAAAGTACAAAACTACTAAAACCGGGGGCCTAGGACTCCCTAACTTTTACCACTACTACCAAGTGGCCCAACTTGCACAAATACAAAATCTGCACGCACAACCAGGCACCAAAATCTGGGTCAACCTTGAGCACGACCTCTTGGGAAGGGACCACCCTTCGCTCCTCTTCTGGCTCCCGAAGGGAGACAGGCCCACTACTCCACAGACATCCCCTGCCCTACACACATACTTCCTCATATGGAACAACACCAACCCATTGCCTTTTACCCTTATCTTGCGAAACAAACGATTCCCCCCAGGAATGACACCCCAAGACTTTGCGAGATATGAAGACAATGGACTCTTCAGATTCTTTCCCTTCCTTCAGGTCCAACGACTCAGACCGCCGAGACAGACGCCATTAAACACTTTCGACCACTTTCGATACATAAAGATACGCAGCTTCCTAGAGGAACCAAGAAACATAACCACAGCTACCACCACACTAACACAATTTGAAAAGGCCTGCATGCACGCACCAATACAAAAAGGACAAGTCTCCACTATATACCTCCTCTTAAACTCCAGCTCCCCAGAAGATGCCCTCTTATACACCAAGGAATGGGAGAGAGACATAGGCTCCCCGGGATCCTTGGACCTAGGGATGCGCGCTGGGGGTATGAGCAGGGGGGCCCGGGGACTGGACAACACACGCTCCCATTTATCTATTGGGAGGACCACATCACCCCCTCACACAGCGGTCCCACCTTGGGCCCCGGCCCATCCCACCCCAATTGACCCCCCTCCCACTCCGACCCCCACCCCTCACCACCCACAAACCACCACCGCAGAGACAAAATACCCAAACTGCACACAGGTAAAGAATAGAACTAGAACTAACCCACAGCTCTAGAGGTCACGACACCGTCAGCACCCTCCACCATTCACACACACCACAAAAGCTCTAGAAGCAGGACCCAAAAGCAGAAACAGGGATTCTAACCCCAACTTGTAGAGAGCTATCACAAACCCTGTTAAGAACTCCGCTTCAGCCACCACAAACCATACAACACAGCAAGTACAACCCTAACACCTGCCCCAACCACTAACAACACCCTCACACCTAACCACCTCCTACACGATCTCAAGATCTCAAGGGGGAAACACATAGCAATCGCATATGACTACCAAGTATGGACACAAAATTACCGGTACTAATATACCAAAGGTGACCCCGTCCGAGACACACACACGACCAAACCGCCACAGGAACAATTTCGACATGTACCGGACAAATGTATAAAACAACAGCGCTGTACTGCAAAATATGTCATTATGTGGAACCTCTTGTGATGACCACCTTTCCCTTATGTTTCATTCTGTATCCCAATATACCCTGAATTACAATTGAAAAAGATTGAAAATAAAGAATTTCCCAAAAAATATTTTGGATTGGCTAGAGTTAAAAGGACATCATTTGCATACAAGGAAAGTTAACATTCCAATGTTCCAAAAGTAATACCCTTGATCTTGTCTAATCTGGTTAGCTAACGGTTCCATCGTCATAACATACAAGAGAGGAGTGAGAGGACAACCCTGCCTCGTTCCGTTTTTTTAACCACTCTGACAACAGCATATATGCCGCAATGCTGGCTGTGGGGCAAGTGTACAAAAGCATAACACTATTCCTAAATGCACCCTCGATGCTGAAAGCTCCCAGAACCTCATTCAAAAAACGACAATTCACCTGGTAAAAAGCTTTGTCGGCTTCAAGAGCCATCATGGCCGAATCCCCCGCTTGTTGGTTTATAGGATATATAATATTTATCACTTTTCTAGTGTTATCATTCGTGCACCTGCCCTTTATAAACAGGCATTGGTCTAAATGAATCAAGTCAGGAAGAATTTCTTTCAATCTGTCGGCCAAAATGTTAGAATAGATTTTAATATCCAAATAATAGGAGATATTGGGTGATAGTTTGGATCCTTATTAACCTTAGGTATTGGAGTGATTGTTGCTTGTAGCATTTCAGATGGAATATTACTTGTCATAAATTGATATGTTCTTAATAATAACGGTGAAAGTACATTTTTTACATTTCTGAAAAAAACCTGTCGGAGTACCCGTCTGGCCCTGGTGATTTGTTTGCTTTTAGTAATTTAATGCAATTTTTTTCTGTCCAATAATGATATAGGTTTATTTAAAAAGTCTTATTTTAGGAAGTTTAAGATGAAGAAATTTAGATATTACAGATTTATATATCTCTGTGATATATATAAATCTGTAATAGGCCCCAAAGGCCTGACTGATCTGTCTGGGGGTTAACAGTTGTTTTCCCTTAACTATTTTTTTTATTATATCAGGACTTCTCTTATTCTTTAACTTACTTGTTAACATTTTACTAGATCGATTGGCAGCATGGTACCATTTTTGTTTTAAAATTAAGATGGCTTTATTTATTTTTTTTATAAGTGCCTGCTCTGCATTTCCTCTCACACTATTGATCTCTGACAAGGTGGAGGGATCAAAGGAGGCCGTATGGCATCTTTCTAATTTTGCTAAATTAATATGTAAAATGCTAAGTGATTCTCCATGTTTTTTTTTTTTTGTTTGAGTCATATCAGAAATCTCGCCCTGTCATTTTGATCCAAAGAGTCTTGAAAGTGGGATGAAAGAGAATGTTTTTGCTCTTACATAGCAGACTCATGCCAGTTATTTCTGACCTTATATTCCGTGTTATTCTTGAGAGGAAACAAAAATAAGGGCATGGTCAGACCACGTTATTGAGCATATTTTAGTATTTGTTACATAGTTCAATAAATTAGATCTTAACAAAAAGTAATCTATGCGAGAATATGTTTGGTGCATTTGAGGAGGAGAAAAAAAAAAAAAGATAATTTCGCCCCGTTGGATTATTCACTCTCCAGCTGTCATATAGTTGGTTACTATCTAAAGAATTTTGCATTACTTTAGTTGACTTTAAGGTTTGGGAATCTTAATTTTAGGATTATTTCTATCATATTTATGGTCAATTATGCAGTTAAATCACCCCCTATTATCTGCCTGCTACCAATTAGTCTATTTGGTTCATACATTTGTTTAAAAATCTTATAGGGAATTGATTTGGAGCATACAAATTGACAATTGTATAAAAATTTCATACATTTTTGCAATTAAAATTAGATAATGTCCATTCTCATTCCTTTCAAAAAACATTTCCTCAAATTTAACTTTTTTTGAAAGGTATGTTCATGGTCCCCACATCCTCATCCCTCGTTGCACCATTACCAAGTCACACCTCTTCTTTCTGTGGATGTGTACCAAAATCTAGATGAACTCTAAACAGCTTATACAAATAAGTTAAATAACCAGTGCTAGTATGCTTTTTGTGCAAAAAATAAATTAATTAATTCAGAAACTACAGGGAGCATATCTTAGAGACCCGATAGTGAAAGCTTCTTTTTGAGTTCCTGAGGATCTTTAAAGAGATAAGAAACATCCTGGAATGTAACCACTAGGGCTGTGGGAAATGTCCATCTATATTTAATATTTTTGTCCCTTAGTATCTGCGTTTGCTCAGAAAAAGTTCTTTAAATTTGACGCGATGCATATGAGATATCAGCAAATAATTTGATGTTCTTATGTTCTTCGTTTTCAACTGCGTTGTTCCTCAACGCTTGCATTATTTATTTGAGGTAATAATTAGTATATCTGACAAGCAAGTCCCTGAGTAAAGATGCGTCAATGTCTTTAGGTTTCGGTACTCTATAAGCTCTTTCAAAAGGATATTCGCCTATTTCCTGTATGGATATAAATTCTTCAAAAAATGTATTGAGAAATTTAGTAAGTTGGTTTTGTTGTACCACTTCTGGTATACCTCCGAGGCGAATGTTCTTGCGCCCTACCCTGTCTTTCTAATCGATTATTTTTTCCTCCAGACTTTATTTTAGATTCCATTTTTAAATAAGAGATTTGAAGCAACTTGTTTTCCTCTTGAATTGAGGTTAAAGTATTCGCTTGAACATTAAGGGTTTCTGCTATAGAAATTATTTCAGATCTCAATTCTCCCTAGTTAAATTCAATAGTTTTCTTAATTTTGATGTATAATTAATCTAGAATTGCTGTTAATAGCGGTTGGATGATCTCTTGGGATTTAAGGTACAGAGTAGAAGCCCCTTCTTCAGATGAATCTGTCGCTTCAGAGGATCCGTGTTTGTCTGTTCCCTTAGTATCTAGTGGGAGAGATTTTCTCTGTCTTGGTAACTCATTTAATTTCAAAGGTTTTATCTATCTTTTTGTTTAGGTGCCATTTTGCTTTTCTCTTCCCCTCACTCCATTTCAGCTGTGAGATTAGTGTGGGATCACAGCACACAAAAACAGATTTCCTATTCTCTTGCCACTCTCCACCTGAACACAGTAGTTTAATTCTATTTAATCAGTGTTACATCAGTATCAAAAGATTTAAAACACTTGTGAGCAAAAGTAAAAGGGTTCAAGGAACACATGTATCTTGATTTCTAAGTGACCTTCAAGTACTTTTTGCTTAATTGAAATGAATCAGCATGTTTCTGCAGGACTCTTCTTACCCCTCGTGTAAGCCCCTACTGATGCTGCTCCATGTGCGTCCTCTCCGAGAGCAGAACGCCGACAGGCAAACACAGTGTTACAAAGTTCCCCCTGTCTGCTACCTTTTGTTACTTTGTTGATATAAACTTACGAAAAATTCTCCAAGGTATGTACGAATGACCGACCACCCGGCCCTTGTTGTGTGCCGCCAATTCACCTCGTTCACCTCTGCAGTACCGAACTAAATACCGAATAAAATGCAGAACGACCGACCACCCTACCTGAGGAGTGTGCCCCTTATTAACCACCTAGGAGTTGCAGTTTTGTGGTTAACCGCAGCCTAATTGGCAGTCGACTGGGTAGTCGTCATTCGTATGCACGAACACGTGGCAGCAGCCATCTTTAACTGCTGAACGCCCAGACTTGATCGTCGACCGTCTGGTACTATTTTCGGACGCCATTTTATACGAACCCCGCTGGGATTCCCCGTCCATTCATGCATAAAACACTTCACACCGTGCCGTTCGGTATTTCAAGACTATGAAGATTATACGGACCCTATGCAGGACATTATGGAAGAGGATGTCTGGGCTGATAGTTTGCCCAATAGCCATAGAGACAATCTTTATCCCCATGGCGATCCCATGTCATTTGTGATATCTGAGCACTTTTCAGATATCTTATGCGCTCAGATCCAAGCTGTCTGGAGATATGTTGAATGTACAAGTTAAAGAGTATGATGTATGAGTACTGTAACCATTGTAACTAATTATCTCAAGAATAGAGGGGAGGGTTTGAAAGATGCACTTTGTCCTCATTTGTTGTTGTCGCTTGTCACACTGTGTACCATCAGGTCTAGAGGGGTGGACCTCTGGCCTGAAAATGTGTACATAAACAATGCTTTGAAAGAAAAGGGGGGGAGGTAATTAGCGCTCACAGAAAGGAATAGATGTTACCTTATACATATAGATTTGAATCAAATAGTCTGATAGTCTGGTAACCTACAAGTAAATACATATAACATACATAGTGTAATCTGCATATATAATATAAGTGAGAAAAGATATATACATCCAACTCACAATTTCCAGAGCCTTTTTAAAAAGTTGGCTCTAAACTTATGAAGCATATCGTCTCCTCCTTGAGACACAAAGTGAAGATACGTCGGATCAGTCCTCAGGAACTTGAAGCTGGTAATTTAGCAGCAAACTCCAACGTAGATATGAAAGGATAAATTTATTTTGTCAAGTAAACAGTAGGGATTTCTCTTTTTTTATAGTCTAAAAGGGGAGATCTGTCTAACGATGATACCATTTGAATTTGGGTATCAAGATCTTTTCCTGCATATCCCTTTTGGATAAATTGTTTCTTTGGAAAACCGGAAAAGATCTTGATACCCAAATTCAAATGGTATCATTGTTAGACAGATCTCTCCTTTTAGAATATAAAAAAAGAGAAATCCCTACTGTTGATAACACTAACCAACAAATTCCACTTATTTTTAACTATTCAAGTAATATAGGTATTGTCAAAAAGATTATAAATAAAAACTGGAATCTTTTAAGTCAAGACGATGAAATATCAGTGTTTAGGTTCCAAACCAAAATTTGTTTTTAGAGGCGCAAAAAATTTTAAACAAATTTTAACTAATAGTTTTATTGAAAAAAACTCCTCTTAATAATAGTAATTTCTTATCTAATTGGTCAAAGACCCAAAAAGGTTTTTATCATTGTGGGATGTGCAATGCATGTAAAAAAAACTAACATCAAAGGAAAAAAATGTAACCACGTTTATGTCCGTGAGTGCAAAAAGAGAGTTTAAAATTAAGTCAATGATCACCTGTCACTCTAACAACGTTATATATCTTCTAAACTGTACATGTGGCCTACAGTACATAGGCAAGACCTCGAGACCATTAAAAACTCGAATAAGTGAGCATGTTAGAAACATCCAAAAAGGATTTTTAAATCATAGCGTATTCAAAAAAATTTTGGAAAAACACAACTCAGATCCAAAGTTTCTTAATTTTTATGCCATAGAGAAAATAGAATCCCATTGGAGAGGAGGAGATATTGCCAAGAATTTAAGTACTCAAGAAGTCAAATGGATATTCGAAATGCGCACTTTAATACTGATTAATATTGATTTTAATCAATATTAATATTAATTTTGAAATAAATCGCATTTTATGAGTAGTTATTAATATATATTTTTTTAGCAATTTTAAATTGACTTTTGGTTTATTTTATCATATTTTATGGAATTTTGCAAGTTTGGCTATAAATATTTAACCTCACTAATATATATTAGAGTGTAGTGGGTTTTGGACAATTTTTCTGCACCGGTTCCTTTTTCTCCCTGTTTTAACCTCCCTGGCGGTATGATTATGTCAGGAATTTTGTACCAAAAGCGGTACCATTTTTTTGCATTTGAATTACCCGCCCAGTTCCGCCCCATGTCAGGCATGTCAATCAAATTTTAATTAATCAAATCACATAATTACGTTAAAAGATTATTTAAATATACATGTAGAATTTTAATATATATGCATTTATAGGTATTTAAATTCTACGTGTATACTAATGTAATCTTTAATGTAATTATATATATTTATCTACATATATATATTTGCGCTTATTTGTATTTTATATATATATAGATATATATAGAATGTCATTCTAAGTGTATTTTGTTACCGATATATATATTAATAACAAAATACAGTTAGAATCAAATGACATATGCATATATAATTTATATTCAATTTTGTTTCAATATTTTATTTATTTATTTTATTATTTTATTTATTTCTTATTTTAATTATACATATTTATATATAATATATATATATATGTACATCTATTATATATATATATATATAAAAATATATTTAATTTATTTTTACACTTGTCTTTTTTTATTTTTTTTATACTTCCCACCAGCAGGGGGACTGTCTGATATTTCTTTGAGAGCGATCACATGGCCCCCGGGGGCCTGATTTGCCGTGGGAGGGCTGCCTGGGCTGTGAGGCAGTCCTCCCGAAGCGGATCGCGGCGGAGGTAAGTAAATCTTATCTACCCCGAGCGTGACTCAGGGTTACCGCTTCTGGTAGCGAAAATTAACCCCGAGTCACGCTCGGGAATACCGACAGGGAGGTTAATTAACAAAATGGTTGTAACAGTATGGTATTATTACCAAATATACCATAAAGTAGATATCATTTAATATGTAAATATATGTAGACATTTAGCAATATTATAATGTCTCATTACGTTTTATTTTTCTTCCTCTTTTTTGTTCTTATGTATTTGGACACCAATATCATGGACTATGGGCTTTTTGCCCTATCTTCAGCGGACTCGATTTTTCTTCCGCTCACGTGATTTCCCTGTCTACATGACTCTACACATGTCACAAGAAGGACGACCCGTTTGTTACCCACGTGATCCGGACAAGCGCAATGATCGGCACGTCATAGGATATGATGTATCGGAATCAAAAGCCAGAAGAAAATTAAGAAATAGAGCTATGGACATACTGATATAGCGGACATGTTTTGGAGGGTCGGCAGGGAATGGTACATAGCCGGAGGTGCAGCCATCTTTTTGGTGGGCTTGACACTTCCGGCTATGACCAAATATGGAAGTGGGTGGTTTGTTGAACACATATGGATCCACTTGTTTTAATTTGTAGCCTGTTACTGTTGTGATATAAATGCAGGTTCAAGTTCAGTGTGTAGTTAGATGCACTTGAGAAAGACCTTTAATGGTTGAAACGCGTTGTGCAATACTTTTACTGTATTTTAATATATTTTTACTTGACAAAATAAATGTATCCTTTCATATCTACGTTGGAGTTTGTTGCTAAATTACCAGCTTCAAGTTCCTGAGGACTGATCCGACGTATCTTCACTTTTGTGTCTCAAGGAGGAGACGATATGCTTCATAAGTTTAGAGCCAACTTTTAAAAAGGCTCTGGAAATTGTGAGTTGGATGTATATATCTTTTCTCACTTATATTATATATGCAGATTACACTATGTATGTTATATGTATTTACTTGTAGGTTACCAGACTATCAGACTATTTGATTCAAATCTATATGTATAAGGTAACATCTATTCCTTTCTGTGAGCACTAATTACCTCCTCCCCCCCTTTTCTTTCAATCACATCTATAAGTGTAATAGGTGCCACTACACTTGGGTAATTTTTAGCTGCACCAGGTTTAAGGAATCTTAAGCGCCGTAGTCCTTTATTTTTTCTTTTATAAACAATGCTTTGCTGTTCAATAAACCAGTCTTCTTACTCCCAACTCGCAGCCGTGTTGTAGGGAAATGCTGATCGCTAACTCTGCTAAGAGCTATCTGGATACTCTACACTTTCAGCTAGATGCTGAATTGGAGCTTTCTACCACTCTCCAGGATCAGGGACAAAGACATCCAAGCGGTCCAAGAGAAGAGAAATTAAAGGGCAAACTAAAAAGGACTCCCAACAGCTACAGCTTATATCTGAGAATTTTGCCTCAGTTTCCTCAAATTTTCGCCGTAAGCATAAGCTTCTCGCCCGAACTCACGATCAGCTTGTAGCACCCCCTCGCCTCACTGGGCCGCCATATTGAGCTTGTGAATGTGCGTGCATACATCAAGTCGCCGCGCCCCAAGCTATACATGTTAAGTTCCTTCTAACCTTTCCTGGTTTGTTTTATCCTGTAATTCATGAACCAGTTAGCCCTTCTCTGAACTCTCTCCAAATTATCAATATCCTTCAGGAGATATGGTCTAAAGTACCGCGTACAATACTTCAAGTGAGATCTCACCAGTGTTCTGTACAAATGCATGAGCACTACCCTTTTTCTACTGCCTACCTTTAAGTCATCTGAAATAATTAACCCTAAATCCCTTTCCTCAGATGTTGAGGTTAGTAAGGTATCAAATATTCTATACTCTGCTCTTGGGTTTTTACGTCCAAGACATCATTAAATATCAGCTGCCACAACTCTGACCATTTTTTTAGTTTACCTAAATAATTTGCCATTTGGCTTATCTCTCCTGGAACATCAACCATGTTACATATCTTAGTATCATCAGAAAATACACTTTTTTGGATTTTTGGAGTTTTACACCATAAACAGTAATGAATTAGGGATGACCACACATAAGGAGAATTTACGTATTGTTATAGACAATAAACTAGGCAACAAGTGCAATGTCAATCAACAGTTGCTAAAGCCAGTAAGGTATTGTCATGTATAAAAAGGAGCATTAATGCTCGGGATGAATTTTAGGCACCTGTTCTAAAAAAAAAAAACCATTATTATGGCACTAGAAAAATTGCAGAGGTTGGCTATAAAATTAATAAAAGGAATGGAACATTTTAGTTATGATAAATGTTAAATCGTTTTTGTTTAGAAAAGAGGTGTCGCTGAGGGAATTTAACAGCATTATACATATATATTCGGGGTTATTATAAACCATTGTCTGGAAATCTATTCATAAACAAAAATATACAAATAGGACACAAGGTCACGCATGCAGAGTGGAAGAAAGGAAATTTAGTCTAAGGCGGAGGAATTTTTTTTTTTTTTTTTACAGTAAGAATAAAGGATGTGGAATTCTCTTGTGTGAAGAGTTGGTTTTTATCAGAGTCTGTAAAGATGATTTAACATCAACTTGATGAACACTTGCAAAAACATAATATTCAGGGATATAATTTTTCATTTGTGGGGTAATACCTTCATGATTAGATGAGATATCGGACTGCTATTCTTGGGCCAAGAAGGATTTTTTTTTCCTAATTAGTTGCAAAATTCAAACTGTTTTTTTTGCCTTCTTTTGGCTCAGCATCAAAAACAGATGTGAGAAAGGCTGAACACGTCTCTTTTAAGCCTATGTAACTGTAATTTTACTTAGTATTGAATAGTTTTTATAAAATTCTCTTTTCAATTTTTTTTTTGTTTAAGATTGAGAATTATACACATCTATGAACCTTGGTCCTTCACCTCAGTAGACTACTGCAAACTTGGATGTGTTACACTTACGTGTTTTGAGGACTTCATTTCACAATGAACAGATGCACATGCACAATTTGGCATCTAATGGTTAAATTCCGCAAACGTGCATGTTACACCGCCATGTGTACAGCACTGAAAGACTTAACCTGCTGGGCTTTGCACGTTAAAGCATGTACATAAAAATCAGCTATAAAGAATTTAAAAATAATTTTAGCACACCTTATAGTCAACTTATTTAGCTATTATGTTGTGCTAAATTGATGACATTACTGTTTTTGTAGGAGCTTAATTTGTGTTTTGTTTATGTTTAAACCAATGAGTTGTGTCTTAGCGGTGTTAAGTTTGTAATACGAACAATTGCTGAATTCTGTCAATATGCGTTGAAGCGTTGGGAGGGATGTCTCCGGCTTGGAGAGGGTGAGCATGACAAAGGGTGATTTTATGCGTTTTCTCGCCTATACCTATCCCATGTACTTGGGGTGAGTTCCTGATATGTTGGGCCAATGGTTCTAACGCTAATATATGACATTATATGACATTACTGTTTTTAACAGTTTTATATTAAACTAGAGGATGGTGCCAGGATATACTAGGGAACGTAACTTTTTGCTTAGAGTGGCCCTCTACTGATGAAAAATGTCAATGTTCCCACAGAAAGTCTTGGTTCGTATTCAGTTTCAATTTTATATAGATTTAATAAAAGTAGGGCAAACTTAAAAATAGCCAGCACAAATCAGATTCGGTTTTTAAAGTGCAAGATGAGACAAAGGGTAGATAATGATGACAGTAACTTTAATAGAAAGACAGATCTAGAAGACCATCAATGCAAACTACTGGGATTCCATTATAGGTAATCTGACAGAATATCCTTAGAATACATCTGCTTGCAGCTGCTATATTTGTAAGAATGCATAGAATAAGGAACATTTTAAGGTCAGCAACACAAACATGAATTCCTGACCCTATTGTGTTAAAACCACCGTTTAGCAGGCTTTTCCGACTTAGCCTCCTTAGAAGAGGTTAAAACCTACCTTATTTCCAGGGCCGTGCAGGTCTGCTGGCGCTGCCCCGATTTGCCTTCTTGGTGGCATCATTAGAATTGCAGATTTTTTGTCAATCCAATGCTTTCCCATATGGAAAGCATTGGATTGACTGAAATCGGCAAGGAGGCGGGGCCAAACACCGTTTTGGCCAATCAGCACCTCCTCATAGAGATGCATTGAGTCAATACATCTCTATGAGGAAATTCAGTGTCTTCATGCAGCACTACCCCAGGGAGCACCTCCAGTGGTCATCTGAGGAATGGCCACTGGAAGTATCCCTAGGAGCAATGTAAATACTGCCTTTTCTCTGAAAAAACAGTGTTTGCGTGAAAATGCATGAAAGGAAAGGATACTCACCAGAAAAACTACATTAAGTTGTTGTTGGTATGGTGACTATAGTGTCCATTTCTATTATCTATTGATCCAGTCTCTAAAGCAAATATATTTTTTGTTTAGTGTGAAGAAATACACACTAAGTTCATATGCACTCATTATAAAGGATAAAGCAAAGAAAGTATTGTTCTCTGTTAAAATATAGCACAGGGTGATCCAAGACTCACAACGTAAACAGCACCAACGGCACAAACAAAAGGAAATAATTCAACTGTTCATAAAAAGTGTTGAGATTTACTTTGTTAACTTTTGATCTCCCTAGGTTATATTTTATGGGGTACTATGTTGCATTTTATTTTTTTACCACATATAATGAATTCCCATGCACCTAAAGTGTATTTCTTATTTTAATTTCCTTCTGTTATTTTGTATGATCAATAACATTTGGATCTTTCTCCTGCTGGAGACAGGGATAGAGCATGGAAGCAGTTGCAAAAAAATTATTATCACTGCACCAGAAGTAGCAGAAACTCTAAGCCACAGAAACAAGAAAGGTAGTTTAGACTCTCTGATTTATCTGAAACAAACTCTGCCAGCAATTAAACTTGTGAACCTACTACTGCATATTTATTTACCAACTGCGCCATCCCTGAGAATGCAAACTTAATTGAGTAGGGTATTCTTCACCTCTTGTCTCGGTCAATTTTTTTTGTACGTCAATTACTTGCAGTTAAATATCCTCTGTGTAATTGTAAAGCATTGTGGAAAATGATGGTGCTATATAATCTCATTACTTTTACAAACTTTTTATGACTGGTTTTGTAATGTTTTAATGTCTTTAAAGTGCTGCAGAAATATTAAATGCTTTACAAGCCTCTAGCACAGGAATGGTAATGTTTGCACAAATGTTCCGATAACATATCCTATCATCCACATCCAGCAAAGTTGACACAATTTTTCACAGTCTAACCTTGAAAGTAATAACTTAAACAGGTCTAATACTTTAAAAAGTGTTCACTGGTCCATGTACATGACGAGAAACACTTTATGATTATGTAAAAAAAAAAAATGCCCCTAAAACTAAATCAAAATACATTCCTACAAGTTGGGATTCCAGGTCAGTAAAAAAAATATTTTAATAAAAGCTTAAACCTGACATATGGAGACAGGCCGAGAACAAAAAAAATAAAATAAAAATCCAATCCCCCAAAAATTTAAAAACACTTTTTTTTTTGGAATAGATTTGTAATCTTTGAAATTTAAATTTTCTAGCAGACCCTTCAACACTAAACATATTAAATTTAAAAAAAAAAGGTAAAAATTCTGACACTGGGAGCAAGAAACACTGCAAAGCAGGTAGCCATTACAACGACAATTATATTACATGAAAAATTTAATGGTCCCAAATATATACAACAACTCAGCATACACTCAGGGTAGACAAAAAAAAAAAATCATCATAAAAAAATCAGGAGACCAAATGACCACATCTAGAATTCCACTCAACCTTTAATCAAGAAGGGGTTGGGAGTTATCCCTACACCCTTAAAACAAAACTGCAGTTTTTCGGGCATGAGGGGACAGATAAAAAAAAACCAAAAAAAAAACACAAAAACAAAACAAAGGACAAAATGGTATAATTGGCCCTCCCCAAAGAGGATTCTTTTTTTTCCTTTTTTTTTTTTTTCTTTAAAACGTGTTGTGACAATGACAAAATGTTCACAATGTGTGAATCCTAAAGGCAGAAATATTCCACCAAGAGAAGTGCTGGCATTCTTTGTAGCTGCACAAAACCCTCTTCTGAACACCACTTATCCGATTCAGAACCCCTTGCTCTCATTTTTATGATTTTGTTTTTTCTGATTGGAGCAACTGACCAGCCAATCTAGAGTTCAATGTCAAACTCCTGCCCTGTTGGCTTATATATATATATATATATATATTTCTTTTTTTTTTTTTTAATTCATTTTTCCTTCCCTGAGAAAAGGCCAGTGTGTGGTCTAAATTAGGAGAGTACAAGGTTCCTTTCGTTCAACTGTATAACTCTCCTCCTCGTGCTCCTAGGAATTGGCACTTGATGAGCAGAAATCTACATGTTGATTTGTGTCAGACGCACACAAAGGACTTGGGGTGACCGCTGTGGTTTTCTGTTCTTGTGGGAGATCAGTTAGTGAGTCTTAACTAAATTTTAAAATTCTGTTTGCTGGTATTAAGACCCAAGCCTTTGTTTCTTTGCAAGTGGCAGAGTCTCTTCCTTCTCCTCTTCCTCGTCGTCTTCTTCTTCCTCATCATCATCATCTGGGTAATCCACAAGACCTACAAGGCCTCCCTGCAAAACAATCACCCATATAAGATATATATAACTGAGAGAGTCAACTTTTTTGGGCAGTGCATCAGGGCTTATTATAATAAATACAAATTCACAACTGGATGTCATCTGAGTAATCATATTTAAAACACATGAATACTTAATACATATGAAGCTTTTTATATAAACAAAAATGCTACTGTATCCCAATGCTTCTGATGTGAGAGAGGGGTGGTGCACTGTGTGTCCAGAGAGAAGTATTAATATTTACAACCACCTCATTCAAGATTGGACAGATCACTGAAGGTATGTAGATTCTATAACCCAATTGTTTTTACCTTGCTTAACCCCTTAAGGACTGAGGCAGTTGTACAAGTTGTGAGCAAAACAAAAAGTGAACAAAACTTTGAATTTGCGCTATATGTCTGTTCAACCAGAATTCACCTCTTTCATATTAAAAGCACCCATACTTCTTATATATAATTTTGTTCAAGGAGAAACAGGGCTTTCATGTCATATCAAATATTTATATATGAAACATGATTTAATATAAAAAACTGCAATAAAGTACACATATTTGTATTCAGCAATGTTGCAAGTAAAACAGTACCCCAAATGTACACGTTTTATGGTGTTTTTGAAAGTTACAGGATCAAATATAGCATGTAACATTTTTCAGTTTAAACACATTGAAATTTGCCTTTGAGACCAAATTGTAACCCAGGAACAAGAATTACCCCCATGATGGCATACCATTTGCAAAAGTAGACAACTAAGGGTATTACAAATGGGGTATGTCCAGGCTTCTTTAATAGCCACTTAGTCACAAACACTGGACAAAATTAGCGTTCATATTTGTTTGTTTGTGTGTGAAAATTGGAAAAAAACTAATGTTAACGCTAATTTTGACCAGTGTTTGTGACTAAGTGGCTATTTAAAAAGCCTGGATGGGGGCGGGGCCTAACAAGCAAACTGAACAGTCACATGATAGCTGGGCTCCAGCTTTAATAACAATCTGAGAATACTCACCATAACAGAGATTCCACAAAAACTGGGGTGCATCTGGGTACCCTGGTGAACAGCCTGATACTTTACCCGAGTGTTTTTGGAGATTGGGGGCCTGAGGTGGTGCAGCGCGGCCTGCTGGTGACGGAGCCGGGGAGAGACGAATGCTCTCCTCGTCCCTGCAGCGGAGGTGTAGTTTCACCAACAACAGTTTCACCGCAAGAAAACTACCACCACCGCCCCGCCTGCAGGCCCAGTGATCCACGCTCCTGCCCTGAAGAAGGAGAAGCCCACCAGTCGCCTATGCAGCCTACAGCACCACCACAACCCAAAGCTACTTCAGGCGTACAGCCCAGAGATATGGAGACACAAACAGTGAGAGCCTCTCCTGGAGCACAGAACCCGGCCACCAAACCACAATATGATACCGGGCCCCACCAAGAAACCAACGGCAGCACCCTGAACTGCCTCCTGCAGCACACTAGGGGCACAGGTTGAAGTCGGGAAGAGGGGCCTTCAAGAACCCGCTGTTAATGTTATTACGTGACTTTGTACACATGCCTATTTTCCAATCGTAAGAACCCTGTTTTAGATGTCGCTATGCATTATCAGCTTATCATAATGCCACCTAAGTCTCTATTTCAGGTGGTTAATAAGCTTGTTAATAATCATTTTAATAATAATGTAAATAAGCTGTTATTTTTTCTTTATTCCCCAGGAAGTAACCCTTACCATTACTATAATTTACTGCCTTGCTATTCTGTCTTAGGGTAAGTTATACCTGGTCACGCTGGCCCTGTCTGCATATGCCCTCAGCTAAGTACTTTGTGAGCATGTTATATTAATCTCCCTCCAGCATGGCCAGCTTGTGTTTAACACCCTACCAACCTTTACTACACTTAAACCTTAAATAATGTGCCTCTATCTCAATGGCACAAATGTGAAAGCCTGTGACAATATTGTGACTATGTATGCTGCACCGTATGTCGTCTTGTAAATCTGTGCAGAAAAAAATAAACTGCGTCTGGACATACCCCATTTGCAATACCTTGGGTTGCCTACTTTTGTAAATGGTATGCCATCATGGAAGTCACTCTCATTCCTGGGCTACCATATGGTCTCAAAGGCAACATAACCAATCGGGCAAATATTTGTATTCAGCAAAATCTCCCGAGTAAAAGAGTACCCCCCCCCCCCCCCCCCCATGAACAGGTTTTATGGAGTCTTGCAAAGTTACAGGGTTAAATATAGGGCCTGCGAACAAAATTCTGTGAACTTTCTGCCTCAAACTGTAATTAATGAAATTAATTAAATTACTTAAATATATACGTATAACAAATATTTTTTATAATATATATATATATATATATACACACATACACACACACACACACACACAATGATCTGGCACTCTACCTTAAAATCCAATTAGTATTTGATAAAACCACGGTGCTGCACAGCATGTAGTATAGAAATGAAATAAAGAGAGCACTCGATGGAATTTTCTTGTATTTAGAATTGTTATATACACTGCTCAAAAAAAGAGGGAACACAAAAATAACATCCTAGATCTGAATATTCTTCTGAAATACTTTGTTCTTTACATAATTGAATGTGCTGATAAAATCACACAAAAATTTAAAAATGGAAATAAAATTTTTCAACCCATGGAGGTCTGGATTTGGAGTCAGACTCAAAATTAAAGTGGAAAAACACACTACAGGCTGATCCAACTTTCATGTAATGTCCTTAAAACAAGTCAAAATGAGGCTCAGTAGTGTGTGTGGCCTCCACGTGCCTGTATGACCTCCCTACTATGCCTGTGTATGCTCCTGACGAGGTGGCGGATGGTCTCCTGAGGGATCTCCTCCCAGACCTGGACTAAAGCATCTGCCAACTCCTGGACAGTCTGTGGTGCAATCTGACGTTGGTGGATGGAGCGAGACGTGATGTCCCAGATGTGCTCAATTGGATTCAGGTCTGGGGAACGGGCGGGCCAGTCCAAAGCATCAATGCCTTCGTTTTGCAGGAACTGCTGACACACTACAGCCACATGAGGTCTAGTATTGTCTTGCATTAGGAGGAACCCAGGGCCAACCGCACCAGCATATGGTCTCACAAGGAGTCTGAGAATCTCATCTCGGTACCTAATGGCAGTCAGGCTACCTCTGGCGAGCACATGGAGGGCTGTGCGGCCCCCCAAAGAAATGCCACCCCACACCATTACTGACCCACTGCCAAACCGGTCATGCTGGAGGATGTTGCAGGCAGCAGAACGTTCTCCATGTCTCCAGACTCTGTCACGTCTGTCACGTGCTCAGTGTGAACCTGCTTTCATCTGTTTAGAGCACAGGGCACCAGTGGCGAGTTTTCCAAACTTGGTGTTCTCTAGCAAATGCCAAACGTCCTGCACGGTGTTGAGCTGTAAGCACAACCCCCACCTGTGGACGTCGTGCCCTCATACCACCCTCATGGAGTCTGTTTCTGACCGTTTGAGCAGGCACATGCACATTTCTGGCCTGCTGGAGGTCATTTTGCAGGGCTCTGGCAGTGCTCCTCCTTGCACAAAGGCAGAGGTAGCGGTCCTGCTGCTGGGTTGTTGCCCTCCTACGGCCTCCTCCACATCTCCTGATGTACTGCCCTGTCTCCTGGTAGCGCCTCCATGCTCTGGACACTATGCTAACAGACACAGCAAACCTTCTTGCCACAGCTCGCATTGATGTGCCATCCTGGATGAGCTGCACTACCTGAGCCACTTGTGTGGGTTGTAGACTCCGTCTCTTGCTACCACTAGAGTGAAAGCACCACCAGCATTCAAAAGTGACCAAAACATCAGCCAGGAAGCATAGGAACTGAGAAGTGGTCTGTGGTCACAACCTGCAGAACCACTCCTGTACTGGGGGTGTCTTGCTAATTGCCTATAATTTCCACCTGTTGTCTATCCCATTTGCACAACAGCATGTGAAATTGATTGTCACTTAGTGTTGCTTCCTAAGTGGACAGTTTGATTTCACAGAAGTGTGATTGACTTGGAGTTACATTGTGTTGTTTAAGTGTTTCCTTCATTTTTTGAGCAGTGTATTTATATTATACATATATAAAATGATAACTATATGTATGAAAAATTAATATCATTCCAAGTGTATTTTAATATTAATATTAAAATACACTTAGAGACAGTGTGTTTGTATGTGTGTGTGTACACACACACACACACACATATATATATATATACATACACACACACAGACACACACACACGCACTTTATTAAACTTTATTTCAGGTAGCAGGGGGACTGCTAGTCATTCCAGGCAGGCCCCCTGCAGGCACTGCTGTGGATAGCTATTCCAAGGATGCCACGCAAGTCGCCACATCGCGATCGCCAGCGATCAGGTAAGTACATAGGCTGGCGTGGACGTACTATGCCGTCCCCTGGCGTTTAGGACCGAGTCCACAAAGACGGCATAGTACCTCCGCCATCCTTAAGGGGTTAAAGGGGCATTTAACAAGGTACCCTTCTCCGACTTAACAGCCATGAAATTAATTGGGGTTAACAATGATTGTAAGAATAATTAAAGTCTACTTGTCAAGAGACATACAATAGTGATGTAATTGACAGGCAATGAAATATCAAAATTGCAAACCAATGTTCATATTTTCTTAAAAACATATAAAAAAAAAAACACTTGGTCTTTCCATCACCAGAAATTTAGATTTTTGCCTGACTGGCAGGATAAAGATAATTTCTTTCTGATTAAAGGACATCATACAATGGCTAGATCAATCATAAGTAGATTCAAAACCATATTGGGTGTTAATTTCTGCAGGACCTCATTAACCCCTTAAGGACCAAACTTCTGGAATAAAAGGGAATCATGACATGTCACACATGTCATGTGTCCTTAAGGGGTTAAGGTACCTGTATGTGCTCTTAGGACTTTTTCAGGCTACTTTAGATGTAATATTACCTTTGTAGTAATAGCAGTTGTCTGAGGTGTGCTTTTGGAAACCGAACCTGGAGAACCTGGGGAAGTCGGAGAACCGGGCAAGCTGCTTGCTGTTGATTGGCTGGTGAGGTTTGCCTTTGTTGCTCCAGAAAAAGAGAGCTTGAAACTTGGACTCTGGCGGCCTGTCAGGTTGGTTTTTAGAAGCACCTCCTTCTCCTCTGTCTCTTTTACTGAAAATCACAAAGAAAGATGGGTAAGGTGCATTTACAATATCAACCATCACATTATGGCCGATTAACAAAACCCCCATATACCTTCCATTGTATGCCATAAGGCAGTGATGGCGAACCTATGGCACGCGTGCCACAGGTGGCACGCCGGGCCCTCTCTGTGGGCACGCGGCCATAGGTTTGCCATCACTGCAGAGTAGGCGCCTGCCTACCCGAAACGGCAGGCGCCTACTCTGCTTCCATGTCGGCAGGACCGGAAGCAGGGGGGAGGGATCGAGGAAGCAGCTCTCCTGTCCTCCCTCGAGCTGTGTGGAGCGTTGCCGCGCGTTACCATGGCAACGCTCCACACAGCATCGCGCGGGAGGACAGGAGAGCTGCAGGACCTGTCCTGTCCTGCATAACACCACCGGACCACCAGGGATGGCTGTGTTCCCCCCCTCCCCTTCACTAAAGGTAACAAGAAGGGAAGGGGGGGATACTGATTTAATTACTTACCCCCCTTAGCTACAGCACACCCTACTCCCCTTACCAACAGACCCCTACCATAGCACCCCTACTCCCACTACTCCCAGCACCCCTACCCCAAGCACCCCTACTCCCACTACCCACAGCACCCCTACCCCCAGCACCCCTACTTCCACTACCCACAGCACCCATACCCCCCTTACCCACAGCATCCCTACCCCCAGCACCCCTACTCCCACTACCCACAGCACCCTTACCCACAGCACCCTTACCCACAGCACCCTTACCCACAGCACCCCTACTCCCAGCACCCCTACTCCCAGCACCCCTACTCCCACTACCCACAGCACCCCTACCCCAGCACCCCTACTCCCACTACCCACAGCACCCATACCCCCCTTACCCACAGCATCCCTACCCCCAGCACCCCTACTCCCACTACCCACAGCACCCCTACCCCAGCACCCCTACTCCCACTACCCACAGCACCCATACCCCCCTTACCCACAGCATCCCTACCCCCAGCACCCCTACTCCCACTACCCACAGCACCCCTACCTCCCTTACCCCCAGCACCCCTACCCCCTTACCCCCAGCACCCCTACCCCCTTACCCCCAGCACCCCTACCCCCTTATCCCCAGCACCCCTACTTCCACTACCCACAGCACCCTTACTTCCACTACTCACAGCACCCCTACTTCCACTACCCACAGCACCCATACCCCCTTACCCACAGCATCCCTACCCCCAGCACCCCTACTTCCACTACCCACAGCACCCCTACTCAGCACCCCTACCCCCAGCACCCCTACCCCCAGCACCCCTACTCCCACTACCCCCAGCACCCCTACCCCCAGCACCCCTACTCCCACTACCCACAGCACCCATACCCCCCTTACCCACAGCATCCCTACCCCCAGCACCCCTACTCCCCCTACACACAGCACCCCTACCCCCAGCACCCCTACCCCCTTACCCACAGCACCCCTACCCCCCTTACCCACAGCACCACTACCCCCAGCACCCCTACCCCCTTACCCACAGCACCACTACCCCCAGCACCCCTACTCCCACTTACCCCCAGCACCCCTACCCCACTTACCCCCAGCACCCCTACCCCCAGCACCCCTACCCCAGCACCCCTACCCCAGCACCCCTACCCCCCCCTACCCCAGCACCCCTACCCACAGCACCCCTACCCCCGCACCCACAGCACCCCTATCCACAGCACCCCCACCCCCGCACCCACAGCACCCCTATCCACAGCACCCCCACCCCCTACACACAGCACCCCTACCCACAGCAGCCCCACACACAGCACCCCTACCCACAGCAGTCCCACACACAGCACCCCTACCGCCCCACAAACACAGCACCCTTTCCTCCCCCCACACACAGCACCCTTTCCTCCCCCCACACACAGCACCCTTTCCTCCCCCCACACACAGCACCCTTTCCTCCCCCCACACACAGCACCCTTTCCTCCCCCCACACACAGCACCCTTTCCTCCCCCCACACACAGCACCCTTTCCTCCCCCCACACACAGCACCCTTTCCTCCCCCCACACACAGCACCCTTTCCTCCCCCCACACACAGCGCACCCTTCCCCCCCCACACACAGCGCACCCTTCCCCCCCACACACAGCGCACCCTTCCCCCCCACACACACAGCACCCTTCCCCCCCACACACACAGCACCCTTCCCCCCCCCACACAGCACCCTTCCCCCCCCACACACAGCACCCTTTCCGCCCCCCCACACACAGCACCCTTTCCGCCCCCCCACACACAGCACCCTTTCCGCCCCCCCACACACAGCACCCTTTCCGCCCCCCCCACACAGCACCCTTTCCGCCCCCCCACACACAGCACCCTTTCCCCCCCACACACAGCACCCTTTCCCCCCCACACACAGCACCCTTTCCCCCCACACACAGCACCCTTTCCCCCCCACACACAGCACCCTTTCCCCTCCCACACACAGCACCCTTTCCCCTCCCACACACAGCACCCTTTCCCCTCCCACACACAGCACCCTTTCCCCTGCCCCACACAGCACCCTTTCACCTCCCCCACACAGCACCCTTTCCCCCCCACACACACAAGCACCCTTTCCCCCCCACACACACAAGCACCCTTTCCCCCCCACACACACAAGCACCCTTTCCCCCCCACACACAGCACCCTTTCCCCCCCACACACAGCACCCTTTCCCCCCCACAGACAGCACCCTTTCCCCCCCACACACAGCACCCTTTCCCCCCCACACACAGCACGCTTCCCCCCCCACACACAGCACCCTTTCCCCCCCCCACACACAGCACCCTTTCCCCCCCCACACACAGCACCCTTTCCCCCCCACACACACAGCACCCTTTCCCCCCCACACACACAGCACCCTTTCCCCCCCACACACACAGCACCCTTTCCCCCCCACACACACAGCACCCTTTCCCCCCCACACACACAGCACCCTTTCCCCCCCACACACAGCACCCTTCCCCCCCCACACACACAGCACCCTTTCCCCCCCCCCCACACACAGCACCCCTTCCCCCCCCCCACACACAGCACCCCAACCCCCCACACACAGCACCCCACACACATTACACACAGACACATACACTGCACCCCTCAATGCAGTATATGTGTGTGTTCAGCAGTCTTTATGTATTCAGCAGTGTGTGTGTGTGTATTCAGCAGACTGCGTGCGTGTATTCAGCAGACTGCGTACTCAGCAGTGTGCGTGTATTTAGCGGACTGTGTGTGTATTTAGCAGTCTGTCTATGTCTCGGTGTGTGAATGTGTTCAGCAGTCTGTGTGTATGTATTGCATTTGTTGGAGATACTAATATAAGCTTAATTTATATCATTATTTAAAATTTGTATAATTTAACTCTACGTTGTGTTCTTCTTTTAAAACAAAAGTTGTTAACTGTACGAGTAGTTTTTTCTAAACGTAAACCTCAGTATTCAGGTTTAATTGTCGTGTTGGCACTTTGAGGGAAAAAAAGTTGGCATGTATTGCAGTTTGGGCACTCGGGCTCAAAAAGGTTCGCCATCACTGCCATAAGGTATATTTCCTTTAAATAATTTCAATAATTACTTTTATTTGGCATATATGATGGGGTTTTTTACCCCAAAAATTGGGATAAAAAGCTGACTGCATTCTATATGCCAAATGCAGCCTATATTCTGTGTATATATAGTATCGCTGTGCAGCAATCAGGCAAAGTGAGGGAGATATTTCGACAGACTCTCTAGCTGCACTTACGCGGTGCCCCTATGTGCAGTCGGTGTTGCCATGGGTTACCACAGCAACACTCCAACTCTGCTCAAACCATGGCTCGCAATAAAAACTTGCACCAGGCAGATGTGCATACTGGGTCCTTACAGAAGCACTGGATCACCAAAGATTTCTAGCAGCAGCCTTTTACCACTAGACCACCAAGGAATTCTAGAGTTTCCCCCTCCCAGGCCAGAGGTAAGAGGCAGGGAGGGAGAACACATGAAATAATACAATATAAAGCTACTCTTCACAATCCCCGCCCAGAATACAGTCCCACAAATGTACACTCACTGCATCCACTATAAATACACGCTCACACTACATCCCCTAAACACATACACACACACACACACTTGCTACATCTCTCTGTGTCTACACACTACATCCCCTATTCACATCAACTAAAATTTACGGTAATTAAGGTACAGATTTTTTTTTTCTCCTAGGTTTATGGTAGAAATATTATATTAAAACGTGATGCATTCAAATATCACAAGAATACTATTCAGGAAGTTATTAAACTCCAAAGAAGTAAGATTGTTTAACACTTCACCTTTAAGACTTATTTCTCGCGGTACTATAAAGTCCATACATGGATAAAAAAAAATAAGAGAAATATAGTGCAGCTAGGTTCAACCACAAACAATTAAGTACAAATTAAATATTGTAAATAATCCTACTCACATTTAATAGAAGTTATAAACTAGCTCTGTTATAATCAGGATACAGAAAAAGGATATGCTTACTATATAATACACTGGAAGAACACACCCCTAAAAAAGTGTACCTCACACACACTATACAGAGTAAACACAAGGACGTATATATAAACCCAAAGGTGATATATACAAAATAGAGGGTGGTTAGGAACAATACAGCCTGAATATGACTGGTAATAAACGTGGAATCTACAAAATAGTAAAATACAAAATATGGTGAAGTATGCCTTATTTACCTTACCATATTTAGTATTTTACTATTTTGTAGATTCCACGTTTATTACCAGCCATATTCAGGTTGTATTGTTCCTAACCACCCTCTATTTTGTATATATCACCTTTGGATTTATATAAACGTCCTTGTGTTTAGCTCTGTTATAAGTATATGTGACTACTGGAGATACTCATCAGCCTCTCTGTTAAAATGAACCAGGTTGTCCACCAAAGAGCAGTAGATTTAGGACTTTTTCAGGGCTCCTGTTAAATGTGGTTCGTTTAACATATATTACGCAGTTATTTAGAGTAGAGCATTTTATAATCTTTAGTAATGAAGAATCAAAATAAACTAAACTGAGGGACCAATGTTGATATGGTCCAAGTATTGCACTAAATCTAGCTTTAAATTTATATCAAAAGCTAAATAAAGTGTACAAAAACGAATTAGTGGTACATTGGGTTCCTAGTAGTTCTATGCCGGGTCCATTTCTCTTTAATCTGTTTAAATATGTTGTTGAAGTGGAATTACTATGAGTAACATAGTGTTTCCCGTCAGTTTAAACAAAAGCATGCCAGTACATAATTTACAATGTTTAGCCATTCAAATGTGTCCATTAATTGGAGAGGAGAAGATATTAAATTAGGTAGGACTAAAATTCAATGGATCTACAATCGGAATAGTCTTTTTAATGCGGATTTGGACTGTGTCATTTTGCAAAAACACTAACCATAGTGTTATTATAAAACAAATTATTTCATTGAATATTGCCGTCTCATTTGTTTTTCTTCTATTTTTTTCCATGACTCTCATTGTGTCATATAGGACAATGGAATTTGTAGTTTCTAGCAAGGAAATACTGGATTGACATCTCGCTGCCATTTCAAAGAAACCTTTGAAGCAACATAGTATATTACGGAAACCAGAAGTGACATATCGGGAAGAGTAGCGATACCTCACATCCAGTATATGGCGTTCAATAAAGATATTACATCCCCACCTCTTGAAAATCATTCCTGATGGACTATAGATGGTACGAAGTCAATGATGAGGTATTTCCCTTTACAGCTATATGCTAACCTGTTCACTAGTTGCCATATACAATAGACATGAAGTCACATGTTGGAACTGGGAGAAAGGCGTCCTTTGCAGTAATAGCAATAAAGATGGAATTATCTTCCTAACGCAATTGTGTTATCAGATTCTATAGATAAATGTAAAAAAGGATTTGATGCACTCTATTATGTAATTGATATGTATGTAAACAGGCTATTAATCCAAGGAGAAATAGGATTGTCATCATAGAATCAATAAAAAAAAAAATTCCCTTTTGAGCCATAATGGGAAATGGCTACATTTAAGTTTTTGCCTTCTTTTGGATCAACAGCATAAAAAGAATGGGCTTCGTGACTGAACGTGATGAATTAATCTTTTTTTCAACCTAGACAACTATGTAACTAGGAATTGAATCATCAAGACATTATAATGTAGCAAGTCATTTGATTAATAAGAACTGTAACTGTAAATTATAAAATATATTAACTAGATACAAAGTTTCCTGGAGCAACTATATAGAGTTACAAAGCCCACTAATGAAGATCGAGGTGTGGTCGCAAAGGATTGAAATGACTGCACTTGGCAAAGGATCAGCTGTCAAAATCCAGGCGAAATACAGACATGATGATGACACAAGTGGGTAGTCGAAAAGAGCTCTGAGCGATTTGTCTTTAATGCGAGACATTGAGCCGATCTTATATCGAATGCGTGATTTGTGAGTAAAAACTTTTTTGGCTACCTGAGGCTTACACACCTTGTCTGTAAGAGATAACTATTGTTTTTAAAGGGGCACTATAATCACCAGAACCCGTTCAGCTTAATGTAGTGATTCTGGTGTCTATAGACTGTCCCTGCAGGCTTTTCAAGGAAAACGTAGGGATTACATTGCTGCCTAGTAACACCAATAGCGGCAGCCACTCAGTCTGCCACTAGAGGTGCTTCCTAGTCCAGTGCTGAACAGTGTGCAGCGCTAGCATTTAGAGTCTCCATGCATTTTATGGAGACATAAACATTCTATATAGAGATACGAAGACTTTTGACGCCCATGTGCAATAGCCTCCCAATTATTTATTCTGGGAGAGACAGAGTGAGCCGGGGCCAGCCGTGGCGAGACCAGCATGGCGTGGGAGTAAAATCACTTTTTAACATACATCAGAGGGGGGTGGACAACTAACCATCCACTTCAGTACTATAGTGTCACAAATGCATGTTTGTATTCCTGATACTATAGTGTTCCTTTAACGTCTGTAGAAATAAAGTTGTATATTTATATTTGATGGACAACCTGGTGCATTTAACAGAGAGGCTGGTGACTCTCTTATAGTCACACATGCTTATTACCCTAGAGTTCTAGATTGTGGTATGCGCTATCTGCTCTATATGTCCTTTGTTTTATTTCCCACTGCCAAAAGTGACACTAGGAAATATAGTTTAAATCTAATGCTATATATGCCTAAAAAATATGAATTCAACATATCTGTAAAACAAGATACTGGTACATCAAAATATAATGTGCGTGACAAACAAGGTAAACTTGAAACCAACTTTAAATAGTTTCAGACAAGATTGTATCATTTTTTTAGAAATCTCCATAGGAAAACTATAACAACCACAGTCATAAAGCCAGAATGCTACCAGTCTGAGTCACAATCACATCTTTAAAACAAGAACTGCATGAGAACTTTCTTCTGCACATACCTGCCTCCCAGATCCATCAGAACTCCATATTAGCTATATAATAAAAGACATGCTAGCATATACCCAGTGCTATGTATTTTGCATTAAAAGACAGTCAAATCAAGCATGTCACATGCTTTTAAAGCAAAATGTCTGAGATGTTACAAAACAAAGACTGGAACTACCAGTTTCTCTGGTGGGTTTGGCACCCCTACTAACAAAAGTAAGTTAGTAACACTTTCTACTAATTCCCTTACACTGTATGTCTAGATTTGCTTATGGGTTTGTTTTAGCAAACATGAGATTAAATATTTTCTAGTTTATATTTACTGCTATAAACTCACATTTTTTTCTTTCCATAAATTTGCTTATTGGATCCATGAGATCTTCACTATTCTTTATTTTGTCAGAAGGAAGTACAACAGGCTCTCCGTCCTCTAAATCATCCTCGTCTGTGTTAAACCACATTTCCTCTTCATCCTCTATAGAGCGGGCATCTCGTCGATACCGGTGATTTCTTAGTATGGATCGCATGCTGCAGGGAAACCATTGACAAAAATTAAAAATACAGTTAGAACATGGAACTAAGAACAGTTTTTTTTTAAAGAATTTAAGTTACTACTGCTGTTCAGAGACTGTTCGAACTGTAACCGGCAGAGGTAAAATAATGAAAAAAGCCCTCTAAATTTCTGCTAGCAAGTTTAAAAAAAAAAAAAAAAAAAAAAATGACAAAAGGGGAGGTGGGAAGTTAAACTCTTCAAAATGGATGTGCAAAAGTACAACAAATAATTGATATTTTTCTTCATACAATTTATTTTTGCCGTTTCTCTGGTATTACTTTTGTTTTGTCAGAGAGGCTCCATGAATGGAGGATGCCCAGTTTCATATGGTAGAGCTATTATACCCAAAGTGTTAAATGACTTGAGAACCAAATTGTACAAATTAGGACAAAATATAAGTGCTTGAAGGTTGAAGTGTCTGAACTAATTTACAGTTTAATACAGCAGGTGAAGTTTCTTGACGATAGGTAATCGATGTAGAATCCCCCACCAACCCTTCTGCCAAAAAGGAATAATAAAAGTCGCTTTAGTTAATACTCCTGTGCTTATTGCATTAAACAAGTCAATACTATCTGTCCTGGTATGAACCATCATAATGTGACATAACCTCTTTTACTGCTGTGGGGGTGGGGGTAATGTTTGTAACAAGCCACAATTCTGTGCAGTTACTATCCAGCAGTTTTACCTGTCCAATTTAGGGTTGTCTTGTCTCTCACGCTGCTGATCGTATCGCAGTTTGAGCCCTTTAAATGTCTGCACATATTCAATGTCTTCTAATGCCTTCCAGTAATTCTCAATTATGTGGGCTGTTAATGACTTTATATCTTCCTGTTAAATAACGAGGAAAAGAATTAAATGTAAAAGTGGTTACACAGCTTCAGATACCGAGCACAGTTCCTAACCTAAACTTTCCCTCTATCCATTGACTGCATAATTACAGAGATGCCATCATATCATACAACTGCCTAAAAATATATATATATATATATTTTAAAGGAATACTCTAAGCACCAAAACAACTTTAGCTTAATGAAGCAGTTTTTGTGTATAGATAATTCCTCTGCAGTCTTACTGCTTAATTCTCTGACATTTAGGAGCTAAACCATTTTTGTTTCTGACCAGCCAGCATGATAAAAATTGTTTCATTTTCAAGAAAGAAGTGACAGCACTATGGAAGTTTTTATTTCTTGCTCTGTTAATTAAATTTTATTAACGCACAGGAGGCACTGGTTGGCTTAATTCTAAATTAAACAGACTGTGCAAAAAAGGAAGTTAAAATATTCAACCTATCTTTACAGTAAATGACTGTACGTCATAGTCGGCATACCAGTTGTCTAGGGGTTGTCACAGACTTTCTGTCTAGGGGTTGATTTGTACTTACCAAGTTATTCATAGAACTAGGAGAAACTGTTTAAAGGGACACTATAGTCACCAGACCACTTCAGCTCAATGAAGTGGTCTGGGTGTCAGGTCCCTCTAGGGTTAACCCTGCCTGATGTAAACATAGCAGTTTCTGAGAAACTGCTATGTTTACATCTGGGGTTAAGCCAGCCTCTAGTGGCTGTCTTTCGGACAGCCACTAGAGGCGCATCGGCAATGATTGAGGAATATATTGCCTCAATCACGCAGAGCGTCCATAGGAAAGCATTGAATAATGCTTTCCTACAGACACTTTGAATGCGCGCGCGGCAGTGCCGCGCATTCGGCGCCGGTGACATCAGACACGGATGCTGACGTCAGCGGGGGAGAAGAGGTAAGGGAGCCCAGCGGGGGAAAAGGGTGAGTAGCTGAAAGGGTTGGGGGCACCCTCAGGGTACTATAGTGTCAGGAAAACCAAGCGGTTTTCCTGACACTATAGTGTCCCTTTAACATAATTGAAATATGTATTACAGTATAGCGTATGGGAGGCTTACACACAGGATTACATCAGACAAGCATTAGTGGAGCAGT